>NC_087227.1:0-725924 GCF_034640455.1 Diachasmimorpha longicaudata | reverse complement strand
ACTCACGTGTGATAGAGAGAGAGAGAGAGACGAGAGAGAGAGAGAGAGAGAGAGAGAGAGAGAGAGAGAGAGAGAGAGAGAGAGAGAGAGAGAGAGAGAGAGAGAGAGAGAGAGAGAGAGAATACGTGTGAACGTGAAATACTAAATCTCCAAAATCAACCCGCGGACGCAAAAAACTGAAAATTGAAAAAAGAGCCGCGAGAAAAATGCCACATATCAAAAACCGCAAAACATCCCGAAAAACATGCAAAAAATATGGAAAAAACTTACCTCGCGGGCAAAGTGCTCCTGGCACGCTCCTTGACAGGTGACTCTCACCATTTTAAACAAATTTTTAAATAAACAAAAACACAAAAAAAACACTAAAACTTCACGAACACTGGAGTCCTCCGGATGACGATAGTGAAAGAGGGCGAGTAGTGGAACCTCACGGTTTATATGACTTTTGCCCCACTATTCGCCCTCAACCCTCTAACCCGTAAGTTAGAGGGAGATGAGGGTAAGGATATATGTAGGAAAGAAGAGGAAAAAGTCAAAATTGTTCTCTAAACCCTCTAAACAACTAGGAGGAAAGAGACAATAAACGAAAGGATTCAGGGGACCGACGGAGAAGAAGAAGCGAGAGCAATTTCCCCTTGCTTCTACGAGCAAAAAAAAGGGCTGGGGACAGGAGAGGGAATATTGGGTTTTGCCTAGCAATAAAAAAAAAGTCAAGACTCACCGGTAATGCAATAAAATTTATGACTTTTATTTCAGCTATCCAAAAAATACAAAAATGTTTAATAAATTGTTAAGCCGAACGGTTACTGGGTGATAACGGGGTAAAATCAAGACTCTGGAGGGCCAATCCTTCATCATCATCGTCATTGTTGCTTTGATCCAATTGCATCGCAATTTGATCAAGCTCTTTTTGACGCTGCGTTGGAGTGCATCGCACTTCGTAATCGTCCTCGCGATTCCTTTGTTCTAGATTCGCGCCCAACGCGACTAGAACGGCCTTGATTTCCTCGATAGTTTTTCGCGGTTCTGAAACGAAAAGAATACATGATTAGCTGAAATCAATCTAATCTCAAAATTCGTATGATTGATTGATTGAATATTTACTTGTTGGAGTTGAGGGCGCGAAATTCAATGGCCCATGCTGAGCATCTTCACCTTCGCGTTCCAGAATTAAATTAATAACTGATGCAGTTCTGGGAATGATCTCAATCGATGAATCCATTTCCATGATGGTCTCAGGGATGATATCCTTCGATGTGTGGTCCTTGGATCGATTTTTTTCTGATTCGCGAGCTCTAAATTGTCTTTGTTTTTCCTTACCTAGTTCGCGACGTTTTTCGCGAGCGATACATTCGGCCTTCTTTTTTTCCGCGAATTTTAAACGTTTTTCGCGAGCCTGTATTTTTTCAGATCCTTTTTCTTATCAATATAGTTCACTTGATTGAATAAATCAAGGTCTTTTTCTTGCATATTAATCCACAACTTTTTTTCCTCTGTACTCACTTGCACGATTTCACTTTTTTTTTTATTATTGACTTTCAGTATTTTAGAGTCACTTTGAGTGCTACCGGGTGATTTATGGCCCAATCGTCTGGTTGAGTTTTTCGTCTTCTTTTCAACCATTTGAAGGTCAGAGTCAATATTTATGACAGGACCTGTCTTGGAAATCTCATGTCGTTGGAGTTTCACTTTTTTCACTATTTTTTCAATTGATTTTTTCTCATCACTGTTAAATTTCACTACACGATCACTAATTATCTTAATTCCATTTTTATTCGCGTTGATTCCACAATATTTAGATTTTTTAGGTTTAAAAGTTCCAGGCTGATAACCTGATTGATAACTGGATTTTGGAGATGAGTTCACTTGACTTGATGTCATTTTGACGTAAAAAACCCAAATGCAGTAAAATGATCTCACTGGGTTCCTTGATGCATCCCTAGTTTAGAGGAGGGGCTAAGTTTTCCACACTTTTTTGAAAATTTGGCCTTGGTGGAGGGTGCTTTGAATAGCTGATGAGGAAGGATGCTCGAGTTTTCCTTTTTTTCGCCCCCCCACTTGTTTTGCATTTGTTGGCTATTGAAAGGAAAGGGCAATGATTGGTCCATTTCCTTTCTTGTAGACCAATGTCTCCTCCCCCGCAGGGAGATAATATTCTTCCTCACACACCCTAAAAAAGTGGTACCAATAGTGTTTTTCCCCCACGCCTGCTTTGCATAATCGTGTGTGTTCTATGCAGTCGAAAAAACCATTTGACTTCGACATTTTATATAATAAAACATCACTATTATGCACAATTGCTTTAGTAACCACAACCAAAGTTTTTGCATTTTTCGCATATTTCCTTTCATTTAATAAATTCGCGATTGCAATGCTTCTCAGTGATGGAGGATTATATCTCATTTGAAAATTTGATTCGATTTTTCTATTAGATTCTGCAGGTTCTTCATTGTAACATACTTTAAATGTCGTACACATGTCTATGCTCTCATCTTGAGAGTGTAATTTATCCCTGCGATATCTGATATGGATTTTATTCCATGTCTCACCAAGGAATTTATATTTACATACACAAGAAGGATCAACAAGGAAATCTTCCACTTCGCATTCCAATCCTGACCCTATCGCGATTTTCCGCGCTTTTGCTGGAATACACATGTCATCACTATCTTCACTGTCTGGGTAATCATCATCTGTATATTTATCAACACATACGCGTACTCTTTTCTGGCGCAATTGAGGCTTTTGTCGTCCCTCATACGATTTGCGATCCGCGAGATATTTTTTAAGGGACTCTAAAGCGTAAGTTTCAAAGTTTTTAGACATTTTTACTATTGCCATGCCTTTTAACGAATCACAACAAACGCGTCACTCGATTTAACAAAAAAAAATCGGTATAGGAAGGTTCCATGGTAAGAGTGCAGGTACCGCGCAACATACAAAAACCGCGAAAGTGGGGCGCATGTATGACGCCGTCGCCGCAGAACTCCCTGCAGTGGGGGATAATGTGTGACGGTTATAGATTTATCATGTGCATAGTGGGGGATTCTGTCCCCTCCACTCTCATACGTAGCGCTATAAAACGCGGGTGCTCGCGGTGGATTTGATTCAGTCGTCCCATTTCATCCATTCATTTTTTCAACATGGACAGTACCAAACAAAAGGGATTCAGTGATGCTGAACAGTATGTGGTATTGTCTCAAGTTATATCTTTGAATAGATCAGAGACAAAACAAATTCGTGTCGGCTTAAAAGTTACGTGTTTCGGTCAATTCGTCCCGGTTGTGCAATTTAAGGGCGTACGCCCGAAACGCGCCATATTGTCAATGACACGAGAAGAATGGACCCTTTTTTTCAACGATTTGGATGCCGTAACCGACTACTTTGACCCTGAGAAGTTTCACCCAAAGATCAACCACAATGTACCTGCAAAGGAATTTGGGGCCATAAACGTGAAATTCCACCGTAGTTTTGAAAATCCCTGCGTGACCTTTGTTCGCAATGAGGATGCAAATCAGACTCCCATAATGATGATGGGACAGAGCATCATTACATTGAAAAACAAGGCTGCATGGATTAATCAGTGGCTGGATTTCTTGGAGACATTGCCTCTCCAGGAATATAAGGAATCGATAGTACGATCAATTACAGGCGTTGCTATGAATTATATGGAATACAATAGAATGCCTGCCACGGAGGATCTTTATCATCGCATACGCGTAAATTTTGAGGAAATTTATCTCATGGCTCGCGATGATCTTCGACGTACAATACCCCACGAAAATCTTGGATATTTGTACCAATTATTTGGAGAATTATTCCATAATTGTTTTAATTATTTGGATAAATTCGCGGGAGGGGCTTACAGAATGCCCTCATATTGGAAAAACCATACACATATGATTTGTAAAATGTATCCTACAATTTTTATGAAATATAAAAAGAAAGATAAAATGTAAACCCTATGTTTAATTATTTATTACAAAAACCCTCAACATCTTTTCAGGTATAAAAAAAGACGGAAGGCAAAAAACATTTTTGATTTTTAAATAAAATAAAAAAAAACTTTTGAAGGAAAAACATGCAATAAAAGAAAGAGAGATAAACTTAGTCGAAAAAAAAAGGAGACATCGTTGAGAATTTTTCCAACGGTCTTCCATAGAAAGGGAAAATTTATTGCCCTAAAAACCTGTAAAAAAAAGCATCCATTTACTGCGCCATTCATGCCAGGGCATTGCGCAATCCTCCATCTAAAAAAAAATAATGGGCCAGTTTCCCTTAACACGTGAACGACATTCCATTGCATAACAATGGGATGGTTTTAAGTGTTTTGGGACCTGTTCGCATTCCTTCGCCACCCGCCCACCACCCACTTCCTGTCGAACAATGACATTTTTTGGGGACCCTCACCCCAGGGGGCCCTAGAGCGGCGACATCCTCCTCAAAGGACAATGGGGAAAACGTGTTCGGACAGGTCTGGAAAAAGGGGGGAAGGGGGACGATTCCTGGAATAAATTCGCCAATCGTGCCCACTTACTACTGGCGACCCTGCCTAAAGGCCCACCAATGACCAGGTTGGCGAGGCGAGGAGGAGTAGAAAACGGGATGCGGGGAGACGGCTTAGTCTCACTGCTAGTCCACTGCTCCCAGATTAACTTGCAGCACTGCGACTCAGCAGGGCACTCGCAGCCTTGCGGTGGAGCCCACAGACATATGCCTTATACAGGAGCCCTGGCATTACGGAGGCTCGGTTAAAGGCTTATCTGGAGGCGAGGAGGAGCTATTCTATGCCTGGAGCGACCTGGGCCCAAGAGCCTGCATTGCTGTCAAAAAGCGTGCGGAGCCAGGGGAATGGCTAACTTCTGCAACAGAGATTTGGTGCCGGTTGTCATGAGATTTCGGGGGGAGGCAGAAGCGGAGGACATTGTCTTCTGCTCGGCTTACTTCCCTCATGACTCACCGACACAACCACCTACCAAGGAACTGCGTGATTTGGTGAATCACTGCAGAGCCAAAATCTGCCACTCATCATACGATGTGACGCACATGCGCAGAACGTGGTGTGGGGCAGTGAGAGTTGTAATGACAGGGGCACTGCCCTCCTGGAATTTATGGCAGACGTGGACCTGGAGATCCTAAACAAGGGCTCGCGGCCTACGTTTGTCACCTCGCGCTGTCAATGCATCATTGACATAACCATGTGCACCCGCTGGCTGGCGGGGCGATGCATGGACTGGAGAGTGGACCGGGAGGACACACTCTCCGACCATCGACGCATTAGATTTAGCATTGAGGGCTGTGCCGAACTACAGCAGGATCGCCTGCGCAGAAACCCAAGGGCCACCGACTGGGACTCCTTTGAGAGGAAACTGGAGGAAAGGCTCAGGGTAGGACGCGTAAGGCCCTGCAGGGAGGACAGGTTGGAGGACGAGGTGGAGAGAATCCACGTCGCCCTGACCGAGTCCTTCCAAATGGCATGCCCGGCTAAACGATGCAGGCAATCAGCCGGCTGAGCAGCCGGTCCAGGAGACTCTGGAACCGAGCGTGTAAATCCAAGAGAGCCGAGGACTGGACTCTGTACAGAAATGCGCAGAGGGAGTACAAGAGGCTCATCAAACAATCAAAGGAGCTCACCTGGAGAACATACTGTGAGGAGTTGAATGCACTATCAAGGGTCTTCAGACTTCGCAGGGTTTCCCCTGCAGAAAGGCTGGGCAGAATCACGCTGACAAGTGGAGAGACCGTCACAGAACCGCGAGAGGTCCTTGAGCATCTGGTTTGCGCGCACTTTCCGGGCTCTATTATAGAGCACCCAGGAGTGTGCCCTGAGGCAGACTGAACGCGAACAGGAAGCGGCGATCCTAACTGGGAGCTGCGTTGGTTGGTGGACTTCTTCGAAATGTACAAGAGCCCGGGTCCGGATGGGATATATCCGGCCCTCTTGCGAAGAAGGGGTCCATTGCTCCTGCGCAGACTGCTACCGGCACTGAGGGCCTGCCCAGCATTGGGCTATGTGCCCAGCAGGTGGCGGGAAGTGAGAGTTGTCTTTATCCCCAAGCCGGGTGAATGCAGCTATGACAATGCAAAAGCCTACCGGCCGATCAGTCTGCGCTCCATCTTGCTGAAGACGCTGGAAAGACTGGTCGACAGGCGCATCCAGGAGGCGGCACTGAGGTCAAACCAGATATGCGCCTCACAACATGCATACCAAGCTGGCAGATCAACGGAGACTGCGTTGCACCACTCCGTAGGCATAATAGAAAACACAAAGGAAAGGAAGGAGGACACCTCGGTGTCTTCATAGACACAGAGGGGGCCTTCGACAATACTTCCTTTGACATAATGGAGAAAGCGGCGGCATCATTTGGGATCGAGGCGTCGGTCACCAGATGGATAGCCGCCATGCTCCGAACCAGAGTTGTCCACTCCACCCTCGGGGACAGTGCGGTAAGGGCTGTGGCGGGGAGGGGCTGCCCGCAGGAAGGGGTTATCGCCCCTCTCCTGTGGCTCCTCGTTGTCGACGGCCTCCTCACTGGACTCGAGGAGCTGGGGGTAAGGACGGTGGCATATGCGGACGATGTGGCACTGCCGGTAACTAGCAGGGACGCGAGCATGCTACATAGCAAGATGCAGAAGGTGCTGGACTATGTTCAGCACTGGTGCACATCGAAGGGTCTAAGGGTAAACCCAGAAAAGACGGAGGTGGTGCACTTTACAAGCAGAAGGAGGGGTGCCGTCTAACCCGCCTCCATTTATAACACAGAACTGAAATTCTCTGGGGAAGTCAAATACCCAGGTATCTGGCTCGGCAAGAAGCTCAGCTGGAAAAAGCATATCGCCATGCAGACCAACAAGGTTACTATGACATACTGGGCATGCAAGCGAATGTTCGGAAGCACATGGGGTGTAACGCCGAGGATGGTCAAATGGATCTACACGGCCATAATGACCCCACAGCTTACATACGGAGCCGTATAATGGTGGAAGGCCTTGAATAAGGCCTGCAACAGGAAAGCAGTGGACAGAGTAGGCAGGCTTGCGATGCTGGGCATAACTGGGGCCCTTAGAACGACCCCGAGCTCAGCACTGGAGGCCCTGCTATTCATACAACCGCCACACCTACTTATAAGGGATGAGGCGACAAAATCGGCTGCAAGACTGCGGCTGCAGGGAACCTGGCAGGGAGCCAAGAACGGGCATGCTAGTGTGCTCCGCGCAGACAGAAAGCTGGAAGGGCTACTGTCGCGCGGTGCTGACGTCTGCAGATCCAGATGGCACTTTCGCAGAAACTTCTCTGTCAACCTTAGATGGGGGAAACCGTGTCAGGAAAGGACGCGGACGGGGCGCCGCCCCGTGGACTAGTGTGGTATACGGATGGATCACGGGTGAGCGGACCGGCAGATGCGGGGGTCTGGTCTGAGGGGCCCGCAATAGCGAGGGCCATCGGGCTGGATTCGCACGCAACCGTGCTCCAGATTGAACTGGCTGCCCTAAGGACCTGTGCCAGCATGATCCTGGAGAGAGGGGACGAGGGCAAAAAGATCTTCATCTACTCAGACAGCAGACGCGCGCTGAAGGCAATACTCAAATACGAGTGTTGCTCTAAGCTAGTGGGTCAGTGCGTAGAGCTGATGGAGGAAATTGCCGTAATTAATCGGCTCGAGGTGGCTTGGATTCCGGGCCACGCTGGCATCAGAGGCAATGAGAAAGCCAATGAGCTAGCAAAGAACGGAACCCGAAGGGCCTCTCAGTGGGAAGTGGAGCACGTAGACGTGCACACCGACTTTGTGAAGGACCTGGTCAAGGAGCGTGGGGACAGGAGGATTGTGGACAGGTGGGACTCGAAGACGGGTGCCAGACACATGAAATCCCTCTTGGAAAAACCCACTAGGAAGATTGCAGAAACTTTGTTGGGCCTAAACAGGGCTAAGCTCCGAGCTATAGTGGGGCCAGGGGGGGGGGTGGAGCCAGGGGCCAGTGATGCTTATCACTAACCCCTGGCTCAGTATTTATCAAGGATAGGCAAAGGGACTGACCCCCTATGCAAAAAATGCGGGTTGATGGAGGAGGATCCTCTTCACCTATGCACAACATGCAGCGGGCTCGATGAAGCCAGATGGGATGTTTTTGGGTCTGCATGCAGAGATATACTTGTCGACAGGGACGGGATCAAGAGGCTCTATGAGTTAGCGCGTAGGGCACAGATACTCGCAACCAGCGACTAGACGGCTACCTAAAGGCAGGGTGTAAAATGGCCGAGAGGCTGATTGCACCTCTGGTTAGGACCGTCTAACAATAATAAAGTCATAAAGTCATATTAATCTTAATATAATTTATATAACTTCCTAATATGATTAATATGAATATAATTAATTAAATATAAAAATATAATAATTACATTTATGGAGGCTTGAAAAATACGATCTACTTACTGATGACTTGGTAGTATGCCATAGTGTAGTTTCACTTTCTTTGCACAAGGTTGATCACTTTGATCTTCTAAGTTATCACTATCACATATATTTTATTGTCAAAAAATTGAAAGGAAAAATGAAATAAACCGCAAGTTATGTGTACCGTAGTAAAGAGCAACGTCAAACTGAGTGAGAACTTACATACTCGACTGTATATAAAAAGGATATATATATGTATACTTCAGTAGAGCGTGGCGACCCGTCGCCACACCGTACACTCTACTACACACAAAATATATATATAGGTATACCTTAGTATAGCGTGGCGACCTGTCACCACGGCAATGATTCGGTTGACAAGTGAGCCTATAAATGTTTCACATCAAAATATCACCAAGTCGCTTCACCTTAAAAAATCCATATATTTTGACTCTTTATTTACACTCGATGAGAATTCTCTAACACTTTTTAAAATAAAAATAGAGTGTGCACGAAATTGAATTACAGGAGTTGAGTATAACGACGCGATGTAACAGTTCGACTATACGAATGTGTTGGGGATCCGGCTAAATTCCAGCCTCCCCTTCCCCCGCGCTGTACAACCTATGACCGCTCGACTCCTGGCCCAAAACAACCCGCTGTTGCCAGGGGAACTTTTGGCATATTTGCCTAATTGGGGCGCCACTTACCGGAGACCTCAACCCCGGAAACACGCCCTTTGACCAATGAAAATGGTCACGTGCCATCAATCTGGATTTTTCCCGGCCGTAACCTCTCGCAAACTCGTTCTCTCGTCTTCTGGACATCATCGCGACAACACGTGTAGCAGTGTAATTGATCTCAAATTTATAACGACTTCTCACTATTTATCTCAATTGGAATACTCAGTTGTTAAATTCCGTGACCGCTCTTATCTCTGTATAATACATAAATTAGATTTACAGTTTTTATAATAAATTGACAGTTAGCTTCTCAACACGGGGGTGGAATTGCGTCGTGTTTTTTGTGCCAGCCCCCCTCATCCTCTCCTCACCCTTTCTCCCACATCTCACCATCACCAGCTCGCCTCACCCAATCCTCTTACACACACCAGATCTCTCACCGTACAGAATGAAAAAGGGTCGATCTTCTACGATGTTGGTATTGTGAAGAAAAATTAGATACTGGTGTTCTGGAGAAAAATGCCGAATTATATGTTCAACGTTCACGTGGACTGTGTGGAAAAATTTGGTGAATTTTAATTCTTCAAGAAAAATACAGGAACGTTTTCATTCGTTTGTGAGGGTATAGTGGGCGATGATCGGAGGGTGGAGGTGGAAAGGTGGAAAGTTTTGGAACGTGTCTGGGTCTAAACTGTCCGAGTGACCGTCATAAAGTCATAAACTTTCGGTCTGAAATGAAGGGAATATTTGGAAATACCGGATTATTCGAAAATATGGTCTTTATGACCGTAGTATTGGAATAAAAGATTAAAATTTGAAGATTTGTATATGACAATTTTTGACAGTAAAATAAAATCTAGGTTGAATTTTAGAGAGAATTGCTGCATTGTTCTATATTTTTGAATTTGAAATTACCTCAACACGATGAACAATTCGGCAACGGAACATGCTCCCCTGTCGAGAAGGCTTGATCAACATGTTGAATCATCGGTGTTGGGTAGAGGAGCCAGCTTTCTCATGTTGCGGTCGTAGGTACCCTTGGCAGTTTTCACGGTAACTGCTCGGATGAAGCCATCAGTACCAGCGTGAGTCTTGATGAGCCTACCCAATGCCCACTGTATTGGTGGTAGGTGGTCTTCTGTGATGATGACCAGAGTACCCTCCTTGATTGGGTGCTCGCCATGTGTCCATCTGGATTTGACATTGAGCCCGCTGATGTACTCTCGATGCCAGCGAGTCCAGAAGTCCTGCTTCAACTTCTGGATGTGTTGGCAGGTTGAGAGTCGATTGCTAGGAGTCTCCCGAAAGTCTGGGCCTCTGAGATTTGTCAGAGAATCATCAATCAAGAAGTGGCTAGGAGTCAATGCGATTGGATCATTTGGAGAGATTTGAGAGGTCGTGAGTTTAGCACGGCTTCAATCTCGATAGTTAATATGTTAAACTCTTCAAACGTGAGTAACTCATTGGTCACAATCCTCCTCAGGTGATGTTTGAAGGATTTGACCGCTGCTTCCCAAAGTCCACCGAAGTTTGGAGATTGTGCTGGGATGAAGTACCATCGAATTTCCTTTGACGTAGCAAAATGAAGAATTTTTTTCCGATGATCTTCATTCTTCAGGAACTCATGGATCGCCTTCGGCTCACTATTGGCACCGATAAAATTTGTGCCATTGTCAGAATAGATGTTGCTGTAGACTCGCCGCCGAGCAATGAATCGTCGTAAGGCAGCCCGAAACCCTTTAGTGGTGAGATCCCTGACGATCTCCAAGTGCACTGCCTTAATGGCGATGCATACGAAAACAGACACGTAAACCTTTACACGACCTCTGTTGCGTACTTTCTTTTCTTTTATGAAGAAAGGGGCCGCAGTAATCGATCCCGACGTTGGTGAATGGGCGGCAGTCTCGCCTCAGGTAGATTACCCATGGTGTAATCTACTGGTGGCTGTTTGTGTCTGATGCATTTGACGCAAGCACGAACGATGCGTCGAACTGGATGACATCCATTTAGTATCCAAACCCGGCGACGAACAGTGTATAGTGTGGCTTGAGCTCCAGCATGTAGTTGGAGTGTGTGTTCGTTCCTGATGATGTGATCGGTTACTGGATGTCTTTCTGAAAGGATGAAGCGATGACGTTGAGGGTATGAATTATGAGCATTCGTCAAACGACCGCCCACTCGCAGAAGTCTATCTTTGTCGATCAATGGAGATAATTTGGCAAATTTAGACAATTCTGAAGATTTATGTTTAGCATGTTGAGGATGCTGGAGTTCCTTGATGACTGCTACGAAGTTTTCCACTTGTACCCAATGTACAATAGCCTGAAGAGCAACTCCAAGTTCATCAAGGGTTGGTGGACCCCTACGACAAGTCTTGAACCTTAAACACTGGGCAATAACACGTTGTAATTTAGTGATTGATGATGACCCCATGTTCAAGGCCTTGTCATCGGTCGTTGAAGCTAAGCAGGTTTCCAAGGAAGTTTGTGATTTTCGTAAGTCAGGTACTTGTGATGAGTACTCCAGGTGTAGATTGGGCCATCCATTCTCGTCTCCTTCAAGCCATGATGGGCCACAAATCCAAAGAGACGGTTTTACAAATTCAGAAGGAGTTTTCCCACGTGATACAAGGTCCGCTGGATTGTCATGGGTTCTCACGTGTCTCCAATTCTGAATGTTGGTTTTCTGCTGGATCTCTCCTACCCTGTTGCTGACGAATACTTGAAGTTTATCTGGAGTCTGGCCAATAAAATATTTCATCGATATGATAGTTGACGGCAGCCGTTGCATTTGTCGTGAGCGATGTCAATAGCTGAGCTCCGCACAATTCAAGACGAGGTATAGTTTGCTCTTTCAGTGGGGACACACGAGATTTTGAGCAACGTAGGCTCACACGAATATTCCCATGGGCGTCAACAGTGCGGAGGTATGAGCAGGCTCCATAAGTCATTTTGCTCGCGTCACAAAAACCAGGAAGTTGGACATTGGTGGCGCCTGGTACCAATACTCCCCGTGGAAATGTAGCTTGCTCCATAACTTCTGGTAGAGTTGAAGCCATTCCTTCTGTAAGTCTGGATGTAAGGTAGCATCCCAATCTACCTTCAAAATCCACAGTTTTTGAATGAATGCTTTGGCAACAATGATGGCGGGAGATAGTAGGCCCAATGGGTTGAATAATTTAGCAGTTTCTGATAAAAGCGCTCGTTTGGTGAGTTGAACGATATTTGAAGTTTTCACGAAGTATTTTATTTTATCTGCCACTGAATCCCAAGTAATCCCTAATGTCTTCAGCATTGTCGAATCTTCCAGTTGTAGACGCTTGTTGATGTCCTTGGAGGCAACACCTTGAAGTAGTGTGGGATCGTTGGATGCCCACTGTCGAAGATTGAAACAGCCCAGTTTCATTAAATTTTCAAGTTCACTTTGAATAGTGATAGCTTCTTGACGAGTTTGTGCTCCTGTAAGAAGATCATCTACGTATACATTTCTCTTCAGGATTACAGCTCCCGTAGGGTATTGATGTTGTTCGTCATCTGCCAATTGATGAAGACATCTGATTGCGAGGTAAGGTGCTGCCGATAATCCGAAGGTTACCGTGTGGAGGTGATAAGTTCTCACGGGGTCATCATCATCGCGCCACACAATTCGTTGATATTTCCGCTCTTCTGGACGCACGAGAACTTGTCGATACATTTTCTCGATATCGCCCGTCAGAACGTATTGGTGTAAACGAAATCACGATAGAAGCGACAAAATATCGCCTTGAATGGTGGGGCCCACGTGGAGAGCGTCGTTCAAGGAAACCCCGGTGTTGGTCGTCGCGGATCCGTTGAATACAACGCGCAATTTTGTTGTGAAACTGCCTTGTTTGAATACCGCGTGATCAGGTAAATAATGCCCATGATCAGACAGATTGGAAGTACTGCTTTCGGTCATGTGCCCGAAATCGATGTACTCTTGAATGACCACTTTGTATTGTCCAGCAAGTTCGGGTTCTCGATAGAATTTTTTCTCGCACGATTTAAATCGATTGTAGGCACGAGATCGTGACGTTCCGAGTCGAGAGATGTTGTCGTTGAAAGGCAGAGCCACGATGTATCGTCCTGTCGCGTCTCTGGTCACGTAATCCTTGAAATGTTTCTCGCGTGCAGCTTCTACATCATTGAAACGAGATTTTTCCGCAGCGTTTTCTATCTTCCAAAATTTTGACAAGTCGAATTCCAAAGAGTCTGTGTTGTTGAGATGACAACAACGATTATGGAAGGGTGAAGATGTAGGAGCTCCCCCTTCAATGACCCAGCCAAGAGCAGTTTGCATGAGGAATAGATCGACTCGATATTCGGCAGAAATTCGCATCTTCGCGTGTTGAATTTTGGCGTTTTCTCCAAATACAAAATTCACTCGTCCCAGAGTCTTTATGTTCAATAATAAAACCAATGTTTTATTGATTAATTGTTGTCAGAGCCTTTTCCCTGGGACTTTTTATTACTGCACTTTTCCAAAGGGATTTCACCAAAACCATGTGGTGACCAGACCTGGTCAAAATGGAATTTCTCAGTGAGGTTTCAGGGAGTGTAAAGTTTGTTGCTCTCTCTAAGTAGAGGTGAGTCGGGGCCTGACGAATATTTTAGTTTTTAGTCTCTTCTAAAATTTCATAGAGTGCACAGTGTTCTTTTGATAATTAGAGTCCAAATAATATACAGGGTGTCCCAGAATTGCACGTCCAGACTTTAAACTTAAGTTGGGGGTGAAATTTTGGATCGAAAAGTCCTGAGCGACTTTTTGATCAGACGCACCCTCTTCAACTTATTCAGGGTTGAAGTTGGACGAATCAGGGGCGTGGGATAACCGCTCGCACGACGGTGAGAAAAACATGCGAGTGTGGTGGTGTCCCCACCATACCGTACTACTCCCCTGCGGCGGCAGAAACAGATGACTGGCGGCGGAGGGTAAGAGGAAGGGGAGGGAAATGAAAAAAATGAACACCCGCCCGCTACATAAAAATTATTTACTCCTCCCCTAATTAATGCCAAGGGATGAAACCAAGGGCATTCGATGGAGGAATAAATTCCCCATCGATTGAGGTCCATTACATCTCCTAATCTAATCGAAAAGGAGAAAAAAACAGCGTCGAAAATTACAGCGCTGGAAAAAAAACCCGGCGATTTAATTTTTTAAAGCCCCATTGGCCCTGTATGAGATTTTCATTTTTTCTTTCAGCGAAGGAGAAAAAAAATGATCAATCGCTGATGATTTTTTTTGTTGCTGTTCATTTTTTTCATTTCCCTCCCCTTCCTCTTACCCACCGACGCAAGTCATCTCTTTCTGCCGCCGCAGGGGAGTAGTACCGTATGGTGGGGACACCACCGTACTCGAACGTTTTCCTCACCGTCGTGCGACCGGGTATTCCACGCCCCTGATTCGTCCAACTTCAACCCGGAATAAGTTGAAGAGGGTGCGTCTGATCAAAAAGTCGCTCAGGACTTTTCGATCCAGAATTTCAGCCCCAACTTAAGTTTAAAGTCTGGACGTTCAATTCTGGGACACCCTGTATATTAAAGTTTACTATTCAAATTAACTGTGTGTTTTTCCATTATTTTGTTCCTCATATTCGAACAGGTTATGGGATCAGAATAACGCATAATATTCCTGTGTATGCAATTATTAATACGTTTTTGAAAAATTAAGTATTGACTCATAACGCGTAATATTCCTGTGGATGAAATTATTAATATTTTTTAAAAATCAATTATTGGGTGTGTACGGTGAGCGATCTGGGTTGCGTTGGAGGAGTGGGTGAGGGGAGCTGGTGATGGTGAGGGGGGCGAGAGAGGGAATGAGGGGGGCCGGCACAAAACTCACGACGTAAATTCACACCCGTGTTGAGTTTATCAAGTCATTTTTATTATAAAATATATAGTTTTTGTTGGAAAATTAGAACACAGCTCTTCTTTTCTGTTTCAAAAATCACTCGACAAGGTCTATCATATGTTTAACTATAGTTTCCAGAAAAGGGACTGATTTATGATCTGTTGTGCTCTGGACTTGAGAGCATTGTGATCCTTACCACAAGTGGTATTAAAAGGAGACTCTGTCCTCTGGAAACATGAAGGTTCTATTGTTTTTCTCCTAGTATAGATTTTTCATATTATAAGAAGTAAGTTAGTCTCTGGACACCAGGCCTCTAGATCAGTCGTACCTTCCTCGTGCAAGTTAAATAACTAGTTTATGATTATAAAATTAATTAAAACACTACATTTATTTATACCCTTTTATCCATATCCCAATAGGTTATGGGCCCAGTCTACGCATTTTAGTGTAATTTTTTTTAATAACGAAAAACTGTTTAGTGTTTGGTTTTTAGTGTAGTGAATAATCGTGAACTATTTTAAATTAAAATGAATACGACGAAACCCAAAAAGAACATTAAGCCTTTTGATGGTGAAAAATACAGTGTGTGGAAGTTTAGGATTCGTTCTCACTTAACTGAACTCGACGTACTGAAAGTGATAGACGAACAGGAACCAGCTGAAGTGACAAGTGAGTGGAAAAAAGCTGAGAATTTGGCGAAAAGTGTCATCATTGAATTTTTGTCGGATTCTCTCCTCGGATTCGCGAGTACGGAGAAGACAGCAAAAGAAATTTTTCAGTCTTGATGCCGTTTATGAGCGAAAGAGTTTAGCAACACAGTTAGCAATTCGACAGAAATTGCTAACTCTAAAACTACGAGGAGATGTCCCGCTCATTAAACACTTCACAGTATTCGATGATTTAATCACAGAATTATCGGCTGCAGGAGCACGTCTAGAAGAAACGGACAAAGTGCCACATTTATTATTGACTCTTCCAGCGATATATGGTGGTGTTATTACTGCCATAGAAACTCTATCAGAGGATAATCTGACGCTGGCTTTCATAAAAACAAGACTACTGGATCATGAAGTGAAAATAAAGACTGAGAGTAGTGATACCAGTGTGAAAGTTCTCCAAGCCTTTCAAGAAGACGTGAAGAAAAATTTAAAAACGAATCATTTTAACAATACAAAATTCAAGGATCAATACAAGAAAAACAGTGTAAAGAAAGGATTCAAGCCGAACCATAAAAAACTCCGCAAGTGTTATCATTGTGGCAGAGACAATCATGTGATTAAAGATTGCTTTTTCTATAAGAAAAGTCAGCAATACTCGGCTGATAAAAATAGGAGAGTGCATTCAATTGATATCACTCAATCTTCTAATCCGACAGTTGCCTATGCAAACTCATCAGGATTTGCCTTTATGGCCGGAGATTTTTATAAAAATACCGATGGAAATAAAGTTGATTTTCTATTGGATTCGGGAGCTTCTGACCATTTAATCAACGACGATGGATTGTTCTCCAGTTTTCAAGTGTTACATCCCCCTATAAAAATCTCAGTGGCGAAAAATGGAATATTCATCGAGGCTACGAAGAGAGGGATCATTAACATGACAAGTAATAAAGGAGTTGAAGGAGTTCTGGAGGATGTCCTATACTGCCCTGAAGTGCCATACAATCTACTGTCTGTCAGGAAAATGCAGAGAGCTCAGATGAGTATAAATTTTAATCCACAAGGGGTTGAAATTAGCAAAAATGGGAAAACCATCATGACCGGTAAGCCCACAAATAATTTGTACATAATAGAATTTAAAGTTAATGTGAATAAAATTACACAGTACATGTAGGAAAAACAAAATTTTTGCAAACGAGAAATGGACAGATGGTCGATGATTTACAATTAATAAATAACATCATGCCAAATGATGATCTTCGTGAAGCTTGTATTTTTGGGAAACAAGCACGATTACCTTTCCAAAAGAAGAAAAATAAGAATTATATCAAACGATCATTGTTTATTGTTCATTCAGATGTATGTGGACCGATTACTCCGTCAACAGTTGACAATAGAAATTACTTCGTGATGTTTATTGATGAGTACACGCATTATTGCGTTACATCTGATTTATACGTTATCTCATAACGTATAAATCAGATGTGTTTTCTACGTGGAAAGATTTTGTAGCAAAAAGTGAAGCACACTTTAATTTAAAGATTTCAAATTTATACTGCGATAATGGTAGGGAGTATCTATCAAATGAGATGAAAGATTATTGTGTGGAAAAAGGCATAAACTATCACTTGACAGTTCCATACACTCCATCATTGAATGGTGTTGCAGAGCGAATGGTAAGGACAGTTACCGAGAAAGCTCGTGCATTAGTTAACGGTGCAAAGTTAAATAAAGTCTTTTGGGGAGAAGCAGTTTTGACTGCTACGTATCTAATTAATAGAATCCCAACTAAAGCTTTGAAAGAAAATAAAACACCGTATGAGTTATGGCATAATAAGAAGCCAATGTTAAAATATTTGAGAATTTTTGGTAGTACAGTCTATGTACATAACAAAATAAGAAAAAGTAAATTTGATGATAAATCTTGGAAAGGGATATTAGTCGGTTATGAACCGAACGGTTATAAAGTATGGAATGTCGAAATGAATAAAATTGTTGTAGTGAGAGATGTGATAGTTGATGAAAGTAATTTCTTGGGATCAAGGCCAGAAATGAGACTCGAAGGAGTTCTGAGTGAAAACTATAATGAAACTGATAATCTTAGTGAATTAAATGAAGAACTTAGTGGTCCTCACAAATCTGTAGAATCTCAGAAATCTGATACAGAGAAATCAGATAACTTTCATCATGTAAATGAATCTGAAGAAGAAAATTCAGAGCCTGTAACTGACAGAAGCCAAAATAGAAAATTTGACAAGTCAGATTCATCTGTAAAGGAAACAGATGAACACAATCAGTCTGATTCTCAAGATAGAAATGCTAGTAAAAAAGAAGCAGTAAGAAATCTGAGAAGAAGTGAAAGGAATAAGCACAAACCTCGAATTTCATATGAGGAAGTAGATTATTTATTATGTGCTCAATCTATAGTGTGCAAAATTCCTAAAACTTCTAATCAAATAAAATATAGAGACGATCGTGATAAATGGGAGGCAGCCATTAAAGATGAAATAAATTCACTTTGAACGAATGAAACGTGGACTTTAGTGACAAAGCCCTTAAATAAAAATATTGTAGATTGTAAATGGGTATTTGTTATAAAGAATGATGAATTCGGAAATGCAATAAGATATACAGCACGTCTAGTAGCCCGTGGTTTTAGTCAAGAATATTTAGTCGATTATAATGAAACTTTTGCACCTGTTGTAAGAATCTCAAGCTTTCGTTTCATTTTACCTTATGCAAATCAATATAATTTGTTAATCCATCACATGGATGTTAAAACTTCTTTTCTGAATGGAGCATTAAAAGAAGAAATATTTATGAGAGTCCCAGAAGGTGTCACGCATAAAAACAATCAAGTTTGCAAACTAAACAAAGCACTTTATGGATTGAAACAAGCAGCAAGATGCTGGTTTGAAACCTTTGAAAAAGCATTGCTTGAAAAAGGCTTTGAAAATTCATCAGTTGATCGTTGTATTTATTTTATTAAACAAAGGAAACATTCAAGAAAATATTTATGTTGTTCTTTATGTTGATGATTTAGTAATTGCCACAGTCTATCATCAAACTATGGATAAATTCAAAACATATTTAATGAAACAATTTCGTATGACCGATTTACATGAAATTAAATTATTTCTTGGAATAAAAATTGAAAGTGTGACGTATTGGCCTCTGCCAATTCGTCGTTTTTTTTGAGAATCGATGCCCAGACATTGGTCAGCAGTCCCACGGCGTCTTGGAGACGCTGTGGTCAGCTGCCCCAGTGTTTCGAGGATCAACTTACTCCCTGCAACGCCATTTGGACAAAGGACTGAACAATCCAACGGATGTTTAGACCATTGTCAGCACCCAAGTGACGTCGTAGCAGGGATCGAATAAAGCAGTATCAGGGTTTTTGGTACGTCCAGTATACTGTTTGACTGTATGAGTCTTGCGTCAATGATGACACAAGACAATATTGGTGCAAAAAGCCGTGGAATTGCTGAGAACAGCGATTTGGACTTGGAGGAGATTTAGAGACTCGCAGAGAGTCAGATACCTTCCAGCAGCAGACGAAACAGGGTCTACCACTGCTCGTAACCGCGCTCCAAGTCCAACGCATGAGCATCTAATAACGCGTTACCGACCCACTCGCGCAACGAGTGTATACTATTAAGAGTAAATATATACATATTTAACACATTCCGCGAGTGAAGTTCTTTGTGTTGTTCCCAATCCGTCACCAAGACACCCCTCCTAGAAGAGTGAACCCGAAGGGCTCACCGACATCTAGCCGGACGGGACACGACGGCCCAGCAGAAGGGGACAAGACACAGGAGTGTCCCATCACCACAAGTCCCAAGAGGGGATATATATATACACCAAGCTACTAGCAACCGCTAGTAGCATCCAGAAATATATATATATATATAACCCCTTAGTGAGTAGTCTGGGACTATATTCCCTACCACTTGGTTATCCAAAGGATCATCGCGGTGGATAGCCAAAACACAAACGTCACAAAAGATACAACGATACCATTACTCTTGATCAAAGTGCATATATTGCAACAGTTTTAAATAAATTCAATATGTCTGATTGTAATGCTGTGAGTACACCTCTTCCAAATAAAATTGATTATTTAAATTTAAATTTAGACGAAGACAATAATGCACCATGTAGAAATCTCATTCGGTGTCTAACGTACATAATGGTTTGTACAAGACCCGATTCGACTATAGCGGTTAATATTCTAAGTAGATATTCAGATAAAAATAATAAGGAATTATGGCAATATTTAAAAAGAGTTCTTAGATATTTAAAAGGCTCAATAAATTTAAAATTAACCTTTAAAAGAGGGAATTTCCAGCAAATTATAAATGGCTATGTTGATTCCGAATGGGGTGGTGACGTAGGAACTGATAGGAAGAGCACCACCGGTTATTTGTTTAAATTATTTGAAAGATGCACAATTTGCTGGAATACGAAAAGACAAGCATGGGTAGCTGCTTCTTCCACAGAAGCAGAGTATATGGCTCTTTTTGAAGCAGTGAAAGAAGAATTATGGCTTAAATCACTATCTGATAGTGTTGATTTGAAGATCTTGAAACCAATTATTATTTATGAAGATAATAATAGTTGTATTAGCATAGCAAGTAACCCAACTAGTCACCAAAGATCTAAGCATATAGATATTAAGTATCATTTCTCCAGAGAGCAGGTAGAGAAAAAAAATAATAATGCTTAAACATATTTCAACAGGTGATCAAGTTGCGGATGCATTGACCAAGCCACTGCCACCAATTAAGCTTCTGCAGTTAAGGCCAAGATTGGGCCTTCAGTAAAATAGAAATGTATATAGTAATTAATAGTGGAAATGGTCTGGGCAGGTTTTACTGGGTTTCCCTGCCCCCTGAGCAGCAAATGTTGGGCCATATGTAAGTTCCCAGGATCCACGAGGAAGGTAGAAAATTAGTTAGGTTAATAGAAGTCAAGTTATGTAAGTCGATTGATTTTTGAGGGGGCGTATTGGAAAATTAGAACACAGCTCTTCTTTTCTGTTTCAAAAAGCACTCGACAAGGTTTCTCATATGTTTAACTATAGTTTCCAGCAAAGGGACTGATTTATGATCTGTTGTGCTCTGGACTTGAGAGCATTGTGATCCTTACCACAAGTGGTAATCAAAGGAGACTCTGTCCTCTGGAAACATAAAGGTTCTATTGTTTTTGTCCTACTATAGATTTTTCATATTATAAGAAGTACGTTAGTCTCTGGACACCAGTCCTCTAGATCAGTCGTGCCTTCCTCGTGCAAGTTAAATAAAGAATTTATGATTATAAAATTAATTAAAACACTACATTTATTTATACCCTTTTATCCATATCCCAATAGTTTTTAATCGAAATACAATAATGATGAGCGGTCACGGACTTTAACTGTTGAGGAATACAAATGAATCTAATAGTGAGAAACCGAGAAATGTACTAGAGCACCCAAATGCACGTGTTACCACTGTGATTTCCGGAAGACGAGAGAGAGAGTTTGGGAGAGGGAGCGGCCGAGAACAATCCAGATCGACGGCACGTGACCCTTCCCATTGGTCAAAGGGCATGTTTCCGGCGTTGATGTCTCCGGAAAGTGGCGCCCCAATGAGGCAAAAATGCCAAAAGGTCCCCTGGCAACAGCGGGTTGTTTTGGGCCAGGAGTCGAGCGGTCATAGGTTGTAGAGCGCGGGAGAAGGGAAGGCAGGCATTTAGCCGAATTCCTAACAGGGTGATTCATTATTAATATAGTGATTTAGTGATAATTATAAGGTGTGTGAATAAGTCTTTCCCGTTTTTTTCAAATTTTGAGCCTTTATTGTGAAAAAATGGTTACAAATGAATTATTGAAAGTATTGGCCATCGCTAGCTACAACTTTTTCCCATCTTTCTGGCAACATACGAATCCCGTTGCGAAAAAATTCGACCGGTTTGGCCTCTATCCAGTCATCCACCCATTTTTTGGCTTCCTCGTAGGAATGGAAGTGCTGGTCAGCCAGGCCATGCGTCATCGATTTGAAGAGATGGTAATCAGACGGAGCAATGTCTGGACTATACGGCGGGTGGGGTAGGACTTCCCATTTGAGCGTTTCTAAGTATGTTTTCACCGGCTGTGCATCATGTGGGCGAGCATTGTCATGTTGCAAAATAACTTTGTCGTGCCTGTCGGAGTATTGTGGCCGTTTTTCTCGCAGTGCGCGGCTCAAACGCATCAATTGTCGTCGATAGACCTCGCCTGTGATCCTTTCATTCGGTTTCAGAAGGTCATAGTAAACCACACCAAGCTAGTCCCACCATATACAGAGCATGAGCTTGGCGCCATGAATATTTGGCTTGGCCGTCGATGATGATGCATGGCCGGGTAGTCCCCATGATTTTCTTCGCTTCGGATTATCGTAACGGATCCACTTTTCATCGCCAGTCACGATACGATGCAGAAAACCCTTTCTCTTATGTCGCTAAAGCAGCTGTTCGCAAGTGAAAAAACGCCGTTCGACGTCTCTCAGCTTCAGTTCGTACGGCACCCAATTTCCTTGCTTTTGGATCATTCACATGGCTTTCAAACGCTTGGAAATGGTTGTTCCGTCAACTCCCAATGATTCAGCAAGTTCTTCTTGCGTTTGACACGAATCTTCATCAAGCAAAGTCGCCAATTCTTGATCTTCAAAGATTTGCGGCCGCCCGGAATGCTCCTTGTCTTCCACGTCGAAATCACCACTTTTGAAGCGTCGAAACCATCCGTGAACACTTGAATCATCGACACAACCTCCTCCATAAACTTCCTGAAGCAATGGATGCGCCTCGGCAGCAGATTTCTTCAAATTTAACCAATAAAGTGAAACTTCCCGCAAATGACGTCGACTCGGCTCAAATTTCGACATTTTCACGATATCAAAAATTTATGATGCGAAAAAATTTCAACTAATGTGTTAGTGTAGAATTGTTGACAGATGAATAAGCTTTGATTATGGCATATGTAACCATTGAATACTCGCACAGTATTGGTGGCAGCATCTCTTACAAAAAACGGGAAAGACTTATTCACACACCTTATATTAATCTAATGATATAGTGATAATTATCAATATAGTGATTTAGTGATTTAGTGGTTGTTCAAAATCCCGCGGTCAAACGGCAGGATGACCACAACCAATCACCTTTGACCACTGTAACGAGAGGTCACGGTCGATCTCGGGATCGTTACAGTGGTCAGTACACCATCGAATATCAACCGGTAACGACATGTTGTCAACTTTCGGGATTCCAACGGGGAATTATCGGCAATTCACGGGATAACCAACGGGGTTAGAATCGGGAATTCATCTCTCGGGAAAAAACAGTCCATTATATTAACGGAGTTTTAACAACACGGAGTGCATATTTGTGGATATAAGTTTTTAAATCAACCGGCTCATCATCCAACATCTAGTGCACAATTATTGCCTTCCCCGGAACTTCCTCACCCACTATCCCATCCGGCCCAATTCATCCCCCGGAACCTCATAAATTAAACAGTGATATTTATCAATACAGTGATTTCATTCAAAAAGAAAATGGAGAAGGCGACTAGAAATATCAAACCGTTCAATGAGGAACACTATAAAATGTGGAGAACGCGAATCGAATATTTGTTGAAGGAATTAAAAGTAATGAAGGTACTAAACGCGCAGCCTCTAACAACCTTAACCGACGAGTGGGAGCAAACAGAGAATACTGGGAAAAGTGTGATCATGGCGCATTTGGCGGACTCATTGTTGCATTTGCCGAAAACCGAGGAATCAGCCAAAGAAACGATGAGCAGACTTGATGCTATTTACGCACAAAAACGTCTGGCATCGGAAATGGCTATCCGAAAGAGAATACTCACCTTCAAATTAAGGGGTGATGCTAGCTTATTCAAACATTTTTCGGATCTAGACGAGTTATTCGAAGACTTTCTGGCTGTTGGTGGCACCCTCCCGCAGGGGGTGTAATGGCGGGTAAAACCGCCCTTACACACGGGGTGTGACGACCCCGCGGACCGTGAGTCGAACTTGGTGTAAGGATTGGGATCCCCTTTTGGGGGGTCTCAATAATTATACCAAAGGGGGGTTACGGGTGCAGGGTGAACCCCTGTGCCCAAGGGGGGTTCGGTGGGGGAGGGTCGCGGATTGGGTCACGATGGGGTGGGCCGGACTTCGGGAGTCGCGTGGGATGTTGAAATCGGCGGATGGTGGGGCGGGTCCACGCGGTGCAGGGGCGGGTCCATGTGCTGGAGGGCGAAATCGGCAGGTGGAAGGGCGGGAGACCCTCGCGGCAGAGCATTATTGGAAATCTATTCCGGAGGCTAAACTGCCCCCAATCGAATCTCCGAGGGGGCACAATAATGCGTCCGTCGTGCGGCGAAGTCTGCGCATCGCCTCCCAGCATGCCAGAGCAACATCGTCAGCGACTACAACGAGGGACCCAACGAGGGTGGTGCCCTCAAGGGTTCGTAGTCGCCCGCCGTGCGCCGGGGTACTGCCCTCCCGACGAGCGAAGGGTTCCAGCCTTCGTGCTGTCCACGATGACGTCGTAGAGGACGAGGGATTGACTGCGCAGCCGAGCCAGCCAACGCCCGGATCTTCAAGAACATCAACCGGTGAGTCCACTCATTTATTAGGTAGGATTCGCGAGTGCCACGTTAGCTTAAGTAGGATCGATAGCCATCGCGTCGCGACCGGTGGCTCACCGGTACCCCCCGTTCCAATAGGTCATCCTCTCCGGACCACCGCGATCGAGGGACCGGGCGCGCAACGCGACGTTAGAATACTGCAATTGAACATGTCCCGTTCAATTGCAGTAACCGGGGAGGTCTTTCAGCTCGATCGCAAAGAACGTCTGGACATACTGTTGCTCCAAGAGCCGTATGCCATTCGTGAGGCGAACACCTGGGCCATCCGCGGCCTAGGACTCGGAATGCGTATTGCCGCGTGCTCAAGGGAGTGACCGTGGGCGGCCGTCGTTGCGTGCAACTCCATCGTGGAGATTGCTTACGTGTCTCAACTTAGTACAGCACATTGTATCTGTGCTGAAGCTCGCGTCACCGGTGGATCCTTCTTTGTCGTCTCCAGTTATTTTCAGTACTCGGACGACATAGAAATCCACCTGAGGCAGCTCGAAAAGGTTCTCAGCTGTCTCAGGGGTCGCCGCGTTCTGGTGGCGGCAGATGCCAACGCCCAACACTCCCTTTGGAGCCCCAGGACCACTGACCGTGGTGTCCTCCTGGGTGAGCTCATCGAGTCTTTCGGTCTCCGCGTCGCGAATGATGCTAGGCAGGGCCCAACCAGCAGGAGTACCGCAGGTACGTCGTTCGTCGACGTTACACTGGCCACCCCTGGCATGTATAAATTCATACGTGCATGGAGGTTGCAGGACGAGTGGTCCACCGGTGACCACACGTCGGTTTTCTTTCTATTAGCGATCCGGAGTTCCTCACAGCGCCTCAATAACTCGGGGGTCGGCGAAGGCTCTACCACGCGGTTCCACGTTCGTCGGGCCGACTGGGAAAAGTTCGAGGCGACCCTCGATGGGGAGGCCCGTGAGAAACTCGCGGACCATCGGCTGGATTCCTCAGCGGATGTTGAGAGAATGGCAGAAGTACTGGGTGACGTACTCACCAAAGCCTGCCAAGATTCGATGCCGCGCCGTAAACACTACCGTCGCGCGAATCCGCCGTGGACCGAGGAGCTGACCAGCAAACGCAAGCTGGTCAGTCGTCTCCGTAACGGCTACCGAAGGGAGACTAAGCCTGACGCGCGAAAAATTAAACAGAGCAGGTATCGTGTAGTCCTGCGATCGTATACCAGGCTACGTAGGACATGTAAAGAAAATAGCTGGCGCGGATACATAACGACCGAAAGTAACGCGAATCCCTGGGGTTTTCATTATAAATACGCGGCTGATAAATTGCGTGTAGGCACAGTACTCAGCACACTTAGAACCGCGAATGGCACGACACTTGCGATGCGTCAGACTGCTGAGGTACTGTTGGACACACACGTACCTGACGATGACCCCAACGAAGATACACCCGAAAAGACAGACATCCGCGAACGCGCGAGGAATCTAGCGGTCCAGACAGAGGACGCACGAGACTTGACGGACGACCAACTTAAGGGTATCGTTAAGACCCTTAAGAATGACAGAGCCCCAGGAAGCGATTTCGTTGAAGTTAGGGTCCTGAAAGTCGCGGTCATGAGGATGCCCGAAGGAGTTCACAAGGATGTGCCCGACCCCAAATCCTACTGTCCCATTTGCCTCTTGGCGGTTGCCGGGAAATTTTTCGAAAAGGTCCTGCACGGGATCCTTACGGCGAAAGTCCTTACCGAGGACACAATATCAGGACGTCAATATGGCTTTCTGCCTGGACGATCCACGGAAGACGCGATAGTAGAGTTGCGTAAATTAGTCGAGCGCGGTAACGACAAGAGGTACGTCATTGGACTCCTATTCGACATCTCAGGAGCCTTTGACAACGTGTGGTGGCCCCTGGTCCTCCAGTCTTTGGCGGATCGAGACTGCCCGAAGAATGTCTTTGGAGTACTCCGGAGCTACTTCGACAATCGGACTGTCAAGATCGCCTGGATCGACCAAGAGGTTTCCAAGCCGGGCACCCGGGGCTGTCCGCAAGGATCAGGCCTCGGCCCCGCTTGCTGGAATCTCATGTTCGATGCCCTCCTCAAGAGCATCGAACAGAACTTCGGCGCAATCGAAGTTGCCTACGCGGACGACCTTATCGCAGTCGTATCGGCCGACTCGCGTAAGGAGTTAGAGAGGATAGGCCGAGCCGTCGTCGACCACATCGCGTCATGGTGCGCATCAGCGAAGCTCGAACTGTCGAGGAGCAAGACAGAGGCAATTGTCCTGTCATGCAATTCGCATAAGAGAGCGCCGCTGGTGCAGTATAGGTGGGATAGGTCTCGCCAGCAACGCCGACACGTAAAACCGTCATTGGATATCCGCCCACCCGAAATTAGGCTCGCCGGGGAAAAGATTCAGTTTAAGGAGAGCGTGAGGTACCTCGGGGTACATTTTAATAGGTACATGCGGTTCCGGACCCATATAGAATATATTCAAGAAAAGGCTAGGGTCCTTTTCACTCGGCTATCGGCCTTAATGCACAAGCATTGAGGGCTCCGATACCGATTGGTTACAATCGTATTTCAGGGTGTCTTTCAGGCTGTCGCGTCGTACGCAGCCCAAGGGTGGGTGGATCGGTGCACAGCATATGACTGGCGAAAGCTCCGCACCGCACAGAGGAGCGCGCTGCTAACAGTGACGGGCGCGTACAGGACCGCCTCACACAAAGAACTCTGCGCAGCGGCGGGAGTTTGCCTAACACGTTGCCTAACACATATGATAACATTGTGACCGCAATTGAACAGTTATCGCCGGATCTGATGACTCTTGCGGACATTAGATCGACATTATTAGTTTTCGAAACGAAACGCCGTCAAGAACTTCTGGTCACAAGTCCTAAAGTATTACAAGTTGAAGTACAAAAGGAAAGATCATATAATTCAACGCCACAAAATTACCACCAAAATAAAATGAAGAATTCCAGAAAATTTGTGAAGTGTTACAATTGTGGAAAACGAGGACATGTGATGACCAATTGGTTCTTTAAGAAGGACAATATGCCGAAATCAACTGGCCCGAACGGATCAACCGCCCACGCAGCCGAAGCAACGGAGCCCAGGGAAGCAAATACAATTTCAAGTTTCGTTTTTATGGCAGGAGATCTGCCCGGAACTAACAAAAATAATTTGTTATCGTTTTTCAAAGATGTAGGCAGCTGGATATTCAATTGTCTTAGACAAAATGTCAAAGGAGGGTAAGACGGTGATGTGTGGTGAATCAGATAGAAACTTGATTATTATAAAGTTAAAGTTGAATTCGAAAACGGTCAATCCCGCGAGTAGAAAAATAAATCATCAAACATGGCATGAACGGTCATCACATCGATACGCAAAATTTTTGAAATTAAAATCAAAAGGAATGTTTTAAATCCATCGCGATTTTAGATTCAGTAATGCCAGATGAGCAACTTCGCGAGGTATGTATAAAAGGAAAAAGAGTCAAGATTAACGTTTAATAAAGTAACAAGTAACGAACACGTTATAAGACCACTATTTATAGTTTATTTGGATGATGCGGGTCCTGTCACTCCTTCTATGGTAGACCAGAAAACTTTATATTGTGATAACGGGCGAGAATATTGGTTAACTGAAATGAAGGACTACTGTACTGCGCGAGGTATAAGTTATCACATGACGGTCCCTAGAACCTCACAATTAAATGGTATGCCTGAACGTATGGTGAGAACCGTAACGGATAAAGCAAAGTCAATGGTGGTTGGGGCGAGTTTAGAAAAAGGATTTTGGAAGACGCAGTTCCTACTGCTACTTACCAAATAAATATATCGCCAATGAAAGCATTAATGTGCAGTAAAACCCCATTTGAATTGTGGCATAATAAAACGCCAGAATTGAAATTTTTAAAAATATTCGGTTCAATTGTTTATGTTTATGATAAAATTGCTAACAGAAAATTTGATGAAAAATCATGGAAAGCAGTTTTGATTGGATACGAACCGAATGGCTATACAATATGGAATTATAAACAAAAGGACAAAATCTGCTGTTGTGAGGGTCATAGTTGATGTAGTCGATTTTGTAGAATCAAGACCCTCTATGAGGGGTAATAAAGTTAAAAGACCCATTCAATTGGAGAAGACCTTCATGGTTTTGAAAGTGTTGAAAACACCAATGGAGATCTACAGCCAAGTTGAGCTGATGGACAAACCTGAAGGCGTTTGTACAGAGTGTCCTCTATCACCCGATGAAGAAATTTCCCTTACATAAGTAAACAGTAGAAAAAGTGACAGAATAAAGAATAAAAAAATTAAGTAAATAAATAAATAAAATAAAATCTTGCACCGATTTCATATGACTAACACGATATGCCAGAAGATTGCGTATTATCAGCCTAATTATTAGACTTTTACACTGGTAGCCTTAATTACAAGTTTTTGGATTGATAATAGCTTTTTCTAATCCATCTAATTTATTAATCCATCATATGGATGTGAAAATGGCTTTCTTGAACGGAAATTTGAAAGAAGAGATTTACATGAAGGTACCGGAAGAGATGAAATGTCATGAAGGTCAAGTTTGTTAATTAAATAAAGCTCTTGACGGCTTGAAACAGGCGGTTCGCTGTTTGTTTGAAGTTTTCGAGCACGCTCCTACCAAAAAGGATTTTTCAAATTCACCAGTAGATCCATGTATCTAGATCTTAAAGAATGGTGATATCAGAAGTAATATTTGTGTAGTATTACATGTTGATGATCCGGTAGTTGTAACCTGACATTTAGACCTTATAACTGATTTCACAACCTATTTAATGGATCAATTCGTTCTGGTTGATTTGAAAGAAATGAAATTATATTTGAGAATCAGAATTAGAAGAGAAAATGATCAGATAACGCTAGATCAAAGCTCTTATATTGGCACATTTTTGAAAATTGAACATGGCGGAGGACAATGCCGTGGTTGCTCCTCTGGAGAGCTGATTAGATTATGTGGCATTGAACTCAGATACAAATAATGATCCGCCATGTAGAAGTTTGATTGAGTGCCTGATGTATCTGATGGTATGTACTAGAGCCGATTTAAGTGCATCAATTAATATTTTGAGCATATATACAAAAAAACACAATGATAAATGTTCCGGCGAGAGCGCGAAAAAACCGGTGGAGAGGGGAATGCGGGTTAACGGGGGAGGTTTTTTCAAATGTGACACGAGAAGCGCCAATTTGTCACTGCAAAAACTATTTATTTTCACGTCACTTATGGTTAATTTACACAAAGAAACTACACAATTGTGCCTCGCACATGAGCCGCGGTCAAACACTATGTAAATGAGTGCGGTAGAGGGAACTTGGCGACAGAGAGATGTCGATGATTATCGGTCACCACGAGAGCACGTTACAAAGTGACTCCCGGAACGTCCGAGAGAAAAACCTCCGGAAACCTCGAATGTTCTAGATAAGATACGAACGTTCCCGTAGAGTCACCGGAAACGGTGATAAGGACAGCGCCTCAGGTGCGTAGCTACGCATCTGAATGCCAGCGCGGCCGGTCAAGCAGACCTCGCCTAGGAGGTGCTGCCGCCCTTAGCCATATGAGGCTGTCGCCTCAACGTTCTCCCCCCCGTCAGGAACCCCGTTGCTGACACAGAACGAGTAGAGATCGTTTGTAGAGACCTGGAACACTCAAGCAAACATTAAACAAGTCGGTAGAGACTAGCTTTTAACTGGTAGAGATCGGTAACAGAACCAGCTTGGAGATCGGCCTGGTCAACGTCGTCGAGGCGGTCCTGATGGTCACAACTCTGGAGAGACCGTCCCTTCCAGGATGTAGAGCTGTGACCCGAGCAAGAGGCCACTTCGCTGGCGGGAACCGCTCGTCGTAGAGAAGAACCAGGCTGCCGACTTTGATCTCGTTGGACGGGTGATGCCACTTGGAGATGGACTGGAGCTGCTGCAGATACTCTGTAGACCATTGCTTCCAGAAGAACTGCAGCCTCTGCTGGATCAGTTGCCATCTAGAGAGTCGTCCAACGTTGAGGTGTTCCAGTGAGGGCTCCGGAAGAGCTATTGGAGCTTCTCCAATGAGGAAGTGCCCCGGGGTGAGGCAGGACACATCGTCAGGATCTTCCGAGAGCGGTTGTAGAGGCCTGGAGTTGAGGACGGCTTCAATCTGGGACAGCAGCGTAGAGAGCTCCTCGAACGTGACAGCCGTATCTCGAACCGTTCAAGCGAGATGGTACTTCACCTACTTGACCGCTGCTTCCCATTTTCCCCCGAAATGAGAGGCTCCAGGAGGATTGAACGTCCAACACGTCCCATTCTTGAGACATACTGCAGAGAGATGCTGGAACTCCTTAGCTCCAGCGGAGAACTTGTTCAGCTCCTTATCCGCCCCGATGAAGTTGGTGCCACAGTCACTGTACAAGTGTCTGCAGTATCCCCGACGACTCACGAACCTTTGGTAGGCGGTGATGAAACCATCAGCGGTGTAGTCCGTGACAGCTTCCAGATGGAGAGCGGACGGGGCCATACACACGAAAATCATCAACCAACTCTTCTGGATTTTGTGACCACGCCCCCTCCAAGTCTTGATAGACACTGGTCCGGCATAGTCCACACCAGTGTTAGAGAAAGCACGACCCGACATCAGACGTGCCACCCGAAGCTGACCCATCAGCTGCTGAGCTCTGATTCCTCGATGACGCGCGCACTCCACGCACTTGAGGATGAAGGATCTTACTGGTAGACGACCTCCAATAATCCAGTAAGACCTCCGGAGATTGCGCCAAGGTGAGTTGAGTCCCACCGTGCAGCGTCCGCTGATGAGAGTCCCTGATGATAAGCTCTGCGAGCACTGAGCCTTGAGGGATGATGGCCTGATGCCTACTCTCTGGTCCTAGAGTAGAGAACTTTAACCGCCCGCCGACTCTGAGAACTCCCTGTTGATCGATGAAGGCCGTGAGCTTGGTCAACGGATGAGACTTCTTCAACTGCAATCCGTGAGAGATGATGTCACACTCGGCTTGGAGATGATAGGCTTGAGTCGCCTTGACCCAATAAAGCCGAGCTGCCTCGATGCTTCCAGGGCTGAACACTGCTGGAACGATGACGCCCCTCTTCCTTTCCAGCTTCCGCATCATATTCCCCACAACCGTTTGGAAAATTGCTGTGATCCTCAGGAATTTGTAGAGAGAGGAATACCGCGAGCAGAGATCCCAGAGACTTGATCTTCCGAGGGAAGCGGCTAAAGTCACCCCGGCTTCTCCTCTAAATCTGTAGACGGGTCCAACGTTGCTCTCCCACTTGGCCACTGAGACGCCTCCTTCCGTAGCCATTTTGGGCCCGTCCACCACAGATGATGGTCGTTAAGTTGAGCCACCGAGATGCCCCGAGATGCACAGTCAGCCGGATTCTCCTTCCCGCTGACATACCTCCAACTGGCTTCTTGCACTAGCTCCTGAACGACGGTTACTCTGTTGTGGACATATTCCTTCCACCTGGAAGGATGAGCGCAAATCCACGCCAGAGCAACAGCGGAGTCCGTCCATAAATGGACCGGAGCACCATAAAGGTTGAGCTGCTCAATCACATACCTTTTGAGCTTAGCCAGAAGGACCGCGGCGTTGAGTTCAAGGCGTGGAATGGTGAGCCTCTTGAGAGGAGCCACCTTGGTTTTAGCAACAGCTAAACAGATGCTAACATCATCCGCCCTCGTCACCTTCAGATACACCACCGCAGACATCGCAAGTAGAGACGCATCTGAGAAACCATGGATTTCCATGGAAATATCTCAACAGGGTGTTTAGATATTTAAATAGCCTGGACCAAAATTTGTGGGGTTGAGGAATCAACTAATAATGAGTAAAATTATGTATATGCATATATGTATATGTATTATGAAATGGTCTGATTGGGTTTTTCTGGGTTTCCCCAATCTGTTGCAGCAAAAGCTGGACCATATGTATTTGCTCCCAGAGATTAATCAAGAGGCACTCAGATTATTTGAATTTGATATGGTTGAATTACTTTTAGATTCTTTATATAATACTTACATTACGGAACGATTAAATTTTGAGAGGGTGTGTTGAGTTTTGGGGTTTTCCCCAAATACAAAATTCACTCGTCCCAGAGTCTTTATATTTACTAAAAAAAAAATATTTTATTGATTTATTGTTGTCAGAGCCTTTTCCCTGGGACTTTTTATTACTGCACTTTTCCAAAGGGATTTCCCCAAAACCATGTGGTGACCAGACCTGGTCAAAATGGAATTTCTGAGTGAGGTTTCAGGGGGTGTAAAGTTTATTGCACTCCCTAAGTAGACGTGAATCGGGGCTGGACGAATAATTTAGTTTTTAGTCTTTTCTAAAATTTCATAGAGTGCACAGTGTCATCTTGACAATTAGAGTCCAACTAATATATAATAAAGTTTACTATTATTTATTTTCACATGTATACCCTCTCGGGTTTTTACATTTTGTTCCCTTCCCCTGCGGTGCCATGGGACCGACTTTTTTCCCCGACTGTACTGCATTTGCACAGGAGTAAAGGGAAACCATGGAAAACCTCTACCGTACAGTCGGTCGATAGTGCAGGGTCCCAGTGTACCCTTCCGTCACACTGACTAGAAGGGTACACTGGGTCTCCACACCCGTGCCTTCCGTGCAGTAATTTTTGAGCGAGCAAACGGTGTTCCTAAGCGGTCACCCATCCAAGTAGTATCTCAGTGAAACGCTGCTTAGCCTCGATGATCGCCGGAGCAACACCGCACTCGCCCAACCATTACAGTCGGTATTATTAAAGTTTACTATTAAAATCAACTGTGTGTTTTTCCATTATTTTGTTCCTCATATTCCAACATCGCGGATCCAAGAAACGAAAGAGTAGTCCCAGTTCCAATTAGCATATCGATAAGAGCTGGTCGGTGGAAATCTGGATCGGCGAGTTTCAAATTAAAGGGAATTTTTATTTTGTCCCGATCAAGTGGTCGACCGGGCACCATGGTTGATATTCTGCGAACCGTCAAGAAAGTAACTCCCCGTTCCTCGTTATTAATGCGCGAACGTATAGTGGCAGTAACGAGATTTTTGGTTGTGGTAGTAACTGTTGTAAGGAATTTTCAAGAATTCCTTAAGACATCCCGGGATCCAAGGAAAATATCCAGAACGGGGTGAGTACGTCGAGAGAGAGAGCGAGAGAGGCCTAGGTATGAATTCGGGTTAAGAAATAGAGCATTAGGGTGAGCGGGAGGAATAACTCCCCAAGTCATGCGGATAGAAGTCCGAGAATTATAGAGAAAGGGGTAATAGGAGTTTGTGGGATCGGAAACGTTAGGGATGCGGGGACCAAGGGGAATTCCCGGTTATGAGCCAAAATTTACCGAGCTACGTGGAATCTCCTGAGGATCACTCCCCCCGTTTAGATTTTTTTTGGATCTGTATAGGAGTAAGTGAAACTACCGCTCGATTTAGGGATCAAGAGGGAGTGGGAGATACGTTTTGGGTTTAGGGTGGCAGACCTAGGGGCCTAGAGCAGCCCTAGTAACCCCTAGGATAGCCAAAAGGCTGAATATTAAATAAATAATGAAAAGTTAGGTTTTAGAGTAAAATTTAGGGTTCCCACTTTCCTCTGATCCTCGATAAAACAACCAGAAGGATCTAATCGCGTTCCGTGGACAGAATGTTTAAGGATAAAGACAAAAATAATAATAAAGAATCATCTCCCGATCCAGAGATGCTAGGAGGGTAGAGTAACCCCATTTGAATTTCGAATGCGGTTGGCGCGGGTGCCTCCGGTTGACACGGAGACGCCAGCGCCATTAGTGCCGAGTGCGACCGCAACTCGCCTATTGCGATTATTCCACTGTCGGAAAACACGTGTGACGGACGCTAAATATAGAAGTGCAAAAATAAATAACATCTGAGTACATTTGAACAGTGAAAACTCCTCGTCGACGCCACCTCAATTTAAGGAGACACCCTGGAGGCCAAAAGCAACAAGTTTGGGTCGAGAAATAAGGTCAGGGAGGTTATCCGTTGGATTTTTGCCGGTCGTCGCCGGTCAACAATAGAACACGTGGGTAACGAGCCACAGGTGAGATTGCATCATTAATAGTTAGGTTAGAAGTAAAAAGAATATTTGCGATTTTATTTTTAATTAACTCCTCATCTCGATGCCGTTAAAGTTAACTCATATTATTTTTAGAGAATAAGATCTGTGTTAATGGAAATTTGCCGTCTCCCTTGGGCGAGGGGAGGCGGTGAGGGAATCGCCCAAAGACAATGGTGCCAAACGGCACAGATTTTGGGGAAGACGGTCAATTGGATTTTTGAATAGAAAAATCGCAGTAGAGTTTTCGACAGAGAGGAAGAAACAGTTCGATTTTGGACTCTGAAGCGTACGGTAGGGATTTTGATAGAAGAAGTGTTGGTTAGACTATCGAAGGATACGTATCGTGGTGCGAGTGATCGGTGTTGATCGAATGCGGGACGATTAGCTAGGAAGGTGATCGCGATGCGTGAGTGATACCCATAAGGAATCACCACGAGAATTTTAATCATCTGAGGTAATTTAGAGGGATTTAGAGAATTATGTTGCCTCCCCCATTGGTGGAGGAGATTTCCGCGAGATCCGTTTCGTTTATAGGGATTTGATAATTACTTAATTGGAAGTAGGGATTTGCTCTGAGCGATTCAGAGAGAAAACAATTCAAAGGATTAATTACGCTAAAATTTAGAAATTTCGAGCCTCGTCTTTTGCGTTATCTCTCTCGGCGGACTCATATGTATTTAAAAGAGATTATGATGTATCACTTATGGTTATTCAAGATTCTTTAAAAGATAATAGTTTCTTTTGCTTCTGGTTATGGTTATTTATTAAAATAATGTATTAGAACTAATTGAAATACTACCAAAGGTAATAATTAAATTTATTTATTCGAAGTTTTAGGGGTTTTGCTATTTTCTTTTGCGGATGAAAGTCCGACGAACCACCTCCATCCGGACTACGCCCTCTCTCCACAACCGACCCCCTGAGCAGCGCGGGTATTCAAGGTCTTCCCATGGATTCGTAAGCAAAGCTATGTGTTTTTAGTTTTGTGAATTTTGGTTTATGTTAAGAATCCGTTTATTGAGACTCCGGTTTGTCGTCCCCCGGTAAAAAGGACGGCTGGCGCCCAACAAATGTTGCTTGCGAATCCAGGGGAAAGGGCAGTTAACGGGTTTTTCTCAACCCCGAGGAAAAATCTCGTTACACTGTATTCAGAGCGCCAACTGATGTCAAGAAATGCCTTTTTGGTAGTCCAAATGAAGTAGCCAAACTTTCGGTGATGAAATTAGTAGTTGAACACGTATCGAATAATGCCCGACAGTCTATAGGTAATTTATTGTTATTCAATACCTTGAGTTTGGCTGTTACCATTAGGTCGCAGGTGGATGAGTTGACGATCAGTGTGATTGCATGATTTGATGTCTCAGGTGGGCTCTGCTCCTTGTTTAGTCAGGCGAGGTTGTTAGGCGTTGCCTCTGCAGGAGTAGTGGAATGATTGCTTGGTGATGTTTCTGACCGATGCAGAAGAGAGTTGTGAGGTTGATTGCAATGAGAGCAACTCCTCGAATTGCAGCTGTTGACACCATGACCTGGAGTGAGACAGTTGATGCAGAGAGCACGTTTTTTCGCTTCATTGTAAGGAGCCACTGGTGATAATTTTTTGAACTTTGGACACCTCATAATAGTGTGATTTTCCTTGCACATGACGCATGAGACGGCCGTTAATGTGTTGGAGGTGACAAAGGCTTGTCGTCGTCCTCGGTTGCGGTTGGATTTTTCTCTCCAGGTCGATGACGTAGTCACTGAAGAGCACTGTGAGCGATTTTCCAAAAATTCTAGCAGACTCGTGTATTTAGGAAGATTGGAGTCTCCAATTCTCAGTTCCCAGAGCTAAATTGTCTCTGGAGTAATCTTCGATTGTATCAAATGAATAAACGGCAGATCCCATTGTTCCACCGGTTGTTTGAGGTTAATAAGCGCTCTAGTGTGCTGATAAAACGTATCGACAAGATGACGAAGTGCCTCTGGTGTTTTCCTGGATATAGCTGGATACTCGTGCAATAGTTCCCAATATCTACGGACGATTTTTCTGGTGCAATCGAATTTTTTCTTAATGATCTCCAAGGCGGTATCATAATTCTCCTCAGGGTTTGCTAGAGAATTAATGGTCTTCGCAGCTCTTCCAGTAAGGAGACTACGAAAATATTGGAGTTTTCTGAACCTTAGATAGGTCAGGGTTCTGATTGGTAGTACAATCGGATAGGTCCCAAAATGGATGATAAGTCTCGTGCGATCCGTCGAACTTAGGAATGTCCAGTTCAGGTAGACGTATGAATGATAACAGAGATGCCGTTGAGTTGGGTGTTGCAGGTTGCGCTGGGGTATTATGCCCTTGCCAAAAAGCGGGTGTTTGTCGAGAAGAAAGCTGATGGAGGGCATCAACGACGACTGCCTCGTACTACAACAATATATGGAAGCATTTCGGACCTTCTCCCTCTGGATCTGCTTCTTCTAGCTCTTCTTGGATTTCTTCAAAGCGTTGGAATCGCTTCAGGTTGTCCAATGCAAACTGGAGTCTCTCTGGAATGCGTTCTTCGACGGGTAGTGCCGTGTATATCTCCAATGTTGATTTGAACATTGTCATCGTGGCTTGGATATTACCCCGTTGACGTCTGAGTGTGCTGAGTCGGGCCTCACTTGCCATGATGAGATCACTTCACTATAGACATTTCCGACACTAAAAATTGAAGCAATCAAAATGCTGAATGATAACTATATGACGAGGAAAAAGAGTTCAATAAATTTACAAAAAGGAAAGTTGAAAATTTGAATCACGATAGATAAAAGTTTTCAGTAAAAATGTTTATACACGCCTGAATCACTTGTTCACTAATCCGGCTCGAAGGACCAACTATGTTTAGTTTAGTAAAAAATAATCGTTTCTATGCAAACTGTTGGAAAGTCTATAGGTAAGAAGGTCAATAAAAAATATCATCAAATCATTTCACATTTAAAAATCAATATATTTTCACTCTTTATTTACACTCGATGAGAATTCTTTAACACTTTTTAAAATAAAACTAGACTGTGAACGGAATTGAGTTACGGAAGTTAGGTATAACGACGCGATCTAACAGTTCGACTATACGAATGAAAAAGAGTCGATCCTCTACGATGTTGGTATTGTCATGAAAAATTAGATACTGGTGTTGTGGAGAAAAATACCGAGTTATATGTTCAAAGTCCACGTGGACTGTGCAAAAAAATTTGGTGAATTTTAATTGGTCAAGAAAATACAGGAACGTTTTCATTCGTTTGTGAGGGTATATTGGGTGATGCTCGGAGGGTGGAGGTGCAACGGACGTCGCAAGTTTTGGAACGTGTCTGGGTCTGAACTGTCCGAGTGACCGTCATAAAGTCATAAACTTTCGGTCTGAAATGAAGGGAATATTTAGAAATCGCGGATTATTTGAAAATATGGTCTTTATGATCGCAGTATTGAAATAAACGATTAAAATTTGAAGATTTGTATATGACAAAATTTGGCAGTAAAATAAATTCTAAGTAGAATTTTAGAGAGAATTGCTGGGTTTTTCTATATTTTTGAGTTTGAAATTACCCCAACACGATGAACAATCCCGTGACGGAACACCCTCTGTACTCAAAATAACTCGAATTATTTTTCCTAAGAGACCCCTCTTCTCCCACTCTAAATCCATTCTACAATCTAAATAATATTTCACTTTAAATAATGTTTTACTTTAAATTGTCACTTAATAATTCAACGCAAAATTGTTTTTAATTATCCATATTATATTTCACCGATCGTTGAGGGTTTTCGCTCGTTGTCGACCACGTGATAATATTTGGGGGAATATTCCATTCTCCTGACGTCCGTGACGTCACTCCACAGTCTCTGGTCTTGGAGTTCAGCTGGGCCTAGATGATGATTCTCCCGTGAGCTAGAGAGATTTTTTCGTGACTCTCCTCTTCTTGCTCCTGGTCCTCAATTATCTCTGCTCCATTTTTCGTTGTTTTACTTGTACCAAAATAATTTAAAACAGGCCAGCAAAATTAGTAATAATGATCAACTTTGTCTGGTTGTCTCAGTGTTTTTTTGTTGTGGAGATTATTTTGAGGGGAAAAGGATAAGAATTCCGCCCGAGACTCGCATTAATTACGTTATTCTTGTAACGTGACATTTTCCTGTGGGGTTGGAAAATGCCCATTACCTTCGCCCTTCTTCCCCTTAATCTAATTAAACTCAAAATCCAAATAAGTGGGCGCCATATACTTTTTAATCCGGAAGTACCAAACCGGAATTTCTGCAAATCCTCAATCATCGAATCTCAAAATTACTCAAAAACGTAACTAAAAATTATAGCAAAAAAAAAAGAGAGGCAATTAGATTCTAGGGAAAGGTAACGGTCCTCGGGTGCTAGGTTGTGGAGAGAGGGGTGGATTTCAGGTGGGACCAGAGTTCTTTGCCGAAAAAATGAGGGATTTGAGAGGGAAAAATCACAAAAAAAAGTCACCCAATGTGACGTATTGGCCTCCGCCAATGCGTCGTTTTTTGAAAATCGATGCCCAGACATTGGTCAGCAGTCCCACGGTGTCTTGGAGACGCTGTGGTCAGCTGCCCCAGTGTTTGGAGGATCGGTTTATTCCCTGCAACGCCATTTGGACAAAGGACTGAACAATCCAACGGATGTTTAGACCATTGTCAGCACCCAAGTGACGTCATAGCAGGGATCGAATAAAGCAGTTTCAGGGTTTTTGGCACGTCCAGTATACTGTGTGATTGTATGAGTCTTGCGTCAATGATGACACAAGACAATATTGGTGCAAAAAGCCGTGGAACTGCTTAGAACAGCGATTTGGACTTGGAGGAGATTTAGAGACTCGCAGAGAGCACAGATACCTTCCAGCGGCAGACCAGACAGGGTCTTCCACTGCTCGTAATCGCGCTCCAAGTCCACCGCATGACCATCCAATAACGCGATACCGACCCAATCGCGCAAGGAGTGTATACAATTAAGAGCAAATATATATATATTTAATACATTCCGCCAGTGAGGTTATTTTGTGTTGTTCCCAATCCATCACCAAGACACCCCTCCTAGAAGAGTGAACCCGAAGGGCTCACCGACATCTAGCCGGACGGGGCACGACGGCCCAGCAGAAGGGGACAAGACACAGGAGTGTCCCATCATCATCAGTCCCAAGAAAGATATAACATCCAGAAATATATATATAACCCCTTAGTGAGTAGAATTGGGAATATTAACAATCATTTGGCTATCCAAAGGATCATCACAGTGGATAGCCAAACACCAAACGTCACATTGGCGCCCAACTAGTTTTGGCACTCATCAGGAGATAGTGCAGAGGAATTATGTGACACAAGAAGTAGGAACACACTGAATTACGCGTACGGAGCCGACGGTCGACGAAGGAAGGAGATTAAAAAATTGAAAGATAGAACCCCAACCAACACCAGAGAAAGTCGGACCCAACGACGCGACCGACGGAACCGAGACTCGCGACCATATTTAACACACACAGAATTAAATACAATAGACATGGACGGCGCGTCAAACGAAACTACCACGGGAGGACCGACGGAACCGGTCAACCGCGAGAAGATAACAAGTAACCCGACGGCAATATCATGCGTAGGAAACACGACAACCACATTCACAACCTTACAGTCGAGAATAACGGCAAGTACGGTCGCACCAACATCAGTCGGTATTTCCCAACCCTTCGCGTTCAGTTCCCCAGTACCAGGGAACCTTAGACCAGAAATGGGACAGATGGGTTCGCCCTACAGAAATAATCGATCGGATTTGGGATTAGGACCATTTAGCCCTATTCTAGGAACGAATTACGCGATGGGGAGACAGGAGTTGGGACAACAATTTCATAGAGGTAATGGAATCGGTAGATCGGAAAGGGTACCCGGAAGCCCTATGTCGGAATTGAGTGCGAGATTTGGAAGGGCCAATTTCGGTCTCGGAGGACCGAATACGGTCCCTCAAATTACCTTCGAAGACGTGAATGTAGGACAGGGAGCTTTTCCAGGCCACGCACCACAAGCTCACGGATTAGGCATGGGATACAACCCATGGGCAGATCACGGCTACGGAGAAGATCAACGAGTGAGAAACGCAATAAGACCGTTACCGAGATATGAGGTAGGGGATGATGTAGAGAGATTCATCACCAGCCTGAATATGTCACGGAGACTTTTGAGGCCGGGAGATGAGCTAAATTTTCTGCACCAGTGCCTGCCAAAATTCGGTCCGAAAGCGAGATTGGCGGTAGAAAGCGCCCTAACAAGCATAAACTCACTCGATGACCTTGTCACAAAGCTTCGCCTATGATTCGGAACTAGGGAAAATCTACGCCAAATTCTGGGAAAAATGTCGCGTCTGTACCAACAATACGGAGAATCGGTCACAGATTATGAAGCACGATTTAGGTCTTTGCAATTAAAAGCACAAAGTCGACTTGACACGGATCCGACGGCAGATTACGGGATCACGATCCACGGTATTAAATTAAATATGAGGGAAGCCTTTCTCGCCGGATTCAGAAGAGACATCAAGAGTATGATGTTTCCCCTGACTTCAGCGTCTTTTGACGAGGCCGTCGGACTCGCGGTCACGATCGAGTCGAAAATAAAAGAAACCGAGGATTTCGAACAACTACGGAGGCTACATGCAAGACCAAAACAGCCCCAAGGGCAGGGGAAGATTCGAAGAATCGAATCAATCGATGATGACGCGATTGAGGCTGATTTGAGAGCGATGAACATCAGGTTCACAAACTCTACAAAATCCGACGGACAGAAACGCGCAGTCCGAAACGAAAAGAACAAACCCGAGTACACAGGGGAGAAACAGTCAGACAAACGAGTGAGGAAACCTAACACCAACGATAACGTTTGCTACAGATCCGCCAAACCGGGGCACTATGCACGGGATTGTAGAACCCCCGCTCACCTAATAAAAAAACAACAACGTCCAACGAATAAAATCGCGACTGAAGAAAAAAGAGAAGACCCAAAGAATGACCAAGAGGCGGTCGCGAGTACCAGCCAAAATTTAAACTAAAAACGAGTCCAGAAGAGCTGCGCGATCTAGGACTCGAAGACATGGGCGAGTCAAAAGCGCAGAAAAAAACAATATATAAAACGGCCCATGTAAATTTCCGCGTAATGGACATACCTCCCACCTAAGTACATCTAAACGTAGACCTAATGAGGGGAAGGGAGGGGAAATTCTTTGTAGACACGGGATCTGATGTCAATCTAGTACGATCAGACAAACTCAGCCCGGAATTAAGGATAAATCGTGAAGAAATAATAATTATCAAAGGGGTTACACCGGAGAAATCGAGAACGATAGGGTACGTAACTCTGAACGTAGAAGGAATCGAAGACAAATTCCATGTCGTCGATTCGAGTTTTCCTCTTTCAGAAGATGGAATGCTGGGCAGGCCATTTCTGAAAAGCAGGGCAGTCGAAATTGACTACGGGGAAGACACCCTTACAATAGGGGAGGGGATACACACGTTTTTAAACACGGAATCAATTTCCCTTCCGCCTAGGACAATAAAATTAGTTTACGTCAGAGTGGGTAAATTCGACGCAGAAGTCGGTTACCTCCCGCGAAGGGACATCAAATCAGGGCTGTACTTCGGGGATGCGATAGTGAAACCTACGGAAGGTGTAGCTTTTTCATACGCGTACAATACCCGGGAAACCGAAGAACGATTTAAAATTCCATTCGTCGACTTAGAACAAATAGAGTCAATTGCAACGGAAGCAGAAATTAAGGCATTCAGCGAATCAGAGGGTTCGGAAAACCGGTCGGAGAGAACCAACAAAATAATGGAAATGCTCCGGCTGGAGGGTCTGGATGAGGAAGAGCAGGAAGAGGCAGAAAATTTAATAAGATATAATCCTTGGGTATATAAGCTTGATCACGAAAAACTAAAAGAAGCCAAAATACCGGGATATCAATTTAAACTAAAAGACGACGAACCCGTCGTAGTCCGACAATTCCGCCTGCCCTTCCACATCAGAGACAAATCTAAAGAAGAAATAGATACCATACTGAAAGCCGGTATCATCGAACCCTTTGACTCACCGTATAACTCGCCAGCGTGGATGGTTGCGAAAAAACCAGGCCCCGACGGAGAGAAACGGTGGCGTATGGTAGTCGACTTTCGTCGACTAAACGAAACAATGGTCGCGGACGCATACCCACTACCCAATATCACGGATATACTCGACCAATTAGGGGGCATGAGATACTTCTCAACATTCGATTTGGTATCCGGATTTCACCAAATCCCTCTAGCCCCGGAGAGTCGTCCCAAAACAGCCTTCTCAACCACGGGAGGACACTATCATTATACCCGAATACCAATGGGCATTGCGAACGGTCCACCAGCCTTCCAGAGGTCAATGGACGTAGTATTATCCGTACTACAGGGGGCAGGCTTATTTGTCTACATGGATGATATAGTCGTCTATGGAAAAAGTTTAAAAGATCACAGAGAAAAATATAAATCGTTCGTGGACAGACTCCATGATGGACAAATGCGCCTGCAGCCCTCTAAATGTGAATTTTTGAGGGAAGAGGTAGCCTTTTTGGGTCATTGCGTCAGCCACGAGGGAATAAAACCTAACCCCAAAACAATAGAACCGATTTTAAAATATCGAAAACCTAAGGATAGGAAGGGAATTAGACAATTTATCGGATTGGCGGGGTACTATCGGAAATTCATGGAGAATTTCGCCACAAAAGCACGTCCCCTCACTGAACTCTTAAAAGAAGAGGTCCCCTTTGAATGGGCAGAAAAACAAGAAAGAATATTCATAGGAATAGCACGAGAAATAACGTCATACCCCATACTACGGCATCCAGATTTTTCTCGACCGTTCATCGTCACGACCGACGCATCAGATTATGCGGTCGGGGCAATCCTCAGCCAAGGCAAGATAGGCGAAGATCTGCCTATAAGCTACGCCTCGCGAGTGATGACAAAACCAGAAAAGAACTATACAACAACAAAAAAGGAACTCCTCGCGATAATATTCGCGATTAGGCAATTCCGACCATATTTATACGGAAGAAAATTCACCCTGATAACCGATCATCAACCACTAGTATGGCTGAGGTCAACAAAAGACCGAGGGGCCCAATTACGTCGTTGGGCGAATGAATTAGAAAAATACGATTATGAGATCAAATATAAACCGGGAAAATTAAATCTAAACGCGGACGCGCTATCGCGAAACCCGATACCTGAGGAGACAGATGAAGTCACTCAGGAGAAAACCGTCGCAGTCATAACCGGAATGAACGCGCAAATTTGGGATGTAGAGGTCGGGGACGCGATATGGTACACTATCAGACCGAGTGGCCAAAGAATAGGGCCATGCGTGATAGAAGAACTATGGTCAGATAACAAAGTACTGGTCATGCGCGGCGATAGACCAGATATCGCTCGGGGGGAAAACATTGTCGCAATAAATACCCATCCGACAGATTGGAACACAAGCGAGACCGGGATAGAAGCGGTCTCAGCTCACGTCGATATAAAAGTCGGTGATATGGTATGGCACAAGAAATTCTCAGCATATCACACGGTGGGACCACACGAAGTTATCGCACTCCTTTCGCCCGACGTAATTAAAGTCAGAACAGGGAATGTCGATACAGACGTGTCAAAATGCCGAGTCGTTTCGGTAAACGAAGAGCCGTATAAGGGTCCGAGATCGACTTCACACGGAAGCCAAGACGCCGCTCAACAACAGCCACCCCAGGATGACCCCGGTCAACCAATAGAAATCCAAGAAAACCGCCCGCCAAAAAGAAAGCGAGGACGCCCACGAAAAATTCCTGTTAAACCAGGGATACGAAAACGGCCCTCGAAATTACCAGCAGTTAAAGGAAAAAGAAGACGACCGCGGAAAATCCCACTCGAAGAAACATCTACAGAACAGGAAAATATTGCAAAACGCTCAAAAAGAAACACGCAACCTCCTCAGCCAAATGAAGAACCGGAAACAGAGAGAGAGAGAGCTCTACCCCCGGAAGCGAATCCGGAAGTATATTCGACCCCACACAAGAGCCAGTACCAACGTCAGACGAAGATATGGGTCGACAAAACTACCAAGAAGATAACGCAACAGCTGACGAGGGAAACGAGACGACACTCGACAACCAAAACGGGATCGACGTGCGAGAGAAAAAGGATAGTCAACACAGAGAACCACTGCATGACGCAAATCGCGATGCATGGGAGCCGCCGACGGACGCTGATAACAGCGAGGGAGAGAACTCCCCTTTCGTCGACAACGAAGAGCCACCAGAGTATCAACTTTCTGAAGAAGAAGACAACGAGAATGTCCGACACTCTCGAATGCACGTGACGGAAGAAAAACAAAACTTCGTATTTTTTCTCCCAGCATCCGGAGAGCCGGATAACGCATGCCTTAGGGTATTAATCGAAAAAGAATGGATACAGGCGAATCAACTCACGTCACAACGGTGTCAAACGGGAGAGGTAATTAAAATAAGGAAATCCGACAAATGGGGATTTGGCCTGGTCATTAAAGATGCCTCAGAGGCAGAAGTCCTCGAGGATAACATCAAACGAGCCCTAGAAATATTTCTGGAGCTAATAACAGCCGAAAATATACAAATAATAAGAATGGCACACGACTATGATTGTCTACCGGGACGATCACGGAGAACAATCAGAACGACCTTGAAGGAAAAATTACGCGGAACCAACATACAAGTAATATTATGCGCAAGATTACTCGAAGTGCCGACTACGGAAGATCGCATTTCCATCGTTGAAGAAAAACATACATCAACGATAGGAGGACATAAAGGTATCACCAAAACCCTATACGGAGTGAAACTCCAATACTATTGGAAGAACATGTCCCAAACGGTCCGAGAATACGTGAACCTCTGCCAAACCTGCCCACGCAAGAAGCTAACGAGGGAGAAGGCTCGCCACCCCATGATCATTACTGATACACCAATCGACGCGTTCGAGAAGGTGTCTATGGACATCTATGAGCCCTCCGGCAGGAGCCACAGGGGACATGCATACCTATTGACAATGCAGGATTGTCTAACGAAATACGCCTTAGCCGTGCCATTGAGAACGGAACGAGCGGAAGACGTAGCACGGGCTCTCGCACGCAGATTAATATGTACATTCGGCGCGCCACAGGCACTCTTGTCGGACAGAGGCACAAATTTTACGAGTCAAATCACCGCGGAATTTTGTAAACTATTTAGAATTCGCCACTGTCTGACTACCGCGTACCACCCCCAATCAAACGGATCCCTCGAACGCAGTCACCATGTCCTAACCGAATTTCTGAAAACCCAAATCGGAGATAGCGGAGACTGGGACAAATGGATAGATATGGCGATGTTTGCATATAATACGAGCGTACACGAAAGCACGGGATTCACCCCTCACGAGCTAGTTTTCGGAGTAAAACCACGCGTACCCTCAGCAAGATCGATCGAGGGAATCGGAGGCAAGCCCTATCGCGTATTATTCCAAGAACTAACCGAAGGACTAAAAAGAGTACGCGAACAAGCCCGGATAAACCTCATAGAATCGAAACAAAGATCAAAAAAATATTATGACCGAAAAGTGAGGGAAATACCGCTTCAAGTAGGAGAATATGTTTGGCTCCTAAAAGAGCCCAGAACGGGAAAAAGGGACGATGATTGGAAAGGACCATTCCGTATTCTAGACATTTTGGATCACAACAACGTGAATATCCAAATGGAAAGGAGACCGAAAATCGTGCACCGCGACAAACTAAAGAAAGCGCGACTCAGGGAAACCGAAAATCGCCCCGAAAACCGAAATTAAAAAAAAAAAACGAAACGACGAAATATCACCCGAAAGAAAATTTCTGAACAAATAAAAAAAAAAAGATATAAAATAAAATAATAACTCACCATAAATAAAGAAGAGGGATCACCAAATTGGCAGCAGTTGACTCCGGAAACCGAACTGGAGGCGAGCTGGATGGGGAAAGAAAAAAAAACAACAATGAAATTTTCAAAAAAAAGATATATTAAAATATTTTAATAAAAAAAAGCTAGAAAAAAATATAAATCCTGGAGCAAACCAGGGAAGGTCACTGCGATGGCCGCACCAAAAGAACCGGGAGGATTCCCTCAGCCTTAGACACCGCGAATACGATCCTGAAAAGAAAACAAAGTATAAAAATATTGGCAAAAACAAGGATCACGATCAGGAGAAACAAATAGAAAAAGAAAAAAAAACACATACAAAAGCATCCTCACGAACATACTCAAAGAAGGCAAACCAGTCGTACTCATCGATAATCTCCTCCCCGAGAGTAGGATCCCCGGACAAATATCGAAGATATTCCAGAGGATCATCCCCGTATTGATACATACGAGGAGCCTAAGAAAAAATGCCACAAATTTAGCAATCAGCCAAGAAAAAAAAGGAGGATAACTCACCACCGGACAGGGACCCTCAATAAAGAGACGGGGGAGACAAAAATCACCCGACAACCATAGGCGCAGATTATCCTGCCGCCGAGCCTCACGAATAAAACCCATCCTGAGGATACTCTCCACACGATCCCAACAAGCATCGTAGAGGAGATTAAACAAAAGCCACGGGGCAGAATGGGAGAACAGAGGGACACGATAATAACCCTCCACGGTCAGGGTAAGCCAGAGGTCAGTAACCTCTTGAAAGGTTTCCCAGGGAAAAGACTCCTGAACAACAAAAGAGAGTATATATTAAACATAAAAAAAAAGAGAAAAAAAACTCACCAAAGATACCGGGAGAACAACGTCAAAATCCCCAACCTCGAAACCCGGAACCCAGAAAGGATGACCCGTCATCTCACAGGAATACCGCTGGCTATCGAGAAGATCGATCAACCCCAACCCAAAATATTGGCCAGACCGAACGGCGGGAAGAGTAAGAGCCATACGATATTCAAAAATTTCCCGTGGAACCCAAGAGGGAAGAGGCTCTAACAACAACCCGGGGAGATCATAAAACCGTAAACCACCACGAATCAGGGACCAGACGAAGGGAACTGTCTCAATGAGCTTCTCCAACACCCTCACAATCGGATCGCCAGCGGATAACACCATTATACAACAATAAACAAACCACAATCGAATGACGTGACAGACGGATAACGACTGAATGATCACGTGTCAACGAAGAACAAAAAAGGGAGAAGAAAAGGAAAGATTCCGAGAAAGAGATTAGAAACACCCCACACAGCATAGAGAATAATGATAACCAAAAAAAGGGGATCAGCTTACCAGCTATGGAGCAACAGCTGAACCAGAAGGAATCACCGACGACTGTCGGCATTCTGGGAGACGACGTCCGGATCCTCGACGACGTCCGGATCCTCGTCGACGGCCGGAACCTCGAGGATGCCCAGCACCTGGGCGAGAACCACCCCAGCCGAAGGAAGACGGTCCAGGGATCACGGGCAAAGGTCGTTCAGGATGGCCACCATCCTGGGAGTGGTCATCACCGATGACCCGAACCTCACGCTCAGCAGCTGGACGATGCCCAGCAGAACGGCCAGCAGCCCGCGGGTTCACGAGCCCGACGCGGTCGAAAAACGTCCAGGCCTGATGCTCCGCGAAAGGACAATGGGCAGTCGGGATGTCCACATAACGAAAAGGGGACTCACCCGATCCTTCCAAAATGCGTCGCGCCGGTCCCACTACCAAGGCGCTGGTAAAGGACTCCGATAGCCCCAACTTACGCCGATACCAAAGGGCGACATCAGGGGAAATGGATAACCTGCCTTTCCAGTCCCCGGGCGTGAAGCGACGGTACCGACCAGCCGTCTGACGACCCGCACAAACCGAAACACGGGATCGTCGAGCTGTCTGTCGACCCGCTCCATTCCCCGATTCGGAGCGAATCCCTGAGGGAAACAAAAAAAATAAATAAATAAGAAAGAAAAAAAAATATAATAAAAGCGAAACATAATCGATTCACTTTAACTTATTTAAATTATCGGCGGTTCCGCTCAATAAAATCCACATCGCCGAATTCTAGTATCTAAATATTTGGGATTTATTCGAGAAATTTGGGAAAGTTTCGAGTGACAAAAAAAAAAATTATGAGCAAACGACGCATTCTCCAACAAAAAAAATATAAAAACAGAAAAATGGTGAAAACTCATCGCTTTTCTGTTTTCAGAACTTCAACAGAATGTCTCTAACAAAAAAAAATAATAATAATCTTTCCAAACTAAACGACAGAGAACCCCTTCCCATAAATCCTTCCCCCTCCCCCAATCCCCTACTCGCCGCGCTCGGACAGCGCGAGAACCATCGCAAAGAAGCACCACTGAAGGATGGGATGCCGTACGCCGTCCCCCTCCTTCCCGCGGTCCCCTACTCGCCTCGCTCCCACTTGGAGAAAGAAGCGGATGACGTAGCGCCCCCCCCCGCAGTCTCCTGTTCGGCACGCGTTGCAGTCTTATTATTAGTGGATCCCTCAATTCCCCCATTTTTTTTCCTCTCATAAATTAGAGCCACCCCTTTTAACCACAATATTATAATTCCCATAATCATTAATTGGAATAAATACATTTAATGTTAACAACCCCTGCCCCTCTTTATCTCATATTTGACCCGTCCTAATAATTAATAATTAGACGAAAAGGAGATCGAAAGGTCACAAAGTTGATAGCGTAAACAAAAAAAACACTGCTCTCAACTAATGTCAAAAAAAAAATTAATATCACCTCCGAATAACTTACAAAAAAATAATCATGAATTTAAATTGCGAGGAGAGTGATTCCAGGCTTGTGTATAGCCAAACCAAGATATTTAAATTATTATGCCATAAATAGGCGAGCCAATTTACCGGAAAATTTTCACATTTTTTTTACAAATTATATATATTTAATACAAAAAAAAAAAGGAAAATAATAGAATGACTTACCGATGGAGACACCGCCGGTGGGAATAAGCTCATCCCCAGGAGAAGAGCGGGACATCCTGCACTGCATCCCACGACGAGACATCCTCCACAAATTGAATAAATCCTCACAAAAAAATATTAACACCACTGCGACCAAAAAACTTCACTATTCATCAAGTGTCACCAAGCGACTGGTGACACACACGCCCCGCAATTGCGACCCGGTAACCAGACACCCCCCCGCCGGAAGAGCATACTCTACGGGCACCAAGAAAGACGTCGGTCGGCGACCGATATCGATACCGAGAAAAAATCACAAATCAATCCCGCTGGCGCACCAACGACGATTATTTAAATTTTATAATTCCCTCGAGACACCCCTCGTTCATTGTAAATTTACATTAATTCGTAAGATTAATGTATTGAAGAATTGTGAATCATTATTATTTTTTTTTTTCTTTAATTTCCAATGGAGATGATTAGCAAATGACGAATGGATAATTTATGGCCATCTAAGTACCATAATGCGTTTGTTTTTCGTCATTATTCTCCATATAAATTTGAACATAATGAGGGTAGCGAGAAGATGAGTGAGAATTGGGCCCAGAAATGATAACACGAATCCCGGATAATTATCGGGTGCTGAGAGAAATTTTACGGGTTTTGGGGTAGAGCTTATACACTGATGCATGAGAAATACTGCGTATTTTACTGGGATATGTAATTCTGGAAATAAAAGGGAATAAAAAGATGGGGTGAATATGTGCGTGGGATGTTAGAAAAAAAAATTTTTTTGGATAAGAGATAGGAACGACCGAATACTAATTCACTTTGGTGATTGCGGAGATATTTGAGACTCATTTTTTTTAAGACTTTGAGAGTATTATTTATCGCTCTCAGGGTGTTTTTAATGGATCAATAGTTCGCACCTGCAAATTTGGTCAGCTGAACTTGTTAAAATTTTTAAAAAATTAAAATTTATCTTCAAAAAAAAATAACTCATCACTTCGGAAAGGCGAAACTTCATTGGATTGAGAATAATAAAATATAGTTTTTTTTTTTGGGATAATGAAATAATTATTTCGAACTGATCACAGCCCCATTAGTTGTAATATGTTATATAAATATGTTACCAGGAAATTGAATAGAGGATCCCGCATGATCTCTACCCCTGTCAGGAATATATTTTAATGTCTTCACATTTTCAACCGTCTGCTCAAATTTTTAGAGTTATTAGTCATTTCAACTTGAGCGGTAAAATAGGTTGATAAATGGCAAAAATCGGGATACTCATATTACATTTCGCCCGAAAAATATTCTTATTTCTGACTGATGAACTGTGAAGTACAATCAGCCAGGAATAAGAAGGGGAGTGAAGGACGAAACGTAAAACAACAAAATAGCCGTGTATACTTGGATGTTTCAGGCTCGCAGGGAGCCCGGAAACTCCAGGCGTGGAAATCACACGATTAGAGGGAGGAAACGGAATCCTAACAACTAAATATGCGAATCTGCGAATCTATCACACGGTGTGGAATATGATTACACATATCGATGTGACAAAATTCCTAGAAAAAAAAACAAATCCTCAAACGACACTGGTTGGGAATGAAAGGGATCTGTACCCAACTACGAGGCAAATTGATATGACCTTAGCCGACAGGTGATTGATTATAAAAAAAAGAAATTATCAGGTCGTTTGTACTACGTCTGTACATGATTGTTCGAACTTTAAAACCGTTTGTTCGTCTTCCAATTATTTATTAATAATTAATTAAAAAATGGCCTATGTACTTGGCCGACACATATTAAAATTTATGTTTCCCTGGGTATGTGGGATTAATTGGCCCCAAAATTGTTTGTATTTTGTTAATTTGCCAATTCTAGCGTTTGTACTTGAAAAATTTCCAGTTAATTATTATAAATAAAACAACCAAGTTTAAACTCGTAAACTGGCATGTGAAGTACATATAGGTGTAACCAAGATGGCGGAATGGAGGGGGACTCTCCACAGCCAACCGTCGTCTTTTTAACATTATAACGTTATTAATTACCTTGCATCGCTTCATTATAAACCCTTCGATGCTGATTATGACAGTGATTCGAAGTGTCCAAAGTGCTCTCAATTCATTACATACATTAGTCATAACCTTCAAGAAATACATTTTGGAGTGATTCAGCTTAATTGACATATGACCAAGTGATTTAAAACCAAGTGATTCAACCAATGCTGATAAAAACTTATCGGAAAGGAAGATACCAGTGTACTACTATTCATTATGAGTGATTTACATTTGGATCCTACTGACACAAAAAAAAACGAACATCACCAGCTACATCATCAACTTCTTCATTCCTCATCCGGCATTTCGGGCACATGCAGCTCCCGATAGTTCTTTTTAAACTTTTTGTTTGTAATTTCAATCGTTTTCTTGCTCATTTACTCATTTTCTTGATTTGCTTGGGAACTATGGAGCCTGCAAAAGTGAGCAATTGTGTTGATGTGTCACTGACAGAAGGCAAGGATAGGTAAAATAATCTCTTGAATACCACTCGAGCTTCAAAATTATCGAGTATTTCCCGATAGATTCGTTGCAAACAAATGAAGGAGTCAAGTTTTTCAGGGTAAAAATAACGAGTGCGAAGCACGAGTGGTATTATAAGTGACAATCATGTTCTATCATTTTCGAATGTTTTTATTAACAAAATTTTGATAATAAATTAATTATTGTAATTTTTTTCCAGGTGTTTGCATGCATTATAAACAGAACTTCAACAGAAACCGAGTGTAAATAACCAAGTTCTCATTATTCCCAACGGCTTTTCCAATTCATGAGTTGTCTAAAGCCAGGTGGATTTACAGTTTCTCATTAATAAAGTAAAATATGATCATGAATTCTTTGTGGACGCTCTGAAGAGGTGAATTGGAAGAATTGGCAAATGATCTTAAAGTCCTTGTGGAAGCTCTGGAGAGGTGAATATTGAATATTGAACTGCTGTAGTTTCTAGTTGATTTAAATGATTATGGACAATTATTAAAATACTCGAGTATTTGTGACATTTTAGTTCAAAACTTCAAAATTTTATAATTTTTCTTCGGATAATTCACTAAATTTAGGATTGTTAGGCATAGATTTATATTATTATCAAAATTGGTTCGTCACCTACTGGTAATTTTCTTTTTTTATTTTAATTCGTGGACAACAGGTAGAACAGGAACTTCTATTGAATTTTCTATTCATTTATTCCCGTTTCTATTAACATATTCTATAAGAAATATTATATAGGAAAAGTCTATAGAATGTCATTTTCTATAGATTTTTTTTTCAGCTCTAATTTTCAAGTTTTTTCGTTCAATTCTGTGAAGAGAAGAAAATAAAAAAGAACGGAGAAAACTTAGAAAATTAGACCCCCAAAAATTCTATGGAAAAATGAAATCCTATTGACTTTTTCTATATAATATTTCTTATTGAACGACAATAAATGAATAGAAAATTCAATAAAAATTTTATAGAAATTGCTATAGAATTCTTCAAGGTTTTCTAATTTCCTTTTTTTCTTTAGGTATAAACGGAAGAACATCTTACATCCGTTGCGGCTGTGTGCCACATCTTGGAGATACACGCCCAGTTTATGCGGGAAAAGGTTTATGCACGTACGAAATTTTCTAACAGAAAACCCTAAAGAATTCTAGAGGAATTTCTATAGACGTTTCATAGGACTTCTATTGAATTATTTTCCACAATAAAAAAATGTGGATCTCATATTTTTCGCCCAATTTTCACATCAAACAATAACAAAAAATCATGCTAAACCCCTTTCTTTAGGGTATCTTTAGGGTCCATTAAAAATTTTCGTACGTGTGGACTTGCTGTTTTTTGTAACTACGCACGTCAAAGGGTTTTTTTCTCTAACAGAACACAACGCTTCATTTGTGGAGGTACTCATAAACGTAACAGTTAATTGAACAATCTTTCCACGATATTATGCGGGATGGAAAAACAATAATTGTTTCTTTTTTAGATATATTTGGATCTGGAACCTTCCACTGAATGCTTGTATCCAGCTGAGGACATTTGAAATCATATTCGCGCAAAAATTCGTATAAAAACCCAATTTTCGTTCATGATGGATATTTTTTCCAAATAATTGTCAATCAGAATTGGTAGAAATTCACTTACATTAATAATAAATTGTTACTACCATGTATATCTATTATATTCACAATATATGTCATGGATTTCTCATTCCACACATGTTATAATGCAGTTTTCTTGTATTACAATGTGTTGTTAAATGGTGATTTGATTTTGCCTCGAAAAGAAAGGTGAATGCGTCAATTTTAATTAAAAAATCATTCTCTTGATAACTGAAAACTAACTTTTGTAATGGACCCGAGCGGTTGGGTTCGGGTTTCGGGGTTCACACTCGCGGGTAGAGGATAGGAGCAGATATCTTCAATTGATTAACCGTCTTTATTGATTATTTCACAAATTTATTAACAATTAAAGACTCGCTCTGAGACACAGAGTATCAGGCGAGTATAAGTACAGAAGAAGTAGCTCCTTATGAATGGTATTCGGATAACTAGCCCAGAGAATACGAGTCCCCGAGTATTTATTGTCTCGTGGATTCGTATTACATCGCACGGTGACGCGCTAGAGGCCAGCTCGAGGCGTAAAGCGCTGACGCTGCGCCCCAGTTATCTACATAAGTTGAATATACGTGGATTGATCCACATATATTCATTACCTTTTATTTTCCTTTCTTCATATGTTTTGCATTCCGAATAATACGTGCCACTTTCGTGTCCTCGTATTCTCCGGATTATGAAACTGAAATGTTATGGCATTTTGGGGCATAACACTTTCATAAATTTGAAATTTTTATCAGATTGACATACGTATTATTATACCATTAAAGAAAATTTTGTTTTTTCCGCGTTTCATCTTCAATTTTTTAACGGGGAAAATGGCGGTTAATTAACTACTAAGTTGATTCATTCAATTCCGTGAATCGTTTTACGAAAATTCAACATGGGATACGTCAAAATATACGACAAACAATATTATAAAATACCATCCATTTTACTCATAATATTTCCAAAAAAAAAGCTCAATTTTTGAAAATGTTTGTAAATTTCTCATTTTTACAGGTCAATTATCATATGATGATTGATAACACTATTATTCAATTTTTTTTTCAAACTGCCGCGAAAAATCAATGAAAACAATAAAACACCACTCTGGCCAATAATGATAACTGTCGATTGTTATTTAAAAATGGCCGTTGATAGCAGATCGAACCCAATAAGATATGTGAGACGTTTTGTTGATGTCTGATAAAATATTCAACTTCTAGTAAGTAAAATTAATGAAAATAATAGTTTATAACTGAAGTCGAGGAAAAAACCTGTGTTTATGTAATTTGACCGTTTTTTACTCATTCCTCGGTCAGGATGCCGCCTGCTTGTAAAGTTTCCCGAGACGTAGCGATAGATCTGCTCGTAGAGGCTGGTGACCAATTCAGTGGCGAGTACCCACCTCCTTACAGTGATCCAATTTGGAAAATCTTATCCAAAAAGGCAAATGGCTTGTGGTCTGCCCACAATTGGCGAGTGAGTGTTAAGGAGAACAGGAGAGGGATTCTTACAGAAGCTAGGAAGAGACTGAATGTCCAACAGTTGAATATTCTTCAGGAAGAGGCTCTTTCCGAAGAAACCGATGAGGAAAAAAATGAAGAGTCAATAGTTAAAGAAAGTGATTCAGAAGAGGATAATGACGAAGCTGATTTTGATTTGGTACTAAGCCCAGAAGAATGGCAAGAAATCAAACCACTGGAGAATGATCATCACCGAACAACCCATACCTTGAGACCCAACGTTTGGACAAACGTAGTGAGCCTTGCATTCTGGAAGCAGTGGAGACTTCCTTGTGCATTCGTCTTCAAAAGAGGAGAAGTTAACGTGTCTGATACTCGACTTCACTTCATAAAGATCAAGGGAGTTTGTCGTAGTAAAAAATGCAACAATCGATTCCGAGGCTACGTTGATAAAGAGCCGTCATCTTCAAGAGACGAGCTGCTCATTCGCGTAAAAGCTCGCGATACAACTGGAGAGCCACACGAGAATGTGAGACGTCCACTGAATGGCAACAGGAGGAAACAGCTTGGAAAAGCTGCTGTAGCAGAAGGCAGTGCCAACAATGTTAGGAAACAATTGGCTAGAGAAAATCTTAAGAGAGGAGATATAGGTGGTCCAAACGAACCATCTCTCGATGTGTTGCGTCACGCTAAAAAAGAAGCCATTGCTGAGGAATTAGGCACCAGTAGAGTAAAAAATGAAGACATGATCCAAACCATTGAAAGAATGAAATATGAGAAAGAATTCATGGGGTCGATCATTGATACCGGATACTCTCCGTATATCACTTTTTATGGGACAAGTGAGCAAAAGAGTGCCTACAAGCAGTACCACTATATGCACCGTAAAACCTCCACGATCTCTATTGATTCTACAGGCAGTGTGGTAAGAAAATTGAAACGTCCACTTAAGTTGGAATCTGCCCATATTTTCTTGTACACGATAATGATTCACTTCAACAAGTCTAGCATCTCAGTCTTCCAAATGCTGTCGGAATCTCAAGAGAGCGAAAAAATTGAGTTCTGGTTGAGGACCTGGCTGCGAACTGTCGATTATCAAAAACCAAACGAGTTAGTCATTGATGGTTCGGAGGCTTTAAGGATAGCTTCTTGTAGAGCGTTGAATGATTTACATATCAAGCATTACATGGCAATATGTTTCGAAGCCACATTGAAGGGTCAACAGGTGCCTAGAAGCTTGATATCAACGTTCATCCGTCTGGACACGTCTCACTTCATTCAAGTTTGGTGTCGATTGAAGTGCTTAAATAATCATCCTGTTCGTCAAGTTCGAGATTTTTACATTCGACTTATTGCTATCATGATGGATTGCCAAAATTTTCAAGATTTTCTTGGAGTTTTCATGTTCACATGTATTGTGTCATTTCAAGAATTCGATGATTCCACGTTAAAGTTAAAATCAACACAACAAAAACTCCAGAACACTGCGGAAACACGAATGAAGCTCGAAGACCTCATTCGAAAACGCCCTATTGACGTCGATGAATTTTTAAAAATCCTCGAGCCTCCAGATGACGAACCAATGCCTCCAGATGTTGACCTCGGTGAAGAGCTTCCAGAGATCGGTATGTTTTTCAAAAATTTGAAGAATGAAGCTGTAGAAACTGTCTCTGAAGGTTCAGTTTCAAATTTCTATCGTCTACCGGCATTTGGTGACAAACTGGTGGAATATGCAAAAATATTCCCTCTTTGGACTTCAGTTTGTCTCCCATATTATGCTGAACATGCCACAAGCAGCTACAATGAACGGGGATTCCGAGAAGTCAAACGGGATATGTGTAAAAAATATACGTTACCTCAAGATGTGGATAATTTTCTTCGTATTCATCTTCGACATCTGATTGGAGGGAGTCGAGATTTCTCTGGAGAACTCCTGGATTTTCGAGCACAAGCTAAAAAAGTCCCTGAACCCAGGATGAAAGAGACCAGTGAACGAGCTCCAAATGTCGGTACCCATGAAACAAGTCACAACGATTCAGTTTCAAGAGCTGAGGAGAACTGGAGAAATAAAGGGACCAGTTACACTCGATTGAGATATCCAGATTTGGAACAGACAGAGTATTCTATTCAAGGACCTGAGTTATCGACAGAAGAATTAAGGAATGAAGGAAATGCATCGAACTCTGATTCACGTGTTGACATCGACAGCATCAACACATCCACCTCGTCCAGTCTGCCAAAGTCCCCTCCTGTATTTTCGGAGTCGTTTATTACTTCCTCAAACCCAGAAATCCCCACTACTCCATCATCTACCCTCGTTGATTCAAGTCATCAAATTCTGAATCAAAACACGACGCAACCGACACCTGGGACACACATGACATCGTCTCGTCGAATCACCGAGACTGAAGGAGCCTCCAATGTACCTCATGAATTTAACAATAATGCTGTCGCATTTTATCTACCTGAAACACCATCTCCTGATCTGGTGGAGTCAAATGATCGCGGACGCAAAGCGAATCCGACATATTCACGTGTAAAAAAACCTTCCAATTCGAAATTCTTCATGTCATGTCCAGAAGCCGTTGTAGATCTCACTGCAAATAAGGAAAATAGTTCATAGAAAATACCTTCGAAAAGTAGAACTAAGCGCCGGAATTACTTATTGCGGAATGCGGTGCACTGTGGGACTTTTAAGATCGATGGTAAGGTGTATTTCATGAGAAGAACATGTGCGTTCGATTCACTCGCTTCTATCCTAGTGGTAGCAGCTTTGGATGATTATCATTATCGTAGTTTCATGGAGCAAGCTGAAAATGAAACTCTGTCATTCATATTGAAATTTCGTGAGACAGGAGCCACAGCAGACTTGTACAAAGAGCGCTTCCGGTTGCTAAAGCCTCTCTATGAAAGTACCAAATCAATGACTAGTATGGAAAATTTAGCATTCGTGACTTCTTACGTGGCTACGGACAATCCAACGGACTTGTGGGCAAAATTGTTCGAGTTTCATCCAAGTACTTTCCACACTTCTGAGTGCAATTTGAAAATTTGTGAAGGTGATAGTGAACATAAGGAAACGATCCAGATTGACCATGCAATTATTCGTCGACACGGACTGAAGGCTCTTCAAAAAGCACTCGACTTTCACCCTGTTATCTACAATAAGACTTGTGTATGTGGACACGCTACTTGCACTGAAACCTCACAGGGGAACAATCACATTTACATAGAACTTGGGTCAAGGACTGCTTACGATTCATCTCTGATAAGTGTCCGGCTAAACGTCATTCCAGCACAACTAACATTAGATACCACGTACAGGTGAGGCGTCATCCCGTTGGATTTGCTTGAATTTACAATAAATAACTGTGAATCTGATGAAGATCGTGAAATTTTCAGGGAAACTTTATTTGTAGCTACAATTTTGTCTACAGAAAAAAACCTCTATATAAATTCTGCCATTTCTTCAAAAAATTGGAACATTCTCTAAAAATTGATTTTGCTTAAAAACTCGCATTATTTTTTGTCACTGGCGATTTTGAAAACTTTTATGTCTACATTTTACATCAATCATTTAAATTCAAGTGGAGATCAATGGAGAAAAAATCAATGTGACTACATTCCTTTTGAAAATTACTATTGTTTTTACACTAATGGCATTTTTCATTGTAATCTGCAAATAGTAATAATATTATGGACTTGTGGAAAAACGAATCGTTGGACCACGTTAACTCATTTTACCACTCTACTCCTGATTTCTCTTCATGACTTTTTCAGGCTCGTTGGTATTATCGTCGAACATACAGACCATTTCACAGCCTTTTGTCGTCGAGCCTCAGGACACTGGCAAGAATACGACGATGTGAAAGCCTCTATGCGTGCTTGTAAAGCTGAGGAAGAAGTCGCACCCATCGGTGCGATTTATATAAAAATTATTTCTGAGAATGCAGGACATAAGAGAGCTCAGAATAAGTGAACGTTGATATGACAAAGATTTTATCATTCTTTTCCAATTTAAGGATTCATTGAAAATAGCCTATCGGTAACCTTATCATCGCTTCAAACACACCGCAAAAATTGTCATCTACCCTCCTCCAGGCCCAACTACTGGGACACTCGTCAGCAGTGAGTCTACTCCTTACTCTCTCAGAGCCTCCACAAAGAATTCATGATCATATTTTACTTTATTAATGAGAAACTGTATATCCACCTGGCTTTAGACAACTCATTAATTGGAAAAGCCGTTGGGAATAATGAGAACTTGGTTATTTACACTCGGTTTCTGTTGAAGTTCTGTTTATAATGCATGCAAACACCTGGAAAAAAATTACAATAATTAATTTATTGTCAAAATTTTGTTAATAAAAACATTCGAAAATGATAGAACATGATTGTCACTTATAATACCACTCGTGCTTCGCACTCGTTATTTTTACCCTGAAAAACTTGACTCCTTCATTTGTTTGCAACGAATCTATCGGGAAATACTCGATAATTTTGAAGCTCGAGTGGTATTCAAGAGATTATTTTACCTATCCTTGCCTTCTGTCAGTGACACATCAACACAACTGCTCACTTTTGCAGGCTCCATAGTTCCCAAGCAAGCAAGAAAATGAGTAAATGAGCAAGAAAACGATTGAAATTACAAACAAAAAGTTTAAAAAGAACTATCGGGAGCTGCATGTGCCCGAAATGCCGGATGAGGAATGAAGAAGTTGATGATGTAGCTGGTGATGTTCGTTTTTTTTGTGTCAGTAGGATCCAAATGTAAATCACTCATAATGAATAGTAGTACACTGGTATCTTCCTTTCCGATAAGTTTTTATCAGCATTGGTTGAATCACTTGGTTTTAAATCACTTGGTCATATGTCAATTAAGCTGAATCACTCCAAAATGTATTTCTTGAAGGTTATGACTAATGTATGTAATGAATTGAGAGCACTTTGGACACTTCGAATCACTGTCATAATCAGCATCGAAGGGTTTATAATGAAGCGATGCAAGGTAATTAATAACGTTATAATGTTAAAAAGACGACGGTTGGCTGTGGAGAGTCCCCCTCCATTCCGCCATCTTGGTTACACCTATATGTACTTCACATGCCAGTTTACGAGTTTAAACTTGGTTGTTTTATTTATAATAATTAACTGGAAATTTTTCAAGTACAAACGCTAGAATTGGCAAATTAACAAAATACAAACAATTTTGGGGCCAATTAATCCCACATACCCAGGGAAACATAAATTTTAATATGTGTCGGCCAAGTACATAGGCCATTTTTTAATTAATTATTAATAAATAATTGGAAGACGAACAAACGGTTTCAAAGTTCGAGCAATCATGTACAGACGTAGTACAAACGACCTGATAATTTCTTTTTTTTATAATCAATCACCTGTCGGCTAAGGTCATATCAATACGAGGCAATTGTAATTTTGAAGACCAATTAGACCAGGTAATTAATCGCCTCGATATATTAGACGGTACTCATCGACACATGAGAGAATTGTTAGCAGAAACACCGGAGAGATCGAAACGAGCGGTCCTCGGATTTGTCGCGAAAATAAGTAAGATTCTTTTCGGGACAATGGACGAAGATGACGCGGACTACTACGACCAATACATAGAATCCCTACAGAACACAACTAGGGAAACCCTAGCCCTTCTGACGAACCAAACACACATCATTCGATCCGAATTCGAATCAATTCACCAAACTATTCAAGGTCTGACTAAAGAAATTAAGACCTTGAACGCGACGGTCTACGTAGCCATCGAAAACATCCTCGAGCAAATCGATACTATAGGGATTAATGGGAAAATGGCGAGCCTTATATCAGCTTTCGATGCGGAACTGAGCGAATATGAGCTCGACACCCAAATGCTGATTAACGCCATCCTATTCGCGAAGAGAGGACAATTGCACCCGTCAATTATGTCGCCAGAAAGTATCCTGGACGCTGCTAATCCCATAATCCCATATAATTCAGCATACTCTAATCATTTTAAACCGTCACAGGATCACCGTCATTTTGCCGGAACCGCGAACGCACTTCATGGATGAGACAACGGGCCTACCCAAGGTATTACACCAAGGGGGGAATTAACCGGCAAACAGATAACCAGACCTATCTCGGGAACGGCGGAGTGGATTCTCGAAATCTACAACTCCAGTTTAGTGGAATAACTCCCCGAGTCATCTCACAAAATATGAGAGATTTCGGGTCATTATGAGCCGACCTGGAACTGTTAGAAGTTCCGGCGGAATTTCGATCGGGATATCGAACGGGTGGACGACGCAATCTCTACCCCGCTCTAACCATCACATTACGACGCAACAGAGCAAAAACTATTCTTCCCTTTCTCTTGCATTTATTTATCACCGTCCGAATATACCAAAAAAAAACATCAATAAAGACACGTAAAATGACCCGGTGAATGGATTTTTGACCAGGTAAAACCTGGAGGACACCCGGTATTAATTGACGGTTAAATGATCACAAAATTGGGAAAATCATTACTATCTTCAATCACTAGCCACCCGGAAGTGGAGAAAAGCGCTTTGGCATTAACCCAGAGTGAATAAGTTAAACAATTAACTTACTATACAATCCAGGCGTCTACGCCTGCCCTTTCCCTTCATTTTCAACTCAACAACAACTATACAGGGTGTCCCAGAATTGAACGTCCAGACTTTAAACTTAAATTGGGGGTGAAATTCTGGATCGAAAAGTCCTGAACGACTTTTTGATCAGACGCACCCTCTTCAACTTATTCCGGGTTGAAGTTGGACGAATCAGGGGCGTGGAATACCCGGTCGCACGACGGTGAGGAAAACGTTCGAGTGTGGTGGTGTGCCCACCATACGGTACTACTCCCCTGCGGCGGCAGAAAGAGATGACTGGCGGCGGTGGGTAAGAGGAAGGGGAGGAAAATGACAAAAATGAACACCAACAAAAAAAAAATCATCAGCGATTGATCATTTTTTTTCTCCTTCGCTGAAAGAAAAAATGAAAATCTCATACAGGGCCAATGGGGCTTTAAAAAATTAAATAGCCGGGTTTTTTTTCCAGCGCTGTAATTTTCAACGCTGTTTTTTTCTCCTTTTCGATTAGATTAAGAGATGTAATGGACCTCAATCGATGGGGAATTTATTCCTCCATCGCATGCCCTTGGATTCATCCCTTGGCATTAATTAGGGGAGGAGTAAATAATTTTTATGTAGCGGGCGGGTGTTCGTTTTTTTTTTCGGTGATATTTTGGTCGTCTCGGGATTATGTGGTATCCTTCCCGTATCTGGGTGTGCCTAACAGACATCCCCACATGTCTGTTACATCTTTAACTTTAATTTTTAATGTATAATTAATTTTCTCAAAGGCCTATACCATTTAATTCTTACAAATTATGGATTGTTTGTCATTATGGTGGGTCTGTTGAATTTTTCCCGAAATTTTCCTCCGGCATGGAAATTTTGCAATAATAATGCAAAAACTTGCGGATTAAAATGGTTGATTAATAGCGCCATCCATACTATTCACCCCCAGGACATCACAGTACATTATGGAAAATCTCCATTTTCAATATTTTTTCTCGGTTTACCAATTCGTGATGAACAGCGAATTCATCAAAATGTTCTTCAACTTTCCTTTGCCTCTTTTCTTGAAAATGAATATTAATACCATATCTTCTTGCAGTTTCACTGATTTTGCACTTGAATAATTCGAAATCATGTCTATAGATTTGCAACTTTGCTGTGGTTTCTGCTAAAACATTACTCTCCTCGCCCAAACTGACACGGCATTTTTGTAAAGTTTTGGATGCATAATTGATGTTGTTCAATATAGTGTGCATGAATTCGTAAAGCAACACGAACTTGAAATTTAGCATTTTCATTTTAATAGTCGCTGTTTCACTATGCTCATCTTTATTAGAACTCCTTAGAACGATTTCTGATAATGCTTTGATAATATTAAAACTAACGAAGTTTTATCGCAAAAATCGTACTAACCCTACCAAACCATCTCGTCGGATTTAGTTTTTTTAGAGTGGTGTCCGGTTCGCCAATGAATTTTGACAATAGATCCCAACGTTTGATGCTGCTTCCGAAAAAGTTATACAAATCTCGCAACGTTGCGAAAAAAATCTGTATTTCCACACAACTGCTAAGAGCATCATTTATTACCAAATTTAAATTATGAGCGCAATGTATGTATTCTGTGTTAGACTGGATATCTTTGATATGTTTTTGTACACCATTATACACACCACTCATGACACTCGCTCCATTATAGCCTTGCCCCACACAGTTGTTTAAATGAAGATCGTTGTCGATAAATAATGTTGCCACTTGATTGATTAAATCTACTGCGCCATATTTGATGGCTGCAGAAAAGCCTAGAAACACTTCTTTTACTTCTATATAAATTAGCTGTCCATTTGCCGATCCGGTTATTACTGCATACCTCACAACAACGCTTAGCTGATTTATGTAGTGAACCACTACATTGACGAGTACAAAAAAGTTTACTGACGTTAGCTTACTTACTCCTGATGCAGCATTTATTTTGTAACCGTTCTCGAAAAAAAAATCTTAACTTGAATTCCCACTAAAACGCACTTATCACTATCCGTCAAATTGACAAACTTGCTAACCTACAGAAAGAATTTAGGGGAATTCCCTAGGCATAACTTTGTTATGTCCCACCTGCGTTACCAGGAGGATAGTGGCGCCTCTTACTAGGTTGAGCGCCAAAGTTTTAAAAATCGTAGATTCGTCAGCCGCTAAACCTCTAAAGAGGACTCCATCGAAGTTGACTCGTTCACTCTCCGGATCCCAGGGTTCAGGTTTCAATTATAAATAAATCGATAATCCAAGCTCTTAGGAGAGCACACTTTAGTTTATTTAAACTTCTCCTGAAACTTTAAGAAAACTTTAAGTATAAGAATTCGTAAAACTAAATAAAGTGAAGAGAGAAGCTCAAAGTTGTGGAAACCACTGCCACATTAGGACTAACTTAAAAAAAATAATTTAATCTAAGGGTTCGGTCCTACACCCCCGCCCGTCTATTAATTGCGCGCGCAATCCTTGTGCGTAGAAACCAGCCCACTGCAACTCCTGCTCGATAGCTGCCCAGATATTGTCACGTCCTAGGTGGCGCTGATGGCTATGTGCTCGATCTCGCTTGGGAGTTTGAAGATTTGAATACGCGCCAGGGTTTTTGTGCGCGTTGGCAGAAAAAATAAAGAAAAAACGATAATTTGTTGACATTTAGTATATTATAAAAATGAGAATGAAGTGCTTATCTTAGCTATGTGCATACAATAATTAAAAAATACATAGAATTTAATTGACTATCTGTTTTTAAAATTATACGTCTGAAAATTACGATTTAAACATTTTGGCTATTTTTCTCTATTCGAGATGATTTTTTTTTTGCTCTCGATTAAAATCCGTGCAGAATTCTTGCAAGCGAATAACCAAGAAATAACGAATAATTTTATACAATATTTCGGTCGCATGCTTTGTGCACGGGAAAGCAAGCGCCAGGTAAGTATAAATGTCCTCAAGGATATTATCAAAAAGGCACCTGGTCTCTTTATGTTCCACAAATTTTTCATCCAGGAAAGTTGAGACTAAGGAAGAATGGGTGAGCCGTCGTTGTACAATAATGCTTTTTTACAGACATTACATGAAATCGTATTCATCACGAATTGCGTTACTTTCGCTGTCGTGTAATACATGATGCTGTCATGAATGTGTGGCAAAGCATAATCATGGTCAGACTTCTCAATCACGTCTTCTAGTCCCCATTCCTCGTGCTTGACAACTTCCTCGATTTTCTTCTTAATTTCTCCAGATAAAGTAGAACTTTGGCAATCATTGTAAATCACTTTCAATTCAGAGAGAGTAATTAAGGGTTTCCCAAACTCATTTCTCTTCACTTGAGACAGGAGATATTATTTTCCCTTCGCGTCTGTTAACTTTTCCCTGTTCTCGGGGATCTCATTGAAATTATAAAATGTAAAATATTATAATTTATTAAATTATAGCGACAATGCGATCGATATTTAATGCGCATGCGTCAAGGGACACATTTTGGCTAGCCCAGCGCATGCGAAGGGGGGCAACAAGTTGCTTGAGGCCCACCGGACACTCTTCGCCCGGCAGCGATAATATTCGCATCATAATTTTGTGATTGTATCCTAATTTACGTTATTCGTTATCTTTTGTATTTGTGTGGAAAGAGTCGATCTCCGAGGACGTTGTTAATTAAACGGACAGGGTACTGTCAACATATTTAGTGAGTAAAATGATTATTAATATTGTTGCCTTTAATTTTTCTTTCTCTCTCTCTGTCTATTTTCTTTAATTCTAAGGGTCTTCCAACTTCCACGCTCTGAGCATTGTCGATGGTTGTTGGTTCCCGTTAAACCAACTGGCGCCCAAATAAATGGTTTAATCCATTCAATTATTGATTCGAAGATTTAGCTGTCGAATCCTTGAGCGCTGGCAGCCCCTGACCCAGGCCGCGCCAGCTGTAGGCCTTCAGCCAGTTTATAATAATTCTTGAGCATTTATTAATTAATATTTATCGACATTTATTTAACTAGAAAAGGCCTTGTCTCACACTGTACAATTCCCCGTCTTTGGGGGCTTTAATGCACTATAGATAGAGAGAATTTTGTATAGCTGCAGAAAAGTGGGTGTAGTTGGATGGTCATCACTCCCGCCAACTTGTCGTATACAACCGAAAAATTTCTAGAGTGGAAATAGGGAAAAGAAAACCAAACACAAAACGTGAGATGAAAAAAGGATTAGTTATCACCATGAACTTCGAAGCAGTGAACGAATCTATAAGCGCTCAAGTTGACCCACGTTTTTTATTGTTAGACACTGGGCGAATCAATCACAGGAAAAGTTAGTGCAAAGCGTGTGAAGCGGAGGAGTAGCACAAGCTGAAGCGTTAAAGTGTTTATTTTTTGGCCTCAAAAGTTACAAACGCAATTACATACCTCGAGGCTATCTTGATTCAACCTTCCGGTGAGAACGTTAGAAAATCCACATTTATCAACAAGATGATTGAGAACCTGTAATGTCGAATGTAATGTCACTCGGAGTCCCTGCGCTGTTTGAGGTGTTAAAAATAAGTCCTTAGTAATTTTTCCTTCTTCTGCGTTACTCCTATGGAAACTTGAAACGTGAAAACTTCTTATGGCGCGTTGGGCACTTTTGTGGGTGAGCATTTTCTCGTGAACTCGCGACAGATGAGATTTTACAGTGGTGCCAGATGCGGGACACACACGTCTCCCCCTGCCCCACTCCGCAGCAGTAGTTGCGCGAGGGAGTTGCGCATGACACCCCCACGCGTGGGATTTTTGCCCCCGTCTGGCATCACCGCTATTAGTATACGCATAGGTATATATGAGCTGTTTCTTTCTTCCGCTAGGGAAACAACTTCCTGTTTTACAACAACAGTTACATTAAAAGAATACAAGTTTGGCGCTAGCGTTTAAAAAGGCGCTGCATTTAAAGATTGAAGGTGATAAATTTCTACAAAATTACAGAAAATCTCGAAATTTTGGGCAATTAGGAAAATTATCAGTATGCTCATTTCAGCTAAGAATTGAAAATTATTGGAAAGCCGGAAAAGTAGGAAAACCTGAAAAATCGAAAATATACTCGTTCTAGTAGAGAATTTTACTAGGGACGTGATTCGATGGTCGGAAAATCGCTAAAAATTATGGGAAAACCGGAAAAGTAGGAAAACCCGAAAAATCGAAAATATCCTCAATTTAGTTGAGAATTTCACTAGGGACTTGAATCGACGGTCGGAAAATGGTTAAAAATTATGCGAAAGCCGGAAACGTAGGAAAACCCGAAAAATCTAAAATATACTCAATTTAGTAGAGAATTTCACTAGGGACGTGAATCGACGATCGGAAATTCGGATGGTCGGAAAAAATGTATAGGCTACGATTATAGCTTTAAAAAAATCTACATTTTTATTTTTGATTATAGATTTGTCTTGAAAATTAATGCGGTTTTATATGAACAATTTGATTTAACGATGTCCAATGATCGCAATCTTAGCACAAAAAAATACAAAACTACTAGTCATGCAGTATTCACAAGAAATATAAATAGATTTAAATCAAAATTATTCATTTCACACTTTAGTTGCCATAGACCTATTGTTTCAGTTTTAGAATTTGATGAAAATGCTGATAATGATGATGTAAGAGGTGTTGAAACTATGGATGGGAATTGATAAATTTTGTATTTACTATTTACTAATATTTACTCATTGAAATAAAACCACTTCCTTCGAATATAGTTTCTATATTATTATACTTCATGTCCATTCAAAAAGTGCCCACATTGCTTTGATAAACTTGATTTTTTATGTACAATTTCTCATGTCGCGAGCGCACCTAAAAATGCTCACCCAAAAAAGTGCCCAACGCGCCAAAAGTTCATTTTATGCTCTCCTGAAGGATCTGCAAGAAACGAAAGATGAAATTTAGGTAGAATCATTTTCGTTGATAACTTCATACTTTATAGTCAATGTTGCCTGGTGAAACAGCTTCCATTTCCTCTAAACGATTTAAAGCATCGAACATGTCATTATTCCATTTGCAGAATCTGGCAGTTGCTTTAGAGTCCCGTAACTCTTCCACTCCCTTTGAGTATACCTCTAAACCGTAGGCGACTGAATTACTGAAAACCTGAAAGAACGATAATAGTTCATTGATTGTTCCTCATTTATAATTGATTTTGACAACGAATAAAAGTCACCTGAGTCGCCAATTTGACCCTCATCTTTGATGCACTATTCAGGTCCAAATGGTTAACAGTGAGGCGGGGGCAGAGTGGTCTCCCATTTAATTTCAATGCCTCCCTATCAACTCGGTGAAGACTTTTCAAATGGTCCCACTTGATTAATTGTTCTTCAGGAGCCATCTGAACGATTAAAAGCCAGTTTTTTGTTTTACAAATCAAACCATTTAAGGTGGAAAAAATAATGTAAATAACTCACTTGTAGAATTTCCTTGTTATGTAGGCGATTGCGAATAGTTTTAATCAAGTGTGGAGTGTCTGAAAAAACGTCCACACGGCGATTCGCATCGAGAGGATGTTCAAAGCAATTCTTCAATTTGTCTCTCCTTCCAGAAACTCCAAAAGATGCCCAAAATTTCCGATTGGCACTGGCCCCATCAGTTATAACTCCATGCACTAAAGCTCCAGCCTTTTCAAGGAATACTATGGCCTTCAGTATGAGTTGAGCGAGAACCTCACCTTTTACTGCTCTGCGAGATGCAAACACTGCAATGGGTTGGGAGTAGGATTTGCTCAATCCTTGAAACATTATGACGAGTCCATGATCAGCACGCTCAGCCAATGTAGTTGTATCAGGTCCAGCCTCTCCAAAATCGACCAAGCTCGTCATTGTAAGCGTGTGACAATTCACGCCAAGGCTTTCCCGAGTGCCCATTTCATCGAAAAGTAATATACCATGCCTGTCCCTATCTTCTCGCTTGGCGAAAGTAGTCTTTAAAACTTCAAAAAATTGGGGATCAAACCCACAAGAAGCAGGGATAGCAGAAATACATTTTCTGAGAGTGCGAACATCAGGCACAGGAAGGACTCCGTGGTTGTGGACAAATTTATACCCTTTAGGAGATCTCATATGCAACAAGAAGCACAGTAAAATCCACTCCTCACTGTATCGTCTGCCTTTGGGGCTCGTTCTTTTTGCACAATTTAAGATTGCTTTTAATGCAGTCGCTGTATTCTCAGTAAGTTTTCCACTTTGGACATACTCGTTCATATTCACGTCTCCATATCTCTCTAATTTGCTTCGACACGTCTCTAGCTTCTTCCCCAATTCCGATATTTTTTCGTGTGCTCGATTTGTGGCTTTTCTAGCAGTGTGGACTTTCTCACGGAGTTTAGCGAGATCTTTTTTATTTTTCGGAGATACAAGGATACGAATACGTTGCGGATCACCTGACTTCTTGACTCGACGCAGTTGTTGTCTTATCGTGTTTTTAAATCGGTGACAGGAATTACACGTTTTCTTTTTGTTAAGCGTCTCAATTAGAAAAGTGCATTTCTTATGACGCCGAATACCTGCAATGTCCTTATGACGTAGACTGCATTTAGATTCATCTAATTCGTCGTGCAGAAGAGGGTCGGTGCAGACATTGAGTCCATCGATACTATTTATCAAAGCTTGGATTTCTTCAATGGATCGGATTGGTGCATGATCAATACAATCCCAGGGTTCATGTAACACGTAGGCTTGAGGTACTAAATTAGGTTTTATCAGAATCGCCTTCCAGATTACTGGTGTCACATGGTTTGGACCGTTTAATGAGTTTTTATTTTCAATAATTTTAGTTATGAAGAAATTTAGCATGTTTCCATGATTAGTCGGCTTTATTTCTTGTAACCATCCCTCGGGAAGTTTGAAGCTAGTCCGTACCAATTCATTAAAGTTACTCGACGATGGGTGATTTTTAATGTTTCCACATAATGACACAGAATCAGCTGGCTCATTACTGCAGCATGGTGAAGCACATGCATTTTCCGAAGATGCAAGATTCTCACTATCACTAAAATTGGAAATTGACGGGACGTCCAAGGGTAATTCCGAATTTTTCTGATTTTTATGGATCGGGACAGCATTAGGTGCATTATTGTCGGGGCGTGGAAATAAATTATCAGAACCCAGTCCTTCGTTAATGAGCTCTCCTTTGTGAATTACACCCCTGCGATGGCTCGCAACTAGATTCTCTTGAGCTGGGTTTTTTACCTGGCATTTCAAATCAAGAGAATTCCAGTCCTCGGTCCAGGGAAAAATGGACGGAACTACTCCTTTTTTCAGCCGTGGAATTTTTAAAATTATCTAAGACATCTATACAAATCTTTTTTACCTGAATATGACATTATTTTTTATGAACAAAAAATGTGTAAACATACCTTGCCGAAAACTTGTCCATTTCTAATTATAGCATCTCTCTCTGTCCAATCTATTTCCTGAGTTCGAAAATGTTTTGCACATACAGCTCTCCCAGCACTCAAATCATCGCGATTTAATGCAATTCTCCACTTTGCTAATTTTTTTTTCGTAACCGACAAAAAATGTACTTTTTCGGGATTCGTATTATAACCCGATTTGCATCCTTGAACCGCACAAGATGGCATTATTTTTTCTTCGCAAAAACCACAAAAAGAAAAACACAATTTGAACGCACATTCAATATTAGGATTTACCATTGAAACCGAGGAGTGGGGATGAAAATCGCAGGGAGGGGATAGAGCACATAACATCCTGCGCCATCTGGATCAGTGACAATAACGGGGCAGCAAATCGTTCGGGGCTTTTAGGTGAGTTTCAGTGGGCTGGTAGAAACTCACACCTAATGCTGTCCCGCACAAAAACCCTGGCGCGTATTCAAATCTTCAAACTCCCAAGCGAGACCGAGCAGGTAGCCATCAGCGCCACCTAGGACATGACAATATCTGGACAGCTATTGAGCAGGAGTTGCAGTGGGCTGGTAGAAACATAGGAAGATAACTCTTAGAAGAAAATGGGAGGGAGAAAAAAAGAGGGATGGATTTTGAACAAGGGAACCATGCAACGTCATGTTTACGTTGCGAGCAACTCAGGTCCTTTGAGCTAGCAAAACAATGAACAAGAGAAACAACATGTGTGGGCACATGTAGCGAGAAACCTTTCTAAATATTTCGTAACAGAGGGTTTACAATTTCCCGACCGTGACCGTCGAATGCATTTCCATCTATTATTTTGACCCTTTCGAGGAAAGTGTTGTTGTGATAAGTTTTGGAGAATCATAAATCCAACAGGCAGACTCAAGTCCGGAGATTTATGACTTCCGGTAGTTTTCCACATTTGATGGACTTATTTTCCATCCCTTGTTTATTCTTCCCTAGCTGGACCCTCTCCCAACTTTTTAATTTATCGGAATACATTTTCACATTTCGCGGATAAAATGATGAATTAATAGTGCCATCTATGTAATTCTGGCCGCAGGACATCACAACTTTGTGATGTCCTGACATCTCGAGCAGTCAGGGGGCGCGTGTGTTGTTTAAATCACCGCAAGATTCAAATTCCATAATTAAATTTCATTTGTTGGAAAAGATTATTCCACCACACAATCGACAAAGGGAACAAAAACATTTCTCGAGTGTGACGGAAATAATTCAATCTAAATGTCAACTTTGAAATTCACGTCAAATAAACACATTTATTATAGAAAAATTTAGAGGGTCCAGTTTATTTTAAAGTCACGGTCTGAGGTCGTAAAATATTACGTTCTGTTTATCTTAAAAGCTTTCCACTGCATGTGTACAGCACGTGTGGCACAGTACAGACACATTGTTCATTGTATTCGCCAAGCTGACTTAGAGACCTAGCATAGAGGATACATGAGACGTCGCATGTTCCTCCCCCCCCCCACTTTTTGTTCGTCTTTTCTCTTGGCGGTTATATTTGCCCCTTTTCGGAGGCACTAGTTTTGCGTGCGCAACTTTAGTGAGTGGGGGTTAATGGGCCGAACCCTACGAAATAAAATTAAGTCAGTTCAGTTCATCTTCCACAAGCCCTCTGCTTGCAGCTTCTCTGTTCGCGTAGAAAAATTGAGGTATAACCAGTATAAAGTGTAGTTAAGTGCTGAACTTAACCAAATACAAATAAAACTGTTAATGTGCTCTCTTAAGCACTTGTGTCTGATTAATTTATTATTTATATAACCTTGAACCCGTCATCTACCATCTTCAATGCAGTCCTCATTAGAGGTTTAGCGGCTAACGAACCCACATTCAAAGATTGGCGCTAAAATTACTCACCTGGCGCCACCGTTCTCTTAGTTACCTAGGGAGGACACAACATCTTTTGAATTTCCCTAAACTGAGTTGTCATGATTAAAGTGGGGTTGCAACCTGTCTTATTTATTTTGAAAATGGGAAAAATTTCCAAAAGTTCAGTCCGATCGAGATTTCTGGTAATCGTTCAAAGGGCCCGTGATCTTGAGGGCCCCGGGACATGCCCCGCCTAGCCCCTAGGTAGTTACGCCACTAGTCATATATGATTATTCTTGCTTTTCTTTTTATTTGCTTTTTGAAGTGAAACTTCTTTGCGCTCGTCGGGCTGTAAATCCAATATCGTATGTAACGAAAAAGCGACAGGAGAAGGGAGAGGATGGCGGACATGGTGGAGCAGTCGGACGGAAAGAGACATGGGAGAGAAACGAAAACACGATAGATTCGGAGTAAGAAAATGACTCATTTTATTAATATGATGAACAATACTAATAAAAGCTTTTCATTAATATCGGGATAGTTCACTGGGAATCACCAATCCAGTGGCATAAAATGCTTTTTACACATTTGAAAATCATAAAATCTCCGGTCTAACTTATCCTTCAGTGAAATTCCCGAATTTGAAGCGGTACGAAAATGAGAATCCCGTAATTTATTTAAATTTATACTCTAATATGAATATTGGAGATCAATTTCCTAGATTTTTGAATGAAATCGTAAATTTCCTGATTTTTTGTCCTAAATGGGCTTCGGTGTCACTGTTCCCCGAATTCAAAAATGCATTGACAGCAATTACCTTGTTTTCTGATCATTTTCAGGGAAATATGGAACAGAAATTGACTATTCTATTTGGTTTCTGCACGAGATTTCGAATTTTCAATGACAAAATGTTCTGAAATCTTCCTGTGTGGCTCAATAAAAATTTCCGAAAATTATCAGTAGTAATACCCCAAGACCTTCAAAATCATCGGATATTTCCCGAGAGTTTCGATGCGTAGCAACGAAAGGGATAAGTTTTGCCGGTTAAAAATCCCGAGTGCGAAGGGCGACGGTTTTTCTGGGAAACTTATCCCGATCGGTGCTACGCAGGGAAACTGGAGGAGAATATCCGATTAATTTTAAAGGTCGAGGGGTACTTGGCTGGATTATTATTTTCATTCCAATTTCAAGCAATTAAATGTGTGGCATTTTACGTCATATCGTATGGTTTGTCACTGGTAGTTGTGGCTTCCAGCGTATATTTTCTGTCTACACAAAATGCAGAGAAATGTTTCCAAATTGTGACTTCTCTCTTCGCCGTATTATTAGGAACATTTTTTCAGAGTTTTTGATCAATGATGTCCAAGGATTCTCCGCGAAATCTGCTCATGTCGAGGTAAAGTCTTTGAACTTGATTTTTTCTAATGACAGTTTTGGAGTTTGAAACGCGTACAAATTGTTTATCAGATATTTTCATTGCTTAGCAACAAACAGGGAAATATTCGAAAAATATCCGAAGTAAAACCTAAAGTTTTACTTGTACCACGTGACGGGAAATGTCACCATTTGATTGGTTGAAATTGGTATGAAAAAAATAATCACAAAAAATTTAGACAAAATTTCTTAACAATCTATGGCTAAGAAGTTTCACTTCTGTCGTGCATAAATTTTATACACATATTTTTTCTCAGAATTGCTCTATATCAAGCCGAGGGCTGCCAGTGACACGAGCGAAAACACCCCGTCGCACATGTATCGAAACTATGCTTTTTGTTAGTGATGTTACATTCAATGAGTGGTGAACTATGCCATACTTCATTTAGTAGTAAATGAAATTTTTTTTCGTTTGCATGTAGCTGAACATGGGCTGCATGTAGCAGCAATGATAAAATAGTATATTTCAGGACAAGGCCTTTGTTCTTGTTGGGTTGCAGAACAAAAATTCCTATGCTGGTCGTTGTCATGTCCTGAGCTTGATAGCCAGTGGATGTCACTATATATGATTAATCTTAGTCCGCGAAATTTTAATTAATCTTAATTTTTTAATTTTAATCAGTGTCGAAATACCCAGAAAATAAGTAGATACAACGGACAATGGACAACGAACAATGAAAACAACACCACCAGTGTGAGAAAAACCGTTACGCATAACTATAAATCTTGACCTCTTGAGTTTAACTTTCCCATTTATTTACCCGTCAAATTCGTTGGATAAACATTTTCTCCAAACCCGAAACTTGAGAAGGAAATGATAAATCTTCAAATCAATACAGTCTAAGTCATAAAGTACCAGTTCTGTTTTTGCTCAAGTTTTGTTTCAACACGTGTGAGGTCTTCTTTGTCCATTGTGTGGAAAGCTGAGGGCCTGAGTCACTTAACAGAGAAAACGCGATGTCACGCGTTTTCCTTTTCACCGCTTTCCTTATTCTACCCCTCTTCCCCTTTCTTGACCAAGTTGCGTGCGCAGCATTTAGACTAGTGGGGGTTGTAGGACCCAACCCTTGGAACATTAGTTAAGTTTAGTTCAGTTCGATTTTAACTTGTTTCTGTGCCGCTTCTCTCTTCAAATAGTTAATCTCAAAATTTCACAGTGTAGTTTTGTTTTTTGTTTTTCTGACTGTCTATTAATATTTCAAGACTCAAGTTAAGCTTTAAAAGTTATTGAATAAAGTGTGTGTTACGTGCTCTCCTAAGCACTGCTTTTTGGATTGATTTTATTTACAAAACCTAAATCCAACTATTTCATTTCGACGAGTTGACATCGATGGAGTCCTCATTAGAGTTTTAGCGGCTAACGAATTCCACGTTTTTAAAACTTGGCGCAAATATTCGTTGATGGTGTCACTGTCCTACTAGTGACTCCATAGGACATAACATAGTAATCATGAAAAATATTCTTCCGTAGGGATGCTCGCGTCGTCGAGTTCGAAAAAGGACCAGTGCCAGGCCCCAGACGAGGAAAAGCAGAGCGCAGTACGGAAAAAAATTCTTTTTTTTTTCTAGTACTCATCTTACAATTTTACAGAAGATTTGTCTAGGTGCATATTGTAATACACTGCACAGAATGTACCTACCAAGCTAGGTTTTCGAGAACAAAATGTTGAAATTCTGAAACCCGTTGAAAACGGAAGTTTCAAAGAATCCCAACTTGATAGTTTTTGGATGAACTGGCACACTTGCACTTGCATAGGAAAAAATAATATAATTCAGTTGGCGAATCATTTTATCTAATAGAATAAACCACTTTCAATTTCGCGATGTGATTTTACCAAAAAAAAACCTAAAAGGGGTAAATCCACTTGAACTAAATTTGAGAGAATAAAGTACCCCCTGTGGTTGCTTTTCCGCACTCAGTGTAGAGTTTTCATATAAGGTGTGTGAATAAGTATTTCCCGTTTTTTGTAAGAGATGCCGCTACCAATACTGTGCGAGTATTCAGTGGCTACATATGTCATAATCAAAGCTTATTTATCTGTCAACAATTCTACACTAACACATTAGTTGAAATTTTTTCGCATCATAAATTTTTGATATCGTGAAAATGTCGAAATTTGAGCCGAGTCGACGTCATCTGCGGGAAGTTTCACTTTATTGGTTCAATTTGAAGAAATCTGCTGCCGAGGCGCATCGATTGCTTCAGGAAGCTTATGGAGAAGGTTGTGTCGATGATTCAAGAGTTCGCGGATGGTTTCGACGCTTCAAAAGTGGTGATTTCGACGTGGAAGACAAGGAGCGTTCCGGGCGGCCGTAAATCTTTGAAGATCAAGAATTGGCGACTTTGCTTGATGAAGATTCGTGTCAAACGCAAGAAGAACTTGCTGAAGCATTGGGAGTTGACCGAATAACCATTTCCAAGCGTTTGAAAGCCATGGGAATGATCCAACAGCAAGGAAATTGGGTGCCGTACGAACTGAAGCTGAGAGACGTCGAACGGCGTTTTTTCACTTGCGAACAGGTGCTTCAGCGACATAAAAGAAAGGGTTTTCTGCATCGTATCGTGACTGGCGATGAAAAGTGGATCCGTTACGATAATCCGAAGCGAAGAAAATCATGGGGACTACCCGGCCATGCATCATCATCGACGGCCAAGCCAAATATTCATGGCGCCAAGCTCATGCTCTGTATATGGTGGGACCAGCTAGGTGTGGTTTACTATGAGCTTCTGAAACCGAATGAAAGGATCACAGGCGAGGTCTATCGACGACAATTGACGCGTTTGAGCCGCGCACTGCGAGAAAAACGGCCACAATACTCCGACAGGCACGACAAAGTTATTTTGCAACATGACAATGCTCGCCCACATGTTGCACAGCCGGTGAAAACATACTTAGAAACGCTCAAATGGGAAGTCCTACCCCACCCGCCGTATAGTCCAGACATTGCTCCGTCTGATTACCATCTCTTCAAATCGATGACGCATGGCCTGGCTGACCAGCACTTCCATTCCTACGAGGAAGCCAAAAAATGGGTGGATGCCTGGATAGAGGCCAAACCGGTCGAATTTTTTCGCAACGGGATTCGTATGTTGCCAGAAAGATGGGAAAAAGTTGTAGCTAGCGATGGCCAATACTTTCAATAATTCATTTGCAACCATTTTTTCACAATAAAGGCTCAAAATTTGAAAAAAACGGGAAAGACTGATTCACACACCTTATAATTTGTTATTCTCACACGGAAACCGCTATGGCAATCGAAAATGTGATTTATCGATATGTGATGAATATATGTAAGAACATCTATGTTGCACACTCAAGTCTCTACAGTTGAGATATATCTGAGTTGTACATAAAAAATATAGATAGTATTGCACATGACTATTTCATGCGTTACATACAGCGAGAAAAAAATTACTTCAGCAAAGGATTGATATTATTGACAAGAGACAATGTGTTTCTAGAAGGTATTTCTCTGCATAGACATTTTCAGACACCCACGATCCAGTTTCGGATAGAATAGTTATATAAAACGATCGAGTTATTCTACTGCCTATGAGATGGACAACTAACACCTCATAGTTGTTAAATTTCTCGAATTCATGATTTTTTGAGGATAAATCATTTATTAGAAATCTAAATATTAAGAATCATTATTGGATCGTTATCCCCGAACATTTGTTGAATACGAATCTTCTTGTTCAACATAATTCTCATATGCCAGAAATTGCGCTCGGTTCACCTGGGAATGCCTTACCTGACAACATACCTTGTGACGATGATGGACCTAGGTGATTTGTTGTTGAAGTCGATTCCTGAGTCTTGAAAATTATGCAAAACATAACATATCGTAACTAACTTTTTAAACGGACCAGCACTGGAATTGTACTTCACCTGGAAGACCGAGTAGCGATGTTTACATTGAAAAGTTCGAAGTTGGGGACTCTGTCGACAAAATTTGGAATTGAAAAGGCGACCTCGTCGGCTAACTTCAGGTTCCATTAAATTGTTATCAGATTTTATTAATTAATTAAAAGAGCTTGGAAATAATCGAGAGTTTACATGGAGAGAAAAATTCTTGAAACATTACGTGTCTGTTTCGTAATTTGCCTGTTCCGTCGCGGAATGTTAGTTGTGGGTGGTAGTATATCTGGAGATTCCCCATTGGGATTTTCCCATCATAAAATCATAGCCAAATACATTTCCGTACCTCTCATAAAGTTTCTTGCCCCATCCGAATATTTTCCCTGGAAATAGTTTCCATCGGCCATCATAAATCACCTGCAGTTCAATCCTTACACCTCCCACTTTTTTTCTTGAATTTACCGAAATATTTTCCAAATTTTCAAGGGAGTTTTAGTCTCGTATCCAAATTCATTGAGAACAGGTCGAATATAATATTTTCCGCGGTTCATGTCCAACCTTAAGATCATTTTTACATATTTCAATAAATGTAATAAAAATCTTAGAATAAAAATTTAGTGAATAAGTGATCTGTGTGCCAATTATTTTAAGATTACTCGCCCTTCTAACAGTTCGCGTATGAAATTGTGTCACCCAGCGAACATTGCCAGTTAAAACAATATTTCGTAAAAAATACAGAACAGTGACGTCCTTTTTCAGTGAGCTTTCAGGAAAAGGTCCAAAATCTTCCAGAAAAAGTATGAAATGTTCAGTGAAAAAATGCGTAACTGTTCCCTAATTTTGACTGAATATATCGAGTTATGACTGACAGGTGACGGAACAGGCACGTAATTTTTTAAGAAGTTATCTCTGAGTGTATTTCTGATGATATTCGATTATTGCACACTATCGCTGTGAAACATATGTTACGTACCCCGTACGTATTTCTCTAAAGAATAAACGGAAGTTATTATAAACTACAGATGATTTCGTTGGTGTGGTAAACTTCTCCATTGGCTCCGAGAGCCCAACCCGTATGGTTCCAGTTGGAACACACCTTTCCCTTAATTAAAAACTACCTGGAAAACCTTGCGTCTACTGATTTTCGTCATCGTGGAGGGTGACACATGATTGAGATATCAGACAATTTATGCGACACACATTGCTTAGAATGGCATCAGGAAAAGCGCGGACTAATCAACCACCTTGAATGGCACCAATAAAAGGGCTGGAACTATTCATCCCCCACCATCGTCAAATCGGGCATGAATATCTCCTTATAAGGAAATTTTCCCTAAACCAGTCTACAAGAAAGAAAGGGGAAGTTCCCAGACACCACGACATCAATTGGTGCGGTTTCCTCATTATAAAAGGGGGCTCCTGCCGCGGGAAAAATAGTTCGAAAATAATCACCGACAAGAGGAATTCAACAATAACTACCGAAAGCCGAAGTTCAACAATAACCACCGGAAAGAGTGGTTGGACCATATCACCGTCAAGACCAGTTCAACAATCATCACCAGAAGGAGTAGTCCGAATATACTTGCGGCTACAAACGACACCCCGTCGTCCCTCCCAGTCAAGTAGATCTTTGCGTTGTATCGAGCCGTAAAATCAGCTGAAACCCCTCGCGGGACCTCCAAAGATCTTCAACCTATCTTCGCAATCACCCTCATCCTCGCTTGGGAATCAGGATCACCAAGACATCGCGTTGATTTCCATCCACGCCCCTGCAACCAACAGCTTAGCAGAACCAGCCTCACATCAGTCAGAACGAGGGCATCAGTTTCCCATTTGAGCGTCTTTCCCCAGTCACTGTAAGTCTTGATTATATTAATCCTTATATATCTGTCTTTCTTGTCTTCCTGTTTTCTCTTCGACGGCTTTTCCCTGGGTCCTCGCATAATGGAGTTATTTTTAATCAATAATAAACTGCTTGATCTAGCATAAATTTTGGTCTCTGTTGTTACTTTTCTACGCGGTTCATTATCGGCGGATTTCAATACCTTATCTCGAACATTACGATGCCAACAATAGAAACGTAACAAACCATTTCAAACTGGTTTGCCACCGTTACGTTGTGGCACCCTGTCGCGAGTAGTGACGGTCAGGTAAGGGTTTGGAGATACATACCTTGTCTCTTCCGCTCTTTTATTGGAAGCACTGGTCCACAACACATACTTGGCTTCCGTAGTTTTGTCTAGCAGTAGCCGGCGACGATTTCATTGTTCAATCAGAGCCGAGTGGTCATTAGATAGGACCAATCACAGGACCGTGTGGACTTCAGATTCTCTCTTTGATTTCGACAGCTTGTTCAATTAACTAGGAGTGTAGCATTTGAGAATTCGTGATTAGGTAATCCGTTTTATGTCGAGTTTAGTCGTTCATTTAATTGTTATGTAATTCTAATTTCCGATTTTCCTGAGTTGAGTATTGGAGTTAAATCGAGGAACATTTATTCTGACAATTGTTTATGAAATTTGTAAGTGGACCTTGTCGACTTGTCAACTCAGAATGAAATCCAAACAATATTTGGTAAACTGCTCTCCACCGTTTGACTGTTGGACTCTAACCGAACTTTCACGAGAAGTTCGACGAAAGCGGTGTCGGATGCCAACTCGTCAACCCCGAGGATTTTCCGATTGTTTAAAGGATTGCTCTCCTAGCATCAGTATACAATGGTAGAATGGCGGGGATCCACCAGGAGTACCACGATTTAATACGTTTTCAGATCGGAGCTTACGACCTTGTTCTTCCGCTACATCCTGCACGCAACTCTGAGGGGTCATTGACTCTCTTCGTAAGGTTTCTCTTCATGAGTATGTCAACTAAGCAGGTTTTCCAGGGCTGAGTGCGAATCGCCTGGGACTTCTCAAAGTCCGGGACGCAAAGATAGCGTGCGACCCAGGTCTTTCGGAATTTCGTTACCTACCTTACCATCCTTGTCATACACTTCACCGCCAGTTACCGCTTCGGTCATCGGACGCTACCAACTCCGGTCCGGGTGCTTGAAACTCGCCATATGGTCGAGTTGACATCAGAACCATTTATACGCCGCAGGCCCATATGCGCAACATTTCTTCCGCAAAGCCCAATAAAACGGCAATCAATAAAGTTGTCCCAGAGAGCTTCAAAAGACCTCTTAATTTTGAATCACCCTATACTTCGAAGACATCTTTTCAACTTTTCCGCTCGAGTATCTGCCAAAGACTCACTGAAGATCTTGATAAACCATTAGTAGACCTTCTCTCCCTAGTGTGGATATTTCGGTGACGATAAGTCATTCCACTACCCTATTCCCGCCAATCAACCCGACGGGATCACTGGGACACCAATATCTAACCCACTGTCCGTTGACTTGAGGCCGATTCTGAACCGGCATGATCTGAGGGCGATTCTGAACACCTCCTTCCACTACCTTCCACGTCCTTTTCCACTTTTCCCTCGGACGCACCCCTGCTGAGAAATGGGGGTGAAAAGAACGGCCAATGGGGCGCGATCGTTGCGCGGCTCTACGTCCGTGTGCCGCGGGTAAGCGGTATGCGTGCTTCCCCTTCTCGACGGGTGGACGTTCAAATTCCGCTAGTGAGTGAAAGATATTTCTCTCTCGCTCATCGGCAATTTCACGACAATCCATTCAGGGGCGGGGGGCAGGGGGCGATTAAAAACTTGTTATTATTAAGATTAGGATTATTTATTAGAATACAAGAATAATCTGATCCGATCAAAAATTTGAACAATAATCCTAGATTATTAAATAAACTAAATAATTTATGCAATTGCCTGATCAGACATTTAGTGTTTAAAATTGAATTCCCCACAAAAAAATTTTGTTGACAAAATGTTGTGAACGAATTGGTTTACAAGATATTTGTCAAAACGCATTTTTAAGTAGAAAAATTAAGAAAACCACTGGCATCCCCCTTAGCATTCCGGAGATAATTGTTTAAAAGTTAATTATCTCATGATGCAACAGGCCTACAGTATTTTGTCAAGAAATTTTTTTTATTGTAAATTTAATTTACAACAAGAAAGATGGAAAATCGCGGAAATTAGTTAGTTTATTAACCAATCGAGGATTTTCGTTTGAAGTTGGAATCTAATTATTAAATAAAACTAATGGATTTACGGTATTCCATCATTAGACATTGTTTAAAAGAGAGTGAAAATTCACCCGATACTCCAGCGAAGAATTCGAGAACATTCGACTGAGGAATTCGTCTCGAACATTCCAAAGCCGTGCATTGCTAATCCAATCAAAACAGCCCACGGGTATATAAAGAGACCCAAAAATCGACAATTGCTCACTTCTTATTGAACAGTTCAACAGTCACCAGTGAATTTGTAATTTAGTCAACAAGTAATTCTCGATCGAATATATTTATTCGCAAGTTAGACCCGGACTCAATTTATATAAGAATAATATGTTCTCCATAATTATCAACTTGTACATCATCAATTAGAGCTTATCGCGAGGATAACTAATTATCAGTTTTCGTTATCAAATTCAAATAGTTTTTCTCAACATCCTATAGAGGGATGAAGAACCCACCACGCGCTAAGACGTGTCCCCTCAACGGACGTTTTAGCCAGTTCAACGTATTTGATTAACGGACGCACAAGTCCTCCTTATTCGATTCCAAATTTAAGTGAAACTCAATCCTCAATCGTGTAATTAAATTATCTACCAAATCAAGTACATCACTGTTTTATCTTCGTTCAAATATCACATTCAATTTTGAATTTCCTAGAGTTGTAACTTCTAGGAATGTGTCCTCTACAGACTGATATTTTCGAATATACAGGGTGTCCCAAAATTGAACGTCCAGACTTTAAACTTAAGTTGGGGGTGAAATTCTGGACCGAAAAGTCATGAGCGACTTTTTGATCAGACGCCCTCTTCAACTTATTCAGGGCTGAAGTTGGACAAATCATGGGCGTGGAATACCCGGTCGCACGACGGTGAGGAAAACGTTCGAGTGTCGTGGTGTCCCCACCATACTTGAGAAAGTCAGAAGAGAGTTGACCTCGAGATACAGCATCTGCTGGGTTGTCATGCGTTCGCACATGTCTCCAATCAACATGCTTGGTAGTTTCTTGGATTCGAGCCACCCTGTTTGCCACGAATCGTTAAAGAAGATGAGGTGAGGTCTTGATCCAATGAAGCGGTACAGTGGAATCACACCAGAAGATTTCTCGTTCAGGCGTGATGTTCGTTGCCCTTTTAACAATTTTATAGAGGTTGGAGAGCAGTTCTATAGCACGGAGTTCTAGGCGAGGTGTGTGCCTTTGAGAGGTGTAATTCGAGATTTGGTGCAGTAAAGATTGACTTGACCCTTTCCGTTGTTTTGTACTGATCGGAGGTATATGCAGGCTCCGTAGGCGTTCTGGCTAGCATCACAGAAGCCGTGTACTTCTAGGTGTTGAAGGTTTGTCGTGACTTGACGTTTGAACTGCGTTTCATTCAGAAGAGGAAGCTGTGAGGCAAATTCATACCATCGAGTGTGAATTTCTGCCGGTGTGGAATCATCCCAGTTCAATTTGAGCCTCCATAATTCTTGCTGAATAATTTTTGCGTGAGTCACTACTGGATTCAAGAGTCCGAGGGGATCAAAGATGCGAGCTACGTCTGATGCTATGGTTCGCATGGTGATGGTATCTCTTGTGGCGATGGGGTTAACAGTATATACGATACTGTCCTTCTGTGAATCCCAATGGATTCCAAGAGTTTTGTGAGTGGAATCATCTCCTCCTAGCCGTTGGAGATTGACAGTAGATTCTGATAGGCCTTGTAGTACTTGTGGAGAGTTGGTGGCACATTGACGTAAGTTGAAGCCACCTGCTTCTAGACGACTGACCATTTCATCTCTGAGGAGTAAGGCTTCTTCGAGAGTGGTGGTGCCAGTCAGAAGATCATCAACATAGAGGTCTTTTTTCAAGACTGTTGAAGCAGTTGGATACCTCTCCTGTTCGTCATCAGCTAGTTGTTGTACACATCTCACGGCTAGGTATGGAGCAGAGGACTGACCGAATGTGACAGTTTGCAATTCATACGTGGTGATCTCGTTGTTCTCTCGCCAGAGTATGCGTTGATATATTGTGTCTTCAGGTCTGATGAGCACCTGACGATACAACTTTTCGATGTCGCCAGTAAATATATAGTTATGGAGTCTTAATCGTAATATCAGAGCCAGAATGTCATCCTGTATGGTTGGACCAACCATTAGAGCATCGTTGAGGGAGACACCAGTACTGGAACGTGCTGAGCCATCAAAGACCACTCTGGTCTTGGTGGTGAGGCTGGTGTCCTTGAAAACAGCGTGGTGTGGGAGGTAGAAACCATCTTCTACATCTGTTTCGATCTTCTTCATATGCCCAAGTTCTTTATATTCGTTGACGACCTTGGTGTAATCTTCTGCGAGTTGGGAATTCCATTGGAATTTCTTTTCTAGAGAGAGTAGGCGGCGTTTCGCCTGAAGAAAAGATGTGCCTATTTGATCTTTCTTCTCGTTGAATGGAAGTGTCACGACATACCGTCCTTCAGTATTACGTGACACGTGCTGCTGGAAGTGAGCCTGACAGGCTGCTTCTGTTTCTGATTGTCGGCTCTCTTTGAGCCCAATGTCTTCAATTTTCCAAAATTTTTTGAATTCCTCAATAATTTCGGTGAAGTGACGTTCAGTTTGAGAGTGGTCGAATTCATTGTTTAAGCTGCCGCAGACAATCCAGCCGAACAATGTCTTTTGGAGATAAGTGTCCGCTGCCTTGGGGAGTTTGAGTTGTCCTACGCTAAGGATGGAGGTGGAAGTGCTGCATCCTAACAAAACCAGGATTGGTGAAGGTTTGTGGAAATGCGCATCTGCTAGAGCTAAATTCATAGGTATTTCCAGTGATTTTCTGTCAATCTGTTCACTGGGCACGAGAGAGAATATTCTTGGGACAATCAAGAAGTTCAATTCCTTCTTGAAGTTGTTTAGACGAGATAAGATTGTCGTGCTGATTCTGTGATGGGCTATTGTGGAAAGTTCATTCAGAGCGCCGACGGGAATTGAGCATGTTAACCTTTTGATGCCCAACTTAGCAGCCAATTCTTGAGTGATGAAACTTTTGGTGGAGGCGGTGTCAATCAGGGCACGACATTGGACCAGCTCATGATTGCGATCTAGCAGATTAATGACTGCTGTTGGGAGGATATCTGGTCCTGACGAATCTAGTGGGAGAGAGATGACTGATGAAGTTGATGGGGTCGGAGTGTCTAGTCATGCACTAGCGCTTTCAGGTGTTGTAGATAATTCTTTGATGTGATGGAGCAGTGAGTGGTGTCTGGCCTTTGGATCATTGCACGTCTTGCAGTAACCCTTGGAATTGCACTCTTTAACATCGTGTCCCTTTGCAAAACAATTGAGGCAACGATTTTGGTTGAAAATGAGCTTCTTCCGTTTTTCAACGTACATTTCTGCAAATTTTGGACACTCGTAAATCCTGTGGCCTTCAGTGCAGACTGGACACTTTCTGGGGGTGTTGGTGAAGAAGGTTTGAGCTCGTGAAGCACCTGAATGCCCAGAGGCGTTGGTTTAATGTTTGGAGTGTGAATGCTTCTGGCTCTGTGACTGTTCGTTTTTCTGTTTGATGTGTTTAGAGGTGTCAACGTTCTTCGCACAAATTCCTCGCTTTTCGAGGATATCGAGAAGATCTGCGTGTTTGGGCATTTCCTTACGTTCAATGAGTGTTTCCCATTGGAATACCAGATCTTCGTCGAGCTGGTTAAGAATGATGGTGCAGACTAGGCCGTTCAGTTGATCTTCTGCTGTGCCAAAACTGTTGATTGATCGTAGTTGTTGACGTACTGAATTGACAAGGTCAATAAGTGATTTGTTGTTCTCCCGAGTTCTTTTTCCAATGTTGAGAAGATGAGAACAATGACGTCGAAGAGCCTGCCGGGGAATAGCAAACTTCTTATCCAAGAGAGCCCAGGCTATGTCATAATTTTCAGCGGTGATCTCCAATGCTTCGATAGCTTGAGCAGCTTCTTCTTTGCGGCTTGTTTGGAGGTATTGAAGTCTAGTCACCTTGTCGACATGGTTGGGAAGTCGAGCGTTGAACTGGTCCTTGAAAGGCCTGTACATTTCGAATCGTCCATCGAATGTAGGTAAGGTGATTTCAGGCAATTTCATGTTAAAGTTTGGAGAATAACTTGCTCGTTCAAGCGGTGTCTGTTGTGATGCTGGTGGCTGCGAGGGGGCTGGCATCTTGTCTTTTATAAGACGTCTAAGCCTAGCTACTATCATGTCGTCGCTTTCTTCGATTGTGTAGGCGTCATTTGTGTTGGTTGCCTGGTTGTCCACATCGAGTTCCAGAAGAGATGCGTTGTTTCGCTCCCATTCTGTGTGTTTTTCTTTGATTGTTTGTAGTTTTATTTCCAAGAGTTCACTCATTGCTTCTGAACCTTCGACGTCCAGGAAGTTTTTGCATTTTGTAATGCGTGTTTTGAAGGCTGTGCGTTTGGCCTTCAAACTGTCGATGTGAGCCATCTCTGGATTGATGTGCCGATTTGAACGAGTTGGACTATGTGTCACCATTCGCTTTGTTAAGCTCCCCCGGTGCGGAGAGTGAAAGTGCGAGATGTTTTATTCGCAAGAATATGCAAAAGTCGTTGGAAAATCACTATGATGTCATTTAATGCACTGAGTCTATTCGTTTTGCTGATTACACTGAGTTTGAATTTATTGCACGAATGATTCTAAAAATCCGGCTGGAAGGACCATGCTTTATCTTGTTCAAATATCACATTCAATTTTGGATTTCCTAGAGTTGTAACTTCTAGGAATCTGTCCTCTACAGAGTGATATTTTCGAATATATACTACACGATGAGGTTTTCTTTGTGTAGTTGTTTTAAAAGAATAGAAATTGATGCAATTGATACAAAACACACTTTATTCAAAATTTCATGTATATTTTATAAAAAGGAAAAGTGAACTATAACACTAAAAGAAGGGAAGGGATCTCCGTCGAGATGTTTCTGCTATGATGAACGCGACAATACAATTATTCGTTGGCCTCTGACGAGGTTACTATTTTGGGAGTTGGGAAGATACTGAGAAGTAGTACAAATCATAAAGACAACTTTGGGAAGAAAAATGGGAGGGATGAAAGAATGGAAAGGGAAATTTCCAGAAATGTGATTTATTGACGAGGTGCAATTAGAGAGAAGAGAGAGAGAGAGAGACACAGGTCAATATCTCTTTGGAGATGATTCCCCAAAAACGTCTGTCCAGAGGAATCAAAGAGGGACAATGTACTAAAAATAGGGATGAGGGGCAATAGTAGCACCAAGTGAAATAGGCCGATGGGAGCACGGAGTCATAAAGTGGTGCAGAAAAATGAAAAGGTAGGGAGGATTATCTCCATCCCCCCATGCATTTTAAGAGTTCGAGAAGGATGATGGAGAGAAATTGATTTTATCTTATGTCTAAAATGGTGAAAATTGGCCATCATAAAAGGTTATTCATCTGGCTGGATAGAAAAAAAAACTATTTAAATAAATATTACGGAATTCTACACATAAAATTAATGAATCTTATTTTTTAAAGTAAAAATTGAGATGTCACTTGATTTCATACGCAACACCCACCAGTATTACGCGTTGTGAAAAGAAGAATATCACCTGTACAAAATTCCCTCAAAGACGCGAGGTCACGCCTCAATTATTTATAATAAACTAAGTGCATCCCCCATAAGTTTCTCGTGTCTCGTGTACTTTGTTTTCCCCACCGATCCCAATCGGCACCGCATCCGCGTCTCCATATCAACCAGACATTTATTGTTGATAATTTGATTCTCTGTAAAAAATGTCTAGTGACAAAAGGCCGTAAATCCATTTGTTCCCTCAATAATCAAGCAAATGCGTTTATTGCTCCCGATTCCCCGAAAATCGCGACCCATCCCCTGTGAATTTCGGCATCCATTTTTTATTGTTAATTATCTATGTAAGAGGCTCTTTTACAATATTTTGTCAAAAGACCTTGTTTGGGGATTGTCTGAATTTAGGGTTGATGTGGGATGGAAAATTTCAAGGAAGGATGAATTAGGGTTAGCCGGTGGAATAAATTATTAACACTGAGTATCTTTTCTATGAAACTTTATTGGGGCCACGTGCCATCAAAGTCTAGAATTAACACGGGGTTTACTTACACTATTTCCCGACGTGTATTAAATTCCTATCCGTAACTGTCCGATGATGTACTGATCGACAGTAAATTGTTATAGACTATAAGGAGAAATTGTCCTTATACTCGACGGAGATGTACTTGGTGATGCATTTGGTGATGTACTTGGTGAGGTTCTACTGATACAGAATTTCTGACAATTAAATAGACGTTACCGCGTGCTGTGACTGACAAAGACTGACTCATTTGACATTTGAGCTTTCGGGGTCGGCTCGTTGATCTACAGAGCCGAGGGGTCGCTGGGAACTTTTTGGTTTTCACCGCATGTCTTCAGTAACCGACTATGGTTATTTAACTACGTTTCAAACAGACCTTTCTTGTTGTAACTTAAATTTATAATAAAAAATATCTTTTGACAAAATACTGTAGGCGTGTTGCATCATCAGATAATTAACATTTAAATAATTATCTCCGGAATGCCAGAGGGGATACCCGTGGTTTTCGGAATTTTTCTACTTAAAAATGCGTTTTGAGAAATATGTTGTAAACCAGTGGGTTTACAACATTTTGTCACAACGATTTTTTTGTGGGGAATTCAATTTTAAACATTAAATGTCTGGTCTTTATTTAATAATCGAGGATTATTGTTTAAATTTTTGATCGGATCAGATTATTCTTGTTTTCTAATGGCTAATCCTAATCTGAATAATAACAAGTTTTTATTCACCCCCTCCTGCCCCCCTGAAAGGATTATCTTGAAATTGCCAATGAGCGAGAGAGAAATAAATTTCCCCCTATCTCTTTCACTCACTAGCGGAATGGAACGTCTGCCCATGGAGAAAGAGAAGCACGCACACCGCTTACCCGCGGCACACGGACGGAGAGCCGGGCAACGCTCGTGCCCCATTAGCCGTTCCTTCCACCCCCATATCTCAGCAGGGGTGCGTCCGCGCGAAAAGTGGAAAAGAATTTTTCTGTTCAGAATTACCCCCAGAACATGCCGGTTCAGAATCGGCCGCCAGTCAACGGACACCCTGTATATATTAACTGGATAGTGCGTAGCATGAGCTATAGCTCATACACATGAAGAATAGAGATCAGCAGGCCGAACTAGCGTTGTCCAAAACTTGCCCAAAGTATGTGCCAGGCAATAGTTACGTGGTAGTTATAGGTGATGCTTTGATCGGTTGACTCCATGTCAGGAGTGGGAAGATAGTAGCTGTGTTAGTTAATAGATGTATGTAAATACAAAATGCGTACTAAAACTCTGAGTGAGTGTAAATCTCAAATAATTTTATTTCAAATCAATTGTACTGATTGATTCCGCGAAATCATTAAATATATATCATCAATGGACTCCTCGAAAAGGGAGACAATTTAATATATAGGAAAACTTGTAAGGTACGATCTGTTTGCCATGTGCAAAGGTTAGTTTGTCATTTACATCACATATATAATAATTACATTAATTAAAAAGCACAATCATAAACATGCCAATAATGCGATAATAATATTATCTATTATATTTGTAGTTGGAAGCTGGTGGGATTTGTTATTACAGAAAAGAAGCCTTGCTACTTAATTGTATTAAAAGACGGATGTGACTCGATTTTTTCGTCAGCCGCAGAATTCTACATCAAATTTTCCTGACATTAGGAATTAATTGAATATATTTTATCCAAAAATTAACTGTATATCGTCCCTATTGAGAGGAACTGTATATAAGGTATTTTATAATTGTTTATAACACTATAAAATTAATTGTACATATCCGTCGTCCAATTTCACAAATAATGAAGAACAAAAGTCTTCGAAATTCTACTTCGAGAATTTACAAAAAAATCGGCGAATAGTCCAACGGGTATCTAACTGCGCCGCAGTAAAGTATGATGTACGTATATTATTTGTCGAAATTTTGGAAAATGGAGAACGAAGGAAAATCATCATATATAATACACTTAATGCTTAAATTCTGAACAATAATGAAATTCTCTCAGAGTTAGCATGTGACAAAATTGAATCTCTTTATCGTCTGGCTACAATTTTACAATTGCTAAGTAGATCATGATTTTAGTGAATTTGATCCGAAATACAATAGAAAACAATATACCTTCGGTGCGACATTAATAGAATGATATGGAGTACGTATACAAGGTGGAGGAATGCGAATGACGCGCCACGATGTATAATATTGTTACATCCAGCGAAGAATAAAGACGACACAGGTTGACAAATATTTGGGGCGGTTTATTAGTTACAAAGAGTATTACGATGTGACACGTCAGAGCTCCGAAGAGAGACACACAAGACTAATGTTATATCCAAAAGACAGCCGTGATTCTGACGAAGTTCAGATCATAGACAAATGAATGAGTCTTCGAAGGGGGACACGTAACAATATGATAACTACTGCTGTTTCGTCGCGGGATATTTTTTCACGAGAATTTTTTCTCTAGTATTATTTTTTCCCCGATGTTCGGTCGCATATATAACCATAAATTGTTATTTTTTAGACAGCTGTGGAAAACCGTTTGTGGGGTTGAGCAGGTGATGGAAGAGGATGCACGCCGGTTGATGATCAAAATGTTTTATTAGGTCCTTACGATACAGAGAGTTGTCTTGTCCTCTCTTGGGCGGTGTGCGTCCAAGGTAGATCGGGGAGCAAGTGTATCCGAGGTAGGTTGGGAAACGACTGACTGTGATCGGGAAGAGTGTGGGCTTTTAAAGGAAAAGTGTAGGAAAGGGAATGCCTTGGAATCTCTGATCTAGGGTTAGGAATGAGCCGGTTCTGGGGTGTTCCCCAGTCTCTAATAATGGTTTTCTTAGTTGTAAATGACCAGGGTTTGGGGTGTTCCCCAAACTAATGATGGTCGAGTGGGTAATTAGCCTACGAGGGTCAGGTCCGGCGCTAGACTCGGTTGGGGGATTTCCCATCGAGTTGATGGGGTGTCCTGGCGACATGGTCACCACACGTTCATTTCCAAATTTTCCTCTTAAGTTATAAAGCAATTAGCGATTTTAATCCCCTAATACTCGGCTTGAAGCGCGTTCAAGCCGTCATAGCATAAAAACTCTTTCCAACGGTAAAATCTATTATCTTCAATATTTCCCAAAATTCGTAAGAGCCCTAAAATTTTCACTAATGTCCTCTTCCCAAGAATTTATGAGGACCCTCTTTTTTTTTGCTACTCCGCGGCACAGCGATGGGCCCAACATAGCCATCTGCGATGCAGCAGATTTACACCCTGCAATAGTATTCCTGCAACCATGAAATTTCTTATTCCCCCTCTCTTCCTACCAGAGAACAATTACCTACACCCACTCTTCATTTTTGTATTTGAAGAATTTGTAACAAGTTAGTACACCAAAAGAGTTAGAAGAGACAACCTCGAGATACAACCCTCTGTTGTAATCCAAAAACCTGAGAAAACATCTATCTTGCGAGAATTATTGCATTAAGTTTTTTAATATTGTGTGTTACGTGCGAACTATTTCATTAATCTTGTAATTGACTGTTCTTATAAATTTGAACAACCATTTCTTAAAATATAACCTAAGCTTTTTGGTGAATTGTGACTAATCATTAAAATCCCGTTCATTAAAAACCTATTATCCTTCTGCTTTCGGGTCACTTGTCGTTGGCAGCAGTACGGAGATAAAACTAATGTACAAAAAATTGTATACTTGGGCCTTACAACCCAAGGAAGGGTCGACATTAAACTCAACTCGGCTATCGCGTTAGTTACCCCGTACATTTAATGGTCCTTCGAGGCGGATTTTTGGCAAATAAAATCAGTGTTGTTCTAAATCATAAAGAATTCTTTGGAAAACTCACATCCTACAGTGAAATAAAATAATAATAGAGACCTGAACATCATTCAAATAAACCGAAGACAGTGCATTCTAAACGTTACTTTGAGTGAACTCTTATTATATACTTTCGTTGACCCATAAAAACTATATTTACAGAAAAAATTACTGTTCGAATCTTCGTCAAGTGCGTTCGAAGTAAATATAACCGAACTTTAATTTATACAAGTGCGTGCTCTGAAGACAAGTGTCCAGTGCACCCAATCACACCAGGAACGAAGCTGCAGTCACAGATAGCCACATCGCATCCAGCTACATCCACCATTCCAGAGACAACTCAACGGTAAGCTCCTAATATTTTTGAATCGTCCGACCTCATATTCTTCGAATTTCCTTAAAATCCCTTCGTCTTTTCCTCGATCACAATGGTTGAATTAACCGAAGCTCAAAAAGCGAAACGCGCCTCCCTAATTCAAGCTCGCGGTCAAATTAAAGCGAGAATCACAAGGTTAAGTAACCACTTGAGAAACGCGGGACTTTTCGCGAGTAATGATACGATCAATCGAACGTTACCAAAAATCGAGGAGGGCATCGCGAATCTTCCGAACATTGAACACGAACTCACGATCCTTGAGCCTGAGGGAAACCACATCGAAGAAGCTGAAAACATCAGATTTGATTATGATGACATGCTGGTGCTGATTAGAAAATTAAGGGATCCTCATCGCAAAGCCCTTATTGCGAATGAAGCTCCCGTATGAGAGCATTCTTGTAATTCAGGATTAAGGACCACGGATCACCTCTCCTCACTGCCACAGGCGGAGGTTAAAAAATTCGACGGAAAACTGGAAAATTATCGTCCGTATCGAGATTGGTTTTTAAAATTCATCCATGAACGTGAGGGCTTATCGGATTCCCAAAGACTAGGTTTCCTCACGAGAACGTTAACGGGAGAACCATACACAATGATTGACGCGTTTAAAACGACTGACGAGAATTACACCGTGGCATGGAAATTATTGGAGTCCACATACAACATCGAATATATTCTAATTTTCCGCCACTGTGATCTACTCTACGACACCCCAGCGATGAAAAATAGTTCCCCCGAAGAGATTCGCAAGTTGGTGAACAACTTGTAAACACACATTCTCGCCATGAAGGCACTTGGGGAGCCTGTGGAGAACTGGAGCACGCTCATTTCGCACATCATCATGAGAAGAATGGACCAGGAAACCGAAAGAGAATGGAACAGATCCAAACAAGGAAATAAAATCCCAAATTATGAAGATCTGCTGAGTTTCCTTCGAGAACAGGCCATTCATCTCACCTCGTCCAGGATGACCAGAGTGAACCAGACCCATAGTTCCAGCGGCTCACAAAGTAAACAAAAAAGAGGAAACCACGGAAATAGAGTACAGACATTACTCACTGGGACAGAGCTGGAAAATTGCCCAAACTGCAACGAGCAACACTCATTAAAAAGCTGCGAAAAATTCCTCGCGCTGAGTGTTCCAGCTCGAATCAATGCAGCCCGTGAAGCAAAATTATGTCTCAATTGTTTCCGCGGGAATCACCGAACTCGTTTTTGCAAATCAGATAAGTGTGGCATCTGCAAAAAGTCACACAATGCTCTACTTCACCTACAAGGAGAGAATCTTCTGACGTGATATTTCCCAACGATCAGAATTGCCTGTCACCTTCGCCCTTCCTCCCTTTAGTCTCCTCGCCGAACACAAAAAAAAAACCGACAAAATGGGGACCTGGAAGGTGGTTGGGGGCCAGCTAATTTTCTTGGTCAAGTAATTAGCGACTCGAAGCCTAAATAATTATAATTAACGTAAGAAACGCAAAACAAGGCAGAAACTAACCTAACATAGCGAGGGGTTAAGGGAGAGGTTGCGGATGCCTGTGCTGCTCAGTATGCTAGGTAGTGGAGAGAGGGGTGGATTCGGGGTGTTGGAATTCCTGGAAGCCGACAGGATTCCATTACTAACACTAACGCCTGCTCACCGTCAGGCAAAATCATAACAACCCAGTTGTTACTAGGGGCCTACTTCGCATTTTTTGGGTGATGGGGCGCCACTTTCTGGACCGCTCTCAGCCATCCGGCATAAGGGGGATGCCCCACCACCGACCTCGAGGCCCCTCGAAATCGTCCGATCGGGCAGCCTCGCTCGTTCACTTTCGTCCGGGATTCAGTAGAAACAACACGTGTCTAACTGTGTTTCGGATATTCTTCAAAAAATTGTTCTTGACCGCTCAAACATTGATAAACACGTTATAAAGCACCGCTCATTATTTAAACGGTTAATTTCATTAATTATTAAGGTTAATTAATTTTTGTTAGTCAATAAATAAGTGACGTGCCGTGTAACCGTTATCTATTTTTTTTTGGACCGCTCAAACCCACCCACACCGATCCCCTCCGATCCAGAACATTCTTCCAACACGGGGGATAGGGCAAAATTAGTTCGACTAACTGGAAGGAATCGAATCAAAAATCAAAATATTAATTTTATCGATTTTTATTGATCGATGGCCATATAACACCAAAAAAAAGAAGACTAGAGAATGTGATAGATTCCACGAGTCGTGATGCTCGGGATTTTCTGACGATGGGTTGGGGACCCCGTAAATTATTTATCCCCTATTTCAAATATATAATAAACCCCCACGCGACTCCGCGAGCCCTCGGCAAGGGTTCGGGACTCTCCCCAACCGGCTGAGACCAATGGTGAGACAAAACAAAAAAAAAATCTGTCTGAGTTGTTGGTCGCTCGCTACGCTCGCTCCCAATGTTGTTGCGTTGTGTTGGAGTCGGTGTAACCCATTACGGGTCGAACTACTAACTTCCCGACCAATTCTCAACACGATTCGTAACCCGATTTTTTATTTTATTCGGCCCTTGACGAGTCTCGTAACCAACTTCCCGATAGGCTGAAATATTAACTTACACATTTGGACACCATCGTTCGTAAGTTTTATGAAGGGTGAGAGGATTTCACTTTAAAAAATTAATTCAATCGGGGGACGCGTCTGCGCGGGAGCGTGAACGAAAGAAATCCACAATTAACCCTTCTTTTCTAAAAAAAAAACTCCAAATGAGGTGGAGGGAATTCGCTCCCAACCTAATCAGATCCGAACCAAGTCAAAACCTATCGATCGTGATCAAAACCATTCCGATCGCATTATGCGTTCTCGCGGGAGCATGAATGACAGCTCAATATAGGCTTCATATATCGAATAATGTCAGTTGTCAATCTTTCCATTGTTTTCAATAAACATCCCGAAAAGGGGTGGGGGGATTTCATTCCCGTGCTAATGGGATCTTGACCAAGTCAATGGCCATCGACTGCGACCATAACCGCCTCGATCGCATGACGCACTTGGACGGGAGCGTGAACGAAAGAAATTGAAAGATCAAAATAATCCTTATTTTTGAAAAAACTCAAAAACGGGTGAGGGGATTTCGCTCCCAAACTAATCCGATCTTGTACTCGATGACATCTATCGATCACGACCACCCCCATTCCGCTCGCGCTTACCGTTCGCCTGGGAGCGTGAACGAAAAAAAGTGAGCACACACACACACACACACACTCCTCCTGGGAACTGCAAGACCTTGACGTTGGTGGAGGAGCTTAACGGATTCTTCCGAACTAAGAAGCAGTTCAAACCCCCCTAATGTCAAAGTGTTCACCGTGCTGATTTCTGGAAGGCGCCAGGGGTAATTGGCGTTGCAAACGGTGGCCCTGGGGCACCGGGTCCAACCCCAGGTGTACTTAGCGGCCTAGCCTCTGTAACCGGGGCTCTACTGAGGTGGTCTGTAATTTCCCTAGGTACTCGTGGGAACAAGATGGAGACAAATAAAAATACTGAGAAAAACGAAGAGACAAAGCAAGAGGTCAGGCAAGACAACTTGGCCTGGAAAGCGGAGCCAACCGACGCAGCCGCCTTAAGGAAGAGGATGTGGGACCAGCATGAACAGCTGATTGCTGATCTAGTGTCCTACATGAAGGAGAAGAGGAGTATTAACGCCCAAGCCCGAGACTTGGTGAACTCCATCAGTACCTCAGCAAAACGACTGAGGCAACTGGGACATGGAGGACAGGCCAGGCCAATGCTGACCATACCAGCATCCCCACTTTTGGGACGAACGCCAACGCTCTCGGAAGGCACTGCGACCACAATAGACTCCGAGCTTGAGGATGAGAGCTCAGCTCTCTCAGAGACCTGCAAGACTTTCCGAATGAAGCGGAAGGTGCGGGAATCACCACCGACGGACGATAGGGACCTCAAGAAGAAGAAGGATGAAATGAAGATCGTTCGGGCTCAAAGCAAGACGGAAGAATTACCTACAAAGTCCTCGGAGTGGAAGCAGGTAAAATCAAAGAAGAAGCAGAGAATTCAGCAGCGCGACAAGCTTCAGACAAAAAAGAAAAAGAAGCAGAAGGCACCAGTAGTGAGGCCCAATGCTCTGATTGTGCGTCCGAAGAACAAGAAGCAGTACTCGGAAGTGCTGAAACGGGTGAAGGAGCAAATACCTGCCGACCAGGCTCGTGATTGCTTCGACAAAATCCGCAAGACTGCCACAGGAGATATGCTGAGCATTCTATCGAAGGATAAGCAAGAAGAGGCTGACAGCTTGCATAAGGCTATAGCTGAACTCCTCGGGAACGAGGCAGACGTTCTAAACAAGGGACCACAGGAAGAACTGGAGATCAGGGATCTTGACGAACTGACCACGAGAGATGAAGTACTAGAGGCTCTGAAAATTACAGCTGGGGTCAACTGCCAAATTGCCCCGGACTCCATCAGATCTTTGCGCAAGGCCTATGGAGGTACCCAGACTGTATCAGTAAGGGCGGCCTCAACAGTTGCGGAGAAAGCCTTAGGCGATCGAGGCAAAATCCGTATAGGATGGGTAAACTGCCGAATCCGACGGGTGGCGAGAGTGACCAAGTGCTTCAAGTGCTGGCACTACGGACACCTCGCCATCAAATGCAAGAGTCAAGTGGACAGAACGAAGCTCTGTACAAAGTGTGGAGAGAATGGGCATAACTCTGCGGTCTGTGGAAAACAGGCCCGTTGTGCTTTATGCCCTGAAAAAGATCCATCAGCGGACTGTGCCCATATTGCTGGATGCAGCAGATGCCCTGTATTCAGGGAGGCATATCAGACGGTGAGCAAGAAAAACTAATGCGGATACTACAGCTCAACCTCAATCACTGTGAGGCCGCACAAGATCTGCTTATGCAGACTGTGCGGGAGCTGAAGATCGATCTGGCAATCGTCTCGGAGCCATACAGACATCTGAGCAATCAGCCGTGGGAGACAGATAAGAGTCACAAGGCCGTCATCTGGTCTTGCGGAAAGTATCCGGTTGAAAGCACTGCGACCACCGATGAGGCTTATTTTGTGCGGGCTAAGCTAGATGGAATATACTTCGACAGCTGCTATGCCCCACCAAGTCTGACCTTTGACGAATTCACGGATTTCCTGCATAAACTAACTGAGGATGCGAAGCAGCACTTCCCTGTTGCAATCGCGGGGGACTTCAATGCCTGGGCAGTCGAGTGGGGTAGCAACGAAACCAAAGCAAGGGGGCAAGCGCTACTGGAGACCACGTCTTCCCTAGATATAGTCTTGCTGAACAACGGTGATGGACCCACCTTCGAAAGAGGAGCCACGAGTTCAATAGTGGATCTCACATTCGTGAGCAGTAATCTCGCAACAGGGAACTGCTCTTGGAAGGGGATGAATATCTACACCGCTAGCGACCATCGCGCAATTTTTTGGGAGGTGTTCGCTAGTGGAAAAAAGAGACCAACGCCTAGGAAGACAAACGAAATTGGGTGGAAGGTGAGCACCTTCGATTGCAACACTTTTATAATTGCACTAGATCGTCACGCTATAAATGGCAGCAGTGCCACCGAAAAAGTCGAGGATCTTATGACACGAGTAACCGAGGCGTGTGATGCTACAATGCCTCGCAAACGCAGTGGAAACCTTCTACCACCGGTGCACTGGGGGAACGCGCATATTGCCGCTCTTCGTGAGAAGTGTGTTAAGGCTAGAAGGTCGGCGCAGCGTGGTAAAAAAAAAAAAAAAAAACAAATTCCGTGCTATTGGAGAAGCAATCTAAGGATGCACGTCGAAAGCTTACAAAAGCGATCAAGGAGAGCAAGAAGCAAAGCTGGATCGAACTCCTTCATGAAGTCGAAAATCATCCGTGGGGAAGGCCGTACAAAGTTGTTATGACACGACTGAAAAGCCAGCCTATGCCATCTCCGTCATGCCCTGAGCTCCTGGAAAATATAGTAACGGCGTTGTTTCCCCAACAACCAAAACTTCACTGGGCTATAGGATGCAACATGGAGACAGTGATCCCGCCAGTTACAGAGGAACAACTGCAAGAAGCAAGCAGCAGAGTGGGAAACACCAAGGCCCCTGGTCTTGATGGAATCCCCAATATGGCATTAAAAACAGCGATCAATGCAGCACCAGGACTGTTCCTGGATGTATATAATGCATGCCTGGAGGAAGGTACCTTTCCCGCTAAGTGGAAGCAGCAGAGGCTGGTGCTCCTACCCAAAGGGAAAAAGCCATTAGACGAGCCGTCATCATATCGTCCCCTCTGCATGCTGGATACAGCTGGGAAAATTCTCGAACGCATCATCCACAGAAGGATAGAAGCAGTGGTAGAACCGCTGCTAGCCGACAACCAATACGGGTTCCGAAAAGGTCACTCCACCATTGCCGCTATTGACGTCGTTGACAACATGGCCAAGGAGGCGATCTCTGGGACAAGATGGAGAGAAGGTACAAAAAAGTAGTGCTTGGTGGCAACACTAGATATCAGGAATGCCTTCAATTCCGCCAGGCGGGACTGCATTATGGAGGCTCTTGAGAGGATGAGCGTCCCAGAATATCTGCGCAAGATGGCTGCTAGCTACTTCACCGGCAGAGTTCTCAAGTATGATACGGCGAGTGGCCCTAAAGAGTACCATGTAACCAGAGGTGTACCTCAGGGCTCTGTGCTGGTTCCTCTATTATGGAACATCATGTATGATGGATTGCTGAAGATAGCACTACCAATTGAAGCGAGACTCGTGGCATTTGCGGATGACGTGGCGGTAGTGATTGTGGCAAAAGATCGGGAGCAAATTACGGCCATCTTTGATGCGACTTTTAGCAGGATACGTCACTGGATGGAATTAGTGGGACTACAACTCGCGGCGCAGAAAACGGAAGCGGTTCTCATTACAAGTAGAAAGATCTTGGAAGGTATCACACTGCCGGTCGGGCACCAGGAGATCACATCTCAGCCGTTTATTCGGTATCTCGGAGTGATGATAGATGCCCGACTGAAGTTCAAGCAGCAAGCGGAGCTGTTGGGACCAAGGCATCTCGAGTCCGATCCGCCGTAGCGCGTCTCATGCCCAACATCGGGGGACCTAAACAAAGGCGAAGAGCACTGCTATTATCAGTGGTTACTTCGGTGCTCACCTATGCTGTACCCATTTGGGGAAATGTACTCCAATTGCAGGAAGGACGACGTAACATCGCACCGGTCTACCGACTAAGTGCCCTCAGAGTTGCAAGTGCGTATCGGACAGTTTCGGAGGATGCGGTATGTGTCATCGCGGGACTGTTGCCGATAGAAGTACTGGCCCAAGAGCGGAAATCCTTATATCGGCGAAGGGGATCAGAAAGGTTGAGTCCCGAGGAGCTGAGAGCTGAAGAAAGACACCATAGTTACGAAGTGTGGCAGAAAAAGTGGGACACTTCCACGAAAGGGAGATGGACTCATCGCCTGATCCCTAAAGTGGAAGTGTGGGTAAGTCGAAAGCATGGTGAACTGAACCATTCCCTTTGCCAAATGCTTTCAGGACATGGGTGTTTCGGGGCTTATCTTTGTAGATTTAAGCACGAGGATTCTCCAGAGTGTGCCGCTTGCAGAGGTATTGCTGAGGATGCGGAGCATGTATTTTTCGCATGCCCCCGCTTCAATGAAATCCGCTGCAACTGGGAGTCAGAACTCGGGAAGAAGATCGTACCCGAAGAACTGGTGGAAGCAATGATGTCATCGCAGGCAGCCTGGAATGCAACAAGTAACTTTGCGGCTGAGATCATTAAATAGCTGAAAAATGAAGAAGGCACACGCAAGTCTGCAGTGTAGGTGAGCAATCTTTCTGGAACCTCCAAATCTCACATAACATTTTTTAGTTTAGGCGGACGTACAGTGATTGAAGACCGTGGAAGGGCAACGAGCTGAGTACCTCCTCGCGAAGTAATACCTAACGGTGGTGCCGCGAGGGCTGAAGGTCCTGAAGATGAGAGGTAAATGAGAGGAAAAAGGGTTTTACTGAGTAAAAATCTCAGATCTGGTTTCTTAACATCACTTTACCAGAATCTTTTGAAGATTTCCCTCAAACCTCAAAAAAAAACACACACACACACACACACAGACGTCACGCTGAAAATCATCGGGGGGTGTTCTCCTGGTCATGAAACGTCGACATTTCATAAAATTACGATTTTTTATATTCGGCGTGAAACCAATAACTTCCTATCGGGAAGTTAAAAAAGAGATATAAGGGGCCCTTAATACAGGTTGCGAACCACCGTGAGTTCTCACAAGGCCTGGAAGGGGCTTCAAACAAGAGAGAGACAGAGAGAGAGAGAGAGAGCGAGGCACAAGGTGCGAGAGAGATAGCGCTACGCTCAACGTTCACGGCGAACGTGAGGATGTTTTCACCTCTTTTAATTTTTCTATCCCGGAAATGCTTCATCCGATTGGATTCGGATAAACTCCACCACCGAGGGGGACAATTCGCGCATCATCTCCTAAAATGGGGGATTTTCACCGCGGACGGGGATTAATATATCCCCGTTTCCGTACCACGGGAATTTTCCGACGCCGTTGAGCCGGAGTTCTCGCTCAACGTTGAGCGGGACGTACGGGTATGGGGAATACCCCAGGCCCCGATGGCACGCCTGCGTCTCCAATAAGGCGTCGCAACAAAAAAAAACGCGCGTTCCACGGGGTTTTCCGTTGACTTTTCCCCGGGACTCTTATTAATATTCCCTCACAACCGGTACTAAACTCCCACGGGGACGATCTCCTGGGGATAAAATTGACAAATGCACAGCCGACCTGTCGTAGTCTTCGGGTGAACCACGACCGAACCCTCGCGACCACCTCAATGGGGGGAACACCGTTCAATCCGTGGATCGATCGGGATATTCGATCATCGATAATTTAAATTCGCGATTCTCCAGTCAACGGGGTGACTGGAAAAAAAATAACTACATTTCGACCTCTCACCTTCGCGCGAATTTTGTTGGCTGGTTGGGATCCTCCCATGGCGTCCCTGATGTTTCCCCGGGGTGCGGCGAGAGTGGACCTCCTCTCGGTCTCGTGTCCTGGCGGGAAGTGGACGAGGAGTGGCGGAACTCTGTCTCGCCAGAACATTAGTTCTGGCGGATATACTGCGGTGGCGCCGGTGTCGCTCCGCGCGCCAAAACCTCCCCATTCAAATTTGAATGGGGGAACCACAACTCCCCGATATTCATCCTTCACGCGATTATCGCGGCTAGTCTTCCCGGGTGGTTCCCCGGGGATCCGCGGATACTCAAATTTCCTTAAGGGGTTACATGGGTTTCAGGGTTTCAAAAAATCGATTTTTTTTTTGTCTTATTAAATTCTATAACATCTCTAGAATATTGTCCTAAATTTTCAAGTTGATCCGAGTAATAGTTTCGGAGATACAGCTCTGAAAAGACGGACGCTCGAGGTCAGGTAATTCAAAGTGTCTAGAGCCGTTTAAAGTGTCTAGAGCCGTTTAAAGTGTCTAGAGCCCAGATAAGCCAGGGTTCGTCATCGACAGGAGCAAAAGGATGCCCTGGGCATTGCAGCTGCAGCAGGTTCTCTACTTTATGGCCCAGGAATCGACGATTCAATGTAAGTTGAAAAAAAAATTTTTTTCCCCACTTTTATTGTCTCCAAAACTTTAAACGCGGTTTTCTCAAAACTATGTTTTCAAAGTCGGTTGACAAGATTTCTCGCGAACTACTCAACCGATCTTAATGAAATTTTACACAAGTCTTCGAGATATTATTTACAAGGTCTTGAACGAAGGATTTTTTTTTTTTTTAATTACAACTATTTAAAAATTGAAAAATTTCGAGAAATTTTCATCAAAATTTGCATTTTTTTATAAAAATGTCTGCCAAAATTCGAATTTTAATTTTTTTTTTTTTCTTCGTCCAATACCTAGTTTATTGTCTTTACTAAAACACGAATTTTTTCCTTTCATTTCAGATAATCCTGAAAGAAGTTCTGCTGACAACGCGGAGGCACCTTTTTTCCGAGGGACTGCCGGAAATGGCGTCGTAATGGCCGCCATCTTGATATTTTTTTTTGAAAATTTCCTAAAATGTTTATTAAATATGTATCTTTTAAATAATAAAAAGTTTCATCTCAATATTTCATTTTTTACATGCAAAAAAAATTATTGAAAAAAGGCCGTTTTTTGGCCGACGAAACCCATGTAACCCCTTAATAGTTTATTTAAAATTGGCGATTCAGTGGGGTGTTGGCCGCGACACCCCCTACTGACCTTCCATACTTAACCCAATCTCAATCTACCTCGCGGATCCCTCCCTCTGAGGTGCTGGCACTCGCAGCCAGGCTGTTCATCTCGAGAAGATGTCGCGAACGGATTCTTCCTCCACCCACGTTGGATGGTAATTTTTATTACCCCTCTTCGCGACGCGAGCGCAGGACCGACACGATTTCCACTAATGCTTCTAAACACTCCCAATTTTTCTCTAACCCTGAATTTGTCCGTACTTCTCTACGTATATATACAGGGTCCTATTTATCATATTGTTAAGAATGCACCGGCGTGTTTGGGGGGTGGTTTGGAACCGAAAAGTCGTTTTCCACTTTTCGCTCCGACGCACTCCTATCGAGATATGGGGGTGAAAAGAACGGCCAATGGGACGCGAGCTTTGCGCGGCTGTACGTCCGTGTGCCGCGGGTAAGCGGTGTGCGTCCTTCCCCTTCTACTCGGGCGGACGTTCCATTCCGCTAGTGAGTGAGAGAGAGGGGGGGGGCGCTAGGGTGATTAAAAACCGATTATTATTTACATTACTATTATTTATTAAAGGACAAGATTCTGAAAACCGCGGGCATCCCCCTTGGCGTTCCAAAGCTAATTGTTTAAATGTTAATTATCTCATGATGCAATAGCCCTACAGTGTTTTGTCAAAAGATCTTGTTTAAACTATACCAAAAAAAACGCCCCCCAACTCAACGACAAGTGATCGATGAATTTCGGATACTTCCGGGGTTCATCGGGTCACTGGTCATCGGTCTCGGTCACCAATTTGAGACCCCCCCAAATCAGTCTTACAACGTATCTCCAACGTACCGGTCAACGTAATTCTATAATTGCGCATTTATCAACGTCTCTCAACTAAATTTCGAACCTCAACGATCCAGGATTTCACACGGGTGAAACCCAACGAACTTTGTGAAACTTGTATAGTTTTTTACAATTAGTGACAATAAACATACGAAGTTTTTATAACTTAGTGTCGTGTGTCTTCCATTGCATCTCACTACACCAATCCCAATTTTTCCGACGCCCGACCACCCAAAACAACGTTCCTCAACTAAACATTGGTCCTTCGAGCCGGATGGTGCGGTAAAAAACAGTGAAAAATTGTGAAAGTGTGGTGAAGATTCAACGGAAAACCAAAAAGGACGCCAAGTCCTATAGTGAAATCAACGACCCGTGGAATATTCTGGAACATTCCAACGATAATCCAACGAGAACAATAAGTGTTTATTGCCCTTGACCCTTTGTATTCAGTGTTTACATTCCATCGGGTCTCAAATTTCCCTGACCGCGTGTGTGACCATTCGTGAGTGCTCGGCCCACTTCGCTCAACTTCGCCAGTAGTCCCCCACTTACTGGGACTGTGCTCAACGAGTGAGGTCGCACCCCACTCAACGTCAACTCAACGGTCGGTAAAACTCAACGGTCGGTAACGTAGCTATATTAGTTACCAACATAGCAGATGATGGAGAGTATGAGTCAACCCAACATATCGAAACCAACGTCGAGATCAACCCAGTACCTCCAATCATCGTCAACCCTCTAGAGACCCAAGCTCCAACCACACAGGGGCATGAAGATTGGGCAAATGTTGTGGAAACTTTTCCTTCAGTCAACATTTCAACTATCAAGACGAGGAAGTCCGAAATTTCAACGATGCCATCAACTTCAAGTACACCAACGCAGCTCTCAACAGGCACCGCCAATCAACTAGAGTTTCTGGAAGACAGAATACTAGAATTCAACGCAATTGATGAGGAACTGAGGGAATTAAGAGCCTCAGATACAACGTTGGAGGAACTCAACGGCCATGAGGAGTATTTAAAGGACGCCTGGATCGAATTTGCTGAGCGATCACAGGCATTGATTGCTAATCTACCTGCTGATCACAGCTACATGACGGGAAAGGCATTCCTCAAAACTGGAGAATTAAAACGGCAGACGCTGAAGAGGATCTGGAAACTTAAAGGGGAGATATCAACGAAGGAGAAATTATCCGCGGGTAGAACAACGACCAGTCAACTGAAAAGAATTGATCTCCCAATATTTCAAGGTAAATTTTCCCAGTGGAAAGAGTTTTCTGATCTTTTTCAGAATCTGGTTGGGAGAAAACCAGACATGTCGCCTGCAGAAAAGCTGGTGAGGCTGAAGGAGGCTCTTAATGGACCCCCAGCTGAGTTAATCTCGTCCTTCACTGCTACGGACATCAACTACGAGAAGGCATGGGACAAACTTCAACCGCATTATGAAAATCCACGTCTCATCGCCGGACACCTCTTCAACAGGGTGCTCAACTTGCGGCCAATGGCTAAGGGAGACGCCAAGGCCATGATAACCAACGCACACATTGCTCGTGAGACAGTGGACCACCTGATCAGCACCGCCGGGATTCCCAAAGAGGATTTGGGCGAGCAATTCGTCTTTCACTTGCTCAAACGTTCCATGGAGGCTGACACACGCACCACATGGGAACAGAAGCTGGGAACTTCAACGAATTTCATATCTCTGCAGGAGTTAGTCAACTTCCTGGAGTCAACAGCAAGAGGCATGACTCCAGATGATCAACACGACTCAACGATCCCTCAACGGCCTAAAGAAAAACCTCAACGTGGAAAATCACCAACTAGAGCACGTGCTTATCATGCCGCCGAAGCAACAATTCAACGAAAGGAACCTCAGCATATTAAGCCTGCTGATTGCTGTGGGTACTGTAACGCCAAGCACTTCATTGGAAAGTGTCCATCATTTCTCAGCCTCTCAGCGCAGAGAAAACTAGAGCATCTGTCAACAACACGACTATGCTACAACTGCTTCGGTACACACCTGGTGACGAGATGCAAGTGCACTAAATCTTGCATGAAATGTCAACACAGGCACCACACGCTGTTGCACATGGACCCAACAGACAGAGAGAGACCACCGACATCGACAATCAACAGCGGTCCAGAGCAACAATCAACGAGGGAGGAATCAGGTTTGAGTGTTTGATTTATTATAATTTTCATTCATCACTCAGATCATTGATCCTCACTCGTTTTCAACAGGTCGTCCAACATCAACTCAGTCAACTAGATCCAACGAGGATTCAACAGATTCAACGGCTAACAAGAGGATTTACGCCCCCCTGAGTCAAGTCGAAGAATCGACTCAACGGAAGTCGGTCAACGCAGAGGACGCTAAGTTCTCCCACAAATCAACGGATCAGCGACTAGTGCTCTTGGCTACGGCTAAAGCCAGGGCATTCTCCAAAAGCGGATTCTACACGATCGCCAGAATCCTCATCGACCAAGGCTCAGAGCTTTCATTTATTTCGGAAAGCCTGGTTCATCAGCTTCTACTACAACGACGACATTCAACGATTGAACTCATCGGAATTGGTGGAAAACACGCATGTTCAACGAGAGGGATTGTGGCAATCACGCTCCAATCAACGAAACAGCCATTTCAACAAGTTGAGATCAACGCCCACATCCTGCAAAAGCTAACCTCACGGTTACCAACGTTCTCATGCTCATCTGCATCAATCGGATCACTGCAGCAGCTTCAACTGGCAGATGAGAACTATTCAACACCTGGACCTATCAACATAATTATCGGAGCTGACAACTACGGGAAAATCATCGGCAACGGGATTGAAAAATCCAACGATGATCAATTAGTTGGCCAACTAACAACATTCGGATGGATAATATCGGGTCCATTATGCAACACAACGTCTTCAACGAGGACCTCCTTATCCGCGGCAAGGGGATCTTCCAACGAACAATTAACGGAGCTTCTACAAAGATTCTGGGTCCAGGAAGAACCACCAATCTCAACAAATCCAACTAACGAGCTCACACCAGACGAATTAGAGTGTGAAGAACACTTTCAACGCACTCATCAGCGAGACACGTCTGGGCGCTACATTGTGCGACTGCCACTTCGCACATCAACAGCAGCGCTCGGAGAATCGAGGAATAAAGCGCTTCGTCAGCTCCAGTCGGTGAAACGAAGACTAAACGCTAATCCTGACTACAGCAAACTCTACTATGACTTTATCAACGAATACGAAGCACTTGATCACATGCGACGTATACAACAAATATCAGAACCAGCAACAAACTACTACCTGCCACATCATGGGGTTCTGAGGGAAGATTCGCTAACCACGAAGCTTCGAGTAGTCTTCAACGGCTCCAACAAGACATCAACGGGTATCTCACTCAACGACATCCTCCACGCGGGCGGAAAGCTCCAAGTGGATGCAATGGATGCACTCACATGATTGAAACGACATCGACTCGTCTTCGGCACCGACATCGTTAAGATGTTTCGACAAATCAACGTACACCCTGACGATTGGAATCTTCAACGCATTCTTTGGATAGACGAAAATCAACAACTTGTGACATACCAACTAACAACGGTCACATATGGACAGAAATGCGCTCCATGGCTCTCTTTGAGAGTTCTTCAACAACTCGTCAACGATGAAGGTCAACGATTCCCTGCAGCAGTGCTACCGCTAACTAAAGGCCGTTATGTCGACGACATTTACGGTGGAGCGGACTCTGAGGGAGAATTCAAAGAAATGATAATTCAACTTCAACAGATCTGCCAGGCGGGCGGATTTCCACTTCAAAAGTGAACCAGTAATCGCCCAGAGATACTCCAACAGCTCAACTTGTCAACGGGACCGGCAGGTACAGTGCAATTCGAGGAAGCAGTCATCAAAACGCTCGGATTGTGCTGGCATCCAGCAACAGATTTATTTCAATATAAATCTAGAACATTCAACTCAACGAGCTTCACCAAGAGAGTACTGCTATCGGAAATAGCTCAAATTTTCGATCCTCTTGGATTCATCGCACCAGTCATTGTTCGAGGAAAAATACTCATCCAAGAGCTATGGCTGCTCAAACTCGCTTGGGATGATCAACTTCCACTCGACTATGTTCGAAGGTGGAAAGAGTTCAGGGAGGAACTCACGCAACTAAATCAACTGTCCATCCCAAGATGGCTAAATCTATCTCCAACGACTACCAACGTACAAATACATGGATTTGCCGACGCATCAACAGCTGCCATGGGAGCAGTCGTTTATCTACGAGTTCAACGAGACAACGAAACACCAACAATCAGCTTGGTGTGTGCAAAAACAAAAGTTGCACCACTGAAAAAGCTAACGATTCCACGCCTGGAGCTAATCGCGGCCCTTCTGCTAACAAAAATTGTGAGCTGGGCACAACAAACATTGGAAGTCAACGCAGAAACATACCTCTGGTCTGATTCTTCTGTAGCTTTGGCATGGATCAACAGCCATCCATCGAGATGGAAGGAATTCGTTTACAATAGAGTAACGAAAATCCAGGAAGCATTACCAACAGCCGTATGGAGACATGTCGGTGGGATTTACAACCCTGCTGACTTCGCTTCACGTGGCATCTCACCGAGCCAACGCAACGAACATCAGCTTTGGTGGAAAGGTCCTGACTGGCTAGCAAAACCGCCGTCAGACTGGCCACAAAATACAACCAGTGCTCCAACGGAAGTCTCTCTTGAAGAGAGATCAGCAACAGCTCACCCAGTAGCTGCTGAAGCTAGGCAGCATCCACTGACAGAGTTCCTCAACAGATATTCTACTTTATCAAAAGTATTACAAGTCACCGCAACGATGAATCGAGCCATCCAACGACTTCGACGACAACCAACGCCCGAATCATCAGTATTAACAACGATAGAACTCAACGAAGCGAGGACATTCTGGGTTAAGGTAACACAACACCAATACTTTGAATCTGTGTTTCAGAACTTGAATAGGGATATTCAACTACCTCGCCAACATCCACTGGCCAAGCTCACCCCGAGAATTGATGATCAAGGAATTCTCAGGCTTGGTGGACGACTAAAGAACTCATTGCTTGATCCAGACGATACTCATACAATTATCTTACCACGACAATCTCGCCTGACAACGCTCATCATCAACGAAGCTCACCAGAAAACACTCCACGGAGGAGTTCAACTCACCATGTCTTACACCAGACCGATAGTAAAACTTTGCTTGCTACCAACGGACCCAACACCAGCAGACCAACAAGATGACAACTAGAGATTACCATCAACAGAGGATTCATCACGCCTGATGAATGCGGCCGGGATGTTTAAACTATACCAAAAAAAACGCCCCCCAACTCAACGACAAGTGATCGATGAATTTCGGATACTTCCGGGGTTCATCGGGTCACTGGTCATCGGTCTCGGTCACCAATTTGAGACCCCCCCAAATCAGTCTTACAACGTATCTCCAACGTACCGGTCAACGTAATTCTATAATTGCGCATTTATCAACGTCTCTCAACTAAATTTCGAACCTCAACGATCCAGGATTTCACACGGGTGAAACCCAACGAACTTTGTGAAACTTGTATAGTTTTTTACAATTAGTGACAATAAACATACGAAGTTTTTATAACTTAGTGTCGTGTGTCTTCCATTGCATCTCACTACACCAATCCCAATTTTTCCGACGCCCGACCACCCAAAACAACGTTCCTCAACTAAACAGATCTTTTTTATTGTAAATTTAATTTACAACAAGAAAGGTCTCTTGACAAAACACTGTAGGGCTATTGCATCATGAGATAATTAACATTTAAACAATTAGCTTTGGAACGCCAAGGGGGATGCCAGCGATTTTCAGAATTTTTCCACCAAAAAACACGTTTTGCCAATTATCCTGTAAACAAATGGGTTTACAACATTTTGTCAAGACGGTTTTTTTGCCAGAAATTGCATTATAAATTGTGACCTTTTCCCTAATTTACTAATTATTTAAATTAGAGGGCGGGTCAATTATTAAATAAAAAAGGGGCAGAGGCTGTTTATCAAATACATTTATTAGAAATATTAATTAATATACGATACAGTGCTCAGTTGGAAAGATAATATTCATAATATTTGGTACGATTGACAGTAATGAAAATAATGCCTGTTTCTTGGAAATTCTCAGGGGCGGGGGGCAGGCAGGTCACTTGTCGGACCACTTTTGAATTTATACAAAGAAAAAAGGGGTGGCTCTACATTTGAGAAAAAAGGGGAGAATTGAGGGATCCAATGATAATAATAGTAAGAATAATACAATAATAATATTAATAATCTCTTGAGAAAGAATGATTAGAATCTACACCGTTGGAGGGGTTCCGCGAATCGTAATTGGGGGAAATGATGCCGCTGAGTGATGAGGGGAAAAGAAAGGGTACTCACTCGGCCGATGATTTTCCGAGTTCCTGGAGGTTTTGTCCTCCTTATTCGGGTCCTCTGGGTTTTGTGACTCTTCCTGGGGGAATCCTGGTCCAGTAGGAGCCTCTCTTCCAGCTCTGAAGTCCTGGGTCACTTCACCAATTCTCCGCGATTTATTATAATAATGATATTAATGATGGGCGCACTGAGTTATCCTAATCGACAGCCGAACGACGAGTGACGAGTTATTGGCCACTTGAGGAACTCCCCGAAGTATTCGGGGGTCCTCGGCCCAATTTCGTCCATTTCCGGGGTAGGTCATTTGTCTTCCCCTGATCCACCGATCGATGCTTTTGGGCATCTTCGGGGGCCGAGGGGTGGCGGGGTGACGCACTACGCAACGTGCGTGTGCGCCCGTTGTCCTGCAGCGCGTGGTGAACAGGGGACTGCGGCGGAGGGGGACGCGCTACGTCATCATCCTCTTCTCGTGAGTGTGACCGTGGTGAGTAGGGGACCGCGGGAAGGAGGGGGACGTCCTACGTCTTCCCATCCCTCAGTGGTGGTTCTTCTGGTGTTTCTCGCGCTGTCCGAGCGCGGTTAGTAGGGGATCGGGGGAAGGGGAAGGATTTAGGGGAAGGGGTTCTCCAACGGTGAGGAGAGAAATATATAAATAGTGGTAAGAATAGGGGGCGTGCGGAGGGGAAAATCAACATAACCTCTAAGGTTATGTTGCCTCGTCACAAAATATTAATTATCTTATGTAAAAATCGCGTAGATGTCTTAGTTTGTTAATTAATCGCGGATTTTTGTTTTAATTTCAAATCCAATTATTAAATAAACAAATGGATTTACGGGACCCGCCATAAGACATTTGTTGTGCACAATTTGATTCGCTGCAACAAATCTCTTGTGACAAACGGCCGTAAATCCATTTGTTTAGTTGATAATCAAGAAAACGCGGTTATTGCTCCGGATTCCGCGAAAATCGCGAGCTATCCCCTCGGAATTCCGACCTCGATTGTTTATTATTAATTATCTCGATAAGAGGATCTTTTACAGGATTTTGTCAAGAGACCTTTCTTGTTGTAAATTACATTTATAATAAAAAAGATCTCTTGACAAAACACTGTAGGGCTATTGCATCATGAGATAATTAACATTTTAACAATTATCTTTGGAACGCCAAGAGGGATGCCCGCGGTTTGCAGAATCTTGTCCTTTAATAAATAATAGTAATGTAAATAATAATCGGTTTTTAATCACCCTAGCGCCCCCCGCCCTCCTCTCTCTCTCACTCACTAGCGGAATGGAACGTCCGCCCGAGTAGAAGGGGAAGCACGCACACCGCTTACCCGCGGCACACGGACGTACAGCCGCGCAAAGCTCGCGCCCCATTGGCCGTTATTTTCACCCCCATATCTCGATAGGGGTGCGTCGGAGCGAAAAGTGGAAAAGGACTTTTCGGTTCCAAACCACCCCCCAAATACGCCGGTGCATTCTTAACAATATCATAAAAAGGACCCTGTATAACATCCGGTCGATCCGGGAAATTCGCGAGATTGCTGGTCTTATGATAATTTGTCGCGTCTCTCGCGCTCGTGTCTCCACTCTATCGATATACGTCACAATCTGAAAAATTTCCGGACCTCATCGGCATGACCAGAGCCGATAGTTGCCTTGGACACACCTGCGGCGACCGCTCTCATTGCATCCCTTCCAAATAGAGATGCGATCGTCACCGCAGTAATCACTGTATTAGACGCTGCGAAAAAACCCATCCGCTGGCGTGCCATTCTAGATACTGGGTCAAGTTCGAAATTTATGACAGAGAGCTTTGCAAATCAATTAAAATTGCCCCTAGAAAAGCTCAAACTGTCCATCGAAGCGATGGCAATTACAATTCTTCAACCAATCATCTAGTTACGGCAACGATCAACTCAAGATTAAATGGGTATGCCAGGACGGTAAATTTTTTAACCGTCCCAAATATTGGCAATTTATTCCCGATGCAGCCAATCAATCGGAGTGACCTCAATATCTCCAAGCACCTCCAGTTAGCAGATCCAGCCTTTGATCGACCTGCACCTGTCGACTTCCTCCTAAGTGTTGGAATCACACTCGTCTCCATCTGTCAAGGTCAAATCCAATTGAACGACCCCGGGGAGCCTGACATGAATCTACAGGAAACTCGTTTTGGATGGATCGTAGGGGGAAATGCACTAGCGAAAAAATCACTCACCAGAAAGAGCCCCGTGCAATCTTGCATTACTTCCATCGACACTGAGCTAAAAAATTTCTGGACAATGGATGATTTCAACACTTCCGTGCATCTGTCGAAGGAAGAGCAAGCCTGTGAGGATCACTTCAAGGAAAATACGACACGTGATGCAACTGGGAGATATGCCGTGGCCTTACAATTTAACGGGAAGGAGTCCCAACTGGGAAATTCTCGCGAGATCGCGAGAAAACGGTTCAAATCGTTGATGAGGAAATTCCAGCGCAATCCAGAGTTGTAAAAACAGTATTCTGCAGTGATGCAAGAGTACATCGACCTGGGCCATATGTCGGAAATACCTCAAAACACTGAAGACGAGAACTGTTTTTACCTGCCTCATCACGCCGTCGTAAAGGAGACCGGCCTCACCACCAAGGTTCGGGTCGTATTCGATTGGTCCGCGAAAGGGGAGAATCATCTCTCACTCAATGACACTCTCATGGTTGGACCCACGATACGAGAAGACATTTTTTCACTTCTTGCTCGTTTTTGCACGCACCAGTATGTCATCACCGCCGACATAGAGAAAATGTATCGGCAATTCTGGATTCGTGCAGAAGATCGACGATACCAACGGATTTGATGGACGGATCAGGATGGAAATGAGAAGGCCTTTCAATTGAATACAGTGACCTTTGGCCTTTCTTCAGCCCCTTATCTAGCCATCCGATGCGTCCATCAGTTGGCCGATGATGAGTGCCAGGAATTTCCCAATGCATCAAGAATCCCCAAGCGCGATTTCTATGTAGATGACTTACTATCAGGAGCTGATTCATTTGAGGAAGCGTTACAACTGCGAGACGAAATCACCGCATTACTCCAGACGGGACAGCTAAATCTACGGCAATGGGCTTCCAACGATCGTCGTCTTCTACAGGGATTGCCGCAGGACAGCATTAATTTAAAATTGAATATGTCTCACGACTCAACAGTAAAAACACTGGGCCTACACTGGGATTCATCACGTGATGTAATCGTCTATACGATTAAACCAATTCCCCTCCCCGGAAAGATTACAAAGCGGATTATATTATCGGAGGTGTCTAAAATCTTTGATCCTCTTGGATTCCTTGGCCCTGTGATTATCAAGGGGATGATGATTCTCCATCGGTTATGGATTGAAAAGCTGGGTTAGGACGATCCCATTCCGCTCAGTATCCTTACCGAGTGGAAAAATTATACATTTCAACTGCCCCAGCTAAACAACTCGTCTTTTGATCGGAAGGTAATTTCTGAAGCTAGAGATATCCAACTACACGGTTTTTGCGATGCCAGTCAGAAAGGGTATGGAGCTTGCATCTATTTGCGCTCCACTGATGCCCATGGGACTATACAATCACGGCTTCTCTGCGCAAAATATCGTGTCGCGCCCATCAGTTCTCCCACATTACGTCGGTTGGAACTAAGCTCAGCTCTACTACTATCCGATCTTTATGTCGCTGCTAAGCAAGCTATCACACATAACATCCAAAGAGTCATTTTCTGGTCAGACTCAATGATAGCCTCGCATTGGATCAAAACTCCTCGGAACAAGCTACTAGTTTTTGTAGCGAACCGAGTAACCAGCATCCAAGAAAAAACAACTGGAGCCGAATGTCGACACGTTCGCACTCAGGACAATCCCGCGGATCATATTTCCAGAGTCTTATTTCCCTCTGGGTTCGTCAAAGATCTTAATTGGAAACAGGGACCAACATGGCTCTCCGACGAGGAACACAACTGGATGGCATATAACATGAGTACACATTGTCGTAGGCCGATGAAACCGCGTGCAATAGCTTCGTCTTGTCGAACTACACGAGTGCAATGCGCGAAGTTTGCGTGCGAACAATTTGTCTTCGAGAAAAAGTAGATTATACATATGCGTTTTTACGACATCGTGGGTATCACTTTTTTTTGGCCGCACGTAGACAAAATCTGGCATCATATTCGGTTTCAGCACGTCGAATAACCAAGGAAACTGATGCAACATCGTTTTTTTTGCGACCACAGCTCACGAAAAACTCAATCATATAAGTTGATATTCGCGTTCGATATGATGGCATATAACTTGAGTACACATTGTCGTAGGGCGATGAAACCGCGTGCGATAGCCTCGTTTTGTCGAACTACACGTGTGCAATGCGCGAAGTTTGCGTGCGAACAATTTGTCTTCGAGAAAAAGTCGTTTATACATATGCGTTGTTACGACATCGTGGGAATCACTTTTTTTTGGCTGCACGTAGACAAAATCTGGCATCATATTCGATTTCAGCACGTCGAATAACCAGGGAAACTGATGCAACATCGTTTTCTTTGCGACCACAGCTCACGAAAAACTCAATCATAGAAGTTGATATTTGTGTTCGATATGATGGCATATAACTTGAGTACACATTGTCGTAGGCCGATGAAACCGCGTGCAATAGCTTCGTCTTGTCGAACTTTACGAGTGCAATGCGCGAAGTTTGCGTGTGAACAATTTGTCTTCGACAAAAAGTCGATTATACATATGCGTTTTTACGACATCGTGGGAATCACTTTTTTTTGGCTGCACGTAGACAAAATCTGGCATCATATTCGATTTCAGCACGTTGAATAACCAGGGAAACTGATGCAACATCGTTTTCTTTGCGACCACAGCTCACGAAAAACTCAATCATAGAAGCGACGCATAGCCATTCCCAAGCTGTCTCGTCGCGAGACATCTCAATCATAGAAGCGACGCGGAGCCATTCCCAAGGTGTCTCGCGACGAGACACCTTGGGAATGTCTCGCGACGAGACACCTTGGGAATGGCTCCGCGTGAGGGTAGCGTCGTGGGTATCATGGCTGATACTGGGGAAGGTCCTGGTCGGGCCTCCACGGCTTCTGGTGTAGGGTCCATCAACGGGATAGATGTTCGGAGGTTGTCCGTGGTGTGGGTCCCGGTAGATTCGGCGAAGGCCAATTGTGTGAGCCCCCCTCTGGTTTGCCCCTGTTCATAGGCTCCCGAAGTCTGGGTGGCTGGTGCCGCTGTGCGTGTCCTGATGCGAGTGGACGGCGGTTGGGATGCCTCTGAGACTCTACTCCTGGGAGCGGGACTACTTCGTAATATTCGAACGACTCCGATCGGCCGTGGTTGTGGTATTTTGGTGGCTCGTAATTTAGATACTCCTCGGGTGCGGGTTGCTGGTGTAGTGGTCTTTGAGATGGACTCGGCCGAAATGTCAAAAACCTTGTCCCCTTCGGTCAAGTCGACTTGCAGAGTGTCGGATCCTGCCCCAGAAGATGTGTTTCTAGAGGAGTTCATATGTAGAGCCGCCAGCGTTAGCTCATTCAGGTGGGACAAGGAGGTGGAAGTTGGCCTGATATCGGGGAGTGGCATCCTCACGATCTCCACCCGACATGGTCGAGAGGCAATCACCTTGGGTAATTGCCTGGACCTTGCCTCCCTGGACTTGGCTCTAGTTCGGCTGTCCTTACCGGCTGTCGGTTTCCGGGTTCGTCTCAACCATCTGACTCCGATTATTCTCCCCCCAGACGCTGGCGGTACTGGAGGCGCGACTTCGGCCGCTCGGTGTTGAGGATATCCTACTCAGATCTTCCCTGATTGGTTCTCGGGCCAGGAAGAGTTTGGTAGACGCCCCTAGAATGGCCATGAGAAGGTCGTGCTGAGCCCCTGGTTGGACCTGGTCGAGTTGGTCCAGTTGAGCTTGGAAGGGAGACAGCTCGGCCCTCAGGAGGTCCATTGACATTCGTGGGGTTTCCTCGCCTAGGGTGTCGTCGTGTGGTGTTAATGACGCTACAGGGCGTAGCTCTGGTCCGATGTGGTCATCCTCCATGATTGCCCCTGTTGAGGATTCTTGGGCTTCTAACGAGATGCCGAAACTCTGTAACACCGCGCTGACCGAGTTGACTAATGGGTTTTCGTGTGTATCCTCGTCCTAGAAGGTGATAGTAGCGTAAGCGGACAAAATCACATATGGCCATATAGGGGTTAGGAGATAAGCCATACCATTAGATTCAGGCTGAGAAAGCAAGGTAGGGATTATTGAAGGGTGTTCGTTTTCCGGGTGGGGCATTTGGGATGACACTCGTTAGGATGGCTATTAGGAAGTAGGTAGCTTTGTGGGGTTCCCGTGGGTTCGCCTTTTTACCCACCCACTTCGAAGTCTGGGTCCACCGAATGGTTGATTCAGGTGGTTAGATTTTTAGGTAGCACCAACAGGTAGCCTCATGCCGATGGCTTGAATAGATTAGGACCCTTGTAGGTAGCCTGGGTTATGGCATATAGGTAGCGTTAGGTTGATGCAGTATAGCATTCAATCTTCCTGAAGGTAGCTTGGGTTGTCGGACTTACCGGGTAGTTGATTAGGTAGCGCCAAGCCGAAGAAGTGTTTCACTTCGTCAATCCCGAATTGAAGACAGCTTGACCTTACCGATGTGAAGGTAGCAAATTTATTTAAATATGGAGCGTAGGTTGTCGGGCTTACGGACATTAGAAGAATAGGTAGCGTCCGGCCGAAGAGTAATTTCCCGTTTACCATTCTTTTAAAGGGGGTCGATATGGTTTGAGGTCCTGTATCGAAGTTTCCCCTTTCGATCTACCTAGCACATCAGAGAGCTCATAACGGGTACGCGAAATCTTTTTCGTAACGACGTATGGTCCTTCGAACAGCTTAGCCAGCGAGGCAGAGAACTGTTTGGCAGCGTTAGAGAGCGGATGAGATTTACGTAAAACTAAATCTCCGTTTTCGAATTCGCGATCGTGGTGCCGCAAATTGTAATAGTTTGCCGTTGTTGGGCTTCCTCGAGCGCGTGAGAGATGATTTTACGTAAGGTAGCTAATTTTGTCATTCGTTCGATCCATTCCTGGGGATCCCTCGGGACTATTTCGTTGTCGTCCTCAATTTCGCGACGTAGGGAGATAGCTGGTGTCGATTCTCGACCGAAGTTAGTGAAAGCAGGGGTGCTTTGTAGGGAGTTATGGAGAGCAGTATTGTAGGCGAACATAAAGTCGTGTAAGTGAGCTTCCCACTGCTTCTGGTTTTCTCCAGTAAAGGCGCGTGGCATCATTTTGATGACTCGATTAACGCGCTCGACGGGATTCGCTTGCGGATGGTATGCTGGGGTCGTTTTGTGTTCCAGGCCTGTCAGTTCGGTCAGGGAGCGTACGTCACGGTTGACGAACTCCGTGCCATTATCAGTGAGCAGTATTCTGGGTGTACCCCATCGCGAGATAACTTGATGTTCGAGCACTTCGCGTATCTTTTTACCGGTCGCTGACCGCAAGGGAACGACTTCAATCCATTTAGTAAAAAGATCTTGAATTACCAGAATGTAGCGAAATCCGGACCTGCTTGGGGTAATCGTCCCCATGATGTCCGCCGCGATGGTCTTTCATGGCTCTTCGATTATTCGTTGACCCATCAACCGTGCCGGAGCTGATTGCTCGACTTTACATTCCTGACAGGTAACGCAATGACTAACGAAGGTAGCAATGTCATGTAGCATGGACGGCCAGTGGTATTTGAGAGAAACTCGTCGGTAGGTCTTATCGATTCCTAAATGACCGGATTGTGGTAGCTCGGGAGATTCTCTCATCACTTGTTTTCGTCACTCTGTAGGTAGCACTACCTTCCAGGCATCTAAGTCTTCTAACTCCGTGCTTATGAAGCGGTTCGAGCGATGGATGTACAGACGTCCACCTACGACACAGTAGTCGGAGAACTTATCAGGAGCATGTAGCACGTCTCGGTAGCGACGTTTGTACCACCTGTTCTTAGATTCGTCGAAGATAGCTAGAAGTTCCCGAAAAGTAGCGAGAGTTTCCCCTGGAGGGTTGGTTATTCTCTCAGGGGCTCTGGATAGCGCGTCTGGCACGTGGTGGAGTGCGCCCTTCCGGTCGACTATGGTGTAGTCATATTCCATAAGACCTAGAGCCCATCTCGCGAGTCGACCGGTCGGATATCTCAAGTTGTTTAGCCAGCGTTGGGAACTATGATCCATAATGACAGTGAAGGAATATCCTTCTAGGTAGCAACGAAACTTCTCAATCGACCAAATGACCGCGAGACATTGTTGTTCAGTAACGGTGTAGTTTCTTTCGGCATCGGTAAGGGAGCGACTTGCGTAGGCTATTACGCGTTCTACACCATCGATTTCCTGAGTGAGTACGGCTCCAAGGGCTACGCCACTAGCGTCTGTCTGAAGGACAAACGGTTTATCGAAGTCTGGACATGCCAGTGTTGGAGCCGACGTTAAGTGAGCTTTCAAGGTAGCAAAGGCGAGTTCTTCAGCAGGAGACCATTCCCACGCCTGGTCGTTACGAAGTAATCTAGTGAGCGGTTGTGCACAGATATCGGAGTTGGGTATGAATCTCCGATACCATGAAGCCATACCCAAGAATCTACGTAGTTGCTTCAAGTTTCGTGGCGCTGGGAAATTTAGTACGGGGTCGACCTTCTCGGGGTCAATCTGTAATCCAGCGCTATTTACGAGGAAACCAAGGTAGCGTACTTGAGAACAACAGAAATGACTCTTTTCGCGGTTCACGACTACAGTAGCTTCGCGTAATTGCTGGAGAACATTTGTTAGCCATACGAGATGCTCCTCGAAAGTACGCGTAACAATAATAATATCATCGAGATAGACGAATACATTTGGATACATTGGAATCCCGATGACTTTATCGATTAGTCGCTGAAAGGTAGCTGGAGCGTTAGTCAACCCGAATGGCATGCGCTTGAACTTAAAAAGTCCTCGTCCGGGGACAACGAAAGCGGTAATTTCACGTAATGAGGCAGCCAAAGGTATCTCAAAAAAAAGCCTGGCTCAAGTCTAAGGTAGTAATATAGTGAGCTTGTCACTATATTACTACCTTAGACTTAAGCCAAGGTAGTAATATAGTGAGCTTGTCACTATATTACTACCTTAGACTTAAGCCCGCGGTTTCATCGGCCTACGACAATGTGTACTCAAGTTATACGCCATCATATCGAACACGAATATCAACTTCTATGATTGAGTTTTTCATGAGCTGTGTTCGCAAAGAAAACGATGTTGTATCAGTTTTCTTGATAACCACGACGTGCTGAAACCGAATATGATGCCAGATTTTGTCTACGTGCAGCCAAAAAAAAGTGATTCCCACGATGTCGTAAAATCCCATATGTATGATCGATTTTTTCTCGAAGACAAATTGTTCACACGCAAACTTCGCGCATTGCACTCTTGTAATTTGACAAGACGAAGCTATTGCGCGCGGTTTAGTCGACCTACGACAATGTGTACTCAAGTTATATGCCATCATATCGAACACGAATATCAACTTCTATGATTGAGTGTTTCGTGAGCTACGGTCGCAAAGAAAAAGATGTTGCATCAGTTTTCTTGGTTATTCAACGTGCTGAAACCGAATATGAAGCCAGATTTTGTCTACGTGCAGCCAAAAAAAGTGATTCCCACGATGTCGTAAAAACGCATATGTATGATCGACTTTTTCTCGAAGACAAATTGCTCACACGCAAACTTCGCGCATTGCACTCGTGTAGTTCGACAAGACGAAGCTATTGCACGCGGTTTCATCGGCCTACGACAATGTGTACTCAAGTTATATGCCATCATATCGAACGCGAATATCAACTTCTATGATTGAGTTTTTCGTGAGCTGTGGTCGCAAAGAAAACGATGTTGCATCAGTTTCCTTGGTTATTCGACGTGCTGAAACCGAATATGATGCCAGATTTTGTCTAGGTGCAGCCAAAAAAAGTGATTCCCACGATGTCGTAAAAACGCATATGTATTGTAACGTGACATTTTCTATGGGGGTCGGAAAATGCCCATCACCTTCGCCCTACTTCCCCTTTATCTAATTAGACTCAAAAATTGAAATCAATGGGCGCCAGATACTTTTTAAGCCGGAAGTATCAAACCGGAATTTTGACTGAACCTCCATCATTGAATTCCAAAATACGCAAAAACGAAAACGTAACTAAAATCTATATCTAAAAGAAAAAGAGAGGCAATTAGATTTCGGGGAAAGGTAATGGTCCTCGGGTCGCTCAGTGTGCTAGGTTGTGGAGAGAGGGGTGGGTTTCAGGTGGAACTAGAGGTATCGGCTCGCAAAATAAAGGATTTAGGAAGGAAAAATAAATTTTAAAAAACAGTCACAAGAATAATTAAATTACGTATATTCTTCCAAACTTTCCGCCCTCCCAATTATCCACAAATGACATACAAAACTTTCCTAACATTACTTTTCTTCGACGTTCCTTTTAATTTCTTTCAATTTTGGCCAGGATTAATAACCCTGGATAATCTTTAATAAATTCCCAATTACTATCAAAGCTTCAGGATGTTACTAAATACTTCGTCTAATTCCATAAATACGTGTCCCCTTAAAAATTCTCCTCCGAACAAGGTGCAAATAATCAACAAATCTTAGAGATTTTGCAACGCATCTAATCCAACGCGTGCGAGAGAGAGAGATAGTGAGCGAGAGAGACGGACGCGAAACCCACCACGCATGGTGGAGATTTTCAAAGGCCGGAACTCACGCTTCCGGAGATTCGCGAAAACGCCTAATCCGTAGAGGCGAAACTCAAAAACTTTAGCCCATTAAATCGCGATACCCTAGTAGCTACTTTCAGTAAAATTTCAACGATTTTCAATCATTTCTGGCCGTAACAGGATCACCGTAATCCTGTCGGAAACGCGAACGTACTTCAATGGGCCCACCCAAGGTGTTACACCAAGGGAGGAATTAACCGGTAAACCGGTGATTTACCATATCTCGAAAACGGCTGAGTGGATTTCCGAAATCCAACAGCCTATTTTAAGAGAATACTTCCCCGAACAATCTCACAAAATGTTGAGAGATTTCGCATCATTACTGGCCGACCGGGAACCATTAGAAGTTCCGGCGGAATCTCGATCGGGAGATCGAACGGGGGGGGGGATGATGCAATCGCCACCCCGCTCTATCCTTTACACTACTACGCAATAGCGCAACCATTATTTCACCCTTCCTTTTATTCACTCATTACAGCTTGGAGTTACCAAATAAGAAACACTAATTAAACTCTCCAGAAGGATTTTTGGGCCAGGTAAAACCTGGAGAACACTCGTACCCTATTGACGGGTAAATCGTTACAACTTGGGGAAATGATTATTAACCCTGATCGTAAACCGCCCGGAAGTGGAGAAAGGGCACTTTGGGCTTAACCCAAAATGAATAAATAAAACAATTATCTCACCATTAAATCTAGGCGTCTACGCCTGCCTTTTCCCTTCATTTTGGACTCAACAAAACTTTATTGTAAACAGGTTAAACTTTTCAACTTCTGCCTTCGATTAACGGATCCCGACTGATCGATCACGTCGATGTGATCTGATGGGGACGGACCGGGAGGCTCCGCCCTATTTCCCGAGGTCCTCCCGAAATTTTCCGAGGGGCACCGCGTAGTGTCACCCTCTCTATTCTAATTCCAACCGTAGTCCTGATTCTCCCTTTTACCGAGCGGGCTCTAAGGACGTGATTGCTCACTAGGGTTTCTGGGGTTTTGGCGCTTCCTGCGGGTTTGACTCTCCGGGATCTAAGGGGGTTAAATAAATCCGCCAAAAAACAAAAACAAAACATGTTTTTGTAAAAAAATGCGCCAAGCATATATTTCGATGTTGTTCATTTGAAAAACAAAATTGAAAAAAAACTTAAAACAACAATTACTTACAAAGTGAAGCCACAATTATGGAAATTTGAAAAAACTACAGAAATAACAAAAGACGCCAAGCTCATTGATTGAATTTACCAGTGGAGAAAGCTGGTGATAATAGGAGTCCTTAAACCCTTTTTGAGTTCTCTATGAATATTTTGACTAAGACGAGTACCATAATATCCTACAAAGGACATCGCAGTCAATTCAAATACTCGACTCAAATCGACAGGGGTAAAAAGTCCTTTGTGAATCAAAAAATTATTCAGCCATATGGTCAGGATCAACGTACTTGGCGCGGTTTTTTCGAAACTCACCACTTTCTCTTTAGAACTAGCGACAACAGAGTACTTTCCTCTATTACACGAACTGTCGTTTAGTCTGGGAATTCTAGGGGAATCAACAAAGCGAAAAATTGAACCGAAAGTTCCATCTGGTTATCGTGAAAAGGTCTATGAGTTTGATAATCTTGACGAGCAGACCATCGGACTAGGGAATTTTCTACAATTCAACTATGTTCGAGACACTAACTAGCGTAGGTCGACGGTTGATGCATAGGGATGAGAATCTTGACGAGCAGATCATCGGACTAGTGAATTTTCTACCATTCAACTATGTTCGAGACACAAACTATCGTAGTTCCTCAGTTGATGCATAGGGATGAAAGATTCTTACGACGAACTTCTCAGTCAGCAGTGCTATACGGGTCAGCACTGCTCAGGTCAAGTCTCACGGGCGGTTTTTAACGAAAAAAGGAAAGATCGCATATCCAAATAGGCTAGGTCATCAGGAAAGACCGCGCCAAGTACGTTGATCCTGACCATATGGCTGAATAATTTTTTGATTCACAAAGGACTTTTTACCCCTTTCGATTTGAGTCGAGTATTTGAATTGACTGCGATGTCCTTTGTAGGATATTATGGTACTCGTCTTAGTCAAAATATTCATAGAGAACTCAAAAAGGGTTTAAGGACTCCTATTATCACCAGCTTTCTCCACTGGTAAATTCAATCAATGAGCTTGGCGTCTTTTGTTATTTCTGTAGTTTTTTCAAATTTCCATAATTGTGGCTTCACTTTTTAAGTAATTGTTGTTTTAAGTTTTTTTTCAATTTTGTTTTTCAAATGAACAACATCGAAATATATGCTTGGCGCATTTTTTTACAAAAACATGTTTTGTTTTTTTTTTTTGGCGGATTTCAAGCATTTTTTCAAAATGGACAAGAGATTTCATACCTCCACTACCCAAGCTACTATCGAATGAGAGTCTTACTATTACTTAGATTTGCTCCGTTCTAAAAATAAAAGATAGACATCCTTAGAATTTCTCGACCATCGCATTTTGGCAATGTTTGTATCGTCTGTTTTTATCCATTCGGTTTTCTTATCCCTAAGCAGTCTAATATAGTGGTGGTTTTTTCCGATTTTGCCATGTAACACGGCACTATGGACGGAATATGAATCACCACAGATTTCAACTATAGTTGTTGGAACTGCTTTAAGTTTCCAACTGCTGATTTTTTGTTTAACATCCTTTTTATTGAACGAAAAAATGTTCAATTTTACAATAAGTACCCCGCAGCTACTACTTAAGCATGTTTTTCGTGAAGCATCAGTGACATGTCCACAATTATCACAATGTTGTGAAACGTCGTACCAACATGACAGTGATCTTTTGATCAAATCATCTAAGGACACTGGTTCTTTGATGTTATTAAATGATAAACTCAAAACAATATTATTCTCTTTTGAAGTTTTCATATAATTACATACTTTACATCGATCAAGATGAGTAAATTCATGTTTTAAATTTTGTTGTAAATCACGCACTTGGTCACATAAGCGCTCCAGAAAGATTACGGGATCCTGCTCGTTATCAAGAGAAAATTTATCATCGACGAATTGTATGAGTGCACTTGCATTCAAAATTTCAGAGCCTTCTATGTATTTTTTCAATAATTCATTTATTACTGAGTGCTCATCTTCGGGGGTGAGCAACAGTACTTGGCGTATTACGAGGGACCGAAATATGCATTGAATTACTGCATTAGCATAACTGGCACCACCGGCAGAATTGCATAGCCCACAGATAGACGAACTTATATCGACTTGTTTATTTTCTACATTCGTCTCATCATTTGAACCAATTTCAAAAGCCCACTGGGTGTCCCATACCTTCGGTCAATATTTATCGGGCAGAGGTATTTGTTTCATATCAGGTCTGTATTTTGCCCCAAGTCTATTGGATTCTTCAATGGACGTAATGGAAGCTTTTGCCGAAGATGGATCGAAATTGATCAAATGGCCGCCTCCCAATGTAGTTACTCGTGTAAGAGCGACGTACGTTTGGCCAGAAGAAAATATGGTTTGTCCCACATCCATAACAGCAAGGTGTAAACTCAAGCCTTGACTCTTATGAATTGTAAATCCATAGCTCAAACAGATGAGAAACTGTCGTCTCGATATGTAAGCTCCACTCATGATTTCGAATTTTACGTCGATACGTTCAATTTCGCATTCTTTCCCCGATTCTAGGCGAACGGTTATAGAATTTATATATTCTGCTGCCTTATTAACGGATTTAGTAACTGCTGTTACAACTCCAATAGTTCCATTAACCAAACCAGATCTGATTCTCTCTAATCTAAAATTAAACAGTTGTCTCAACTGGTCGCGTTTCAGGATTCATCCAGTGTGATAGCTCCTGCTGACCATTGGATGATTCTGATAAATGTCTATATGTTACCAGATCTGATTCTCTCTAATCTAAAATTAAACAGTTGTCTCAACTGGTCGCGTTTCAGGATTCATCCAGTGTGATAGCTCCTGCTGATCACTGGATGATTCTGATAAATGTCTATATGTTACCAGACCTAATTCTTTCTATTCTAAAATTAAACAGTTGTCTCAACTGGTCGCGTTTCAGGATTCATCCAGTGTGATAGCTCCTGCTGATCACTGGATGATTCTGATAAATGTCTATCTGTTACCAGATCTGATTCTCTCTAATCTAAAATTAAACAGTTGTCTCAACTGGTCGCGTTTCAGGATTCATCGAGTGTGATAGCTTCTGCTGATCACTGGATGAATTTAGTAAATGCCTATATGTTATGTTCGCCAATTAATTTAAAATTAGAAAAATCAAGTTGAAAAATTGTGGAAGAATAATAATAAATTCGTGTCCTAGCTCGTCTTAACGTGAAAAAAATTGATTATATCATCAAGCTAAAGAAATTGCTCAAGCACATTTAAATACCAATATAAGCAAGTCTTATTTAATCCTAATAACTGTTATCGCACAAAAATAAACCTGGACAGAATTCGATTGGTCGCATCTCTCACTCTCTCTTCCTTTCATTCTTGTTTTCATGCTCACGTTATATGGAAACTAAAATCGTTACTTCTTGTACTGAATTGCCAGAAGAAAAAAATACAAGTTATTGATAATTTGCATAATTTGAGGGTAACAATTAAGTCGTCGACTGATAAATTTGAGTTATTTTGAAGAGTTCAGTCAAAGAGGATAGATCAAAGTAGAGGCTCAGTTCTGGGGGTTTGACTGACGCCAGTTTCTCCACGTTACCGACACGATTTCACCCCCGAGGAGACGGGGCGCCACGAGTCCTACTGGGGTATCTGCATATCGGCCAAGCGGGGGGGCTCCGTTCGTATTTGTTCAACTGTACAAATGATCAACTGTACACAAAATTTTCAGACGGTGAGAGCACGACTGTGAAGGGATTCAACTGTCGAGAGAAAAAACTAGGCTGTACATGTGGACCCAGCGCCACATGTACAGCCTGGTTTTTTAGAATTTTAGAATTTTCAAACGGTGCTCTCACCGTTTGAAAATTCTGTGTACAGTTGATCATTTGTACAGTTGAACAAGTACGAACGGAGCCCCCCCGCTTGGCCGATATGCAGATACCCCAGTAGGACTCGTGGCGCCCCGTCTCCTCGGGGGTGAAATCGTGTCGGTAACGTGGAGAAACTGGCGTCAGTCAAACCCCCAGAACTGAGCCTCTACTTTGGTCTATCCTCTTTGAGTTCATTTTCGACGATCTCTAGGTCCACGACACTTTTGCCAACCTCTCATTTCTCGCGCTCGTCGCTGATTGCGAACCGACCACACAGCGCCCGTAGGAAACAAATGCTGTCAACTGTTGAACAAAAATCTGACTGTTTCATTCTGAGATAATCGGACCGTGGAAAATATGTAAAAAAATCCGTTGCTATGCGCGGATCTTTTTAATCAGGCGTTTAATTCGGAAAAACTTGACATAAATGAATATAGCATAGGCGGTTTAGGTAATGTAACTAAGTGTATTTTTGCTGCAAATTGCCGCGTTTTCACTCAGTTACGGAAATTAGTTTTGGAGGTAGTGGAAGGGGTAGTTGTGTCGTGTATAGATACTTGGGAGCACTCGGCTTATTTATTCGAGGTTTCGAAATATATACTTGGCCGATACGCTCCCGCGTATCTCGATGTATTAAAAAAACGAAAACTAATGACGCAAACCCTAAACAGCCAGGCAATTCGTCGAAGGCAGGGGCTGTACGTGCTTCGAGCGACCTTCCACCAAAAAAAGAAACTAAAACGTAGGTAATTAATCCCCCTCAAATTCGCGTTTTGGAGCGCCGGTATTTCAGCCGGGCTTATTCAAATGCCCGTAGAATTAACGGAGGGTGAATCCCATACAGAACTACCGGATGACTCGTAATTTGGCCCTTCTTCGCGATAATTTTAATGGGCCCACAAAACTCTTACATGGGTCGGTAAAAGGCGAACAATTTCTCAATTGACCACCCGAGGGTGGAGGGGAAAATCTAAAATCCCTATTTTCCGGGTTTAGCCACACCGGGGTGGAATAGTACGAAAATAAATAAATAATTCTCTCGCTCTCTTCCCTCTCACTCACGCTTTTTAAACCACTCGTCTTTTCGGGGTTTGGTGTTCTCCCTCCCGTCTTTGGGTTCTCAACAGACATCCCCAAATGTCTGTTACACTCCCCTCCTTTGACGGTCCTTATCCGGGTAGGCCTTGGTGTTGTTGGCTGAGGGTGGTTTTGGTTGGTCCATCCTGTGTCTGGTGTTGAGATGTAGGGTTCGACGTCTGTGGTTGAACCTATGGCCTGAGATGACGGAGGAGCCGAAAGAAAACCTCGAAGATACTTATCACAAGTTTTTATTAATTGGTCCATCAGTCTTATAATGGTTGAGCCGCCTGGGCCATTATCACAATGTTTTTGCGCTACTGGAGCGTGATGTAGAGAGGAAAAAAAAGCAAAATTAAGATATCATATTCGATAGTTTTTGTCGTAATGACTGAGAAGAAATAATATATAAAACCGAAACGGTAAACAAAAAAAAAATCCCAACGACAAAAGAAAATGTGAGGATTGGTGCCTCGTTGGTGATAATAATTAAACAAAAGAAAAACAACAAAAAAAAGGAGAACAAAAGATGTCTCTTGGGCCCTGCCTCCCGTAGTGACCGCGACTCAGTGGTGCGGAGGATACCTGGATCCCCAGGCTCTGGAGGGGCCAGGCTGGTGACTGGGACTGTACCCAACAGACGATCGTCGGCCTGTGAGGAGCTCCGCAATGGCCGCTACAGTCTCCGCTTCCAGTGTGACCGTTCCTGGTCTCATTGCGGATGATGTTGATGGTAGTGGGGGCGTCGCTGCCGTTCTTCTGGAGAGATCATGGGTCTCTCTATCAGGATCTGGAGGGTATTGGTCACCTCCGGGACTATAATGGTCCCAAGAATTTTGGTAGCCTGGATAATCCCCGAACTGCGTATCGTGTGGAGGAAATCCGGAGGAAGTGACCCAGTATGGTGGTGATGGGGGCTGGTTCATATAATACCCTCGACCTCCCGACGTGCGTCTCGGACGTGTAGGTGGGCGGTCGATGCCTGGAGAGGAGTTCGAGGGGTTTTCCCTTCCCGAGTTGAGATTCCTCAAGGTGGTCGAGGAGCGTAGAGCCCCGTGGTTCGCCCTTAGGGGGATAGCCGCTGATCGCGGAGATGTCTCGTCTCGTGTGGGGGTCTCCCGGGCGCAGCGACTAGTCACCGCGGCAGCCCATTCCGTTTTATGTGTAGGGCAGGGTCGATTTGCCGTAACCCTGTAGGGACATTTCCCACAGTACTTTTCCCCCGTTGGATTTGGACAGTCGGCAGGTCGGTGTCCATGACGACGGCAGTCAAAACACCAAATTCGTTTCTTTCTGGAACTGCGATTTTGGTTACCGGTGGTGTTTTCTGGATTTCCTTTGGTGCTCTGGGGGCCAGTCTTTTGGTTGACTGGAAGTTGCTTGGAGGTTGGTCCTCTAGCTGGGGTTGTGGATTCCCCGGGTGTTGTAGTTGGGGGATGTTTGGAGGCCGGCCCGGAGGCGGAGGGGTTTGGGTCAGGGATATGGCTCACTGAAGGGCAAGAGGGTTTGGCGGGAGTCAAGTCCACTGGAGCCGTTGAGGTTTCAGCTCTAGGGAGGTCCGGGTGTCTCGGAGGGGGTATGACCTCTACCACTTGGGGTTCGATGCACGAGGATGGTGCAGGATGGGCCTCTTGACCGAGACTTGTACCGGAGAGGGAGGCTCGTTCCTCATCCTGGAGATCAACCAGCAGAACGTCGGTGGTATACGTGTGAGGAGTCCCGGGCACCGATTCTTCCATCTCCATGGGGGTGTGTGCTTCCCGTTTCTCATCCGTAGCGCGTACGGGGCAGCTCGTAACTGGGTTGGTGGCTCCCTGGTCAGAGGGTCCCGATGAAGATGAAGAGCAGGACGAGGATGTCGAGGAGGATGATGATGACGACGAGGAGGACGATGATGAGGACGAGGAGGACGAGGAGCTGGTGGATGAGCGACGCCCTCGCTTCAGGGTCCCCACGGGAGCTGGTAAGGGGGGAACGACGTACCTCAATCTGGGGATGTACCTGAGGGGTTGCAGGCTACAGGTTTGGAGGGCCTGTAGAAATCCCCGTTTCTTCTTCTCCAGCCTCCTTATGTCCGGCAACCATGGCCGAAGGGGCTCCCAATAGTCATCGATATGAGGGGGCGTCGTATTTAGAGGTAGCCTCTCCAGAACTACCACTGGCTGGATGCTGCGGATCCTGATTCCTTTGCCCCGTTTCCCTGGTTATTGGTGGGAGTTGGTTCCTCCGCCGTTTCGCGAACAGGGCCCTCGGGGTCGCAACTGCTGGGGTTAGTGGTGGCTACCTCCTCATGAGTCACTGGTATGAGTGGTGCGTCGGGTTCTGGGGTGCCTGGTCGGGAGACTGGCTCGACGTCTGGGTAATAGGGGCTCCTTGGGGGAGAGATACCCTGGATTTCTCGCTCCAATTCCGGGAATTCGAAGTCGGCTAGTTCCGGCGGCATGCCGGATGGCCATAAGGCTGCAATGAGAGCCTATTCAGCCCTGGAAGTTCCACCTTCTTCAATGATTGGTGTGGATGGGGGGTTCTCGGGTAGAGTTCTGGACTCCTGGGTGGCAGGTGAGCCTGGCGGGGTGTCCGCGATGTCCACTATTTCCAGTGACTCCTTTGGCATTGTAGTAGCCGCTTTCTGGAATGAGAAGGCACGGAGAGTTTGTCCAGACATTTGGCCACCGTAAAGTGGATTTAGATCAGGGTTATGTCAGTTGGTAGGGTCGGCCAGTTGCTTTTGGAGGGGTCCCACGGATAAGTCGTGGAGGGCCATTTATCATCCACTTTTGTCTGGATGATAAATGGCCCTTCGAAGGGAGGTACCAAAGCAGCCGAGAAGCGTTTGGCCGCATTGGATAGGGGGTGTGATCGTCGTAGGACTAAGTCACCCTCCTGGAACTCAACATCGCGACGACGGAGATTGTAATAATGCGCCTGTTTGTCAGACGATTCCCTCAGGGCATGAGTGAGGGTCTTACGGAGGGTCTCCAGCCGCTTCATTCTAGTAACCCATTCCAGGGGTTCGCCTGGAGTCACCTCAACGTCCCCTTCCAGCTGACGACGGAGTGACACTGCGGGGAGTGGGTGCCGACCAAAATTAGCAAATGCTGGAGTGGCCGTAAGGGAACTGTGTTCCGCCGTATTGAAGGCGAAACGGAATTCATGTAAGTGCGTGTCCCAGGTGTGATGATCATCATCCATAAAGGCCCTCAACATCATTTTTAGGACACGATTGACCTTTCAACGGGATTAGCCTGTGGATGATAAGGCGGAAAGGTTTCATGTTTCAACCCCGTACGGTCCGCTAGGGCTTGCATTTCTCGATTAACGAATTCCATTCCGTTATCGGTGAATAAAACGCGGGGTGTACCCCAACGAGAGATGATTACATCTTCAACCTGCTCCCTTATTGCTTTGCCTGTGGCTCGGCGGAGCGGAATTATCTCTACCCACTTCGTGAATAGGTCCTGTAACACGAGTACGTAAGAGTAGCCGGTTTTACTCGGAGTTATAGAGCCAACTATATCAGCTGCTATAGTAGTCCAGGGTTCCTGGATAACCCGTCGTCCCATGTAGCCTCGAGGCAAGGCCTTTTCAACCTTGCAACGTTGGCAGATGTCACAGTGACTGACAAACGAAACGTCTCGGAACAGGTTTGGCCAGTAATAGGATACGTAAAGGCGTTGATAGGTCTTATCAACTCCTAAGTGTCCTGCCTGGGGAAGCTCATGAGACTCGGACATAGCCTGCGAGCGTAGCTCGCGAGGAAGAACCAGCTTCCACGCATCAAGATCCAGAATTTCTAGCGTTAAAAAATCGGAAGGCCGATGCGTATATAGTCGGCCATCCTCGATCTTCCAATCGGGATAGAAATCTGGGGCTCGTTTTACGTTGCGGAATTTTCGAGAATACCACTTGTCGGCTTCGATGGTTTCAAAATCCGCGCTGTCGCCTTCCGGCGCGCGTGATAAGGCATCGGGAACATGATGTAACGCACCCCTTCGGTGGATGATATTAAAATCGTACTCGAGGAGGCCAAGAGCCCAACGAGCAAGTCTACCAGTAGGGTTACGTAAGTTATGTAGCCAGCGTAGGCTACTATGGTCCGTGATTACGGTGAAAGAGTATCCTTCTAAGTAACATCGGAATTTGGCGATCGACCAAATAACCGCGAGACATTCCAGTTCCGTAACGGTGTACTTCTTTTCCGCGGAGGTAAGCGCTTTACTGGCGTAGGCGATATCCCTTTCCTCTCCGTTAATGATCTGTGTGAGGACTGCAGCGAGCCCAACAGTACTGGCATCGATCTGGAGGGAAAACGGTAATGTGAAGTCTGGACAGGCTAACGTCTGAGACGACGTTAGATGCACTTTCAATGCGGTGAAGGCTAGGGCCTGAGCCTCTGTCCATTCCCAAGGCTGCTTCTTGCGAGTCAGCCGAGTCAATGGTTCCGCTAACGTAGCGAACTGAGGAATAAACCTGCGGTACCATGAAGCCATACCGAGGAAGCGCCTTAACTGCTTTAGGTTTTTAGGTTGTGGATACTCTAATACAGGGGCGATTTTATCTGGATCCACCTGCAATCCAGAGCTGTTGACGATGAAACCCAATTATTTTACCTGGGAACAACAGAATTCGCTCTTTTCTCGATTTATCGTAAGACCAGCGGTTTTTATTCGATCCAGAACTTTGCCTAGTAGTTCGAGATGTTCCTCAAACGACTCGGATACGATGATGATGTCATCGAGGTACACGAATACCTTCGGGTACATATATTGACCTATCAATCGGTCCAGAAGACGCTGGAATGTTGCAGGTGTATTATTAAGCCGTATGGCATACGGAGGAACTGATAGGAGCCGCGGCCAGGGACCACGAACGCGGTAATTTCTCTTGAGTCGGAAGCCAGAGGAATCTGGAAATATGCTTGACTGAGGTCCAGGGTCGTGATGTAATGAGCCTGGCGTAGCTCATCCAGGATACCGGTCATATTCGGGATAGGGTAAGCGTCCTTCTTAGTGATGGCGTTTACTTTCCGGAAGTCGATACAAAAACGGTATTTACCGTTAGGTTTCTTGACCATCACGATAGGGTTACACCAGTCGCTTTGCGATGGAACGATGATTTCGTTTTCTAACATCTCTTCGACCTCCTTCCACATAATTTCCCGTATGGCGGGAGTCGTGTGATACGGCCGTTGTCGGATGGGTGGGTGCCCGTTCACGTTAATGTGATGGGAAGTGAGAGTCGTAACGCCCAGCTTGTTATCCGCTTTTGGCAGTACCTTATCCAGGAATTCCTGGAGTTTCTGTTCCTGAGACTTCTCCATGGTGCGTAAGCCGCAACACATAGTGAGTCGTTGAACTTGATCGACCGGTGTGAACCGGAATGGGTGATCGGGGTTATCCCGTGAGCACCAAGTTTGAGCGAAGAAATCAATTATAATCTTCGCTGAAACTAGGAAGTCCATCCCGATGATGAAATCTTCGGATAACGAGGGCATGATAAATGCGTTAAGGGGTATGTTACGCCCTTGGAGATCTACTACAGAGGTGGCGGACTGGTTGATCACCTCTATTTTTCCACCGGCTGTGATGACTCGTTTTTCCGGGATTTCTAGTAGCGGGATCTCGGCCCTCTGGAACAGACGGATACCGGCCATTCCAGCGAATGATCTCGTAGCCCCAGAATCTACTAAGGCTCGAAGCTTAAAGCCATCGATAGCAATATCAATATGGAAAGCTAACGGGGAGTCGACCGAAACGGAGTGTATGAACACGTCGTTCGGAGGCATAGGTTCCGGCTTTATTAAGGAAAGCGGATCGATTTCAGCCCTTGACAAATCCAGTGGTGGGATTTGAGGAACAAGGGAGGCCTCTCTGCTAATCGATTGCTGAGAGGATGAGATACAGGCGGGACCTGAAGGTGAGGCCGGCGTAGCTGTAGCCGAACGTGGAGGAGCGGAAGCCGGGTTTACGCGCCTCTGCGCTCGTTTCCCGATGACCCGGAATTACAGAAGGGGCAGGTGAGTGTGGTAACTCCTGACTTACGACATCCAAAGCAGAAGATCCTCCTTGGTTCCGGACATTCCCGGTGACGATATCCATTCCCACTACAATTCCAACATGTCAGGTGATCCTTATTAGATGCTGGTAGTTGATGTAGGTTCTCGGGGTTACCGGTGGCAAGAGCTACCCGAGGAATTTTATCAGGAGGATGTGGTACTCTGGGGTGTCCCCTAGAAGAGGGAGCCGGGCTTCGAGGACGCCTCTCTTGAGAACGAGACTGAGTCGGAGGGTTCGCCTGCCGGGCCAGAGGTTTGTCTGGATTACCACTCATTGTCCGCAGGGGGGGGGGTGATGTATATCCACGGATTGCGTCAACTACGTGTTGCTCCTCTTCATAATATGGTTGGGGATTCCCTTCATAGTATGGTTGGGAATTCTCTTCGTAAAATGTTTGGGGATTCTCTTCGTAATAGGATTGGGGATCCCCTTCGTGCTCCCCGTATCCTTCCCGTTCGAAGGAGGCCGTTCGAGCGGATATCGGTTGGGAGGATACCGCAGGTCGCCGAGCTGGAAAACGGCCTTGTGGGCGGAATGTCCGATTAGGCTTATAGGCCAGACTAGGACAAATCGAGTGTTCGGGCCTGGGTGGTGGCCTACGGTCCGCTGCCTTCTCGTATATCTTCTCGAGGCGTTTGGCAGCCTTCTCCATCTCGTCCATGGTCATGTGGTCACGGAGGGTGTGGGGTTGAGCAGGTGACTGAAGAAGATGCACGCCGGTATGATGGTCAAATATTTTATTAACTCCTACAGGATACAGAGAGTTGAGCGTGTCCAAGTGCTGGCTGGAGAGTAACTTGTCCTCTCTTGTGCGGTATGCGTCTAAAATAGATTGGAGAGCAAGTGTGTCCGAGGTAGGTTGAGGAACGACTGTAGAGTGTGGAAAAATGTGCGGAAAGTGTGGGCGTGCGAATGTTTGGGAAACAGGAGAAGGGATACTAGGGATCTCGACTGTGATTGGCTCGGCATCGTATTCTCGACACGTGACGTCGTGATGCCGGCTAAGTGCACAGGAAGGTTGGGTTCCTCGCTGGGACAGTTCTGGGTTATTCCCCAGGTTTTTATGGTAGGGATGGCGTCGGTCCGGTAGGTAATTAGGCTAATGGTTTTTTTGGAATTTTGTCTAGGAGGTATAGACAGGATTGGGGAATGCCAGGGTGTAGTGGCGACATAGTCACCACAAGGGTAACACCGACCTGGAGGTTGGGGAGGAATTTTCGATGGGTTTGTACCACCTGATCCAATTCACTGACCGAGGGTACGATACGAGTGTAATACCCTCGGATACAGGCCAAATAATTATTTACCGATTCGTCCTCCGCTTGGGTGCGGAGGGCTAACTCCTCGCGGATAGCTGTTTGGTAGTCAGGATCCGTGAATGTAGTCCGGAAGATCTCACGGACCTGCTCCCAGGTCCTAAACTCAGGGAGATGACCTCGATACCACGTCAACGCCGATCCGGAGAGAAGAAATGGAATCGCTCTTATAAGGAGTTCATCGGATATCGGGAGGAAGAGGCGACCTTCCTCTACCCTGGCTAGGAAGAGCGGAGAAGCTGGCGCCCCACTTTTTCATTGACGTGAGTAGGGCGGCTGTGTTCAGGGTCTGTCGCCCCCTGCGGCCTCCTCCACTCTCCTCTTCAGAGAGATGGAACTCCTGCTCCACGGGGATAATTCGTCGAGCAGCTCGACCGTCAGTCTCCTGAGGGGAGTAGTGTTGTCCCTCATGGGGAGGATTGTATCCCCTTTGTGATAGAGAGGTAGGCGCTGATCCAGTGAATGATGGCCCCCTTCTCTGGTGATGGGCCTCCGACCCGGAAGGTGGGAATTGGTGCCACTCCGGATAAGTGGATGTCACTGGACGCGGATTATTGTCCACTAGGGGATGGGCTCCCAGAGGCGGAGGATAGACTTGGGAAGTCGGAATTTGGCCATGCCACCAGGGGGCCTGGAGTGGAAATCGGGGATAAGAGCCGCCTCGGGCCTCTTCCGCTGCTTGAGGGGTGCTCAAACGGAATTGATGATAGGCCAGAGCGAGCTCTTCCTCGCTTGGAACTGGATAGCGTGCGTCCATGGGGGACGTATTCGGGGCCCTTCCGGAGTCTTGGCTGGAGGCCGATGACGCAGAAGCTACGTCTTCTTGGCTACCGGAGAGAGTCCTGCTCTTGGAGCACCCGCACCGTGTTATTTTCACTTTTGGTTATTCAGTGGACACGGTGACTCTTTTCGTATACTTCCTTTTTGGGGGTACCAGGGAGTCGGTTTGGACAGATCGATCATCCGTCCCCACGCTCGAGGGTAATGTTCCGGATATACCCTCCCTAGAACCACTAGGAGCGGTGGCCCCTGTATTTAACAAGGCACTAGAAGCCAATGGGGGCCTTAGTCCCTCGGGAGTATCGCCTTCGTTGCGAAGCGATGTCGGGTCCCCAGATCCTTGGTGTTCCATAGCGATGCAAATCGGGTGTCAATGTGATGATAGCCAATCAAAATCGGAGGAGGAAAAGAGCCGATTGAAAAATCGGAGAAGTGAATTTAGCCAATTCGAGGGTTGCAAATTAATGGGACCGATTAAAAATCGGAAAATGAAGTTGGCCGACCGAGAAGTCGGAAATGAAATATACCCTGTAACGTGTTATTTTGGATTCGACCGTTCGACGGTGAAATTATGTCGTCCAGGCGGGAAGTCACCAGGGCGAGACGAGAGTATCCGGTTATGTTTTGTTTTTTTGCTAATTATGTTGGACTGTTTGTTTGTTAATTATTTTCGTTGAGTCATCCCGTCGCCGTCCACCGTTGGAGAGGAGTTGGTGGCTCGGGAGACCATTGGAGGATGGAGGCCGTGAGGAAGGCGCTTGCAGTGGGCCCCGGAGATTTGAATTGGGGCAAAGTTGCCGCGCTCCTGTCTTGGGACAGCCGTTGGGAGGATATGGCCAGCTGACGGGTGGAACGTTCTGGACTCTACCGTGGTAGTGGAGGGTCTCAGAGTGGAGGATGGGTCAAAGGACCATCTATGGGACTCCTGGAATGGGGCTAGAGGTCCCGTAATTATGGGCAAGTCCTCTGTAAAATCCCTCAGGATGCATGGGAGTCGCCAGCTGGTTGGAGCGATGGAGTATGCAGGTCCCTTGCATTCTCTGGAGACCGTATTTGCATTCTCCGTCGGTCAGGGTTCAGAGGTCCGCGTTGAGGGACCCAACCAGAGTATGAGTTGCTACCGATAGAGAGAATCGACCAATGGGGAGCCGGCTAATATTGATGAGGAATCGTCACCTGCGGGAAGGCACGGTGACGAGTCACTTCCAGTTTGGACGACCGTGAGTGTGGCAGGGAAATTGTGTGTCTGTCATCGCGTGTAGATTGTGGAAGCTGAAAGGCCACGCGGATCATTGGACAGCTAATCCTCCCCTGGTTATCCTGGAGGTCTGGATTTGAGTGGAGAAGACGGTGAGCGTGGAACGTACTCGTATCTTTTCTTGGTGACTTGTGTTCACCCAATTTTGGATTTTTAATTTTTAATCTTTGGGCGCTTTGCGTCAGGCATTGTGAGGCCGTTAGTGAAGGAGTGCAATTTGCCGTGGGCTTCTCCCCGGCTTGGTGGAGAGTTTGGAATTTTGGCCAACCGTGCCACTTATTGAGATTGTATAGTTAATTTATTTATTTTGACAAATTATGAATGTTATTCGATGACCCTAGTGGGACTACGGAACTCTCGTTTCGGCTGGTATTTAGCTACGTTTCTCTCATTCTCGGATATTATGGTGGATTATTGGACTCGAATTTCTCGATTGCTTATTATGAACTTATTTGACTGAGATTTTATCTATTGTGAGCGGTATTTATTTTATTTCGACGTCGCTGAGGCGACTGTGACCGATCGATTTTATTGTATTTTGACGGATCAATTGTAACGGTCTGACTAGAATCGGGAGTTAAATTTGTATCGAGGGAAGTAATTCATCTGTGACCATTTGTGTGCTATTGAGGATGTTGACGAGTGAATAATGAAGGAAAGGATTTGTTAATTTGATTAAATACGTGATCCCTCGTTAATGGTGTATTGTTATTCTGAATCCGAGTCCCGTCCGTTCAGACATATTTTTGCGGAACAGTATTTTGGGACCCAGCCGCCTCCGCGGTGTTATTACTGAGTTGTCAGGAGCTGTTCTGGAGTTTTGGGGAAGTTTTGACTTTCATGGGTTTTTGTGCGTTTTGATTTAGAAAACGTACTGGCGCTCAACTTCGTGGATTGTTGCTGGTCGCCGAGGGCTCCGTATTCTTGCATCTTCCCGCAAGGGGTGCGAAAATACGTCACAGTACATATGAGAAGCCATTATATACTGACAATAGTGGGATAGAATTAGCGTTGATTGTCCGAAGGCAGGTGTAGCAAACTTTCATGTCATCTCTATTCATTGTTGGTGCAATTATGTTTAAAATCTCACTATGTTGATTGGCTGGAGCTCTCAAATCCTCTTGGAACCCCAATCGATCACAGATAGAGCAAGGAAAACCGAAAGAATTATTCTGGAATTTTTTATCAAATTCTTGATGAATATTCTTAAATCGAGTGACGTCTTTGTAAGGGAGGTTAGGGTTCATGATCATGGTTCTCACGTCATCCTCCCTTGCTGATGGCCCTGAGGTGTCTGCATCAACACGTGGAACGAACATGCCGTGGAAAATTCTATTTGGAGCGTTTAAAGTTGCAGAAGGCTCATTATCATCGCCTAAATTATTGGTCTGTTTGATTCCCTCTACCAGTGAAGGGTTCAGACGCCGTTGTAAATTGATAGCCCTCTTCCTTGCTCGGTATTCCCGGACACGTTCAGCACTGGTTTTCGGGATTTTCTTCACTTTATTTGGTTTATTATTGGAACACAGTCGATCTCTGTATTCCTTACACAACTGAGCATTTGATTTAGGCATGATGTACAGCTCTGATTAATATTTTTAGACTATTGAATGACACTTCTCACTTCTCTATATAACCGCAAACACTTAGAAACACTATATAACCTCGAACACTTAGAAACAGTATATAATCTCGATAAACAACAAATGCTACACGACTGACAACACGTGCTAGGGATACTTTACAAGATAGCGAATCCCCATGTCAATTCCCATGAGAACTTGCCATACTCGGGTCAATAGTCTGAACACTAGATGGCGCATCGATATTCCGTGCTTTAGCTATTGTGAGTCCCAGCCTCGGGTAAAGAAGATTCTCGCGTGTCAGGTACAATATCTTTTTATTCCCACCCTTGTAATATTCTTATATCTTAATAAAACAAGGAATCTCCAACAATATTCGCTATACATGTAGTATAGGCGGAAATTACCATTTGTAATCTCTCGCTATACTCCCGCGCTCAGCTCACGCTCTATGCATGCGCTTCGCTTGCGCCTGCGCATCAGTCCTATTCCTTTGCGTCGGCGCATTCGAATGCCTGCCAGTCAGTGGGCTATGCGCGGTCTGCGCAGGCGCCCCGAAGCACGTGGAGATGGCAGTCGCTACAGTGCGTACACGTACGTAAATTGTGGTGTTACCTACCGCGCTCTCCCCTCCCTTACCAGGACACTCATGGCTCATTTTGTCGGAGCCAATCCCTCCCCTATCGCGTTTTTCTTTCTCTCTCAGGTCTCCTTCCGACTGCCCCACCACGCGCGCTATCCCCTCCCTTTTCCTGTCGCTTTTTCGTTACATACAATATTCGATTTACACCCGAACGAGCGCAAAGAAGTTTCACTTCAATAAAATAATAATTTACTTACGTGATGACGAGCAGCAGTTGTAATAATGTTGTGACGTATATCGATGGAGGGAAGACACGAGCGAGAGAGACGCGAAAAATTATCACGAGACCAGCAATCTCGCGAATTTCCCGGATCGACCGGAGGTCAAATACACGTAGAGAAAAACGGACAAATTCAGGGGTAGGGAAAAATTAGGAGTATTTAGAAACGTTAGATGAAATCGTGTCGGTCCTGCGCTCACGTCGCTAAGAGGGGTAATAAAAATTACCATCCGACGTGGGTAGAGGGAGAATCCGTTCGCGACATCTCGGGATGAACAGCCTGGCTGCGAGTGCCAGCACCCCCAGAGGGAGGGATCCGCGAGGTAGATTAAGGTTGGGTTAAGTATGGAAGGTCAGTATGGGGTGCCGCGGCCAACACCCCACTGAATCGCCACCTTTAAATAAACTATTAGGGCAATTTGAATATCCGCGGTTCCCAGGGGAGCCACCCGGGAAGACTAGCCGCGATAATCGCGTTAGAGATGAATATCGCGGAGTTGTGGTTCCCCCATTCAAATTTGAATGGGGAGGTTTTGGCGCGCGGAGCGACACCGGCGCCGCCGCAGAACATTCGCCAGAAGTACGACTACTGTTCTGGCGAGACAGAGTTCCGCCGTTCCTCGGCCACTTCCCGCCAGGACACGAGACCGAGAGGAGGTCCACTCTCGCCGCACCCCGAGAAAACATCAGGGACACCATGGGAGGATCGCAACCCGCCAGCAAAATCCGCGCAAAGGTGAGAGATCGAGATTCAATTATTTTCCCAGTCACCCCGTTGACTGGAGAATCGCGGGTTTAAATTATGGAAAATCGAATATCCCGATCGATCCACGGATCGAACGGTGTTTTTCCCCGTTCAGGTGGTCCTGAATGGTGGACGTTAATTTTATCCCAAGGAGATCGTTCCCATGGGAGTTGGTGTCGGTTAGTAGGACATATTAATAAGAATCCCGGGGAAAAATCAGCGGAAAACCCCGTGGAACGGGAGCTCTTTGTTTTTTTTGTGTTGCGACGCCCTATTCGGGACACATTCCCCCTCCCCGTACGTCCCGCTCAACGTTGAGCGAGAACTCCGGCTCAGCGTTGTCGGAAAAATTCCCGTGGTACGGGAACGAGGATATATTAATCCCCGTCCGCGGTGAAAATTCCCCATTTTGGGAGATGATGCGTCAATTGTCCCCCTCGACGGTGGAGCTTATCCGAATCCAATCGGATGGGGCATTACCGGGGTGGAACAATTAAAAGACGTGAAAACATCCTCACGTGCGCTGTGCACGTTGAGCGTAGCGCTGGCTCTGTCGCACCTTGTGCCTCGCTCTCTCTCTCTCTCGTTTGAAGCCCCTTCCAGGCCTAGTGAGAACTCACGGTGGTTCTCAACCTGCATTAGGGATTCTCATATATATTAATTTTTTTTCTTGTCTCACCGTTGACCTCAGCCGGTTGTGGGAAGTCCCGAACCCTTCCCGAAGGCTCGCGGAATCGCGTGGGGAGGTTTATTATATATTTGAATTAGGGGATAAATAATTTACGGAGTCGGAGTCGGAGGAGTCGGAGTACGGAGGAATCCATCGAATTTTCTAGTCTTCCTTTTTTTTGTTGTTCTATGGCTATTGACCAAATAAATCGATAAAATTTGTATTGTGACTTCTGCTTCGGTTTCTTCCAGTTAGTCAGACTAATTTTGCCCTATTCCTCGAATCTACCCCTCTCTCCACTACCTAGCATACTGAGCAGCGCAGGCATCCGTAACCTCTCCCTTAAACCCCTCGCTAAGTTAGGCTAGTTTCTGCCTTGTTTTGCGTTTCTTGCGTTAAATTTGTTTATTTAGACTTCGAGTCGCTAATTACTCGACCCAAAAAATTAGCTGGCGCCCAACAACCTTCCAGGTTCCCACTTTGTCCGTTTTCTTTTCTTTTTTTTTGGTGTTTGGCGAGGAGGCTAAAGGGAGGAAGGGCGAAGGTGACGGGCAATTCCGATGGTTGGGAAATGTCACGTCACAATGTATACAAAATATAGTAACACTATAATATAGGGAAAGCACTACAACAATGTTTTTCGTTCACCGTTGGAGAGGAGTTGGTGGTTACCGAGACCTGTTTGGAGGATGTAGATCGGACTGAAGGCACGAGCAGTTGGAAACGCAGTTTTGAATTATTGCGAAGTTGCCGCGCTCCTGTCTTGGGACAGCCGTTGGGAGGATGTGGCCAGCTGACGTGTGCTGAGTGGAAATTTCTGGACTCTACCGTGGTAGAAGCGGGGTCTCAGAGCGGAAGATGAATCAAGTTGATGTTTGTGGAAATTCTGGACTTAAGTTAGAGGTCCAGTAATTATGGGAAAGTCCTTTCAAAATTAATCGGGATTTTTGGAATTCGACAGCTGGCTGAAGGAATGACATGTACATGTCCCTTTCTGTCTCGTTCCGTTGTGAAGTTATGTTGGAACTTATCGGGTTTGTAAGGTCCGATATGACTACTTGGAGTCTCACTACGGAGGTCCGAGAATTGCTAAGCTAACGTATTTTCACTTAGCTAGTTTGGGGTTTTGTATTTAAATTCGTAAATATTTATTGTCAAAGAATTAACACATTGAGCCACTTTAACCACTGTTTAATGTCACAACACTTATTCTATTGTACACTAGTCTTTCAAAAATATCTTGAATTGAAATCGATTGACTCGACACTTTGGCTAGGACCTGGGAATATTTCGCGATATGAATAGGTAGACCCGTGGGTGTGAACTGAACTAGACAAATTCTTTGGAGTACTTATTTTGCCCTTTCCCTTCAAAGAGGGAGAGGGAAGGGCGTGGAAATTTCAAATTCCCATTCGTGGTTGCGAGTAACGAGAATAAGTACATGCAAAAAAAAAGGAAGCGCCTCGGTACGCTCGGAAGGCGAGTGGTCAACACGTGCTAACCACTCGCTCGGGTTGCAAGGCTGTGTCCGGAGAAAGGAGTGGAAAAAATGGGGGATTCCCAGGTTGAGAAGATTCCCTGCAATATATATATAAAAAAAAAGGTCTTTGTTCACATTTTCCCTGGACGTGATTTTTCTGGATTTTTGAAGATTTGAGTTTTGCCTAGCCAGAGTTCTAAAGTAGTTGAAAAATATTTTTAGATTTAAAAAAATGCTCCAATAAATTATTTCTCTTTAATTATGTTGCGACGCAACACTTTCGTTTTTATTGGGAACGAGTTCGGATTCTCCGTCGGTCAAGGTTAAGATGTCCGATTTGATTGACCCAATTAGAGTGTCGTTTGCTTACTGATCCAAAGACCGACCAATGGGAAGCCAGCTATTATCGATAAGGAATCGTCACCTGCGGGAACACGCGGTGACGGGTCACTTCCAGTTTGGACGACATCGAGTAAGGTAGGAAAATTTTTGTATCTCGTTCACCGCGCGATATTTTTGGAAGCTGAGAGGCAAAGTTGAGAGTTGGACATCTAATCCTCCCCTGGTCATCCTGAAGCGTTGGTTTTCAAGTGGAGGAGACGGTGAGCGGGGCAACTTAATCGTTTGATTGTGATATATCTTTTTTTATATAAAATTTTGATTTTTGATTTTAGACGCTTTGCGTCCGGCGTTGTAATGCCATTAGCGGTTGACTCTAATTTGCTTTCGGGCTTCTCCCTGGTTCGGTGGAGGGTTTAAAAATTTAGTCCCAATCGTAATATTATTTGCCATTTTGTTTGGTTGAATTAAATATTCTTTTTTGTTTAATTTATTAATGAAAATCAGTGACTCTAGTGCAACTACGTAATTCTCATTTCGTATTGGCTAAAATCGGATACGATGCGATTCTGTAATATTTAACTCGAGTTTCTCTCATTTTGGACATTTTGAATTTGTTAATTAGGTCAGAAAATTTATAATTCGGGAAATCGTCCATAATAAATTATCGCGGAAAGTGAAATTGTAGCGTGTAATGACGCTCGAGTGAATTTGTGTTTCCCGTTGCCTAATTACCGTTGAAGGTCACGGCTTTGTGTTTGTCTCTCGAGACAATTTCACTTATCGCTGGATAATCCCAAATTCCTTGCTCATTCTCGAATATTGTTTTGTATCATTGGAATCAAACTTCTCGATTTCTCATTTTAAATTTATTTGACTAAGATTTTATTTTGTGTGACTGGTATTTATTTTATTTTGACGTCATTGAGGCGACTTCGACTGATAGATTTTATTTTGTTTTGACTGATTAATTGTAAACTGTCTATCATAGGGAGTGAAATATGTATCGAGGTCATTAATTTATGTGTGATAATTGATTTTAATATCGAGAATATTGACTAGTGGATAATGAGAGAGAGAGAGTTCAAGATTTTGAGTAAATAAGTGACTCCTCATTAGAGTTGAGTTGTTATTTCGAATACAAATCAAGTCAATTCAGATAATTTTCCGGAACGGTCTTTTGGACCCAGCCGTCTCCGGGGTGGTAATACTGAGCTATCTGGAGCTGTCCCGAAGTTTTGGAATGTAGTTGAGTTTTTGGCCGTCGTTTGTTTTTCTGCATTTTGAATAAGAAATGTACTGGCGCTCAACTCCGTGGATTGTTGTTGGTCGCCGAGGGCTCCGTTTATTGCATCTTCCCGCAAGGGGTGTAAAATACGTCACAATGTATAGTTATCAACATATACGCGTTCTCTTTTCTGATGAAATTGAGACTTTTGTCGGCGCTCATACGATTTGCGATCCGCGAGATATTTTTTGGGGTACCCTGAATCGAAACTTTCGAAGTTTTTAGACATTTTTACTGTTGCAATGCCTTTTACATATGATAGCAAACGCGTCACTCGAATTAAAAAAAAATCGGTGTCGGAGGGTGCATGGTAAGAGTGGGGGTAAGGCGCAACATACGAAAACCGCGGAAGTGGGGGCGTATGTGTGACGCCGCCGTCGGAGAACTCCCTACAGTGGGGATAATGAGTGACGGTTATAGGTCTGTCATGGGCATAGTGGGGGGTTTCGCCCCTCCACTCTCATACGTAGCGCTATAAAACGCGATTGCTCGTGGTGGATTTTATTCCGTCGTGCTGATTTCATCGATTCATTTTTTCATGATTGAGACTAACAAACAAAAGGGACTGAGTGATGCTGAACAGCATGTGGTACTGTCCCAAGTTATATCTTTGAGTAGATCGGAGACAAAGCAAATTCGTGTCCGTTTACAAGTTACGTGTTTCGGTCAATTGGTCCCGGTTGTACAATTTATGGCCGTACGCCCGAAACGCGCAATATTGTCAATGACTCGAGAAGAATGGGGTCTTTCTTAAACGATCTGGATGCTGTAACAGACTACTTTGACCCCGAGAATTTTCATCACAAGATCAACCACAATGTACCTGCAAAGGAATTTGGGGCCATAAACGCGAAATTCCACCGTAGTTTAGAAAATCCCTGCGTGACCCTTGTTCGCAATGGTGATGCTAATCAAACTCCCATAATGATGATGGGTCAGAGCATCATAACATTGAAAAACAAGGCTACGTGGATTAATCAGTGGCTGGATTTCTTGGAGACATTGCCTCTCAAAGAATATAAGAAATCGCTGGTATGATCAATTACAGGTCTTGCCATGAATTACATGGAATAGGATAGAATGCCTGCCACGAAGGATCTTTATCATAGCATAGGCAAAAATTACGAGGAGATGTAGCTCATGGCTCGCGATGATCTTCGACATCCAACACCTCATGAAAATCTCGGATATGTGTACCAGTTCTTTGGAGAATTATTTTAGAATTGCTTCAATTATTTGGATAAATGCGCGGGAGAGGCTTGCAGAATGCCCTCATATTGAAAAAACCATGACCATACGATTTTGTAAATGATTTTAATCTACAGAAAGATTTGAAAAATTTATAAAACGCAATTATTGCTAAAAATGCTATTTTTTTATGAATTATAAAAAAGATAAAATGTAAACCCTGTGTTGAATTATTTATGATTAATTTTCATATCCAAATTTCAGCCAATAGAATTGCACCATTTGTTGATATCTTGGATAGCCTACCTCGAATTTCAGCGATTATTTTTCCCATCCAAATTTTGGCCAATAGGATCGCACCATTCGACGTTATTTTGTATAGCCAACACGGTATTTCAGCGGAAATTCTTGGAAATTTCACTGGAAATTTTGCATGTTGCCTATATAAAAAAAAAACAAATGATGAAGTAACCCTCAATTGTATGTGACAGATTAAATGGCAATTCGTTGAAAATTATGTCTCATGGTGCAATTCTATCGGCCAACATTTGGATGGAAAAAATAATCCCCCGAATACCACTCGCGCTTCGCGCTCGTGATTTTTAGACTGGAAAACTTGATACGTTCATTTGTTCGTAACGAACCTATCGGGAAATATCCGATAATTTTGGAGCTCTTGTGGTATTATATGCGAAAAACCCCTTGTCAAACTGACCGATTGAATTTTATTGTGGTGATTTTACGCAATTGTATCGAAAATGAGTCGATTCGGAAGTAGTTCTCTGGAAAATATTGATAAGGCAGTACAAGGAACTCTCCCCGTTAATACGATCAAGACGAAAGCATCAGCATGGATGCAATTTTCGAGTTTTTGTGAAGAGAGGAAATACACTTTGAGTGCGGATTGAGTGCTCTTTTCATTTCATGGCACAATTCTCTTGGCTGAAATTTGGATAAGAAAAATAATCCCCTGAAAACCACTCGAGCTGCAAAATTATAGAATATTTCCCTCTAGGGGACGGTCTGAGTCACCAACTGAGCGCGTCCCCACGTGGCGAATAGGAGGACGGCCGGAGAAAGAGTGGCACCTCGGGAACGGAGACAGGAGGCTGAATAACAGCACCTGACTCCAGGATCCTGGCGCACACTTCGGAACCCGGCCAGCGACAGCTATAACGTCGACCTACGGAAGTAAAAACCCGTCAGGAAGACCCAAGGCATCGCCGCGGACCAGACTCCCCAAGCTAAGGTGGAAGTGATCGTGTCGAGGGCTGAATGACACTGGGGAACAGTGTCTGAAACGACACCCTTGGGGAACAAGGCAGCACCCCATTGTATGCATGCCTTACCTCCGCATCCAGGCTCTGCGGGGATGGACTTTCTTTTCCTGGTTACTCGTGGGATTAACATGGACCCAAAAATTAATAAAAATTTCAACGCCGATGACGGTGCCCTCTCTGAGGGAAAGACAGAGGCTTATAGGGCAGAGGAGTTGATTATCAGCGCTAGGGCCCCGGAAGGGGAACAAGCGCAGATGGAGGTAGAGGGGGAGTCAGCCTCAGAGGAGCCTACCAGTGGTGGGCCCGCTGTCGCTGACCCTACCCAGGGAAGGAGAAGAAAAGGAAGGACGGGTGCGGAGAAGCGCAGGGCCCGCCAGGCTAGGCTCAAAGCCGAGGCCTCGCGGGATCAGCAATCTCCGCAGAAAGCGACCGCGTCGGAGGACAAAGAGGGACAGGGCCCAAGAGGCCCAGGTCCTCGGGATCCACTCCCCCCCGATGTGGCCGTGCCCAGGAAGAAGGTACGGGCGATGGAAGGACTGGGGGCAACCTCTTTCAGAGAGGCGGCGAAGGGTGGTGGCAGGGTGGCCGTAGTGCCAACTGGTCATCCTGAGCTGTCCCTGACAGGAGAGCAGGCCGATCTGGTTCAGGCGGCGCTAGTGGCGGCACTGTTCGGGACTGACCTAGACGGTCAGCTCCTGAGCTTTGACGGCCACTGGTATGACGATGGCGTGCTGTGGGTGGCATGCGCGGACCGTCAGTCGAAAGAATGGCTGAGGACCGTGGTGCCCACCCTGGTACCCTGGGAAGGGGCCTCCCTTATCCTGGTGGATAAGGAAGCGCTCCAAAAGCTGATCAGGGTTACGGCCTTTCTCCCGGGAAAACCCGTGGGAGCGGCTGTGGCCCTTGAGAGGCTGAGAAAGCAGAACTGTCACTGCTGAGCTGGGCTGAGCTGTCTCTGAGCAGGGCGGAGTTTATGGCAGACGTGGACCTGGAGATCCTAAACAGGGGCTCGAGGCCCACGTTTGTCACCTCTCGCTGTCAATGTATCATTGACGTAACCATGTGCACTCGCCGGCTGGCGGGGCGATGCAGGGACTGGAGTGTGGACCGGAAGGACACACTCTCCGACCATCGACGCATCAGATTTAGCATTGAAGGCTGTGCCCAACCGCAGCAGGATCGCCTGCGCAGAAACCCAAGGGCCACCGACTGGGACTCCTTCGGGAGGAACTTGGAGGAAAGGCTCGGGGTAGGACGCGTAAGGCCCTGCAGGGAGGACAGGTTGGAGGACGAGGTGGAAAGAATCCACGTTGCCCTAACCGAGTCCTTCGAGACGGCATGCCCGGGTAGACGATGCAGGCAAGGAAACAAAGTGCCTTGGTGGAGTCGTGAGTTGGACAGGCTGAGAAGCCAGGCCAGAAGACTCGGGAACCGAGCGCACAAATCGAGGAGAGCCGAAGACTGGACTCTGTACAGAAATGTGCAGAGGGAGTACAAGAGGCTCATAAAACGATCAAAGGAGCTCACCTGGAGGACATACTGTGAGGAACTGGAGGCACTTTCAGGCATCTCCAGGCTTCGCAGAGTCTTCTCGGGGGGCCCTTCACAACGGCTGGGTGGATTCACGCTGGCAAGCGGAGAGACCATCACAGAACCGCGAGAGGTCCTTGAGCATCTGGTTCGCGCGCACTTTCCGGACTCTATTATAGAGCTTCCAGGAGAGTGCCCGGAAGTGGACTGGAAGCGAACAGGAAGCGGCGATCCCGACTGGGAGCTAGCCGCAAGAATAGTAACGCTGGACAGGCTGCAATGGGCGGTGGACTCCTTCGAAATGTGCAAGAGTCCAGGTCCGGATGGGATACATCCGGCCCTCTTGCGAAGAGGGGGGCCATTGCTCCTGCGCAGACTGATACCGGCATTCAGGGCCTGCCTAGCATTGGGCCACGTGCCAGGCAGGTGGCGGGAAGTCAGGGTTGTCTTTATCCCCAAACCGGGTAAATGCAGCTACGACAACGCGAAAGCCTACAGACCAATCAGCCTGAGCTCCTTCTTGTTGAAGACGCTGGAGAGGCTGGTCGACAGGCACATTAAGGAGGGGGCACTGAGGACTAACCAGATATGCTCCTCACAACGTGCTTACCAAGCTGGCAGATCAACTGAGACTGCGCTGCACCACTTGGTGGGCACAATAGAGAATGCAAAGGAAAGGGGGAAGACACCTTTGGTGTCTGTATAGACATCGAAGGGGCCTTCGACAATGCTTCATTTGATACGATGGAGAAAGCTGCGGCAGCTTTTGGGATCGAGAAATCGGTCATCAAATGGATAGCCGCCATACTCCGAACAAGAGTTGTCCACTCCACCCTTGGGGACAGCGCGGTAAGGGCTGCGGAAGGGAGGGGCTGCCCGCAGGGGGGGGGGTTATCGCTCCTCTGCTTTGGCTCCTCGTTGACGGTCTCCTCACTGCACTCGAGGAACTGGGGGTAAGGACAGTCGCATACGCAGATGATGTGGCACTGCTGGTAACTAGCAGGAACGCGAGCACGCTACATAGCAAAATGCAGAAGGCGCTGGACTATGTTCAGCACTGGTGCACATCGAAGGGCCTAAGTGTAAATCCAGGCAAAACGGAGATGGTGCACTTTACATGCAGAAGGAGAGGTGCTGTTAAAGCTCCCTCCATTTATAGCACAATGCTAGAATTCTCGGGGGAGGTTAAATACCTAGGTATTTGGCTCGACAAGAAGCTCAGCTGGAAAAAGCATATCGCCATGCAGACTAGCAAGGTCACTATGACATACTGGGCGTGCAACGAAAGTTCGGAAGCACATGGGGTCTAAGGCCGAGGATGGTCAAGTGGATCTACACGGTCATTATGACCCCACAGCTAACATACGCAGCCTCAGTGTGGTGGACAGCCTTGAACAAGGCCTGCCACAGGAAAGCGGTGGACAGAAGAGGCAGGCTTGCGATGCTGGGCATAACAGGGGCTCTCGGAACTACCCCGAGCTCAGCGTTGGAGGCCCTGCTCTTTATGCAACCGCCACACCTAATTATAAGGGAGGAGGCGATAAAAGCGGCCGCAAGATTGCGGCTACAGGGAATTTGGAAGAGAGCCAGGAATGGGCACGCTAGTGTCCTCCGCGTGGACGGAGAGCTGGAGGGGCTAATGTCGCGCGGTGCTGACGCCTGCAGACCCAGATGGCACTTTCGCAGAAAGTTCTCTGTCAACCTCGGATGGGGGGAAACCCCGTCAGGAAAAGATACGGGCTGGGCGCCGCCCCGCGGGCTAGTCTGGTATACGGACGGATCGTGGATGAGCGGAAGGGCAGGAGCGGGGGTCTGGTCAGAGGGGCCCGCAATAGCGAGGACCATTGGGCTGGACTCGCACGCAACCGTGCTCCAGACCGAGCTGGCTGCCCTAACGACCTGCGCCAGGATGATCCTGGAGAGAGGGGACAAGGGTAAAACGATCTTCATCTACTCAGGCAGCAGGCGCGCGCTGAGGGCAATACTCAAGTATGAGTGCTGCTCTAAGTTACTGGGCGAATGCGTTGAGCTGATGGCGGAAATTGCCGTAAATAATCGGCTTGAGGTGGCCTGGATTCCGGGCCACGCTGGCATCAAAGGCAATGAGAAAGCCGATGAGCTAGCAAAGAACGGTAGCAACAGGGCCTTTCGGGGAGAGGTGGAGCACGTAGGCGTGCCCACCGACTTTGTGAAGGACCTGGTCAAGGAGCGTGGGGATAGGAGGATTGTGGAGAGATGGGACTCGGAGACGGGTGCCAGGCACACGAAATCCTTCCTAGAAAAACCCACTAGGAAGATCGCAGAGACTTTGTTGGGCCTAAACAGGGTTAAGCTCCGCGCCATAGTGGGACTTATCACTGGACCCTGGCCCCTGGCTCTGTATTTATCAAGGATAGGCAAGGGGACTGACCCCCTATGCAAAAGATGCGGGTTGGCGAAGGAGGATCCTCATCACCTATGTACAAGATGCAGCGGGCTCGATGAAGTCCGGTGGGATGTTTTTGGGTCTGCATGCACAGATATCTGCGTCGACAGGGAGGGGATCAAGGGGCTCTATGAGTTTGCTCGTAGGGCACAGAGACTCGGTACCAACGACTAGACGGCTGCCCAAGGGCAGGGTGTAAAATGGCCGAGAGGCTGATTGCACCTCTGGCTTGGACCGTCTAAGAATAATAATAATAATAATAATAATAATAATAATAATAATAATAATAATAATAATAATAATAATAATAATAATAATAATAATAATAATAATAATAATAATAATAATAATAATAATAATAATAATAATAATAATAATAATAATAATAATAATAATAATAATAATAATAATAATAATAATAATAATAATAATAATAATAATAATAATAATAATAATAATAATAATAATAATAATAATAATAATAATAATAATAATAATAATAATAATAATAATAATAATAATAATAATAATAATAATAATAATAATAATAATAATAATAATAATAATAATAATAATAATAATAATAATAATAATAATAATAATAATGTGACGTATTGGCCTCCGCCAATGCGTCGTTTTTGAAAATCGATGCCCAGACGTGGGTCAGCAGTCCCACGATGTCTTGGAGACGCTGTGGTCAGCTGCCCCAGTGTTTGGAGGATCGGTTTGCTCCCTGCAACGCCATTTGGACAAGGGACTGAACAATCCAACGGATGTTTAGACCATTGTCAGCACCCAAATGACGCCACAGCAGGGATCAAATAAAGCAGTTTCAGGGCTTTTGGCACGTCCAGTATACTGTGTGACTGTATGAGTCTTGCGTCAAGGATGACACAAGACAATATTGGTGCAAAAAGCCGTGGAACTGCTTAGATCAGCGATTTGGACTTGGAGGAGATTTAGAGACTCGCAGAGAGACAGATACCTTCCAGGAGCAGACCAGACAGGGTCTTCCACTGCTCGTAACCGCGCTCCAAGTCCAACTCATAACCACCTAATAACGCGATACCGACCCACTCGCGCAAGGAGTGTATACCATTAAGATCAAATATATATATATACATTTAATACATTCCGCGAGTGAGATTATTAAGTGTTGTTCCCAACCCGTCACCAAGACACCCCTCCTAGAAGAGTGAACCCGAATGGCTCACCGAGATCTAGCCGGACGGGGCACGACGGCCCAGCAGAAGGGGACAAGACACAGGAGTGTCCCATCACCATCAGTCCCAAGAGGGGATATATATATACACCAGCTACTAGTAACCGCTAGTGGCATCCAGAAATATATATATACCCCCTTAGTGAGTACACTGGGAATAATACGAATCAGTTTGGCTATCCATTGCACCAAAAGAGGGGGTAGCCAAACCTCAAACGTCACATTGGCGCCCAACTAGTTTTTGGCACTCATCAGGAGATAGTGCAGAAGAATTATGTGACACTAGAAGTGGGAACACACTGAATTACGCGTACGGAGCCGACGGTCGACGAAGGAAGGAGATTAATAAATAAAAACACAGAACCCCAACCAACACCAGAGAAAATTAAACCGACAACGCAGACCGATAGCCGAGACGGGAAGTATAGCAGTGACAACGCTTGACACCAACACCAGGAACCACCCAACGCCAAGCCAGGAGCAGCAGGAGAAATTTGGGACAGGACAACTCGCCAACAGCGGTACCGGAGACAACTCAGCGCCAAACCTGAAAAATAAAATCATCATTAGCAGAGACAACAAACGAGATCCGGGACAACAGGATGAATATCGGACTACTGACAATCCTCATGGGACTCGCGTAAGTACTGAACAAGCTTAAAAATTCCTCCTATTCGCACACCGCGATCTTTGGCCAGTCGGACCCAACGACGCGACCGACGGAACCGAGACTCGCGACCATATTTAACACACACAGAATTGAATACAATAGACATGGACGGCGCGTCAAACGAAACCACCACGGGAGGACCGACGGAACCGGTCAACCGCGAGACGACAACAAGTAACCCGACGGCAATATCATGCGTAGCAAACACGACAACCACATTCACAACCTTACAGTCGAGAATAACAGCAAGTACGGTCGCACCAACATCAGTCGGTATTCCCCAACCTTTCGCGTTCAGTTCCCCAATACCAGGGAACATTAGACCAGAAATGGGACAGATGGGTCCGCCCTACAGAAATAATCGATCGGATTTGGGATTAGGACCATTTAGCCCTATGCTAGGAATGAATTACGCGATGGGGAGACAAGAGTTGGGACAACAATTTCACAGGGGCAATGGAATCGGTAGATCGGAAAGGGTACCCGGAAGCCCTATGTCGGAATTGAGTGCGAGATTTGGAAGGGCCAATTTCGGTCTCGGAGGACCGAATACGGTCCCTCAAAATACCTTCGAAGACGGGAATGTAGGACAGGGAGCTTTCTCAGGTCACGCACCACAAGCTCACGGATTGGGCTTGGGATACAATCCATGGGCAGATCGCGGCTACGGAGAAGATCAACGAGTGAGGAATGCAATAAGACCATTGCCGAAATATGAGGTAGGGGATGATGTAGAGAGATTCATCACCAGCCTGAATATGTCACGAAGACTTTTGAGGCCGGGAGATGAGCTAAATTTTCTGCACCAGTGCCTGCCAAAATTCGGTCCGAAAGCAAGATTGGCGGTAGAAAGCGCGCTAACAAGCATAAACTCGCTCGATGACCTTGTCACAAAGCTTCGCTTATCATTCGGAACTAGGGAAAACCTACGTCAAATTCTGGGAAAAATGTCGCGTCTGTATCAACAATACGGAGAATCGGTCACAGATTACGAAGCGCGATTCAGGGCTCTGCAATTAAAAGCACAAAGTCGACTTGACACGGATCCGACGGCAGATTACGGGATCACGATCCACGGTATTAAATTAAATATGAGGGAAGCCTTTCTCGCCGGACTCAGAAGAGACATCAAGAGTATGATGTTTCCCCTGACTCCAGCATCTTTTGACGAGGCCGTCGGACTCGCGGTCACGATCGAGTCGAAAATAAAAGAAACCGAGGATTTCGAACAGCTACGGAGGCTGCATGCAAAACCAAAACAGTCTCAAGGGCAAGGGAAGATTCGAAGAATCGAATCAATCGATGATGACGCGATTGAGGCTGATATGAGAGCAATGAACATCAGGTTCACAAACTCCACAAAATCCGACGGACAGAAACGTGTAGTCCGAAACGAAAAGAACAAACCCGAGTACCGAGGGGGGAAACAGTCAGACAAACGGGTGACGAAACCTAACACCAACGATAACGTTTGCTACAGATGTGCCAAACCGGGGCACTATGCATGGGATTGTAGAACCCCCGCTCACCTAATAAAAAAACAACGTCCAACGAATAAAATCGCGACTGAAGAAAAAAGAGAAGACACAAAGAACGACCAAGAGGCGGTCGCTAGTACCAGCCAAAATTTAAACTAAAAACGAGTCCAGAAGAGCTGCGCGATCTAGGACTCGAAGACATGGGCGAGTCAAAAGCGCAGAAAAAAACAATATATAAAACGGCCCATGTAAATTTCCGCGTAATGGACATACCTCCCACCCAAGTACATCTAAAGGTAGATCGAATGAAGGGAAGGGAGGGGAAATTTTTTGTAGACACGGGAGCTGATGTCAATCTAGTACGATCAGACAAACTCAGTCCGGAATTAAGGATAAATCGTGAAGAAATAATAATTATCAAAGGGGTTACACCGGGGAAATCGAGAACGATAGGGTACGTAACTCTGAACGTAGAAGGAATCGAAGACAAATTCCATGTCGTCGATTCGAGTTTTCCCCTTTCAGAAGATGGAATGCTGGGCAGGCCATTTCTGAAAAGCAGGGCAGTCAAAATTGACTACGGGGAAGACACCCTTACAATAGGGGAGGGGATACACACATTTTTAAATACGGAATCAATTTCCCTTCCGCCTAGGACAATTAAATTAGTCTACGTCAGAGTAGGTAAATTCGACGCAGAAGTCGGTTACCTCCCGCGAAGGGACATCAAATCAGGGGTGTAGTTCGGGGATGCGATAGTGAAACCTAGGGAAGGTGTAGCTTTTTCATACGCGTACAATACCCGGGAAACCGAAGAACGATTTAAAATTCCATTTGTCGACTTAGAAGAAATAGAGTCAATTGCAACGGAAGCGGAAATTAAAGCATTCAGCGAATCAGAGAGTTCGGAAAACCGGTCGGAGAGAACCAACAAAATAATGGAAATGCTCCGGCTGGAAGGTCTGGATGAGAAAGAGCAGAAAGAGGCAGAAAATTTAATAAAATATAATCCTTGGGTATATAAGCTTGATCACGAAAAACTAAAAGAAGCCAAAATACCGGGATATCAAATTAAACTAAAAGACGACGAACCCGTCGTAGTCCGACAATTCCGCCTGCCCTTCCACATCAGAGACAAATCTAAAGAAGAAATAGATACCATGCTGAAAGCCGGTATCATCGAACCCTCTGACTCACCGTATAACTCGCCAGCGTGGATGGTTGCGAAAAAACCAGGCCCCGACGAAGAGAAACGGTGGCGTATGGTAGTCGATTTTCGCCGACTAAACGAAAAAATGGTCGCGGACGCATACCCACTACCCAATATCACGGATATACTCGACCAATTAGGGGGCGTGAGATACTTCTCAACATTCGATTTGGTATCCGGATTCCACCAAATCCCTCTAGCCCCGGAGAGTCGCCCCAAAACAGCCTTCTCAACCACGGGAGGACACTATCATTATACCCGAATACCAATGGGCATTGCGAACGGTCCACCAGCCTTCCAGAGGTCAATGGACGTAGTATTATCCGGACTACAGGGGGCAGGGTTATTTGTCTACATGGATGATATAGTCGTCTATGGAAAAACGTTAGAAGATCATAGAGAAAAATATAAATCGTTCGTGGACAGACTCCATGATGCACAAATGAGCCTGCAGCCCTCTAAATGTGAATTTTTAAGGGAAGAGGTAGCCTTTTTGGGGCATTGCGTCAGCCACGAGGGAATAAAACCTAACCCCAAAACAATAGAACCCATCCTAAAATATCGAAAACCTAAGGATAGGAAGGGAATTAGACAATTTATTGGATTGGCGGGGTACTATCGGAAATTCATGGAGAATTTTGCGACAAAAGCACGCCCCCTAACGGAACTCTTAAAAGAAGAGGTCCCCTTTGAATGGGGAGAAAAACAAGAAAATGCATTCACAGGAATAGCCCGAGAAATAACGTCATACCCCATACTACGACACCCAGATTTTTCTCGACCGTTCATCGTCACGACCGACGCATCAGATTATGCGGTCGGGGCAATCCTCAGCCAAGGCAAGATAGGCGAAGATCTGCCTATAAGCTATGCCTCGCGAGTAATGACAAAACCAGAAAAAAACTATACAACTACAAAAAAGGAACTCCTCGCGATAATATTCGCGATTAGGCAATTCCGACCATATTTATACGGAAGAAAATTCACCCTGATAACCGATCACCAACCACTAGTGTGGCTGAGGTCAACAAAAGACCCAGGGGCCCAATTACGTCGTTGGGCAAATGAATTAGAAGAATACGATTATGAAATCAAATATAAACCGGGAAAATTAAATCTAAACGCGGACGCGCTATCGCGAAACCCGATACCTGAGGAGACAGAAGAAGTCACTCAGGAGAAAACCGTCGCAGTCATAGCCGGAATGAACGCGCAAATTTGGGACGTAGAGGTCGAGGACGCGATATGGTACACTATCGGACCAAGTGGCCAAAGAATAGGACCATGTGTAATCGAAGAAATATGGTCAGATAACAAAGTACTGGTCATGCGCGGCGATAGACCAGATATCGCTCGGGGGGAAAACATTGTGGCAGTGAATACCCCCCCGACAGACTGGAACACAAGCGAGACCGGGATTGAAGCGGTCTCAGCTTACGTCGACATAAAGGTCGGTGATATGGTATGGCACAAGAAATTCTCACCATATCACACGGTGGGACCACACGAAGTTATCGCACTCCTTTCGCCCGACGTAATTAAAGTCAGAACAGGGAATGTCGATACACACGTGTCAAAATGCCGAGTCGTCTCAGTAAACGAAGAACCAAATAAGGGTCCTAGAACGACTTCACACGGAAGCCAAGACGCCGATCAACCAATAGAAACCCAAGAAAACCGCCCGACAAAAAGGAAGCGAGGACGCCCACGGAAAACTCCTGTTAAATCAGGGATACGAAAACGACCCTCGAAATTACCAGCAGTTAAAAGAAAAAGAGGACGACCGCGAAAAATCCCACTTGAAGAAATATCTACAGAAGAGGAAAATATTGCAAAACGCCCAAAAAGAAACACGCAACCCCCTCAGCCAAATGAAGAACCGGAAACAGAAAGAGAGAGCTCTAACCCCGGAAGCGAACCCGGAAGTGTATTCGACCCCACACAAGAGCCAATACCAACGTCAGATGAAGATATGGGTCGACAAAACTACCAAGAAGATAACGCAACAGCTGACGAGGGAAACGAGACGACACTTGACAACCGAAACGAGATCGACAATAGTCAAAACAGAGAACCACTGGATGACGCAAATTACGATGCATGGGAGCCGCCGACGGACGCTGATAACAGCGAGGGAGAAGACCCCCCTTTCGTCGACAACGAAGAGGCACCAGAGTATCAACTGTCTGAAGAAGAAGACAACGAGAATGTCCGACACTCTCGAATGCACGTGACGGAAGAAAAACAAAACTTCGCATTTTTTCTCCCAGCATCCGGAGAGCCGGATAACGCATGCCTTAGGGTATTAATCGAAAAGGAATGGATACAGGCGGAAGAACTGACGTCACAACGGTGTCAAACGGGAGAGGTAATTCAAATAAGGAAATCCGACAAATGGGGATTTGGCCTGGTCATTAAAGATGACTCAGAGGCAGAAGTCCTCGAGGATAACATTGAACGAACCCTAGAAAAATTTCTCGAACTAATAACAGCCGAAAATATAGAAATAATAAGAATGGCACACGACTATGATTGCCTATCGGGACGATCACGAAGAACAATCAGAACGACCCTGAAGGAAAAATTACGCGGAACCAACATACAAGTAATATTATGCGCAAGATTACTCGAAGTACCGACTACGGAAGATCGCATTTCCATCGTTGAAGAAAAACATACATCAACGATAGGAGGACATAAAGGTATCACCAAAACCCTACACGGAGTGAAACTCCAATACTATTGGAAAAACATGTCCCAAACGGTCCGAGAATACGTAAACCTCTGCCAAACCTGCCAACGCAAGAAACTAACGAGGGAGAAGGCCCGCCACCCCATGATCATTACTGATACACCAATCGACGCGTTCGAGAAGGTGTCTATGGACATCTATGAGCCCTCCGGCAGGAGCCACAGGGGACATGCATACCTATTGACAATGCAGGATTGTCTAACGAAATACGCCTTAGCCGTGCCATTGAGAACGGAACGAGCGGAAGACGTAGCACGGGCTCTCGCACGCAGATTAATATGTACATTCGGTGCGCCACAGGCCCTCTTGTCGGACAGAGGCACAAATTTTACAAGTCAGATCACCGCGGAATTTTGTAAATTATTTAGAATTCGCCACTGTCTGACTACCGCGTACCACCCCCAATCAAACGGATCCCTCGAACGCAGTCACCATGTCCTAACCGAATTTCTAAAAACCCAAATCGGAGATAGCGCAGACTGGGATAAATGGATAGATATGGCGATGTTTGCGTATAATACGAGCGTACACGAAAGCACGGGATTCACCCCTCACGAGCTAGTTTTCGGAGTAAAACCACGCGTACCCTCAGCAAGATCGATCGAGGGAATCGGAGGCAAACCCTATCGCGTATTATTCCAAGAATTAACCGAAGGATTAAAAAGAGTACGCGAACAAGCCCGGATAAACCTCATAAAATCAAAACAAAGATCAAAAAAATATTATGACCGAAAAGTGAGGGAAATACCGCTTCAAGTAGGAGAATATGTTTGGCTTTTAAAAGAGCCCAGAACGGGAAAAAGGGACGATGATTGGAAAGGACCATACCGTATTCTGGAAATTTTAGATCACAACAACGTGAATATCCAAATGGAAAGAAGATCAAAAATTGTACACCGCGACAAACTAAAGAAAGCGCGTCTCAGGGAAACCGAAAACCGCCCCGATAACCGAAATTAGAAAAAAAAAACGAAACGACGAAATATTACCCGTTTTTCGAAAATTTCCGGTATATAAAAAAAGGGGGATATAAAATAAAATAATAACTCACCAAAATTGAAGAACGGGCATCATCTAATTTGGCAGCAGTTGACTCCGGAAACCGAACTGGAGACGAGCTGGATGGAAAAAGAAAAAAACAACAATGAAATTTTCAGAAAATAAAAAAAACATATATTAAAATATTTTTAGAAAAAAATTAAAGAAAAAATATAGATCCTGGACGCGGTAAAACCGGGTACGATGGCCGCATCAGGAGAAAAGAGGATTCCCTCAGCCTTAGACACCGCGAAGACGATCCTAGAAAAAAAAAAAAAACAAAGTATAAAAAGATTGGCAAAAAAAAAAAACGAGGATCATGATCAGGAGAGACAAATAGAAAAGGAAAATAAACACATACAAAGGCATCCCCACGAACATGCTCAAAGAAGGCAAACCAGTCGTACTCGTCGACGATCTCCTCCCCGAGAGTAGGATCCCCGGACAAATATCGTAGATATTCCAGAGGATCATCCCCGTATTGATACATACGGGGAGCCTGAAAAAAAAAAATATATATATATATATACCACAAATTTAGCATAAAAAAAAAAAAAAAAAAAAGGGGGGGGAGGATAACTCACCACCGGACAGGGACCCTCAATAAAGAGACGGGGGAGACAAAAATCACCCGATAACCACAGGCGCAGATTGTCCTGTCGCCGAACCTCACGAGTAATCCCCATCCTGAGGATACTCTCCACACGATCCCAACAAGCATCGTAAAGAAGGTCAAACAGGAGACACGGGGCAGAATGGGAGAACAGAGGGACGCGATAGTAATTCTCCACCGTCAGGGTAAGCCAGAGTTCAGTGACCTCTTGCACGGTTTCCCAGGGAAAGGACTCCTGAAAAACAAAGGGGAATATATATTAAACATAAAAAAAAAACAAAAAGAAAAAAAAACTTACCAAAGATGCCGGGAGAACTACGTCAAAATCCCCAACCTCAAAACCCGGAATCCAGAAAGGATGGCCCGTCATCTCACTAGAATCTCGCTGGCTATTGAGGAGATCGACCAACCCCAACCCAAAATATTGGCCAGACCGGATGGCGGGAAGAGTAAGAGCTATACGGTACTCAAAAATTTCCCGTGGAGCCCAAGAGGGAAGAGGCTCTAACAACAACTCGTGGAAATCATAGAATCGCGAACCACCACGAATCAGGGACCCAACGAAGGGAACCGTCTCTATAAGGTCCTCCAACACTCGCACAATCGGGTCACCAGCGGATAACACCATTTTATAACAATAAAACAAACCACAAACGATCGACGTGACAGACGGACAACGACTGAATGACCACACGTCAACGAAGAACAAAAAGGGAGAAGAAAAGGAAAGATTCCTAGAAAAGAGATTATAAACACTCCACACAGCATAGAGGGTAATGATAAAAAAAAGGGGGATCAACTTACCAACTATGGAGCAACACCTGAGTCAGACGGAATCACCGACGACTGTCGGGATTCTGGGAGACGACGTCCGGATCCACGACGACGTCCGGATCCTCGTCGACGACCGGAACCTCGAGGACGCCCGGCACCTGGGCGAGATCAGGACAAATGGATAATCGACTTATCCACTCCCCGGGCGTGAATCGACGGGACCGACGAGCCGTCTGTCGACCCGATCCATACCCCGATTCGGGGCGAATCCCTAAGAAAACAAAAAAATAAATTAAAAAAGGGGAATAAATTATCGTGAGTAATAAATTAAAAACATAAAACCTTCCCCAAGAAGCACCACTGAAGGAGGAAGAAGCGGGTGACGTAGGCCGTCCCCCTCCTTCCCGCGGTCCCCTACTCGCCACGCTCCCGCTTAAGGAAAGAAGTAAATGACGTAGCGCCCCCCCCGCAGTCCCCTGTTCACCAGTCTTATTATAAATGGACCCCTCCAAAATAATATATATTTAATGCAATTTAATAATAAAAAAAAAGGGGACTTACCGGTAAAAGCACCGCCGGTGGAAATAGGCTCATCCCCATTTGGTGATCGGGACACCTTGCTTAGTAATCCGTGCTGAGACATCCTTCACCAATCGAAAGAGAAAAACCCTCACAAAAATATTTATACACGCACTCACAAAAATATTTAGACACGCACTCACAAAAATATTCACAAAAACTTCACTGTTCGTCAAATGTCAAACGACTGGTGACATACGCCCCGTAATTGCGACCCGATAATCTGACACCCCCCCCCCCGCCGGAAGAGCATACTCTTGGGCAACAAGAAAGACGTCGGGCGACGACCGATATTGATACCGAGAAAAATTACCAATCAATCTCGCTGGCGCACCAACGACGATTATTTAAATTTCGAAATTCCCTAAAGACACCCTCGTTCATTGTAAATTTACATTAATTTGTAAAACATTAATCTATTTAGAATTGTGAATCAGGGTAACGAGAAGATGAATGGAATTGGGCCCAGAAATGATAATACGGATGATTATCGGGTGCTGAGAGAAATTTTACGGTTTTGGGGTAAAGGTTATACATTGATGCATGAAAAAAAAAATATTGCGTATTTTACTGCAATATAATTCCAGAAATTAGAGGGAATAAAAAGATGGGGTGAATACATGCGTGGGATGTTAGAAATTTTTTTTAATTCACTTTGGTGATTACGGAGATATCTGAGACTCATTTTTTTTTAAATAAAGGGGCTTTGAGAATATTAATTATCACTCTCAGGATATTTTTAATGGATCAATAGTTCTAGTAACTATTGCACCTGAAAATTTGGTCACCTGAACTTGTTAAAAATTTTAAAAAATTAAAATTTATCAAAAAAAAAAATACTTACTTCATTGGATTGAGAATAATAAATTATAGTTTTTGGGATAATGAAATAATTATTTCGAACTGATCACAGCTCCATTAGTTGTAAAATGCTATATAAATATGTTACCAGGAAATTGAATAGAGGATCCCGCATGATCTCTACCTCTGTCAGGAATATATTTTAATGTTTTCACATTTCGCCCGAAAAATATTCTTATTTCTGACTGATGAACTGTAGAGTACAATCAGCCAGGAATAAGAAGGGGAGTGAAGGACGAAACGTAAACAACAAAATAGCCGCGTATGATTGGATGTTTCAGGCTCGCAGGGAGCCCGGAAACTCCAGGCGTGGAGATCACACGATTAGAGGGAGGAAACGGAATCCTAACCACTAAATATGCGAACCTGCGAACCTATCACACGGTGTGGAATATGATTACACATATCGACATAACAAAATTCCTAGAGAAAAAACAAATCCTCACACAACACTGGTTGGGAATGAAAGGGATCTGTACCCAACTACGAGGCAATTGTAATTTTGAAGACCAATTAGACCAGGTAATTAATCGGCTCGATATATTAGACGGTACTCATCGACACATGAGAGAATTGTTAGCAGAAACACCGGAGAGATCGAAACGAGCGGTCCTCGGATTTGTCGGGAAAATAAGCAAGATTCTTTTCGGGATAATGGACGAAGATGACGCGGACTATTACGACCAATACATAGAATCCCTACAGAACACAACTAGGGAAACCCTAGCCCTTCTGGCGAATCAAACGCACATTATTCGATCCGAATTCGAATCAATCCACCAAACTATTCAAGGTCTAACTAAAGAAATTAAGACCTTGAACGCGACAGTCTACGTAGCCATCGGAAACATCCTCGAACGTATCAACACTATAGGGATTAATGGGAAAATGGCGAGCCTTATATCAGCTTTCGATGCGGAACTGAGCGAATATGAGCTCGACACCCAAATGCTGATTAACGCCATCCTATTCGCGAAAAGAGGACAATTGCACCCGTCAATTATGTCGCCAGAAAATATCCTGGACGCGGCTAACGAAGCAATTCAACATAATCGGGGGGCGGAGTTCCCGGTCCCCCTAGAAATCCCATATATCACCGAATTATTAAAACTCGCGGATCTGACGGCCTATTTTCATAAGGAAAAGGTCGTATTCGTCATCACGATACCGATACTTGAGCTAACAAAATATATCGTGTATAGACACTTGACATTGCCGACAAAAATTAACAATACCTCAACGTCTCTAGTGGCCTTTATAACGCCAAGTTGTCCCTACACCGCTATTTCGGAGGAAGCCAATACGTATCTCAAGCTTGACAGTGAAGACATCAACCGCTGTAAAACGGGAATGATCGGCCTTATATGCAAGACCGCACGACCCCTATACGAGGTCAATGGGAACAAGGATTGTGAGGTACAAATGATCTCCAATCCCCGTTTTTCGAGCTCCGAAATATGCGATGTACGGGTAAAATCAATGGACCGAACATATTGGGCCCGAATAGGAAATTCCAACACATGGGTTTTTTCCGTCGTCACGGAAGACGAAATACGGGTAAAATGCACAAGACGCGAACCCGCCACGATCATCATTACGGGAACCGGAACACTCACCCTAGCGCCGGACTGCGAGATTCGATCGCGATCCGTCACCCTCACCCCATTCCAAGAACTGACGTCGAAGTTCGACCTAAAATTCGTGGACCGAGCCGTCTTCGACATACCGACCCTACTAAACAAGACAATACGCGGACTCGGACCGAACAATTTGACGGAAATCTTAGGCGATATAGGCCTACTACAAACGGTACAGGTTGGACAGAACGACGAGGACAGCGTCACAAGGGACAGTCTCGGGCTGCAAGTCATTATCGATAAAGCCCGAGCGCTGTCCAGACAAGGGGATACAAATAGAAGACTGAGGAGGGTTGAACACGGGTTAGGATACGCGGGGATTTCGCTAGGAATTCTTGGGGTGATTGCCGCGGCATGTTGGAAATTCTCCCTATGGTCGAAGGTCGCGACGCTATGTGGGGGAGTTAGGTTTTGTTCAGGTACTCGAAACAGAGAGAACGAGCCCCACCAACCGAGAACCAGGACCCCATCGCCGCAGGCGCCACCACGACGATCACGCACGAGAAAAACAAACCAAGAAGTACACCTTCCGATGAAGACGCTCGCTCGAGGAGTACGACCGGGGCCTACAGCCACCATCACGGAGATTGTGGAGCTGGACGAACACTTGGAGCCTGTCGAACCAAGTCGCCCAGTCGAGACAGCCGCCCCCCTCACCACTCAGCTTGCGCTGATTCCCCATGATCGAGTCACGCACACCCAACAATATCAGGCCCTTCCGATGATCATCGGGCCGCCGGAACGAACAGAAGCCCAGGGCTGGCAGATCGTCAGCCCATACTGGAACGGGGAGACGTCTTACTCCAGACCACCCCTCCAACACGACCTGGGAGGATGGTAACCAGCAGAACCAACCCCGAAAGCACCTATCAACGACCTCGCTAAACTTATTCTTACGCTTATCCGAAAGGAGTTTAATACTGTTCTTGATAAGGACTTTAGCAATAAGAAAACTGTAAGGGTCCGGTCGATAGGGATAGTTTTTAATTTGCTCATATAGCAGGGATTTTGGCCCTTATGGCAGGGAAGTTGATAGCCCTTTTGGCATAAGCCGAGGCCCTTAAGGCACAGACTATATTAAAATTCGTTTCTCTTAGTTTAGTACTATTGCCACCTGATTGTGAACCAGGGTAGCAATAGTTTTATCAGGGGAGTGTGACGTATTGGCCTCCGCCAATGCGTCGTTTTTGAAAATCGATGCCCAGACGTGGGTCAGCAGTCCCACGATGTCTTGGAGACGCTGTGGTCAGCTGCCCCAGTGTTTGGAGGATCGGTTTGCTCCCTGCAACGCCATTTGGACAAGGGACTGAACAATCCAACGGATGTTTAGACCATTGTCAGCACCCAAATGACGCCACAGCAGGGATCAAATAAAGCAGTTTCAGGGCTTTTGGCACGTCCAGTATACTGTGTGACTGTATGAGTCTTGCGTCAATGATGACACAAGACAATATTGGTGCAAAAAGCCGTGGAACTACTTAGATCAGCGATTTGGACTTGGAGGAGATTTAGAGACTCGCAGAGAGACAGATACCTTCCAGGAGCAGACCAGACAGGGTCTTCCACTGCTCGTAACCGCGCTCCAAGTCCAACTCATAACCACCTAATAACGCGATACCGACCCACTCGCGCAAGGAGTGTATACCATTAAGATCAAATATATATATATACATTGAATACATTCCGCGAGTGAGATTATTAAGTGTTGTTCCCAACCCGTCACCATGATACCCCCCTAGAAGAGTGAACCCGAAGGGCTCACCGAGATCTAGCCGGACGGGGCACGACGGCCCAGCAGAAGGGGACAAGACACAGGAGTGTCCCATCACCATCAGTCCCAAGAGGGGATATATATATACACCAGCTACTAGTAACCGCTAGTAGCATCCAGAAATATATATGTAACCCCTTAGTGAGTACACTGGGAATAATAGTAATCAGTTTGGCTATCCATTGCACCAAAAGAGGGGGTAGCCAAACCTCAAAACGTCACAACAATAATAATAATAATAATAATAATAATAATAATAATAATAATAATAATAATAATAATAATAATAATAATAATAATAATAATAATAATATTAATATTAATAATAATAATAATAATAATAATAATAATAATAATAATAATAATAATAATAATAATAATAATAATAATAATAATAATAATAATAATAATAATAATAATAATAATAATAATAATAATAATAATAATAATAATAATAATAATAATAATAATAATAATAATAATAATAATAATAATAATAATAATAATAATAATAATAATAATAATAATAATAATAATAATAATAATAATAATAATAATAATAATAATAATAATAATAATAATAATAATAATAATAATAATAATAATAATAATAATAATAATAATAATAATAATAATAATAATAATAATAATAATAATAATAATAATAATAATAATAATAATAATAATAATAATAATAATAATAATAATAATAATAATAATAATAATAATAATAATAATAATAATAATAATAATAATAATAATAATAATAATAATAATAATAATAATAATAATAATAATAATAATAATAATAATAATAATAATAATAATAATAGCAGTGATAAAAATAGTGAAATAATTATGCTATTATTTTTATGAGAGGGGTTGGGGGGTTGCACCGTGTGCGGGTCCTGGAGAAATGTCTACTTAGGGGTGGGTCGATCGACTCAGGGGGTGATTCTGAGTCGATCTGTACCTATAAATTTTGACCCCATTTTTCCACTCTCACTACCCCTTTACCAAGATGGCCGACGGGGTGAAAAAAAAGTCTCCACAGGGACGGGTAAATCGACTCAGGGGGTGATTCTGAGTCGATCTGTACCTATAAATTTTTACCCCATTTTTCCACCCTCACTACCCCTTTACCAAGATGGCCCACGGAGTAAAAAAAATGTCTCCACAGGGGCGGGTAAATCTACTCAGGGGATGATTGTGAGTCGATCTGTATCTATAAATTTTGACCCCATTTTTCCACCCTCACTATCCCATTTCCAAGGTGGCCGACGGTGTGATTAAAAAATATTTCTAGAGGTGTATGTAGATAGATTCCCGGTCCCGGTCTGGACTATCCATTTTTTCAGTAATTTTTCTTGCAAAAATCATATGGAGAATTATCCTGTTCCCCTTCCTACCTCATCCAAAATCCTATCCAACGATTTCATTTGACGTCACAAGAAATGTGGAACGCTATATAAACTTCCCGGCTTGATGAGGGGATTCAAGGGATTATTTGACGGATTCGACAAGTCAAATGAGTGCATGAGGAAAAAATGCGCATAGCAGGCTAAACTGAGTGTGTTCGAAAAAAATGGAAGATTGAGGGTGTGTTGAGTATGTCAGGGTCAAATGGGAGTTGGCGGTGGGATGAGTGCACGGGAAAAAAATGGGGGTTTGAGAGTTCGATGAGTGTGTAAGGGTGAAATGGGGGGTTGATGGTGGGATCAATGCATCAGGATAAATTGACGATTGGAGGGTGGGATGGGGGAGACGAGGTTACATGTGGGGACACAAACAGAAGAAGAATTATTCATTTATTTATTTATTCCCCTATATATATGTTATAAATTGTTGCAGCTCTGTTCTTCTTCCCCCCTCTTCTGCCTCCTCTCGTGGATCCATCTCTTGTCTGGCTGCTGATGCGGCCTTCTCATCGACCTCTGTTGGCCCTTCTGGACCCGCCTCGGTTGGCTCTCTGCTAAAGAAAAAGTCAATCAAAAGTGCTGTAAAGTAGATAATCCGAAGGCGATATTTTTGAAGTGAAACTTCTTTGCGCTCGTTCGGATGTAAATCGAATATCGTATGCAACGAAAAAGCGACAGGAAAAGGGAGGGGATAGCGCGCGTGGTGGGGCAGTCGGACTGAAGGAGACCTGAGAGAGAAAGAAAAACGCGATAGATTCGGAGTAGGAAAAGACGAGAGTGGGGTAGCTTGCGTAGGGGGGGGGGATTGGCTCCGACGAAATGAGCCATGAGTGTCATGGGAAGGGAGGGAGAGCGCGGTAGGTAACACCCCAATGTACGTACGTGTACGCACTGTAGCGACTGCCATCTCCACGTGCTCCGGGCCGCCTGCGTAGACCGCGCATTGCTCACTGACTGGCAGGCATTCGAATGCGCCGACGCAAAGGAATGGGACTGATGCGCAGGCGCAAGCGAAGCGCATGCGTAGAGCGTGAGCTGAGCGCGGGAGTACAGCGAGAGATTACAAATGTTAATTTCCGCCTATACTACACGTATAGCGAATATTGTTGGAGACTCCTTGCTTTATTAAGATATACATATATTTCAAGAGTCGTGCAGCATTTGTTGTTTATCGAGGTTATATAGTGTTTCAAGTGTTCAAGGTTATATAGAGAAGTGAGAAGCGTTATTAAATAGTCTAAAAACTATTAATCAGAGCTGTACATCATGCCTAAATCTGATGCTCAGTTGTGGAAGGAATACAGAGATCGACTGCGTTCAAACAATAAACTAAATAAAGTGAAGAAAATCCCCAAAACCAGTGTTGAACGTGTCCGGGAATACCGACCAAGGAAGAGGGTTATCAATTTACAACCACCTCTGAACCCTTCACTGGTAGACGAAATCGAACAGACCAATAATTTGGGCGATGGTAATGAGCGTTCCGCAACATTAAACGCTGCAAATAGAATTTTCCACGGTATGTTTGTTCCACGGGTTGATGCAGACATCCCAGGGCCATCAGCAAGAGAGGATGACGTAAGAAGCATAACCACAATCCCTAACTTCCCTTACAAAGACTTCACTCAATTTAAGTATATACATAAAGAATTTGATAAAAAATTCAAGAATAATTCTTTCGCTTTTTCTTGCTCTATCTGTGATCGATTGTGGCTCCAAGAGGTTTCGAGAGCTCCAGCCAATCAACATAGTGAGATTTCAGACACAATTGCACCAACAATGAATAGAGATGAAGTGAAAATTTGCTACACCTGCCTTCGAACACTCAACGCTAATTGTATCCCAATTTTGTCAATATATAATGGCTTCTCATGTGTACAAATACCTGCCCATCTTCCACCCCTCGATTCGGTATCAGAAAGACTGATATCACCGAGAATTCCATTCATGCAAACACGGCGATTACGGCATGGGCATGGTCAATATGGAATATATGGAGAGATCATCAATGTTCCAGTTGAAGTGGACATAATGGTGAAACATCTTCCACGGCATCTTGATGACGATCATTGCATCAATGTGCACATTAAGAAAAAGAAAATTCACAAGTCCAGTCATTTGAGTGGTCTCATCAACAAGAGAACAATTAAGGCTTGGCTGCAGTATCGAACCAAAGAATTAACGATATCATAAAATTTATACATAGAACATTATTGGCATATACTCCTTCTGGCGCAGCAGAATTAGAAGAAGATTTGAACACTATGCCCATGATTTTAAGTGGTGATTTTAATGTAAATTTTGCCTTGAAAGAAGCTCAACCACTTGTACAATTTTTAGAAAGTAAATTTAATCTAAAAATGAATAATAATCCCAAAGACAACAACCAGATCAGGCACTACAATCGATGCAATTTTCTCAAGATATTTAAATAATTTACAATCCCGAGTTTTCATTTTGTATTTGTCAGATCACAAACCAATTGTATCTTTTCTTGAACATGAAAGTATGGAAGTGAATGAATAGATTTTTTATAAATGGCGGTGAAAACGTCAACTAACTTTTTTTTCATTAACCTAACACCCTTAGAAATTCCCGAATAATGAATAGTGGCTTCGGTTATCGGGGAAATAATTCTATGTCATAAAACTTGCTGGCTAGGGTGTGTATTTTCATTTCAAGTGCCCATCGAGATCCATGAAGTTTCACTTCTATCGCCTAGCTTTCTAGGCTGATAATTTTTTTTACCCTTGGAGGTTCCATGGCGGGGTGTGGCATCCTGCTCGGAATAGGGCCTGGCACCACATGGCCAAACCAATATGGGCCAATCCCATAAGGAGCTGGCCCGTGATGGCCAACCATATAAGGGCCTGGTCTGTGGTGGCTCGCCATTGTGGTCGTGTTCCTCCTCATTCTCTCTCTCCCCGCGTGGTGGTGGGGGTGGTGGTGTGGTTGGGGATGGGGCTGGTAGTGTGGTTGGGGTTTGCGGCTGGTGGTGTGGTTGGGGTTGGGGTTGGGGCTGGTGGTGGTGGTCGTGATAGCGATGGTGAGCCACGAGGAACAGGAGGAAAAATGGGATGCGAAGGAAGCAGGCTGGTCCCTTTCTGCGCTGACTGTAAAATTCCAAAAAAAAAACATAATTAATATATTTAAATTAACAATCTGGAAATTCATTACCAATCTCATAAAGACCTTCGATTTTGTCGAAAGTTCATTAAAAAATGAATACTTACGGAATTCTGCGCCGCTGCACTAGAGTGCTGAGTGTCGCAAATGCTTTGCGGATCAATTTTTCGGGTTCCTTCGTTTTTTTCTGCAATAAAAAGCTCGTAATTAGCTCATTGCAAAAAGTGGGTCATGCCTAACATTATTCAACACCAATAAGCGTGAATCATGTTGAGAATCACTGATTTCTTTGCAATGATTTACTCTAGAAAATTTCCTCTTGATGCAGCACATTGGCATTCGTTCTGTCTTGAAGGTTTGACAAGATTCCTCTGCAGCACCTTATTGAAAAAAGGTAATTACCTAACAAGTTGACTGCGATTTAGATCGTGTCACTAAGACGGCCGATCAGCGCATCTAGCTCCGCATTATAACACTGGCGGAGCTCTGGTATTATGACATCACATTGCGCGGAGACTGGAAAATGTTGTATGTCGCCATTGATGTATATATCAAGCAAATGATCCCGCATCATCTCGACTTCATACGTGATATTTTCCGGATTTAAACCATACATCAAAGTTATTGCAAATGCAATTGCAAAAACACCACAGTCTACAGAGTTGGGTTGCTGCTGTACTTCACGAGAGACGACCGGATTTTCATCAAATGAATGATGAGGGAAAAGTCGTTGTAAGTACGGCAAATATGGATTTGGACTCGGTGGCTGGATTTGATTACGCAATGAATCATAGACGTAAATGTCTTTTGTGTCGTAGTAAGCACAAACCCAATGCTCACCATCACCATTGACAATTTGAATATGCTTGCGACAAGGTTCAATGGGCTCTATTCTCAACAAAGCATCTCTCAATGATGGTGAGCGATATAGGTAAAGATTTTATGTCACTCGAGACACGATAGTGCCAAAAACATCTATATGAGTTGCCTCCAACTGACCATGGGTGTGGTCCATCAATACGGCGAAATCTTCATTGGAAAGCTCTGTAGTTTGGAATTCCCCTATTGCAGAGTCCTCGACGTCGCCGTGATTAGTGGCCAGTGAATTGTTTGGTGGTGCACCATTTGAAATTTCAGGTATTCCCTTGTCAGATGCAATGTTGGTAGATGTGAACGGCTTTTATTCCGTAAATCCATACGCCTACGATGTCTGCCATCAACAATTTCGGGAATCATCCACCTTTCATAAAATTCGCACAGTTTTCCAACCATTTGATCCCTCCAAAAACCCTCATTATGCATTATAGGGATGACTATGTGGTCTTCAGCAGTAGATATATATAGCCGGCAAGATTTCTTTCCACTGATTGCAAGATTGCCTACAATCTCATAATATAAGGGATTATTCTTCTTTATTTGGCCATGATTATCACGAAGCTTCAATTTATCCATAGCCTCTTCTATTGACAAGTTTCGAAGAACATATGGGCAATGAATTGTGATAATTCCATCACCGAAAATGCCATCTGGTTTGGCGGCCAAGAACGGATGAGTTTTGTCGATTATTACACCGCAGTCCGGTATACATAGGCTCTTTTTGATGTTCCTCTTTACATAGAGGGTGTAGGGTTGAGTTCGCTTCGAAGATGGGTACAGGATTTCTTTTACTGCGACTGCCGTTGGCGTTTCTTTCCTAATACGATATATACCTCCAAAGTTATGGCCGAAGAGAATCTTTTTCACATACACATTCTCGTACGGATCAAGCGATCGCGATCTACGTTCAATATTTTCACGGTCATTCTGCCAATCGCGAAGTACGGCTTTGTGGTTCTCCAATGCCTCCGTATATATATGGGGATCCATGTCTGGCTTCTCGCAATGACGACCATAATCCGAGGGCCGTGTAATGGCACCGGAGTCATCTGCAGGTAATGGAGGCATCTTCTTCTTCTTGACGTATCTGGTGTTGTAGGCATTCTTTTTCTGCTTTTCCGATTTTATTTCGATCAGCTCCTGTGGTGGTGTCTTATTCATTCCCTTGTGAAGACAACTTCCAAGATCCTGATTGCTGAACTGAATAGCAGCCATTGCAATACGTGCTGGATACATGCCTCTTGATTGGACATTGACACCCTTGTGGTAAATAAACTTTGCCAAAACTGAGTTGAAACATTCGGCAAGGTTGGCTGTTTCAGCTGCTAATACATATTCAGCTGTAAGAGCCCAGGTATCCATGATGGCTTCTAGCTGATCATACAGACCATTCAGTCGTAAGACCGGAATCAAATTGATCTCATTCTCTTTGCTATTTCCATCACAGAAATAATCAGCATACTCTTCATGTGAGCCAAAGACATGATTGAGCACATTTTTCATGTCTCGTTTGAGAAAAGATATTTTCATTGCGTTGGAAATCCCTTCCTGTGCTCTTCGAAAGTTGGCGGCACTCGTAACCGCTGTGCAAATCACTTGGATTTTCCCAAAAACTAAGCTCTTCGATCTTTTCGCTTCCTCCGAGCGTCCAGTCTTGAATTTCGCAATCACTTCTCGGATTTCCCGGACTCGACATCGTTGTAGATGACAGCGACATTCTCCTTTTGATACCATGCGTAGTCCTGGATATGGATCGTCATCTCTCACTTTCTTGATAACGCTGCTGTCACCATCTCCAATAAGCTTGTGATAAATCAAGCCATGTTGTGCTAGGCTCTGTGTGAATCCTTGTACGATGACATCGCTTTCCACAGAAAGAATGCTTTTATTTTCTGGGTATTTGATAAAGCATCTGTGGTTTGGAATGGGACGTTGCTGATTGTTGGCGCGGGCACAAACACGGCAATATCGATTGCGATAACCAACAAATAGAATTTTCTTGGTAACAGCACCTATGATGACTGCCATTCCAGACTCTGCTCGACCACCGCTATTGTAGCTCCTTACGGGCCAGGATCCATCAACAATGACTGAACATGCTGGAATTCCGTCAATGAGTGAACCCGTTTCATGAGCAATTCTGAGCTCCTCTTTGCCATTCTGTATTAATTGCTCCTCAGATATTTTCACATAAATGTCATCAAGTTCGGCGCTTATTTCGTTGAAAGGTTTGAAGGTTGGACAAGGGATGCCTAAATTTGCCGTAAATTCTTGCAATGCTGCATGCCCTTGACCTATCGCGGTGATTCCAGCCACTGCACATCGATTTACATCCAGACGATCATCATCTTCCACTTCCGAAGAAGCTCACTTCGTACATTGCAATTTCTGCACTGGAATATCCACTTAGTTTTGAACAAATGATTTTTTTCGTCTATCAGCTCCTGATGCTGAATACCACAGCCAAAAGGACCATGAAGATTGCCAGTGAATTTTTCTCGCAGTTGACGAAGAACGTAGGTAAACGTCACAATGCTTCGTGATCTAGAAGACATTGGGGACACCATTCTTTGAGTTCCTCTGGTGGTCGTTATTTGTGGCGGGGAGGTATTAGCAATATTGGATCCTTCGAGAGTGAGACAAGAGCTATCAACGACAGGATTCACGTTGATCTCAGGAGTAGCTCTCAACGGAGATATTGTCTGACTGACATCGCCATTTTCTCTATTCCAGGAGCTATTACTTTGAGAAGCTCTCTCATCTATTGCAACATCGGTATTTTGAACCATGTCATGATCATTTCCCACAGCTTCAACAATATTTTCATCAATGTTCTGGAAACTTGGTGGAGCCGCGGTAGAATTTCCATGGCTTTCCTGGTAGGTGGGTTCTTTTGATGTCATGAATTAGCCGTGATCATGTAGAATGTTGCTGAAATTGGGTAAAGGTCCAAGATTTTCTGCGGTGTCAGTCTCCATTAGGCCTCTCCTTGATGACCGACAAGTACTACTCTGACTCTCATGCTGCTGAATCGATTCGTCGAATTGATGGCCTATCAAATCTCCTTCAGCCAAGTTCTCCAAAAAAAATCACTAAACAGTGAATTCTGACTGGGCAATGATGCCGATTTCGTAGAAGTATTGGCCGATAATAAATTGCGGAGCAGAGTGGTAGGATCCACGATTTCCGATGGGTGAGAATTCGATTTTGTTGAGCTCTGCTGCGATGAGCGTACTGGTGAGTTGGCCCCATCCCCAGGGGCTATCGTCGATTCAATCCATGTGCCATGAACGGAGTTCGCATGAGGCGTGGCGAAGCCGGGACAATCCGAGCCCGAACAACTTGGTTGTGATAGGCGTTGAGCTGAATTTTCCCCGTCGATGACAGCTATGGCTGTTTGGATCCATCGATGATGCGTAGTGTTGTCATGGACATGAGAAAATCCGGGACAATCAGATCCTGACGAGCTTCGTTGCGATGCAGTAAGGATGCCCGCAGCATCAGCACCCGATATCAGCAAGCTACATAAAGAAACATCAATCACGTTGAGAATAACCCACTGTCAACTTATATAGGAGAAACCCATGTCATTTTTATATTTCACGAGCAAAATTCTTCACAGAAAAAAAAAGAAAGGCAATGGAATTAAATACAGTTATTTTCAAAATAAATTATTATAAGTTCACTTACCTTTTGGGCCCCCGTTTTCGTCTCGTTGCCGATAACCGCAATTGTCCTTTTTCATTAGGATTATTATTCCGTTTTCGTTTCATTTCGATTTTTTTTTCACGGACACAAGCACCTTCACTCGCGATAACAATGAAACTAGAATGCAGCCGCTATTGTGTAGGATTCCCGCAATGAATTTTAAAACACAGAATTTGTGTTTAAATAAAAATTTATGATAATGGAGTTTTTTTTTTTATTTAGAATTTATGTTTAATTAAAATTGATATTTATTACGAAATTCGCGCAACGTATAAGTATTATGACAAAAGATGTAGATTTTCGAAGAGGTTTCTGATGTTTTCAGTAGACTCAGTGCTCTCTATAAAGTTCGGAATCTTACTAACAAACAAATAATGTCGCAGTCCTCAGTTGCTTACCTGAGGATACAAAAAGAATATTGGAGGGGTTGGAGGGAAACATTCCTATATTTTGGGCATGCAGATAATTGCTTTTAGCAAATAAGAAATATGGAAAATTCGTCCTGGCATCAGGGTTTATAGTGGGCTTAAGAGTTGGCCCAGACGTAGTTGGGGTATGCCACAAGTAATAAATGAGTGGAAAATAGTAATGTTAACATATAAACATAGGGGTATACCACCTTCTTCCTTCGCGTCCCATTTTTCCTCCTGTTCCTCGTGGCTCACCACCGCTATCACCACCACCACCACCAGCCCCAACCCCAACCACACCACACCACCAGCCCCACCACCACGCGGGGAGAGAGAGAATGAGGAGGAACACCCCCACAATGGCGACTATGGCCCAGCTGACGCCCCAGCGATTAATCTGGGCGGAGCAGGAAGGGACCCAGGTGTCCCCAACGAAGCAGGCCCCATCGGAATAGGGCCCTACCTGACTAGTCATCACAGACCAGGCCCTTATATGGTTGGCCATTACGAGCCAGCTCCTTATGGGATTGGCCCATATTGGTTTGGCCATGTGGTGCCGGGCCCTATTCCGAGCAGGATGCCACACCTCGCCATGGAACCTCCAAGGGTAAAAAAAAATATTGCCTTCAACTGATTTACTTTACAGCATTTTTGATTGATTTTTTCTTTAGCAGAGAGCCAACAGAGGCAGGTCCAGAAGGCCTAACAGAGGTCGATCCGGAGGCCGCAACAGCGGCCAGACAAGAGATGGATCCACGAGAGGAGGCAGAAGAGGGGGGAAGAAGAACAGAGCTGCAACAATTTATAAAATATTTACAGGGCGCTCAGATTAAGTGTGCCGATTCTGACCAGGCATGTTTTGGGGGTGATTCTGAGCAGAAAAGTCCTTTTCCACTTTTCGCTCGGACGCACCCCTGCAGAGATATGGGGTGAAAAGAACGGCCAATGGGGCGCGAGCATTGCGCGGCTCTCCGTCCGTGTGCCGCGGGTAAGCAGTGTGCGTGCTTCCCCTTCTCCTCGGGCGGACGTTCCATTCCGCTAGTGAGTGAGAGAGAGAGAGAGAGCGAGAGGGGGAAAGATATTTCAAGACAATTCGTTCGCGGGAGGGGGGGGGGCGCTGGGGTGATTAAAAACCGATTAGAATTTACATTAATATTATTTCTTAAAATACAAAATTCTGAAAACCGCGGGCATCCCCCTTGGCATTCCGGAGATCATTTATTAAATGTTAATTATCTCATGATGCAGGAGGCCTACAGTATTTTGTTAAGAGATCTTGTTTGAAACGTGGAGGTTTAGCGCCCAAATCGTAATGAAGGCCCCCGGTCAGGCCAAAAGGTCAGCAGCGACACCTCGGGTCACTAGGCCCCCTAGCTGACCCCGAAAGTACGGAAACTCGCTCCAGTCTATCGTAGATCCTCAGCGAGCGCGGTAACTCTAATCAACCCCAGAAAATCTCCCTTTGTGATCGAGTACATTACCGAGTACATCGACGGGTACATCTCCGTTAGAGATAAACGGCATTATTAGCCCAGTTTATAAAGTTAATCAACAGTGTTATTAATTGTTATTTAAACCTTATCGAACTATTAATTGTACATCATCGGGTTATTTGTGAAATCAGTGTTAAGAAAACGACTTTGGTGGCACGTGACCCCAATAAACTTTTATATAAACCCTCAATATTTAATAGACTTTTTTCCACCCTATTCATCCTCCATCCTTGAATCACTCCATTCAAATTCCTCCCACATCCACCCTAAATTCAGTAACTCCCCAAACAGATCTTTTTTATTGCAAATTAAATTTACAACAAGAAAGGTCTCTTGACAAAATCTTGTAAAAGAGCCTCTTATCAGGATAATTAATAATCAACAATGCATCTCTACATTCCCAGGGGATGGCTCGCGATTTTCGCGGAATCCGGCGCAATAAACGCGTTTTCTTGATTATCAACTAACCAAATGGATTTACGGCTTTTTGTCATAAGAGATTTGTTGCAGAGAATCAAATTGTCTACAACAAATGTCTTATGGCGGGTCCCGTAAATCCATTTGTTTATTTAATAATTGGAGTTCAAAGTTAAATAAAAATCCGCGTTTCATTAAGAAACGAAGTCATTTTCGCGATTTTGACATAGGATAATTAATAATGAAAATTGGATTCCCGGCAAAAAAACCGCCTTGACAAAATGTTGTAAATATTTTTGTTATAATTGTCGAAGGGGATGGCTGGCGATTTTCCCGGATTCGTGAGCAATAAACGCTAAAAAAGTAGCAAATAGTTAGGGACTCTTCTAAAGATGGGGTAATTACGATATTTGGCTACCTAGCTGTCGTAAAGGCCCATGTGGAAGGGACGCTGTGTCGCACAGCTTTACGACTTAGCCTGTTGCCCCCCGCGCAAAAAAGGGTTTTCCCACTACCAGTATGAATTATAACTCAAATGCGGCACGTTCAAGTCCAAATTTCCCATCTGCAGACGATGGAACAATTGATCGAGAGGAGCAGGCCATTTTCACCCATAAAAATTATTATTTTATAGTTGGCAGAGGAAATTTTTCCAGCAATTTTTCCGAAGCGTCAGTATCCCTAAAAACGTCTTCGAAGACAGAGATAGATTTCGCGTTTTCTTGCTCCTATACTGTTCTCGAATAAATAACTTGTAGTTCCCTCTCTTTACCGGCATAGAAACATACATAGAATGGCAAAGTTTAGTGCAGCAGATTATGCGGATATGGTGACCATTTACGGTATTGCCAGGGGTAATGGGGCGAAAGCCTCACGGTTGTACGCGCAACGGTACCCTCACCGTGTGGTTCCTGACGCACGAACCTTCCAGAACGCCCTGCAACGTCTCCGAGAAGGAAATATTCTCCCGCGAAATGGGGGATCAGGGCGTTCAAGAACTGCTGCTACGGCACAAGTGTAGGAAGCGATCCTGGAGGCCGTGGAGGAGGATCCACAGCAATCCACTCGGGCGATCGCGGCTTCCTTAGGAATCCCACGGAGCAGGGTGCATAGAGTTCTCCAGGAGGAAGGGTTTCACCCCTGGAAATTTACCCCGGTCCAGGAGTTAAAGCCCGAGGACCTCCCCAAGCGTTTGGCCTTCTGTAGATGGCTCCTCGACAGAAGTGAAGAGCCAAACTTCCTCAGAAACCTACTGTGGACGGACGAGAAACTCTTTGCGAAGAAGGGGATCATCAACCAGCATAATGAGCATCATTGGGCGGTTGAAAATCCTTGTCTCGCAAGGAGTTCAAAATTCCAATATCGCTGGGAAACACTAAATGTCTGGGGAGGAATCCTTGGAGATGAGGTGTACATACACCTTCTTCCAGGACGTCTCGACGTAAGTATTCCACATAGTCAATACTGCGTTTCCTGTTGGACTTCGATGTCTAACCCGGTATGATAGGTTTCTTCTAATAATAATTTTTTTGTTTGCAGGGTGGGAACTATTTGGGGTTCTAGCGAGAGCGGCTTGCAGCGATGGTTGGTGATGGTGCGGCCTCCAGGGATGTGTGGTTCCAACACGATGGAGCACCAGCACATACCTGTGTATCCGTCATTGAGCAACTCAATCAATGGTTCCCAGAGCGCTGGATAGGGAATCGCAATGACCGGGACAGGGCCGGACGACGAGCGCCACCAGTTGCGTGGCCCCGCCTTCTCCAGATCTTACCCCACTCGATTTTCTTCTTTTGGGGTACTCTGGAGTCGCGCGTACACGCTCACCACCCCGCGAATCAGGAGGAAATGATTCAACTGCTGCATGCAGCAGTCGCAACCATCACTCCTGATGAACTGGAGCGAATGCAGGGCAACTAGCTGCAACGGGCCCGACTTTGCATCGCTGCTGGAGGTGGACATTTTGAAAACCTACTGTAGTCTACCCCAAGAAAAAAAATCGGTCCTTTTCAGGGCCACCAAACTAGTCAGGCGTATACTCTCTTTTTTCCTGTCTGTATGTATTAAAAAATAAAAGTCACAATAAAAACAACATTGCAGCAACACAGTAGGCCTTTTTTTATTTATTGCTCCCGATTGCTTATCAATAAAAAAAAAATTGCACCCCATTCCGCGAAAATCGCGAGCCATCCCCTGCGAATGTTGACATGAATTGTTTACTGTCAATTATCTGTTTTTTTTTTTTTTAATGCGCGAAACTTTACAAGTTTATACAGCATGATATATATACAAAGCTTATTGGTGTTGTCTACATTACGTAGCAGACAGTCTTGTCTCTGTGGAGGGTTGCACTCTCAGATTGCTCTCATGGAGAAAGGTCGATATTATTTCAATGCACTTAGGGTCTAACTCTTTTAGAATTTTTTTGCTGCTATACGGAGGCCAGAATTGGTTCTTCACCAATTATCAGTACATTCTACACCTGGGAGCGTCGTGTCTAGGACAGTCCCAAAGAACATGGTCAAGGTCCTCGTCAGGGCAAGCACACTCACATTCAGCTGAATTTATCAAATTTTTTCTTTTCAAGAAAGCTGCAAGGTGCTAGTGATTGGCCCTCGCTCTATTGACCCATGCTATCGTGGACCGCGGATAATCCTTGTTGTGGAACCAGGGTTTTCTGCTATCTCTGTAGAATTCCTTGAGAAATGTTTTGCCTTTACCTCTGGCGTTGTCGTTTCTCCCTTCCTCTATACAAATTTCTAGGGTAGATTCTAGAGACTCTTTCTTCATATATTCCCTAAAGTCGGTAAACGGTACTGGGAGTCTGAAGTTAGGGAGTAAATCCGTGGCCTCTCTGACCAGTCAGTCGGCTTCCTCGTTACCCTCAATTCCCGTATGCGAGGGAACCCACTCAAATTGTATGCTATTTTGATTGTTATTGTTCTGGTTAAATTCTTCACAGTTTTTTTTTATTTCTAGTAACATTTTATTGCCTCTGATGTTATGGGTTGGTCGTGATAACGAAGTGAGGGCACTGAGGGAGTCCGTTACAATGATATAATCATGGTTGGGTGAGTGGACAGCGATTTTTATGGCCTCATGAGAGATCTCGCCAACTTGAGACGCGGTGAGAAACAGGCCGAGCCCACAGAATTCCCGTTTGGTTTTTTGCTACCGTCAGTGAAAATTTTGATGGCATTTCGTTGCCTACGATCTATTTCTGGGTAGGTTTCTGTTGGCTCGTCCTCAATAGCAGGACTAGCAACGATTGTCCTGTACTCGTACAGGTACATGTTGAAATGATCTTCCATGCACAACTCTTGGATCATCGGGATTAACCCTCGTATGCACTTTTTGAACATACGTTCTTTGTCATTTGGTATAAATTCGTCATTCTCAATCATGGCGTGAATGGTCGACGAGACCTGTGAATTGCGGTTGGACAGAGCTTTGATAAAAAAATTCTTGCAGAGAAAAATTGAGCGTTTTTCAATGAGCGGAAGTTTACTCTCCGCTAGTAGGACATTAGTTGGAGTAGATACTCTGTATCCTAGACAATACAGAATCGCAGCGTACTGAAGTCGTTGAAGCTTATTGGTGTCTAGTTTAGAGATTGGGGTTGAGATGAATGAACTGTAATCGATGATTGAACGAACAAAGGATTTATAGATTATTAGTAGGGTATCTGGATGAGCACCCCACCATGTGCCTCTGAGGAATTTTATGATGTTAAGGGATTTGTGAGGGATTTGTGAGTGAGGATCGTAGGGTTTTTGCAAGCTGGGGCTTAAATGATAATCTATGGTCGAATATGACTCCTAGAAATTTTGCCTCTGGAGAGCAGCGGATTAGGTGGTCATTGATTTTTATCCTTGTGCGTGTGGGCGGTTTTTTCCTTTGATGGAAATGCACGAGTTGCGTTTTCATTGGAGACAATGAAAGTCCAATCTCGCTGAGGTTGGTGTCTATTATTTTTGCTGTTTCCTCTAAGGTTGATTTCATAGACGCTACGGTTGGTTGGCTTGTGTATATTGCGACATCATCAGCGAATTGAGAGACCACGACTTCGGCTGGGAGATTTTCGACAACCGAGGAGACGTAAGTAGTAAGTGGGCACGATTGGTGAATTTTATTCCAGGAATCGTCCCCCTTCCCCCCTTTTTCCAGACGTGTCTGAACACGTTTTCTCCATTGTCCTTTGAGGAGGACGTCGCCGCTCTAGGGCCCCCTGGGGTGACGGTCCCCAAAAAATGTCATTGTTCGACAGGAAGTGGGTGGTGGGTGGGTGGCAAGGGCCACGTTATTCAAAAGGGGGGGGGGTAAGGGTCACGTGATTTAAGGGGGGGTGGTATGGGCCACGTGGTTCAAAGGGGGGGCGTGGGAAATGTGGGTAAAGATGTGGAAATGAAATAAATATATAATACATAATTTATTGAGTATATAAATCATTTATTCAGAAATTATACTTGTATGAGGGGTGGTACATAATATTGGGGAGTTAAAAAATAGTGGTAATCAAAATTATTATTGTTATTATTAAATTAATGCAAACGGAATATATTTTTTAAAGACCGTTGGTTACAATGCAAACTACCTTTACCAGACAAGTTCTGAGAAGGCTTACTTAAATTTCTACGATTACAATTGCGTTTTTGAATAATTTTGTTGAACATTTTCATAACAATGCGATCGTTACGTTTTGTGTCTGAAGTAAATAGTTTATGAAAGGACTGTAAAGACCGATCATTGAACAACCAGTGAAGCAAAACAATGCAGTACTGCCCACAAACATCAGAAGATATATCTTGGAGTCTCTTCTGGCTCCATTCATAAACATTGCAATTTCGCTTAAGGCGCTGAGAGATTGCTGTGTCGAAGGGTGGCATTCCAAAGCTGTCGAAATACATGCCTCGCCTATTCGAACCGAGGTAAACGGCAACCCAGTGACTTCCTGCCTGATTGTGGTTGTCGGTGTTGATGATGATAGCACAGGGCCGGGGCCATGTCCAGGGGACACGGTCGGCAGGGTAGACACCTCCAATGCATGCATCTGTATGCGGTAATATCTCCAGGAGCTCAAGTGTATTCATAGAACGATGGTAATCCGGGAAATGAGCGTTGGTCTCGTTCAGCAGGTTGAATGCAACTAATGCAATCTTATTCTGCGCATCCATTAAGTAGTCTTCCATTTTCATCCGCTGTAGTCGACAATAACCTGCCTTGTGGAATCAATTTCTAGCAAATTGTCATATTCGGCGTACAACAAACAATTTACATTCTGCTCTGTTGCTCTATTGAAGCGAACTTCAATACGAATACTTCCACTTTTCACCAGATTCCAATGGCCAGCGGAACTTGCAGATAAATCAGGGGTCAGATCAAACGCGAACAAGCAAAATCCATCGGAATAGCCCGCACGAGATATGCTATTCCCATGGTCACTGAAATGTGTTCCAGTACCAGCAAATAGTGTGTTGTATGCTTCCACATCTAGGCAGACGCCAGAGGTGAAACTTGGCTGCAGAGGTTTTGTAGGTACTTGACGTCCATCGACATTCAGACATACAAGTTTATCCCAAAATTTTGAAAGTTGAAGGGATTCTTCTTCCTCGAGCCGTTGAAACTGGCATTTTCAACAAATCCCAGTATGATTCTTTTAGGCAGCTGTCCCAAAATCGCATTGTCTATTGTCTCTCCCATAATCCCATTATGGAGAACAAAAGATTTGACCTCAACCCGTGTCAAAGGATATTTCGCAGTTGTCTTTGCAAGCGTTTTAGCATGAGCTATCAAAATTCCAGGGCTGAGTTTGACACGACGAACAATCAAGGAGGCTTCTACTATACGCAGCTTATAATTCAGGGCACTATCGTCCATAAGGCAAAAGTCGTCCTTTGCACGGATAAGACGAACGCGTAGCTCTACGCCATTCATCAAAAACTTATCTTGATTGAACACGTCACAATGTAAATGTCCCAGTAGATCAAAGGCTTTTCCATCTTTAGTAAAGGCCTGACGTGCGGCTAACCGATTGTTGTTTCTCGCATCACCCGCAGCTACAGCAGTAGAATCCATTGCACCATAACTATCCGTAGCCCAAAGAGACATTCCAAGATGGGAGGACTTGGCATCTGTTCCATAGTTTAGCAATGTTTCAATGTATGCTCTATAGGCGTACAGATTATTTGGAGGCGTAACAACTTTTTGGTTGAAATATACATCCACTTGGTTAAACATTGAATGTAAAAAATTATTCACAGGACCAACAGAGTCCTCGAGTACAGCAGAGCCATCGGGTTTCAGGATTCTGGCGCGAACTTTGATCATGATGTGTGCCAAATCGATATATTCTTCTCCATGGCCTGGTACGATAAATTCAATTGGGGCATCGTCCGACAGCGTAGATACAGGATTATAATAAACAAATTGAGAATTTTCAATACTTGTTTGTGTAGGTGGTATGGTAAATAGGTCCAGCTCCGACTTCACACACTCAGAAGAGTGCGAATGTAGAAACGACATGATGATTAGTTGAAAATATCGTACAAATCACGAGTCTTCCGCTTTGATTTATGTCTCGTTACTTTTTTCACTTTCTTGCTTTTTTTGTTTGCAACGGGTCTCTTCTTTTTATTCTTCCGAGTTTTGGATGTCTTGGCAGATCCGCGGCCAGTGAGCTTATGAGAGGCGAGACGTTTACGCTTCCTCTTATATCCTGAACCGCGCATCATGGTCCCAATTTTGTCCTGGGCCCTCCTTTTCAATTTCAATCCAGACTCGGCTAATCGGTCTTCCAGCGCCACCTTTGAAGGCTTGCCATTTGTCACTACATCCCCAACAACGTTAATACCCGCATTGAGAGCTTCTTTACCGACAGCTCTGGCTGCGCTTCCCAGATAGGGCAGAATGCGCCGAAAAAGACCCCCAAGGAAAGCACCAATTCCATGTCCTCTTTGATAAGGACTTCCAACGAATACCCTTCCAAAATCACTATATCGATCCACTGTTCTTCCACCAGCCTGGTTTGCGTAATATGTAATGTACGGACTCATTTTTTAGTCAATCAATCCTCTTGAAATGAAGTGTCACGTTCAAAGGACCATACTCGAATGGAATCATATCACCCTGATTGCATCTTATATCTCTTTCAAATGTGCGAAATGAATACCTCATCAATGGAATATAATGAGGAGTGGAAAACGTAGTACAGTGTATGGACCCATAGGTATACGTAGAAACGCTGAATGGTACCACTCGTAACAAAGATGACTGCACGTCACCTGTTACGGACGGTACACAAATATCGTTGTAGATGAACAAATTCGCAGGCAAGCCTCTGGCCAAACTTGCTGGTAAAGATCCTTCACAATGGGGCCTGGCGCTTGTGAGGTTGTGCGCACGTCTCTCAAACCCCAACATATCGGCTACTTTATCGGAAAAGTCTATTGCATGAACTGTGCTAGTGCAGTTTCTGGTGTTGCAGTGTTTTACAATTTTCACAAAACCTTGTTGAGTCAAATATTCAAATCGGATATGAACACTCAAAGGCGGAAAAGCATTCATGAACCCCACTAAATCTGTTATATCTTTGAAAACTGCAGTAGGTAGAAAAAATGTTCGTAGTCCGTTCACCTTACTCTTATTGGAGATTGCATTACTAACGAAATTGATTGAAGCATCTTTTCGATCACGTATATGTAAAAAATTGCAAGGAAATTGTATTTCACTCAGACCCACTACCCATTCTCCTTCCAGTTCAACTTGTTTTGGAAGCAAGGTTGTGGATTTCGATGCTGTATTATCAGGATGATAGCTCATGCTGTTGTTGCTGGGAAGCACCATATAAAATTCGTTTCTCTTCATTTTTTCCCAATTACATGCAGTTCTGCAGCAGGAATCCAAGAATCAAACTTATCAGGATATCCTTCCCAATGAACAAGAAACTGCTTATTTTTTCATTTTCCCTTGGAGCGTATGACACGTTCCACTATAAACTCGTCCTCGTCCGTTGGTTTATTGACAACCACCAATTCTGGTTCGTAGAAAAATCCGTCAATTGGTTCGTCAGCAAAATCCATCACCTCGTATATCGGCAATGATTGCTTGAAGACAGCTTTCGTTATTTTGAATATTTCTTTACTCCAATTAGTTTCATATCCTTTCTCAAAGGTGCCTTTCGTTCGACTGATGCGTACATAGTCACCAACTTTATATTTAAAGGATTCTTTACGTGGTTTCTCCGTCTTGAATCGACTTTGTATATTACGCCATACGTATGGTGCATTATCCATAGTCACAGCCGCAGGCGCCATCTTTATTGAAGAATGTCGCGAGTTGTTATAAGACTCGACAATTTGTTTCAAAACATCTGTATACTTATATGTTCGACTGTGTGTGAAGTAACGCCACATACGTTCCTTCAATGTCCGATTGAAACGCTCTACAACTGCAGCTTTTATGTCGGGATTAGGTGCAACACGAAATTTTATTTTCTTATCAGAAAAAAATTTTTGGACACTGTTGGCCATAAATTCTTTTCCCTTGTCCGTTTGTATAGAAACAGGAACGCGCCCTCCATTTGTATCGATTATACGCTTGAAAGCTTCAAGAACCTGTGATGCTGATTTATCTTTCAATGGTTCTACCCAGGCAAACTTACTCAAGACATCAATAACTACAAGCAAATATGAAATCCCATCATTATATGTTTTTAATGATCTCAATTCAACTAGGTCTGCCTCCCACACATCATCAATGTTGGTTACTGTATAATGAAGACGTGGAAATTTACGCTTAATGGGTTTATGAAGAGTATAAGTGTTCTGAGCATTAAGCCAATTTCTTATTTCACTTTCAGGTATTTCTTTCTTATATTTTGACAAAATATTTCGAGCCCCTGTGTATGCCTCAGGCTCTGGAAGGTCAAAATATGTCCTCGAGAGTTTTTCATTGTTCAAAACGGAAGCCATGATGTAACTTTGTCGGTTTTCGCAGTGTAGGGAGAACTAAGCCGGGGTTGTTTCGAGTTTTTACGGGGGCGATGAACAGGAGGAGTGCGTGATCTATAGCTTTTCCTTCTTCTATCTTCGTCTACGGAACTCTCGTCCTCTGAAATTTCAGGTTCTCTTCGATTCCTAATGTCTGGCAATGCTGGTGGAGGCTGATGAAACTTGGGATTACCCAGAAACTCCCGAGGGGTGTTCAGGCTTTGGAGATAAACGGCAAAATGCTCCCATCCTTTAGCTGAATATGTTTTCCGTGCTCTGACAACATCTTGTATGAGATCCACAATATTGACACCAGGAAATGTCTGTCCATCCAAAGTCACTTGTCCTTTTGAATTCCATTTGAGTCTGTTAGCAGTATCAATGGCGTCAATGTATTCTAGTATACCAGCGGCTTTTCGCTGATATACTTTAGGTACAGTAGCAACAATAGCTTTTGGGTCGTATCGTTCAGCGGTTTCAGTTTCGACGTGGGCCTCCGTTTCTAACACCGGCGTTTTAGTTTGTTCTGTATAAAACAAATATCGCCTCAGAACGTCGTTATACAACTTCCATTTTTCATGGTCATCTCTAGGGCTTTTCGAATTTAAAATTTCCAATAGCTGGGTATCTAATCTGCTTGTAACAGTGCCTGGAGTTTGCGCTGATGGCTGAATTTCTTTAGCCAATTCCGTTAAAACATGGTGAGCATCAACATGTGAAGAATTTTTTTTTTTAGACGCTCCACACTCTCCTCTGGTACAAGAATCATTTTACGTGCATGTTCCATCCTTATACAATGGCTGAGATAAGTGCGCTTATCAGAGGACCCAATAGCATCGGTAAAATTGAACCACCTTTCTGATTAATGGTTTTTTTCTTGCTATTTAAACTTTGTTTTTTATTGGCGAGTTTTCTCAATAGTTTTTTATGTTTGCACAGTTTTGATTTCTCGCAATTTTTCAAAGGAATATTTCCGTGTAACAAATTTAAAGCACACTCGCAAATGCAGCGAATTAAACCTTTATTAGCGTGTTGTATTATTACTTGGCGTAGCCTGGGTGGTGCGTAGATGAGTGCGTGTAATAAGGCTGTATTTTTTTCTCCCAGCGACTTGCGAACAGAGCCGCTTTCAGAACGACTTCTCGTTGCCATCACACATGAACGACTGGTACACTCCGTGGTGCCCCTCCTCCTTTTATATTGCGATCCTTCCGCGGAATATAAACATAATGATGGGGATCACTGGGGAATACATTGGTACGAAACCTACAGTTTTCAGGAGTCGATTGTTTCAAATCTAGCAACAAATAGCCATGAGCTGCCGAACTTGCATCAAAATAGGCTTCTTGCAGAAATTTTGGATCTTCTGGATATATTTGACGAGCCAAATGGGCAATTTGTGCACGATGTCTGGGATTTTTAAATACCACTATGTAATTTGTATTCAATGAAATGTCTCTATGTCCTTTTCCTTGGTGGAATAAATTTTGAGATAGAAACATTACACTGAGATTTTTATGATGGCTTCCTTTTGTAAATAAATCAACTATTGCACCATTCGAAGATTCCCGCATCAAATCGTCCACGACAACCAATTTTGGCTTATTATCATCAAAATCTCCAGATCTTGGTAGGCCTTCACGAAATTCGACAAAATTATTATCATAATCCGAATATCCATTCTGCCACTCAGCGTAATAAAAGATCACTTTTTCAATTTGTGTATCGCACATTTGTTTAATTTCCTTCAAAAACCTTTTAACAAAAAATATTTTTCCACAACCCGTGGGACCACAAATCATTGCAGTAAAGGGATGTTTCCACCTCGTGTCCATATTGCCTTCTGATTAATCATGCCTAAAACCTCATCATTTTATACAATTTTACGATATCCGAAAATATGGATTTGAAAATGCTAGAGAGGGGCGTGACGTAATGCACCTGTATTGAGGTTCAAGTGGGCTTGCCTATGGCTAGGGCAAGGACAATGGGCGGAGGCGGGGTCAGGCAAAAAACGTGAAGAGGTGCAGTAGATCCCCCTGTGGCGCCAACAGTAATGTTCCGTCGTGGAATCTTTTTTCGTATCTTATTCTTTATTATTAATTTTTCTCAATATGCAAACACTGTAATAATGTCCAGATGCAGCGATAATAAACCACACTATCGCTAATTCTGACATTTTTAGTTTATTAGCCGAAATGGGGAATCCCCAAATCTATTAAATGCTTTTAGTTTTTATTGCTCTAATTCCCACCATTTACTTAGGTCGTTCATGTATTTTGGAGGGTCAATCATGTAGCGGAGACCCTACGGCCCAAATAAGACCCGACCATCCACCTTCTTTTTATGGCCATACTTCTCCCACTCTATTCTCGAATTTATGTGCAAAGCACATTTAATAGTTCAGTTCAATTTTAGTCTCCAACGTTAGAACAACGGAACGAATCGGTCCTTTTCAGTCTTAATCGAAGCACTGTAAAGAGTCCGGTTATTCAATTCAAATTCATCGCCTTTAAGTCAACCATCACTGTAAGACGATAAGGTTGTGAAAGTGTCCTTTGTGTTTTTTCCTTAAAAATAAATAAAATTATCACATAATAAATACGACTTGTGCTTATTTAACAATAACCTAATCCAACCGTTTGATTCTTCATCCAAGAACAAACATTTTATTGGTCCTTCGAGCCGGATATTGAATCGTGATTGAATAAAAACTTTGAACTTTGTAAACTCATCGTGGATAAAACCAGTGCACTGTGGTGAAGTGAACGACGCGCATTCATCTCCAGACCTGTGAATCCCGACATCGCACGAAACCTCTATTAAAACCATTAAAAATCATCGTGAGTGACACCAATGTCCGTGTAGTGAAGTGAACGACGCACATTCGTTACACCCCTGTGGACTCCGATATATGGTTTCAAGCATGCCTGAATTATCCAAGCTCAGACGTCAACGTGGTCACATCATTGGGGCCATCACACACCTAAAAAATGCCGTGGTGTATTATAAGGCCTTAGAAGCTGAACTTCAGATTCCAGAGAAGCTACAAGTTGCCGCCGTGGCTCTCAAAGCAAAGTTCGCAGCCTTTGATGACCTTCAAGAACAAATAGAAACACTGGATGAAGCCGAAAAAGCGAAACGGTTCGAAATCGAGGGTGATTATTACGACGTCATCGGGGAAGTTACAGCCATCGTGTCTCCTTTGCCCAGATCCAGAAGTGTCACCAGTGATATCCAACGGGTGCCTTCCCCAGCCGGTTTGGCAGCAGACACAGCCACATCTCTCCTCGCCCTCATGCGTTTACCAGAGCTGGAGATCGTCAAGTTCAATGGCGAATATGAAAATTATCGACCATTCATCGACACATTCATGTCTGGCATCAATAATTATCCCCAGCTCTCCAAGTTTCATAAACTTCAGTATTTCCGCAGTCTTCTGACTGGCAAGGCTGCCAAAGTTATTGAAGCTCTTCCAAACACCGAAAACAATTACGAAACTGCATTGGAAATGATCGACAAAAAATTCAACTTTGAGAGAAAAATTCTCTCGAGACACTGGTGGACTCTCCAAGATCTTCCTATCATCACCAAGGAAACTCCAGAAGCCCTCAGCAATCTTGTCGATACTATCAACCAACACCTTCGGTCATTAAAGAATCTCAATCAACCAGTGAATCAATGGGATTTACCGCTCATATGTCTGATTCAATCGAAGATCAGCCCCGAACTCTTCACTCTTTGGGAACTCAAGATCAAGGATTCCAAGCTGCCCACCTACACCAGCCTCCTGGAATTCCTAGAGAATCGATCACAGTGTTCAACTCGGATCACATCAACTATCAATGAACGTTCGAGTCATTCCAAACGAGGTAGACAGGCATTCTTCACATCAGAAACCACTTGTGACATGTGTAAAGAAGGCCACAAGATTGGTAAATGTCCGAAGTTCAGAGCTCTGTCACCAGCAGAACGCTACAAAATCGCAAAACAAAAACTATTGTGCATCAACTGTCTTGGCGCCAAGCATGAAAGACAACAGTGTGTTTCACGCTTCGATTGCAACCATTGTCACGAACGTCATCACACCCTTCTTCATTTCAATGATAAGTCTGAATCAAGGAATCCAGTCAACAAATCTTCAACAAAGCCAGCTGTCAAGCCTCAAGCGCAACCACCCATGGACAGCCAGGCATGACTAGAGGAACATCAGAGCACCAACACGACAGGTCAGTCCTTCATCATCAACACCTCCAACTGTGATTTGATGGTCACCGCTCAACTCCAGGTAATCAATCATTCTGATCAACCCGTAAATTGTCGGGCCCTTCTGGACACCTGTTCCACCACAAATTTCATGACCGAGCGTCTGGCCTTGTCATTGAAATTACCTACAAAGAACTTCGTAGTCCCCATCGGTGCTCTGAATTCCATGAAGACTTCCACGAAACACCTCGTCACTGCAACGATACGGTCTCGGGTCAGCAACTTCAAGAAGACACTGGACTTTCTAACTGTCCCCCGTATCTCATCTCTGGTTCCCGATCAACGTCTTGATCATCAGTGCATCAAGATACCTGCTAATTTACCATTAGCAGATCCAGAATTCTATCAGCCTGGACACATTGACATGCTCCTAGGCTGTGGAACAACCCTTTCCATGCTTGGCACATCGAAACGGCGCCTGTCCTCCAAGGATCAACCAGACTTATACTTGATGCAGTCAGCACTCGGCTCGATCATCGGTGGAGGGGTTCCTGTTCAACAATCATCAACATCATTCTCCTGTCATCTCACGAACATTGAGAATCTACAGTTCGACTTAACGAAGTTCTGGGAAATTGAAGAAGCCGTTCCAGAATCCAACAGCATCCAGAATGAATGCGAGCAACATTTCACTGCTAACTTCTCGAGAAGCTCCACGGGGAGATACGTTGTGGCACTCCCTTTCAACGAGAAAATCAGCAATCTCGGAGAATCTCGCTCTAGGGCCTATCATCGATTCAAGGCCTGTGAACGGAAATTACTTCATAATCCAGAACTGAAAACCCAGTACGATGCAGTACTTCAGGAATACCTTGACCTCGGCCACATGACTGAAGTCAACACCCATAACATCTCTCATCCAGGTTACTACCTGCCTCACCACGCCGTCTTCAAAGAAGGGAGTCTGACAACCAAGCTCAGAGTGGTCTTCGATGCATCAGCCAAGACCAACACGGGTATCTCATTGAACGATACTCTCCATGTTGGGCCCACCATCCAAGATGACATCCTGTCTCTTCTTTTGAGGTTCCGGCTACACCAATACGTCTTGACAGCGGACATCGAGAAGATGTATCGCCAGATACTCGTGAAACCGGAGGATCGTAAATATCAACGAATCTTGTGGCGCAACGATGATGGTCCAGTCCGAACCTACGAGTTGAATACTGTTACTTTCGGGCTATCCGCTGCACCATATCTCGCCATTAGATGCCTCCATCAACTGGCTACTGATGAGGCTCAAGATTTTCCAATAGCTGCTGAGATCTTGAAACGCGACATGTATGTCGATGACCTTTTGACTGGAGCTGAAACTCGAGAACATGCAATAGCCATTCGGGATGAATTAACCCAGCTGGTTAAACGGGGAGACTTCAACCTGCGTCAGTGGGCATCCAACGACCCCAGCCTGCTCCAAGACCTAGCACCCGACGACATCAACCGCCATCTGCTCATCTCAGACTCGCCTACATTGAAGACCTTGGGGTTATGCTGGAATTCTACGAGTGACAACATCGCGTACAAGGTAAAATCGGTCGAGATAACTGCTCCAATCACGAAGCGAATGGTCTTGTCTGAGACAGCTAAGATCTTCGATCCATTGGGTCTCCTAGCTCCAGTCATCATCATCGCCAAAACCTTCATCCAACGGTTGTGGAAGCTGAAGCTGAATTGGGATTCTCCACTACCAGCCGACGTTCAGAAGGAGTGGCAAGAGTTCTACCAGCAGCTACCAGTTCTCCAAGAATTCCAACATCCACGCAAGGCTCTCACTCAACTAGTACAGAGAATTGAGCTGCATGGCTTTTGCGATGCTAGCAACCTTGCCTACGGCGCTTGCATCTACGTGAAATCCATCAGCACCACCGGCACCACTCAAGTCTCCTTGTTATGTGCCAAATCCAGGGTCGCTCCACTAACCAACAAACCTTTCTCACCCAGACTGGAGTTATGTGGGGCATTGCTGCTCGCAAGGCTGATGACGAATGTCCGAAACATCATCCATATCCAAATCCAGCGAGTGAACTATTGGACAGATTCCACAGTGGTTCTCCACTGGCTGCATACTCCTTCAACGAAATTACTACCGTATGTGGCCAATCGAGTCTCTGAGATTCAGCAGATGACACTAATCTCTGACTGGAAGCACGTCAGGACTCACGAGAACCCAGCAGACCTGGTGTCCAGAGGACAAACAGCAGAAGAGTTTGTCAAACCTTCATTGTAGAAGGAGGGTCCAGCATGGCTTCTTGAGGATGAACATCACTGGCCTATCCTTGATCTCCATTTCCCTTCAGATCCTCCAGAGTTGAAAAAACAACAATCATCGCCTCAAGCTGGAACCTGTTTCATGACAGCCATGGAACAGCGCAGCGGCAATGCGCTCACATGGTACTCATCTCTAACCAAACTTCAGCGCATAATTGCCCATTGTCGCCGCTTCCTGACTCGCAACAAGGGTCCAATTGCCGTGGAGGAGATGGATTCTGCTCTCCACGGAATTACATATTGGGTCCAACGGGAAACCTTCACGCCAGTGATCACTTTGCTCCACAAGAAGAACCCAGGGCAGAAAGCAGCAGTGCTAGCACCACTAGCTAAACTCAACCCATTTCTTGATGAACGGGCAGTGATCCGTGTGGGTGGTCGTTTAAGAAATTCCAACGTACCTTATTCTCAACGCCACCCCATGATACTGCCCAAGAAACACCACGTGACAAACCTCGTGATCCATCAAGAGCATCACAGGCAACTTCACGCGGGAGCTCAAGCCACCCTCAGTGCTGTTCGACTCCGGTTTTGGATCCCAGATGGACGGAGTACTGTGCGACACCTCATTAGTTCCTGCGTACGATGCATCCGCCACAGACCACCTCCAGTGAACTACATCATGGGGAGTCTACCCGCAACGCGCGTCACCGAGTCCCGCCCTTTCAACAACGTGGGTATTGACTATTGTGGGCCCTTCTTCATCAAGGAGAAGAAGTTCCGCAATAGGGCTCGTATAAAAGTGTGGGTAGCAGTCTTCGTATGTCTGGCTGTGAAGGCAGTACACCTGGAGATCGTCAGTGACCTGACCACCGAAGCCTTCCTTTCCGCTTTTCGTCGGTTCATCGGTCGGAGAGGGCTGTGCGACAATGTCTACTCGGACAACGGGACGTGCTTCGTTGGGGCCAACAACGAACTCCGGGAACTCCATGATTTTCTCCAGAACGAAGATCACCAAAGGAAAATTCAATCATTTGCTGCGATCAAATCGATTAGGTGGCACTTCATTCCCCCACAATCACCTCATTGTGGGGGTCTATGGGAAGCTGCCGTCAAATCGTTCAAAATTCATTTGAAGAGAATTGTTACAGACGAACTTCTGACATTCGAACAGCTAAACACTCTGGTGATCGAGATTGAAGCCGTGCTGAACTCCAGGCCGCTGACACCTCTCTCATCAGATCCAAATGACCTGCAAGCACTTACCCCTGGGCATTTTCTGATTGGTGCAGCATTGACAGCGTTGAGAGGGCCTGACTTCCGAGAAACTCCTTCCAATCGGCTCTCCTCATGGCAGCATCTCCAGAAGCTCAAGCAACATTTCTGGACTCGCTGGCATCGCGAGTATATCAGCGAGCTCAATCTGCGGAACAAGTGGGCCAACGGGGAACACCCCATCACAGCAGGTACCATCGTCTTGTTGAAGGAAGACAACCTCCCACCGCAACAGTGGGCTATGGGTCGGGTGATCCAAATTCACCCTGGTGCTGACGGTATTATTCGGACTGTCTCTATCAAGACACCCAAGGGAACCCTCAAACGAAACGTCAAGAAGCTCGCACCTTTGATAACTAATGACGACGAGAAAACATAACATATTGATCATTATCTTCTCAATAGGGGAGTATGTTCCGTCGTGGAATCTTTTTTCGTATCTTATTCTTTATTATTAATTTTTCTCAATATGCAAACACTGTAATAATGTCCAGATGCAGCGATAATAAACCACACTATCGCTAATTCTGACATTTTTAGTTTATTAGCCGAAATGGGGAATCCCCAAATCTATTAAATGCTTTTAGTTTTTATTGCTCTAATTCCCACCATTTACTTAGGTCGTTCATGTATTTGGGAGGGTCAATCATGTAGCGGAGACCCTACGGCCCAAATAAGACCCGACCATCCACCTTCTTTTTATGGCCATACTTCTCCCACTCTATTCTCGAATTTATGTGCAAAGCACATTTAATAGTTCAGTTCAATTTTAGTCTCCAACGTTAGAACAACGGAACGAATCGGTCCTTTTCAGTCTTAATCGAAGCACTGTAAAGAGTCCGGTTATTCAATTCAAATTCATCGCCTTTAAGTCAACCATCACTGTAAGACGATAAGGTTGTGAAAGTGTCCTTTGTGTTTTTTCCTTAAAAATAAATAAAATTATCACATAATAAATACGACTTGTGCTTATTTAACAATAACCTAATCCAACCGTTTGATTCTTCATCCAAGAACAAACAAGTAAAATCCCTGACTTTTCCCAATATAGCCCGAATTTTCTCGCACTAGCTGCAGTCGTCCAAGGGACATCCACAATGTCGGACCCAAACGATTTAGCGGGGCCCACTGACCCGTCCGAAGAAAATACTGCACCTCCACAGGGAGATTTTGATTGGATAAATAATTTTGATCTTGAGTTATTCGGTGATTTTGCCATTGAAAATAATTTTGATGGAGATTTATTCGAAAATTTCAATTCTGAGCTCTTTGATATTCAATGTGGTGGTAGTGTATATGTGATGAGTGACCCTAAGGCTTTGGAAGCTGTTGAAGAGTTTAATCTAGATTTACTAGATCAACAGAATGGTAAGTATCTGGCTTCATACCGTTTATAATACCGAGAAAAAATTTTAGGCATTTTTTTTATGGAAAAATACTAAACTCGATTTCAGATCAGCAAAATGGCAGCGAAGAAGAGATTGAAAATGTATTGCCGGCCTTAAGGACAATACGACGATCACGCCAGAGACTTCCACGTTTCAAACTCGACACACATGTGATGGAGTTTGCAATCAACCCTTTACCTGAAAGTCGTGACCCTGCCGACTGGGCTGAAGAAGCTTTTCGTGATGTCTATAATAAAATTATTGAGGCTGGAGGACGTGGTATGAATCGAATGTGTCTTACATTCAATTTTGCAAATATGCAAAGAGACAATGCCTGGATAAGTCCACGTGCGATCAAAGGATATGAGTTTCAAGATCTATGGAATCTTGTCAGCTCTATCGCGCAGAGCGCAAACGGTTTCGGATGTGCCGATAAGTTTTGGATCAAACTTCACGTGGCTGAAGCCCCGGTAGGTCCAGGTTTCCTTGAAAACGGCATGAAAAGAGGGCTTAGTAGAAAATGTATCCTTCAGATTTCAAATGAAGATGGCTTGTGTCTAGCCCGATCACTTGTTGTGGCCAAAGCACATGCAGAAAAATTAAAAACCACGGCGGATAAGGGCAAGAACATTGCGAGAATCATCGAATAATACATGCCGGACGAACTCGTGAGCACAGAACAACTTCAGGCCTGCGTCTAGATGGTTTTTGGGAGGATACCGCGAATAATAATAATAAATATCCATATCAGTTCCACGGATGTTATTGGCATGGATGCCCACGGTGTTTCAAATTCAATAGAGATAAAGAGTTGAGTCACAAGGATACACTAGAGAGTCGATATGAGAGAACAGGGGCTATTACACGGGAATTGCGACACTCGGGTTATGAAGTCGTTGAAATGTGGGAATGCGATTTTATTCGTCAAAAAAAGACAGATCATGCGCTGGCGAATTTTGTAGAAAACGTTGATCAGCAGATGTTTATAGCCCTGGATCCACGCGATGCATTTTTCGGGGGACGAACAGGAAATACCGTAACACATTATGATGTAAAAGATAATGAAAAAATTCGCTATATTGACGTTTGTTCGTTATACCCATACGTTTTAAAGACAGGGATTTTCCCGATTGGACATCCCACTGTCCATGTGGGGCGTGACTGTCAGCTTATATGCCCCAATAATAATATTTCGCGGATAGAAGGTCTCGTGAAATGTCGCGTTTTACCCCCTCGTCAATTATTTCACCCTGTTTTACCAGTAAAAGCCCATGGAAAGTTACTGTTCCCTCTCTGTCGATCATGCTGCGATGATCTTGTACAAGACAATTGCCCTCATGATGATCCCGCTGATCGCGAATTTTTGGGAACTTGGGTCGCTCCAGAACTTCGTAAAGCCGTAGAAATGGGGTACAAAATATTAGAAATCAGTGAGCTTTGGGAGTATAAGAATACTACGCGTTATAATCCTGTGACGCGAACAGGTGGATTATTTGCCGAATACATTAACACTTTTTTGAAAATAAAACAAGAGGCTTCAGATTGGCCTGCTGAGTGTGTAGATGATGAATCAAAGAATAGATATATTGCTGAATATGAGGCGCGAGAAGGTATAAAACTTGACAAAGATAAAATTCAAAAGAATGCCGGATTAAGAGCCGTAGCAAAACTTTGTTTAAACTGTCTCTGGGGTAAATTTGGGGAGAGGGAGAACTTGACAAAAAAAGCTATTATTCGAACACAAGAGGAATTTGCAAATATAATGTTTAATCCTGAAATTGAAGTAACAGGACTTGTTCCTGTCGATAACGACACTCTCTTCATGTCCTGGAAACATTTAAACGAAGCCGCGGAAATGTCCACTAAGGCTAATGTTGTTATTGCGGCTTATACAACCGCTCACGCGCGTCTAAAGTTATATTCTTATCTAGAAAAACAGCAAGAACGTGTTTTATATTATGATACAGATTCGGTAATTTACGTTAGCGATGGATCAAATGAATTACCGCTAGGGAATTTTCTAGGGGATTTGACCGACGAAGTAGAGGGCTACGGAGAAGGTAGTTTCATTACTTCTTTTGTCTCTGGGGGACCTAAATTTTACACTTATCGCGTAAAAAAACCGGACGGCAGTATCGCGGAAGTTAGTAAAATAAAAGGGGTTAGACTGAATTATGAATCGCGTAAACAAATTCATTACGACTCGATTCGCGCGCTCGTTGTCGATAAAGCAGATCCTTACCAGATCGACTATCATGGTATTCGTCGGACAGTGTATCATGACGTCATCACGAGACCTGAGAGTAAGATCGTACGTGCGACAGACCCAAAACGGCCGCTTGATGGTTTTGCAACACTGCCCTATGGTTTCAAAAAACCGCGATTTAACCGCTGCTAGTTGGCGCGCACTGTTTATTGAATAATCAAGTATTTTATCAATTTAGATTGATTGTAGTAGTTTTGTATAATATTGTTATGCATTAAAAACGTTTGTAGGTCTTCATTATTTAATAATTAATTAAACAATTTAATGAGTAGGGGCTATCCCGCCACTCGACCAATATTTATTTGTAGCCTCGAATAGTTATTATTATTGGATAGGGAATCGTTTGCCGCTAATTGATATCCAAATTCCATATTTTTAAGTTTATTTGTTCACTAGATATTCATTATTTTAAAAATGGGGCCTACAGTGTTTACATTTGCGCAGAGCCTCCTGGTGTCAGGAGGCGGCCCGACGTTTTTACCGACACTGTGGAAATCTGGGAATCTACGTTTCTGGGAGGGGTTACCGATTCTCAGGGGGGCGCCACCGTCAGCTTTGACAGGCGGGTTTTTAGCCGTTCGTATTTCGAATTGAAATACGAAGTTTCAAAAACCCGCGGCCCGCGAAAATGAAAATTAGCTGTAAGAAAAATGTATGTTATACAAAGAAATAAATAAATAAATAAAAACTAGAAAAAAGTCTCCCGTTACACTTATTCCCAACCAATTCCTATTTAATAATAATTTAAAATTAAAAGGAGGAAATGTCTAAAAAAGAAGGATGACAAATATTTATTTTAAAAATGTTTTATTGAAAAACTTAAAACTAAACTAAATTTTTTTTTGGTTCTTAATAATAATAAGCTTAACGCTAATATACTTTTTCTGAATAATAAACTTAAAACTAAGGGAAGGGATAATGCAAAAAGAACATAGAAATACAAAAATTTATGTTAAACATTTTTTTTTTATTGAAAACTTAAACCTAACATACAAATTTCCTTTTTTCAAATTTTGCAAAATCCTTATCAAGATTTCTTTGTGCCAAGAATGAATTTTTTAAATGGCTTTAGAATTCAGGGGGAAGGCAACTGATGAAGTAATATACTCCGTTGAGCTTTTTCAAACCGCGGTGACTACCTAATGGATTATTCGTCTCATACGCGTCTGAGAATGGATTTAGTGGGATTACTTTTTCATCTCGAAATCGCCCTTGAATCTGTTTCCACACATCCCCGTGTGTCATCGATGAAATTTCATTGTCAGGGTAATCAGTAGCATCCCCGTGTGTCATCGATGAAATTTCATTGTCAGGGTAATCAGTAGCATCGATTGATTTCATGACGGATTGATAAACACGTGGCAGCTCTAGAAATTTCTTTACAACTGTTTTCATCGAAATAAATTCAAACGTACGTTTCAATATTTTAGGCTGTTCCGGCGACAGCGTCAAAAAACCGGTGGAGAGTGGGATGCGGGTTAACGGGGGTGAATAACGATCACACGAGACGTACTATTTAGTCACTAGGAAAATTATTTATTTCACGTCACTTTCGATTCACAATTATTAAAATATCCAACTATACGATTGTGCCTTGCACATAAGCCGCCAACAAACACTTGAATATTGAACGCGGTAGAGGAAAATCTGGTGATAGAGAATTGTCGAGGACTAACGGTCACCACGAGAGCACAGTATTGAGTGTCTCTCAGAACGTCCGAGAGAAAATCCTTCGGAAATATCGAACGTTCCAGATTCAATCCGAACGTTCCCGTAGAGTCACCGGAAACGGTGATAAGGACAGCGCCTCGGCCGCGCAGTTAGGCACCTGGTGGCCAACGCGGCCGGTAAAGGGGATGGCGCTCAGGAGGTGCTGCCACCCTTAGGCCGTATGAGGCTATCGCCGCAACACAGGCTGTAATTTTTTTTTACCTTGATTAAGTAATGATGACTCTATGTGAATTGTCTCGGGGGAAACAAGAGAACCGTTTTTTTTTAATATTCAAATGATCGTTACTCTGTGCTGAACTCGGATAAAGAATTTTCAAGGATATTAAGGATCATATTACGTTTTGAAGAGTCTGGACAATTGGAGAACCCATGACTTTCTCGAATTGTTTCAATTGTTGTTAATTGATATTCAGCGATAATGTTGAAATCTCTATAAGTCGTCGCTCTGTTTAATGCATTATCGGCATATGAATTGCATGCTAAATCTGCAGCTGCACGTGATTGTCTTGCTTCGACTCTATCTAACAAATTGCCAACTAAACTGAAATCATTCGATGACTCTTCTGAATTTTTTTTCGGAATTACTGAATGAACTGGGTGGGAGTAGACCATCGTTTGCATTACGTGTATTTTTTGTAGATGCGATTTATAACTATAGACCGTGCTGAATGATGACGCACAAGGCGAATATGGACAATAAAATCTTCAGTGATTAGAATTATGGATGCATTTCACATGTAGAATGAGTAGATCGGGTTTGCTGAGTTCTTCAGAACAGAGAGGACATGGGAAGATGGGAGCACGCATTTTAAATCTTTTCGAGGAAGAACACATTTAATTATCGTTGACGGGGCTCACTTATGAAATATCGAGTCTTTTTATAAAATAGAGATGTGCGTGGTTATTACCACGCAAATAATATCCTCAATCTAATAAACCTGTAATGATTTTATATTAACTGAATGTTATATTCATTGGCCTCTTATAGCACCCATGGAGTTGAAGAGACTAAATCTTCAAATCCAATATCGCAGTAAAAAAAAATCTCAGGAAATACAAACTTCGGTGATGACGCAGCTCACAGTCAAACAGGAAAAATCCGCATTTTTCATCGTGTGTAAAAGGGGGATTATATGAAGGTGTGGCAAACGAAAGGCTTACAGTACTTGACGTGATTATTAACAGGCCTGTGCATCAGCATCCGGTGACCCTTCTGCTGCAACACTTGCAACGTGATGTTTATCCAGATCCGTGCAAATCTCAGCGACAATTGAATGTGGTTCAATTGAGATGTCATAAACGGCTTTCTTGATTAACCTCCAAATAGTCTGGCTTTCTGCGGGGAAGTCTATCTTGGAGAGCGTGAAAGCTTTGAAGACAATATCTAAAGCTTGCAGGACAGTTGGCACTTGGTATTTTACTCCTCCAAGACAGGCATAGACATGAGTTACAGATGCGATGGTACTACCAATCACGAGGATGAACGGCTTAACAAGAGCTTTGCGAGTTTTTGCAATGGTGCCTGTGGCTTCAACTGCCTCATCAATAGTCTCTACGCTCTGAAACACAAAACCATTTTTTATTCCAAATATTGTGCCGGAAAATCCGAGCATGCTCTTGAGTTGTAGCATTCTTAGAATTATGATTTGATTATTGATTAGACATTGATTAGATAGTTCAAAACTACCTGCGTTGAAACTAAAATGCTGTCCTGGTAATCAGGGATTGAAGGCTTCCAAGTTCTATTACTGTTCTTTTTTGGAGGGACGTTGTGAGCTAGTAGATGAATTTGGAGTGCTGTTGGACTGTTCTCATTGGTGTTATGGTGATCCAATAGCTCGACCCAATTTTTTACGATCTGGTCACGAGTTTTGATGGGACGAACTGCCTAGAGTCCACTGGTGAATAATTCCCATTTCTCACGAGTCAACTGATGCTGTGGAGCAGGAACATCTCTCAGTATTAGTTCGTATCCTCTGTTAAGCTTCAGAATCGACCATTCGCTGATGCGATTACAATGTCATTCGTTGAGTTCAGTGCATCTGCTGTGCGTTCTTGATACAGTGCATCCCAATTTGTGACAACTGAATCCCAGGGTTCAGAATTTCCTGCATCCACTGTTTCTGTTCTCAGACCTCATGGGTCCTAACTATTTAAAAAAAGAGAAAAATGGATCTATAGAAATTTACTCAATGTTAGCTTCGTTAATTGAAAACAGTTCTACCCAAATGATCGTTGGTTATTCAATTATCTCGATAAATACTCATCAATCTAAATTACCTGCAGATGCTTCTGGTTTTCGGCTTTCAGCTTTCGGCAGAGACTGGAGAAATGTACTAAATCTCCAGAACCTCAGTAGTAAATATGTCGATGACCTTGCGTGCTAAAAGTTCCAAGCATTCTTTGTCTAACCTGGAAAAATCATGAACAAGAAAATCCAAAGATTGATTTCCAATGTTTCTCTCAAGCACATGCTTTTGTATATGAATCAGAATTACTTTAGAAACTCCTTTACAGTAACTTTTACGACAATTTCAGCAATCTTGTTGCGTGCAGACTCAGCATGAAAGAACTCTTTTGTAGTTTTGTATCGACAGAGTATCCTTTCTCCGTGAACATCAGCTTTCAAAACCCTCTCCACCGAAAAAAATTCAAAAAGTAAAGCCTTCCCTACGAATTCCTTTTGTCTCGTCAACCGATACTGGTGTCCATTGTCCTTGACCTCTGCGATATTTCCAGAAGTATTCTCCTTACTTGAAGAATTTGGTGCTGATGCCTTGAGCTTCGCAGCACCCAACAATTGATAGTGGATACATTCATACGCGGTGTATTGGAAAAAGTTCTTCCGAACGATTTAAACGTAATCGTAATTAAAAACATTACTGTTGAGGTTTCAGGTGATTCGAATGTATTTGTCATATTATGTGAGTAGTAAGTGGGCACGATGGGCGAATTTGGTCCAGGAATCGCCCCCCTTCGCCCCTTTTTTCAAACGTCTCCGAACAGGTCTTCCCATTGTCCTTTGTGGAGGACGTCGCCGCTCTGGGGGCCCCCTGGGATGAGGGTCACTAAAAGAATGTCTTTGCTCGACAGCAAGTGGGTGGTGGGTGGGTGGTAAGGGTCACGTGATTCAAAATGGGGGGTGGGTGGTAAGGGGCACGTGATTCAAAAAGGCGGTGGGTGGAAAGTGGATGGCATGGGAAACGTGGTTATATACAGGGTGTCCCAGAATTGCACGTCCAGACTTTAAGCTTAAGTTGGGGGTGAAATTCTGGATCGAAAAGTCCTGAGCGACTTTTTCATCAGACGCACCCTCTTCAACTTATTCAGGGTTGAAGTTGGACGAATCAGGGGCGTGGAATACCCGGTCGCACGACGGTGAGGAAAACTTTCGAGTGTGGTGGTGTCCCCCCCATACCGTACTACTCCCCTGCGGCGGCAGAAAGAGATGACTGGCGGCGGTGGGTAAGAGGAAGGGGAGGGAAATGAAAAAAATGAACACCAAAAAAAAAAAAATCATCAGCGATTGATCATTTTCCCCTTCGCTGAAAGAAAAAATGAAAATCTCATGCAGGGCCAATCGGGCTTTAGAAAATTAAATCGCCGGGTTTTTTTTTCCAGCGCTGTAATTTTCAACGCTGTTTTTTTCTCCTTTTCGATTAGACGAGACCGCCAGCGCGCTTCGCGCGCCGAATTTGAATTTATTCCGAAGTAGAACATGTAATATTTTCGATGGTGACTTATCATAACGATGAAACGAAACTACCTCATTTTCGGGCAACATAAACAATTCCATTAATTCTACTAATTGATTGTTTAAGTCACCATCGAAAATACTACATGTAAACTACTTCGGAATCAATTCAAATTCGGCGCGCTGGCGATCTCGTCTACTATGAACCCGAACGACCAATACGGAAAAAGTCTTACGCATGAAGTTAGCCAATGTGTTACGTAGCTAACTTAATTTATGTGCTTCTCCTTTAATAAATAGGATTAAGAGATGTAATGGGCCTCAATCGATGGGGAATTTATTTCTCCATCGAATGCCCTTGGTTTCATCCCTTGGCATTAATTAGGGGAGGAGTAAATAATTTTTATGTAGCGGGCGGGTGTTCATTTTTTTCATTTCCCTCCCCTTCCTCTTACCCACCGCCGCCTGTCATCTCTTTCTGCCACCGCAGGGGAGTAGTACGGTATGGTGGGGATACCACCACACTCGAACGTTTTCCTCACCGTCGTGCGACCGGGTATTCCACACCCCTGATTCGTCCAACTTCAACCCTGAATAAGTTGAGGAGGGTGCGTCTGATCAAAAAGTCGCTCAGGACTTTTCGATCCAGAATTTCACCGCCAACTTAGGTTTAAAGTCTGGACCTGCAATTCTGGGACACCCTGTATGTGGAAAATAAAATAAATATATAATACATAATTTATTGAGTATATAAATGGTGGCGGTTGTCATGAGACTTCGGGAAGCAGAAGCGGAGGACATTGTGTTCTGCTCGGCTGACTTCCCGCATGACTCGCCGACACCACCACCTACCAAGGAACTGCGTGATTTGGTGAACCACTGCAGAGCCAAAAAGCTGCCACTTATCATAGGATGCGACGCAAATGCGCAGAACCTGGTGTGGGGCAGTGAAAGATGTAATGACAGGGGCACTGCTCTCCTGGAATTTATGGCCGCCATGGACCTGGAGATCCTAAACAGGGGCTCGAGGTCTACGTTTGTCACCTCGCGCTGTCAATGTATCATTGACATAACCATGTGCACCCGCCGGCTGGCGGGGCGAGGCATGGACTGGAGAGTGGACCAGGAGGACACACTCTCCGACCATCGACGCATTAGATTTAGCATTGAGGGCTGTGCCAAGCTACAGCAGGATCGCCTGTGCAGAAACCCAAGGGCCACCGACTGGGACTCCTTTGAGAGGAACCTGGAGGAAAGGCTCAGGGTAGGACGCGTAAGGCCCTGCAGTGAAGACAGGTTGGAGGACGAGGTGGAGAAAATCCACGTCGCCCTGACCGAGTCTTTTCAGATGGCATGCCCGGCTAAACGAGGCAGGCAAGGGAACAAAGTGCCTTGGTGGAGTCGAGAGCTGCACGGGCTGAGAAGCCGGTCCGGGAGACTCTGGAACCGAGCGTGCAAATCCAAGAGAGCCGAGGACTGGACTCTGTACAGAAATGCGCAGAGGGAGTACAAGAGGCTCATAATAATCAAAGGAGCTCACCTGGAGAACATACTGTGAGGAGCTGGAGGCACTATCAAGGGTCTCCAGACTTCGCAGGGTTTTCTCGGGGGGCCCTACGCGAAGGCTGGGCGGAATCACGCTGACAAGCGGAGAGACCGCCACAGAACCGCGAGAAGTCCTTGAGCATCTGGTTTGCGCGCACTTTCCAGACTCTATTATAGAGCTTCCAGGAGAGTGCCCGGAAGTGGACTGGAAGCGAACAGGAAGCGGCGATCCCGACTGGGAGCTAGCCGCAAGAATAGTAACGCTGGACAGGCTGCAATGGGCGGTGGACTCCTTCGAAATGTACAAGAGCCCGGGTCCGGATGGGATATATCTGGCCCTCTTGCGAAGAGGGGGTCCATTGCTCCTGCACAGGCTGCTACCGGCACTGAGGGCCTGCCTAGCATTGGGCTATGTGCCCAGCAGGTGGCGGGAAGTCAGAGTTGTCTTTATCCCCAAGCCGGGTAAATGCTGCTATGACAATGGTCGACAGGCACATCAAGGAGGGGGCACTGAGGTCAAACCAGATATGCTCCTCACAACATGCATACCAGGCTGGCAGATCAATGGAGACTTCGTTGCACCACTTGGTAGGCATAATAGAAAACGCAAAGGAAAGCAAGGAGGACACCCTCGGTGTCTTCATAGACTGTAACGTGATATTTTACCGCGTTACTGGTTCTCGACCGTTTCGCGATTCGGGAGACGTCCACCAGGCGGGAAGTCACCTTCAATGGCGAGAGTTCGGGTAGAGAGGAAGATAGGGTTTGATGATTTATGGTTTTATTTTGATTTTGAATTGAATTACGCGCCACCGCGTTCCCAATGAGGACGACAGCGAGGATCCTGGGAAAGCCGGAAGATGTCGTTAGTCTTCAGGATAATTAAGAGGATGAAGAAGCGGTTGAGTTGGCCGACAGTGGAGCCACCATCCAGGAATCCTGTACCCGGAAGTGACGCAGTTATCGTGCACGTGGCTGTTACGGATCAGCAAATATTCATTCGATGGATGGGAGAGAATTATTCCTCTCAGGGCAACGGAGGACGCAGGGTGGATTTAGGGTTAATGAGGATGCGGCTAGGCTGTGTTAACCTGGATTAACTACAACGATTAACTACAACGCAGTTGTTAATTTGAGCCTAACTGGAGTTAATCGCACATGCGCTATGATTGATGGGTCTGTTGCGCATGACTGGTTGAGTGGGGTTGGTGGATAATGACGTTGTCACCCCCCCCCCCACTCGCCATTACCCAATATCACCGCGTTACCGACCGGTTGCGGATTTTCACGTGTCGAGGGAAATCACTTCCTGTTTGGTGGACATTGAGAGCAGACCTGTATGTCAGTTTTGTGGTGCCGCGGACGCCATTTCGCCCGAGTATTCATTTGAGGCTCTGAAGCATTTTTGGGACGAATTTGAGGAAGTGTGGAGGTTCCGGGTGAGCGTGGTGGCCAGTTCTTTTATATTGTAAAATCAATGAAATACTGTGGACAGAGATTCTGAGTTTTTTGGTGTTACGTACACCTGGGTCCTGTGGACCGTTATCCGAAGTATTCTGTCAGCGAATCTCTGGCCACTTTTTTCAGCGATTTCGAATTCTCTCTCTCGTTCTGCAAATTGTTTGAAAGTTAGTCTGAATGTGAATTTGTTAATTAACTGCCTGTGATGAGTCTTACGATATCTGTTCGATGATTTGTGTCGCAAACCCATTAATTTCTCGCCATTGAATTCTAGTTCTAGTTCCTGGAATGTTGTTCGTTCGGGGTCACGCAGACGTATCGATTTCTGCGTTACTGTTCCGAGTCACTGGATTATTTTAACTAAATTATAACGTTTCGATTTCTGATCACTTTATCTGACTTTTCCGACGGCAATTGAGTTTCATGACTCCGTTGTCTGAGTTCAATCTCGTTTTACTTTTTTTTGGACAATAGCAACTTGCGTCTTGGAACGCAGTTGTTCATTGAGTATTTATTTATGATTCATTTGACCGTTTTAACATTATGACTCGATTTTTCTTGTTAATGGACTTCAGAAGATTTTTTTACTTGATTCCTAATTGGACAATAGTGATACTCTCTTATAAATTAAACTTGTGTGTTGTAACGCTGGGTTGGTTTCCGGGGATTTATTTAATTATTTCTTTTATTGTATCGATATTATTTTCTTTTATTAAACATTGTTATCCCCGACATTTCTGACCGTTGCGTTACTCTTTTCGGAATCCCAGTTGCACCCCTTTCAGCTTCCGATTATTTGAATCTCGACGACCCGAGCTGCCCGAGCTATTGAAGCTGAGAGCGGAGAAGGGTTTTCGGTGGTCATTCCATTCTAATGACCTGGCGCGTGACTGATTTTTCTGATTTTATTTTCTGGGGTGTTCTGGTGTCAGAGGGCGGGCTAATGGACGAAGGGCTCCGCGAACCTTCCGAAATTACGTCACAAGACATAGAGGGGGCCTTCGACAATACTTCCTGTGACATAATGGAGAAAGCGGCGGCATTATTTGGGATCGAGACGTCGGTCACCAGATGGATAGCCGCCATGCTCCGAACCAGAGTTGTCCACTCCACCCTCGGGGACAGTGCGGTAAGTGCTGCGGCGGTGAGGGGCTGCCCGCAGGGGGGGGGTTATCGCCCCTCTGCTGTGGCTCCTCGTTGTCGACGGCCTCCTCGCTGGACTCGAGGAGCTGGGGGTAAGGACAGTGGCATATGCGGATGATGTGGCACTGCTGGTAACTAGCCAGGACGCGAGCATGCTACATTGCAAGATGCAGAAGGCGCTGGACTATGTTCAGCAGTGGTGCACATCGAAGGGCCTGAGGGTAAACCCAGGCAAGACGGAGATGGTGCACTATACAAGCAGAAGGAGGGGTGCTGTCAAACCCCCCTCCATTTATAACACAGAACTGAAATTCTCTAGGGAAGTCAAATACCTAGGTATCTGGCTCAAATACGAGTGTTGCTCTAAACTAGTGGGTGAATGCGTAGAGCTGATGGAGGAAATTGCCGTAAATAATCGGCTTGAGGTGGCTTGGATTCCGGGCCATGCTGGCATCAGAGGCAATGAGAAAGCCGATGAGTTCGCAAGGAACGGAAGCACAAGGGCCTCTCAGGGGGAAGTGGAGCACTTAGGCGTGCCCACCGACTTTGTCAAGGACCTGGTCAAAGAGCGTGGGGACAGGAGGATTGTGGACAGGTCGGACTCGGAGACGGGTGCCAGACACACGAAATCCCTCTTGGAAAAACCCACTAGGAAGATTGCAGAAACTTTGTTGAGCCTAAACAGGGCTAAGCTCCGAGCCATAGTGGGGCTTCTCACTGGACACTGGCCCCTGGCTCTGTATTTATCAAGGATAGGCAAAGGGACTGACCCCCTATGCAAAAGATGCGGGTTAACGGAGGCGGACCCTCTTCACCTATGCACAAGATGCAGCCTGCTCGATGAAGCCAGATGGGATGTTTTTGGGTCTGCATCCAGAGATATTCTTGTCGACAGGGATGGGATCAAGGGGCTCTATGAGTTAGCGCGTAGGGCACAGATACTCGAGACCAGCGACTAGACGGCTGCCTAGACGCAGGGTGTAAAATGGCCGAGAAGCTGATTGCACCTCGGGTTAGGACCGTCTAACAATAATAAAGTCAAAGTCAAGTATATAAATCATTTATTCAGAAATTATACTTGTATGGAGGATGATACATAATATTAGGGATTTAAAAAATAGTAGTTAGCAAAATTATTATTATTATTATCAAATTAATGCAAACGGAATATATGTTTTACAGGACCGTTGGTTACAATGCAAACTACCTTTACCAGGCAAGTTCTGAAAAGGTTTACTCAAATTTCTACGATTACAATTGCGTTTTTGAATAATTTTGTTGAACATTTTCATAACAATGCGATCGTTACGTTTTGTGTCTGAAGTAAATAGTTTATGAAAGGACTGTAAAGACCGATCATTAAACAACCAGTGAAGCACAGCATTGCAGTACTGCCTACAAACATCAGACGATATATCTTGGAGTCTTCTCTGGCTCCATTCATAAACATTGCAATTTCGCTTAAGGCATTGAGAGATTCTTGTATCGTCTATTGCATGAACTATGCTAGTGCAGTTCCTGGAGTTGCCGTTATTTACAATTTTCACAAAACCTTGTTGCGACAAATATTTAAATCGGATATGAGTACTCAAAGGCGGAAATGTATTCATGAACCTCACTAATCTGTTATATCTTTGAAAACTGCAGTAGGTAGAAAAAATGTTTGTAGTGAGTTTGTCTTGCTCTTATTGGGGATTGAATTACTAACGACATTGACTGAAGCATCTTTTCGATCACGTATATGTAAAAAATTGCAAGGAAATTGTATTTCACTCAGACCCACTACCCATTCTCCTTCCTGTTCAACTTGTTTTGGAAGCAAGGTTATGAATTTCGATGCTGTATTATCAGGATGATAGCTCATGCTGCTGTTGCTGCGGAGCACCCTATAAAATTCGTTTCTCTTCATTTTTTCCCAATTGCATACAGTTCAGCAGCATGTATCCGAGAGTCAAACTTATCAGGATATCCTTCCCACTGAACAAGAATCTGCTTATTTTTTCCTTATCCCTTGGAGCGCATGACACGTTCCACTATGAACTCGTCCTTGTCCATTGGTATATTGACAATCACCAATTCTGGTGCGTAGAAAAATCCCTCAATTGGTTCGTCAGCAAAATCCATCAACTCGTATATCGGCAATGATTGCTTGAAGACAGCTTTCGTTATTTTGAATATTTCTTTACTCCAATTAGTTTCATATCCTTTCTCAAAGATGCCTTTCGTTCGACTGATGCGTACATAGTCGCCAACTTTATATTTAAAGGGTTCTTTACGTGGTTTCTCCGTCTTGTATCGACTTTGTATATTACGCCATACGTATAGTGCATTATCCATAGTCACAGCCGCAGGCGCCATCTTCATTGAAGAATGTCGCGCGTGGTTATAAGACAATTTGTTTCAAAACATTTGTATACTTATATGTTCGACTATGTGTAAAGTAATGCCACATACGTTCCTTCAATGTCCGATTGAAGCGCTCCACAACTGCAGCCTTTATGTCGGGATTACGTGCAACACGAAATTTTATTTTCTTATCAGAAAAAAATTTTTGGACACTTGAAAGTTTCAAGAACCTGTGATGCTGATTTGTCTTTCAACGGCTCTACCCAGGCAAACTTACTCAAGACGTCAATAACTACAAGTAATTATGAAATCCCATCATTATATGTTTTTTATGATCTCAATTCAACTAGGTTAGCCTCCCACACATCATCAATGTTGGTTACTGTATAATGAAGATGCGAAAATTTACGCTTAATGGGTCTGTATCGTTTGAGAGATACTTCCGAACGCTGTCGTAAACTTTATTCGGATATTAATTAGGAGATATAAAAGACTCGAATATATTACACTTTTTGATTATAATAAAGAATGTATTTAATTGTAGATTGTACAATGTCACAGGGGACTGTATTGTATGGTAGAATGGTTGAACGTAACTGACTGAAGATGAGCAAGTTGCAGCCTTTATACCTAGCTAGAAGCGTTAAAAATAGCTCGGTATTGTAAAATTGGGGAATTCCCGGATCAACTAAATATTGGGAATCTGACATAAATATTGGAACTCCAAATATTGGGACTCATAAAGTTAGAGTAGGGTCTAGATCCCCTGAGACGCTGGTGATGGTCATGGGGACTAGGGTGGAGCAGGATTTTTTGGCGCTATTTTTCTGGCGCCTCCATCTCGGCGCCGCCTTTTTGGCGCCGGTTTTTTTGGCGCGCAGGCTTTTTGGCGTCCATATATATTTTGGCGATTCCCAATTTGTGTGGGAATAATCTTCAGAAATTTGCAGATGTCTGGGAATTTCGAATTGGTTTATGAAAAAAGATTTGTTGGGAAAAAAATTCAAAAATAGAATTGGAAAACTAATGAATCAATAGATGAATTTCTGATAATTTCCCAATAATATTTTTTCAAGCTATTGATACAAAAGTCCTATAATGGTTTATGATCATTGATACTCTTATTGCTCACTTTAACACTGTTAAAAATTTGACATCACGTTTTCAAGCCTACACATCAAAAACCACAATGTCGTAAACAAGCTTTGCTATTAGTAAATATGGTGATTAAGTCTTTCTTCATGCTAGAAGTCATTGCATGCGGAAATTGTTGGCTAATCCTCGTAAATATTCTAGTACAGTACGATTATCGAAGTCCTTCACAATATTGATAATTCGTTCATCATTGGCGGCCCATTTGCTTCGTTTTTTGGGGGGGTTATCGCCGCGAAGATACCCTTCAGGATATGCATCAAGTGAGCTCTGAACTGTTCGTAATCCATCAATAAATTTCCACAATGATGGGTGTGAGACATCCAGTTCTCGTTGCAGACGTCTGTGGGCTGCTTCTGCAAAATTATTGGTCCGGTCTTGGTTAGCAAGAGTCCTTTCATGGACAGACCATGTAGAAGGAGGGAAACGAGCTCTGCCACGTTTATTTTTTCTCATGGGTCCCATATAAGTATCCTGGAAAAATAGATGAAAAGGTTGATGTATGTTATGGTTGGAAAATGATATGAATGTCATCAACTAAATTAATACCTCGAAATATTGTAGGACTGGATGAAGAGCGTCAGGGAGGTTGTCATAGAGTGTCTCAATAGCAGTCTCAATATGTGACATTGGTATGAAAGCCAAAGCTGGGATCATTCGCGCCCACACAGCAAACTCTGGCTCATTATTATAGTGTTTCATTAGTCCTTCTTCTCCAACTTTCAATTTCACGTTTTTTGTCAGATGAAATAGGCATCCAAAAATGTATGCTTCTGGAAACTTTTGTCCTATACTATTATGAGCTGCTAGTTCATAATCGATGGAAATATTGTTAGGATTAAATTGTGGCCATAGCTCTTTAATCATGTGAAACAGATGATCATAAGTTGATTCACGTTTATCTGGCAATAATGCATAGAATACTGGAAAAACAAATCTCCCACGTGCAGCGAGGATTACATAGACTTGTGAGAACAGAGGTGGTGATTGTTTAAAGGTCCCGTCCATGAAAACAGTCTTCATCCATTGGCTCCACTTTTTATTATCTTCTCTACCGAAAATAAGAATACGATCTGCACTATTACCGCTGTCTGCTAGCAAAAATTTAATCTCGTCGCCATCAGTAATTACGTAATTTTTATAATTATCTGGTATGATCAATTCTTCGAGATTTGCTGGGGCCGGTGGAACTGCATTTACTTTGTTACGTATTCGCTCGATTATTTTTCGTAATGAATCTTTTCTTGGTAACTTAGCTTTGACTGAGCTAGGACATCCCGTTAATGAATTATTTATTATTTGTGCTGGAGTTTCAGGTGTATCAGCAGCTCGTCTTTTCATGGCTTCTTTGACCTTCGTAGCCTGCACAAACGCGATATCATTGCCATGCGTATGTTCGTTTATTTCTTTCACAACTTCATTTGTAGCTGCAGAGGTATGGATTCGCGCTTTGCAGTCATTTTTAAATTCACATCGTCAAAATTTTCTTTCTCCATTGGCACTCATTTTATCAAATGTAAACATGTGAGTGTTATGAATATATTTCTCCCATCCGCGATTTGTTTCAGTCATTAGAGCTGTCATGGTTTACTTGGCGGAAGTTGCCATCCGACTGAACAACGGTTGGGATTTTCGGGATGAGTTATGGGTCACAAATTGATAGTTTTAATTCAAAGGAACCCTTGAAATAATCGCTAATTTTTCAATGGGTGCTATGTAAATATTGACGGTGGTCTGTTTTGTTTTGGAACGATGGGCGTCGAAGTATTCGCGCTAAGATGAGGAAAATAATGCGAGAGAGATAGGGCATGAATAACTCATGAAGATTAGTATCTATTTTGTTATTAGAAGTCATCCTAATGTGCAGTCACGAGGAGGGTCATCACGGAGTGTACCAGTCGTTCATGTGTGATGGCAACGAGGTCACGAGGACGAAAAGACGTAGCATACACGACGTAAGATATGTATATATATATACATAATAATATAAATATAGAATATAAACCTGCATGTATATATATACATATATACAGGGTGTAAATCAGGTAGGGGCGAACTCTAAACAGGCATGTTTTGGGGGTGATTCTGAGCAGAAAAGTCCTTTTCTACTTTTCGATCGGACTCACACCTGCAGAGATATGGGGGTGAAAAGAACGGCCAATGGGGCGCGAGCATTGCGCGACTCTCCGTCCGTGTGCCGCGGGTAAGCAGTGTGCGTGCTTCCCCTTCTCCTCGGGCGGACGTTCCATTCCGCTAGTGAGTAAGAGAGAGACAGGGGGAAAGATATTTCATGACAATCCTTTCAGGGGGGGGGGGCGCTAGGATGATTAAAAACCGATTATTATTTACCTTAGTATTATTTATTAAAAGACAAGATTCTGAAAACCGCGGGCATCCCCCTTGGCGTTCCAAAGCTAATTATTTAAATGTTAATTATCTCATTATGCAATAGCCCTACAGTGTTTTGTCAAGAGATCTTGTTTAGTTGAGGAACGTTGTTTTGGGTGGTCGGGCGTCGGAAAAATTGGGATTGGTGTAGTGAGATGCAATTGAAGACACACGACACTAAGTTATAAAAACTTCGTATGTTTATTGTCACTAATTGTAAAAAACTATACAAGTTTCACAAAGTTCGTTGGGTTTCACCCGTGTGAAATCCTGGATCGTTGATATTCTAATTGTAGTTGAGAGACGTTGATAAATGCGAAATTATAGAATTACGTTGACCGGTACGTTGGAGATACGTTGTAAGACTGGAATAAGTTGACTGATCCGTTGAATGTACGTTGAAAGACTGATTTGGGGGGGGGGTCTCAAGTTGGTGACCGAGACCGATGACCAGTGACCCGATGAACCCCGGAAGTATCCGAAATTCATCGATCACTTGTCGTTGAGTTGGGGGGCGTTTTTTAGCTATAGTTTAAACATCCCGCCCGCATTCATCAGGCGTGATGAATCCTCTGTTGATGGTAATCTCTAGTTGTCATCTTGTTGGTCTGCTGGTGTTGGGTCCGTTGGTAGCAAGCAAAGTTTTGTTATCGGTCTGGTGTAAGCCATGGTGAGTTGAACTCCTCCGTGGAGTGTTTTCTGGTGAGCTTCGTTGATGATGAGCGTTGTCAGGCGAGATTGTCGTGGTAAGATAATTGGATGAGTCTCGTCTGGATCAAGCAATGAGTTCTTTAGTCGTCCACCAAGCCTGAGAATTCCTTGATCATCAATTCTCGGGGTGAGCTTGGCCAGTGGATGTTGGCGAGGTAGTTGAATATCTCTGTTCAAGTTCTGAAACACAGATTCAAAGTATTGGTGTTGTGTTACCTTAACCCAGAATGTCCTCGCTTCGTTGAGTTCTATCGTTGTTAATACTGATGAATCGGGCGTTGGTTGTCGTCGAAGTCGTTGGATGGCTCGATTCATCGTTGCGGTGACTTGTAATACTTTTGATAAAGTAGAATATCTGTTGAGGAACTCTGTCAGTGGATGCTGCCTAGCTTCAGAAGCTACTGAGTGAGCTGTTGCTGGTCTCTCTTCAAGAGAGACTTCCGTTGGAGCACTGGTTGTATTTTGTGGCCAGTCTGACGGCGGTTTTGCTAGCCAGTCAGGCCCTTTCCACCAAAGGTGATGTTCGTTGAGTTGACTCGGTGAAATGCCACGTGAAGCGCAGTCAGCAGGGTTGTAAATCCCACCAACATGTCTCCATACGGCTGTTGGTAACTCTTCCTGGATTTTCGTTACTCTATTGTAAACGAATTCCTTCCATCTCGATGGATGGCTGTTGATCCATGCCAAAGCTACAGAAGAATCAGACCAAAGGTATGTCTCTCCGTTGATTTCCAATGTGCGTTGTGCCCAGCTGACAATTTTGTTAGCAGAAGGGCCGCGGTTAGCTCCAGGCGTGGAATCGTCAGCTTTTTCAGTGGTGCAACTCTTGTTTTTGCACACACCAAGCTGATTGTTGGTGTTTCGTTGTCTCGTTGAACTCGTAAATAAACGACTGCTCCCATGGCAGCTGTTGATGCGTCGGCAAATCCATGTATTTGTACGTTGGTAGTCGTTGGAGATAGATTTAGCCATCTTGGGATTGACAGTTGATTTAGTTGCGTGAGTTCCTCCCTGAACTCTTTCCACCTTCGAACATAGTCGAGTGGAAGTTGATCATCCCAAGCGAGTTTGAGCAGCCATAGTTCTTGGATGAGTATTTTTCCTCGAACAATCACTGGTGCGATGAATCCAAGAGGATCGAAAATCTGAGCTATTTCCGATAGCAGTACCCTCTTGGTGAAGCTCGTTGAGTTGAATGTTCTAGATTTATATTGAAATAAATCTGTTGCTGGATGCCAGCACAATCCGAGCGTTTTGATGACTGCTTCCTCGAATTGCACTGTACCTGCCGGTCCCGTTGACAAGTTGAGCCGTTGGAGTATCTCTGGGCGATTACTGGTCCGTTTTTGAAGTGGAAATCCGCCCGCCTGGCAGATCTGTTGAAGTTGAATTATCATTTCTTTGAATTCTCCCTCAGAGTCCGCTCCACCGTAAATGTCGTCGACATAACGGCCTTTAGTTAGCGGTAGCACTGCTGCAGGGAATCGTTGACCTTCATCGTTGACGAGTTGTTGAAGAACTCTCAAAGAGAGCCATGGAGAGCATTTCTGTCCATATGTGACCGTTGTTAGTTGATATGTCACAAGTTGTTGATTTTCGTCTATCCAAAGAATGCGTTGAAGATTCCAATCGTCAGGGTGTACGTTGATTTGTCGAAACATCTTAACGATGTCGGTGCCGAAGACGAGTCGATGTCGTCTTAACCATGTGAGTACATCCATTGCATCCACTTGGAGCTTTCCGCCCGCGTGGAGGATGTCGTTGAGTGAGATACCCGTTGATGTCTTGTTGGAGCCGTTGAAGACTACTCGAAGCTTCGTGGTTAGCGAATCTTCCCTCAGAACCCCATGATGTGGCAGGTAGTAGTTTGTTGCTGGTTCTGATACTTGTTGTATACGTCGCATGTGATCAAGTGCTTCGTATTCGTTGATAAAGTCATAGTAGAGTTTGCTGTAGTCAGGATTAGCGTTTAGTCTTCGTTTCACCGACTGGAGTTGACGAAGCGCTTTACTTTTCGATTCTCCGAGCGCTGCTGTTGATGTGCGAAGTGGCAATCGCACAATGTAGCGCCCAGACGTGTCTCGTTGATGCGTGCGTTGAAAGTGTTCTTCACACTCTAATTCGTCTGGTGTGAGCTCGTTGGTTGGATTTGTTGAGATTGGTGGTTCTTCCTGGACCCAGAATCTTTGTAGAAGCTCCATTAATTGTTCGTTGGAAGATCCCCTTGCCGCGGATAAGGAGGTCCTCGTTGAATACGTTGTGTTGCATAATGGACCCGATATTATCCATCCGAATGTTGTTAGTTGGCCAACTAATTGATCATCGTTGGATTTTTTAATCCCGTTGCCGATGATTTTCCCGTAGTTGTCAGCTCCGATAATTACGTTGATAGGTCCAGGTGTTGAGTAGTTCTCATCTGCCAGTTGAAGCTGCTGCAGTGATCCGATTGATGCAGATGAGCATGAGAACGTTGGTAACCGTGAGGTTAGCTTTTGCAGGATGTGGGCGTTGATCTCAACTTGTTGAAATGGCTGTTTCGTTGATTGGAGCGTGATTGCCACAATCCCTCTCGTTGAACATGCGTGTTTTCCACCAATTCCGATGAGTTCGATCGTTGAATGTCGTCGTTGTAGTTGAAGTTGATGAACCAGGCTTTCCGAAATAAATGAAAGCTCTGAGCCTTGATCGATGAGGATTCTGGCGATCGTGTAGAATCCGCTTTTGGAGAATGCCCTGGCTTTAGCCGTAGCCAAGAGCACTAGTCGTTGATCCGTTGATTTGTGGGAGAACTTAGCGTCCTCTGCGTTGACCGATTTCCGTTGAGTAGATTCTTCGGCTTGACTCAGGGGGGCGTAAATCCCCTGGCTAGTCGTTGAAGCTGTTGATTTCTCGTTGACTTTAGTTCATTGTGTTGATGTTGAACGACCTGTTGAAAACGAGTGAGGATCAATGATCTGAGTGATGAATTAGAATTATAATAAATCAAACACTCAAACCTGATTCCGCACTCGTTGATGGTTGCTCTGGACCGCTGTTGATTGTCGATGTCGTTGTTCTCTCTCTGTCTTTTGGGTCCATGTGCAACAGCGTGTGGTGCCTGTGTTGACATTTCATGCAAGATTTGGTGCACTTGCATTTCGTCACCAGGTGTGTACCGAAGCAGTTATAACATAGTCGAGTTGTTGCCAGAAACGCTAGTTTTTTCTGCGCTGAGAGGCTGAGAAATGATGGGCACTTTCCAATGAAATGCTTGGCGTTGCAATACGCACAGCAATCAGCAGGCTTAATATGTTGAGGCTCCTTTCGTTGAGTTGTTGTTTCGGCGGCATGATAAACGCGTGCTCGAGGTGGTGATTTTCCACGTTGAATTTTCTCTTTTGGCCGTTGATGAACCGTTGGTTCGTGTTGATCATCTGGAGTCATGCCTCTTGCTGTTGACTCCAGGAAGTTGACTAACTCCTGCAGAGGTATGAAATTCGTTGATGTTCCCAGCTTCTGTTCCCATGTGGTGCGTGTGTCAGCCTCCATGGAACGTTTGAGCAAGTGAAAGACGAATCGCTCGCCCAAATCTTCTTTGGGAATCCTGGCGGTGCTTATCAGGTGGTCCACCGTCTCACGAGCAATATGAGCGTTGTTGATCATGGCCTTAATTCCCTCAGTTCTTCGTCGATTGCGTTGAATTCTAGAATTCTGTCCTGTAGAAACTCTAGTTGGTTGGCGGTTCCTGTTGAGAGCTGCGTTGGTGTGCTTATAGTTGACGGCATCGTTGCAATTTCGGACTTCCTCGTTTTAATTGTTGAGGTGTTGATTGCCGGAAAAGTTTCTACAACATTTGTCCAATCTTCATGCTCCTGTGTGGTTGGAGCTTGGGTCTCTAGAGGGTTGACGATGATTGGAGGTACTGGGTTGATCTCGACGTTGGTTTCGATATGTTGGGTTGACTCATACTCTCCATCATCTGCTATGTTGGTAACTAATATAGCTACGTTACCGACCGTTGAGTTTTACCGACCGTTGAGTTGACGTTGAGTGGGGTGCGACCTCACTCGTTGAGCACAGTCCCAGTAAGTGGGGGACTACTGACGAAGTTGAGCGAAGTGGGCCGAGCATTCCCGAATTGTCGCACGCGCGGTCAGGGAAATTTGAGACCCGATGGAATGTAAACACTGAATACAAAGGGTCAAGGGCAATAAACACTTATTGTTCTCGTTGGATTATCGTTGGAATGTTCCAGAATATTCCACGGGTCGTTGATTTCACTCTAGGACTTGGCGTCCTTTTTGGGTTTCCGTTGAAATTTCACTGCACCTTCACAATTTTTCACTGTTTTTTACCGCACGATCCGGCTCGAAGGACCAATGTTTAGTTGAGGAACGTTGTTTTGGGTGGTCGGGCGTCGGAAAAATTGGGATTGGTGTAGTGAGATGCAATTGAAGACACACGACACTAAGTTATAAAAACTTCGTATGTTTATTGTCACTAATTGTAAAAAACTATACAAGTTTCACAAAGTTCGTTGGGTTTCACCCGTGTGAAATCCTGGATCGTTGATATTCTAATTGTAGTTGAGAGACGTTGATAAATGCGAAATTATAGAATTACGTTGACCGGTACGTTGGAGATACGTTGTAAGACTGGAATAAGTTGACTGATCCGTTGAATGTACGTTGAAAGACTGATTTGGGGGGGGGTCTCAAGTTGGTGATCGAGACCGATGACCAGTGACCCGATGAACCCCGGAAGTATCCGAAATTCATCGATCACTTGTCGTTGAGTTGGGGGGCGTTTTTTAGCTATAGTTTAAACAGATCTTTTTTATTGTAAATTTAATTTACAACAAGAAAGGTCTCTTGACAAAATGCTGTAAAAGAGCCTATTATCGAGATAATTAATAATAAACAATCGCGGGCAAATTTCAGAGGGGATAGCTCGCGATTTTCGCGGAATCCGGAGCAATAACCGCGTTATCTTGATTATCACGTAAACAAATGGATTTACGGCCTTTTGTCACAAGCCTTTTTTTGCAGAGAATAAAATTATCTACAATAAATGTCTGTTTAGAATTAAGATAATCTCGGGCAGTTTCAACGGAAAATAATTATCGGAAAACTCCGGCAATGATCGTGACCTGTCGGTCAACGGTCACCAGCCGAAATCTATCACTCATCTTTGAAAAATCACCCCACTCACCTAGAGTCTATCATCGACCTTCACCGCAGAAGGTTCGCTATCGAAACTCACCGTGAAATCACCTAAATTGTACATCAACATAATTTAACCGTACATCACCTAATCAACTTGTAAAGACTGTAATAACCCGCATTGAAATTGACCACGCGTTTTAATAAATTAACAAATCGTTGTGTGTGATAATTTCCGCGAGTTAAATTCTTTACACAATCAACCAGTTTCCCTGAAATCTCCGGATCCACCCTACTCAACTGTTCCCTCAACAACCATATGGTCCTTCGAGCCGGATTCCGGGATTAAATTCAGTGAAACTGCGAAAATCGACGGATAATTAGTGCAAATCAAGTGATTCAGCATAGTGAAAATCAAAGGAACGCCTCGTTGTGAACGGGTTTCGGGGTTCACACGAGCAATTCAACGGATTTTGAGAGTAATAAAATCAAGACAATAGGTGTTTGTGAGCGAAAGCAGACACCCGAAATCAAAACAACCGCACCAGGCAATACGCACGGTTAATCCCAATTCAAGGGCAACGTTATCTATCTCTCTCTAATCCGGGTTACCTTCAACGAATTATCGACACCTCAAATATCTATCAAAATTAAAATCTGTTTAATAATCTCCGGTCGGTAATTGAGAACATCAACATGTCTTCCGAGACATTGGTCGATAAAGAAGATTTGTTCGAGGATCCAGAGAACCAGGGAATCATCCCTGAACTGCTCATCACCACCGAAAAGGGTATCAACAAGGAGCATCAACCAAAGACGAATACTGGAGCTATCCCAAAGGACAAACCAGTATACCCACATATCAAAACTCGAGAGAGCTGGGCAGACATGTCAGCTCCCCTGAGTAAAAAGGAGGAGTTCCAGACGCGACTTCTCCTACGCAAGGTGGACAGCATAAAAGACATCAACACGAGCCTGGCCACATTAGCGAACAACAACGTGTCGCTAACCATAGATGAACTCGAGGGCCAGGAGCTGATAATCAACACACACTGGAGCGAGTTCCAAAAACTAGAGGAAACGGTAATCGAATTTTTACCAAATGATCACGATTTCTTTGCCCACAGCCTCCACGAACTAGCGGAAGAGCTGAAAACATCGAGCATAGGGCTCATATATCAACTCAAGGGCCTCACCAAGAGAAGGGAACTCGCCGAGAAATCAACACCACCTACCCAATCATCACACCAATCGGGAAATCAACTGAAGAGGATCGACCTCAACACATTCGACGGCAGATACTCCGACTGGAAAAATTGGAGTGATCTGTATCTCTCGATGGTGGGGAGTGACCCCAACATACCAGGAGTGCAGAAGCTGGCTCGGCTCAAGGGCCTGCTGAAAGGGTCAGCAGCAGCACTCATCTCAACGTTCAGCGTCACTGAAGAGAACTACGATAAGGCGTGGAGGAAACTCGTAAAGAAATACGAGGACCCACGACTCATCGCACAAGCTCTATTCAATCGAGTGCTCAACTTGCCGAAAATCCACAAGGCATCCTCAGAAAATCTCACCGCCAATGCAGCAGCGGCAGTAGAGACGCTGGACCAACTGCCTCCAATGACGAAACTCACCACATCGAGACTGCTTGAGCAGATGATCATACACCTGCTGCGACAATCGCTCGACTCCGAGACCCTGAAGATGTGGGAATTGAAACTTGGAGAAGGCAGAGACTTCCCGACGCTCGAGGAGTTTACGAACTTCATCGAGTCATACGCCAGGGGAATCAACTCAGGAGACAAGCTCCACTCAACTAGCACAAACAGTTCAACGCCACGAACAACGCCTGTCGCGAGCAGGAGAATCGGTGGAACACCTTCAGGGACCACGAGAGGAGTGGTGCCAGTCGTGCTGCACTCAACGATTGGAAATCAACAAGTTGAAATCACCGCACACATCTTGAAGAAACTCACCACACGACTGCCATCATTCTCATGTTCAACGGCGAGGATCGGCTCACTACAGGATCTTCAACTAGCCGATCCAGATTATCTAAAGCCTGGACCAATCGACATCATTATCGGATCAGACAACTATGGGCGGATCATCAAAGAAAAGGTTATCAAATCGACATCAACTCAACTAGTTGGCCAACAAACAGCATTTGGTTGGATAATATGAGGTCCAATCAACTGCCAAGGCTGTTCACCGAGAATCGCCTTAACTGCAGTACGGAGTTCCGCGAACGAACAGCTACTAGAGCTTCTCCAAAAATTCTGGGTCCAGGAAGAAATCAACAATGCAACGGAGTGTCATGAGCTATCACCAGAGGATCACCAGTGCGAGATGCACTTTCAATCGACGCACTCCAGAGACGAGACCGGGCGCTATGTTGTGAGGCTCCCCCTGAAAACCTCAGCAACAGCCCTCGGTGACTCGAGGCTCAAAGCAACACGTCAACTACACTCGGTAATGAGACGCCTACAAAAGGATGAGGCGTACTCAGCCCTGTACAAGGCCTTTATCAGAGAGTATCATCAGTTAAATCACCTTCAAGAAGCACCAGAGACTCCAGAACCCTCCCCAGCCTATTATCTACCGCACCACGGGGTTCTGAGAGACGATGCCATCACCACGAAACTACGAGTCGTATTTAACGGCTCCAGCGCGAGCTCAACAGGAATCTCATTGAACGACATTCTCTATTCTGGAGGAAAACTACAAGTGGATGCAGTCAACGTCCTGACATGGGTGAGGAAACATCAGTTCGTTTTTGGGACAGACATCGTGAAGATGTTTCGCCAAATTCGGGTTCATCAAGACGATTGGGATCTGCAACGAATTTTGTGGCTCAACGAAGACAATGAAGAGATCACCTATCAACTGACCACAGTCACCTATGGGCTCAACTGTTCACCATGGATATCACTAAGAGTCCTTCAACAACTTGTGGAGGATGAAGGTCACCGCTTCCCAGCAGCAGTAGAGACACTCAGAAAAGGTCGCTACGTAGACGATATCTACGGCGGTGCCGACTCCATCGATCGACTAAAAGAAATCGCTACTCAACTACAAGGACTTTGCGAAGCCGGTGGCTTCCCACTCCAAAAATGGAGCAGCAACTCACCAGAAGCTCTTCAACAATTAGGCCTCTCACCACAGAACTCAACAGTGCATTTCGAAGAAGCAATCACCAAGGTCTTAGGCCTTTGCTGGCAGCAGTCAACCGATACATTCAAATACAAGGCCAAGAACTTCACCTCAAAGACGTTCACCAAGCGATCAGTGCTATCAGAGATCGCCCAAATGTTTGATCCACTGGGATTCATCGCTCCAGTTGTCATCCTTGGCAAACTCTTCATCCAAAGTCTATGGAGATTGAAACTTAAATGGGATGATCCCTTGCCGACGGATTACGTACGACAATGGAGGAAATTTCGAGCGGAAATCAACGAGCTAGATAAGATCTCAATCCCGAGATGGCTCAGACTGTCAACAGAATCGATCAACATACAACTCCACGGGTTCGCCGATGCATCCAAATCGGCAATGAGCGCAGTAGTCTACATCAGATCAAAGAAACTCAACGAACCGACCTCAACAATCATCGTATGTGCAAAAACGAGGGTGGCACCACTCAAGGAAATGACCATCCCTCGCCTCGAACTCACCGCTGCACTACTTCTCACCCGCCTTGCAAAGACAACTCACCAAATGCTAGAACTCAACAACGTGGAAACTCACCTCTGGTCAGACTCATCTGTTGCTCTGGCGTGGATAACCAGTCATCCCTCACGCTGGAAGGAATTTGTCCACAACAGAGTAGCAGAAATCCAAGAGACATTGCCAGAAGAAACATGGAGGCACATCAGTAGAAAGGAAAATCCAGCAGATTGTGCCTCAAGGGGGATCTCAACAAATCAACTCATCGAACATCCACTCTGGTGGTCAGGACCTGACTGGCTTAATCTAGAGCCAGACCAGTGGCCACAATCAACAATAGACGTCCCTGCAGAGGTCTCAATGGAAGCGAAACCATCACCAGCTCATCCAGTCGCAGTGAGGTCAACGTCAACGCACTAGCAGAGTTGCTAGACAGATACTCAACACTATCAAAGGTGCTGCAAGTGTCAGCGACCATCAACAGGGCAATCAATAGGTTCAGAAGGCAACCAACACCCCAGACACCAGTCCTCACACCTGACGAACTCAACAAGGCTCGGCTATTCTGGGTAAAACTAACACAAAACCAATTCTTTGCTTCAGCAATAAGGACCCTCAGCAGAGACCATCAACTGCCAACGGGACATCAACTAGCCAAGATGACCCCATTCCTAGACGAGCTAGGAATCATGAGAGTCGGAGGACGACTCAGAAACGCTCAACTAGACGCTGACGAGATGCACCCCATCATACTGCGTCGCCAGTCGCGACTCACCACACTGGTCATCAACGAAGCTCACCAACGAGCACTCCACGGAGGAACTCAACTCACGTTGGCAATCACCCGCCAAAAATACTGGATAATTGGCGGCAGAGGCACTGTTCGATCCCACATCCTACACTGTGTCATCTGTACCAGATATCGGGCTCAACGAGCCCAACAGCTGATGGGACAACTTCCCACAGCAAGAGTATCACCATCAAGAGCATTCCTCCACACAGGGGTGGATTATGCTGGTCCAATGCCCATACTTAAGTGGAGACCAACAAATGCTCAACCAGCCGCGGTGCACATCGCAGTCTTCGTCTGCCTGAGCACATCAGCAGTGCACCTGGAGCTGGTCACGCGTCAAAGCACAGACGCATTCATCGCAGCATTCAAGAGATTCACCGGGAGAAGAGGAATCCCCCAAGTGATGTATAGTGACAACGGAAGCAACTTTGAAGGAGCTGCTGGAGTCCTACATCGATTATACAACGAGGAATCACCAGAGAATCAACAAATCCAAGATGCACTTGCCACAAATGGAACTCGCTGGAGCTTCATCCCACCACGAGCACCCCATTTTGGTGGCAAATGGGAAGCAGCGATGAAATCAACGCAACATCACCTGAAACGTACGCTGGGAACAACGACACTCACCTATGAAGAGCTCAACACCATCTTGATCCAGATCGAGGCCTGCCTAAACTCCAGGCCGATCTCACCAATGTCTGATGACCCAGACGACCTTCAAGCGCTCACCCCAGGACACTTCCTGATAGGTGAGCCACTTCAACTGATCCCAGAGCCATCCTACTTGGATGACAATCCATCGAAGATGCATCGGTGGAACGTAATCACCCAGAAAATTCAACAATTCTGGTCAAGATGGTCAAAAGAATGTCTTCAACGATACCTGGCCATCTACAAGTGGAATCAACGCCAGGAAAATATCAAGGTTGGAGACATGGTGCTAGTGGTGAACGAAAACTGTCCACCAGCAAGGTGGCCACTAGCACGAGTCACCGCAGTTCACCCGGGAGACGACGGACTCACCAGAGTAGCGATTGTCAAGACAGCCTACTCAGAAGTAGCCAGGCACGCAGACGGTACGCCTAATCCAGAGAGGTACCAAACACGAGTCAGCACCTGGGATCGACCCATCACCAAACTCTGCCTGCTACCAACAGAACAACTACAAGAAGATCAACAAGAACTTCAAGGGGACTCCCAGGAATCACAGGACTGAGAGATATCATCAAACAAGAACTCAACCCACCAGAAATCAACTCAGTCAATCCACAGAATAAATTCACCACCTCCGATTGTGAATTGCCCCCGGGATGTTTAGAATTAAGATAAACTCGGGCAGTTTCAACGAAAAATAATTATCGGAAAACTCCGGCAATGATCGTAACCTGTCGGTCAACGGTCACCAGCCGAAATCTATCACTCATCTTTGAAAAATCACCCCACTCACCTAGAGTCTATCATCGACCTTCACCGCAGGAGGTTCCCTATCGAAACTCACCGCGAAATCAACTAAATTGTACATCAACATAATTTAACCGTACATCACCTAATCAACTTGTAAAGACTGTAATAACCTGCATTGAAATTGACCACGCGTTTTAATAAATTAACAAATCGTTGTGTGTGATAATTTCCGCGAGTTAAATTCTTTACACAATCAACCAGTTTCCCTGAAATCTCCGGATCCACCCTACTCAACTGTTCCCTCAACAAACAGACATTTTTTGCAGAGAATAAAATTATCTACAATAAATGTCTCCTGGTGGAATCCCGTAAATCCATTTGTTTATTGGATAATTGGATTTGAATTTTAAACAACAATCCGCGATTAATTATCAAATTAAGACATCTACGCGATTTTTCGATAAGATCATTAATGTTTAAAATTGCATTTCTCGCAAAAATGCCGTCTTGACAAAATGTTGTAAACCCATTTGTTTACAAGATAATTGGCAAAACGGGTTTTTTGTTGGAAAAGTTCGGAAAATCGTGGGCATCCCCCTTGGCGTTCCAAAGCTAATTATTTAAATGTTAATTATCTCATTATGCAATAGCCCTACAGTGTTTTGTCAAGAGATCTTTTTTATTGTAAATTTAATTTACAACAAGAAAGGTCTGTTTAAACTATACCTAAAAAACGCCCCCCAACACAACGACAAGTGATCGATGAATTTCGGATACTTCCGGGGTTCATCGGGTCACTGGTCATCGGTCCCGGTCACCAACTTGAGACCCCCCCCAAATCAGTCTTACAACGTATCTCCAACGTACCGGTCAACGTAATTCTACCTTTTCGCATTATTCAACGTCTCTCAACTAAATTTCGAACCTCAACGATCCAGGATTTCACACGGGTGAAACCCAACGAACTTTGTGAAACTTGTATAGTTTTTTACAATTAGTGACAATAAAACCACGAAGTTTTTATAACTTAGTGTCGTGTGTCTTCGACTGCATCTCATTACACCAATCCCAATTTTTCCGACGCCCGACCACCCAAAATCACGTTCCTCAACTAAACATTGGTCCTTCGAGCCGGATGGTGCGGTAAAAAACAGTGAAAAATTGTGAAAGTGTGGTGAAAATTCAACGGAAAACCAAAAAGGACGCCAAGTCCTATAGTGAAATCAACGACCCGTGGAATATTCTGGAACATTCCAACGATAATCCAACGAGAACAATAAGTGTTTATTGCCCTTGACCCTTTGTATTCAGTGTTTACATTCCATCGGGTCTCAAATTTCCCTGACCGCGTGTGTGACCATTCGTGAGTGCTCGGCCCACTTCGCTCAACTTCGCCAGTAGTCCCCCACTTACTGGGACTGTGCTCAACGAGTGAGGTCGCACCCCACTCAACGTCAACTCAACGGTCGGTACAGCGCAGCGGTCGTTAAAGCTCAACGGTCGGTAACGTAGGTATCAGTTACCAACATGGCAGATGATGGAGAGTAGGAGCCAACCCAACCCATTGAAATCAACGTCGAGATCAACCCCGTACCTCCAATCGTCGTTAACCCTTCAGAGACGCAAGCTCCAACCACACAGGAACATGAAGACTGGGCAACTGCTGTGGAAACCTTTCCTTCAGTCAACATCTCAACTATTAAGACGAGGAAGTCCGAAATACCAACGATGCCATCAACTTCAAGCACACCAACGCAGCTCTCAACAGGAACCGCCAATCAACTAGAGTTTCTGCAAGACAGAATACTAGAATTCAACGCAATTGATGAGGAACTGAGGGAATTAAGAGCCTCAGATACAACGCTGGAGGAACTCAACGGCCATGAGAAGTATTTAAAAGACGCCTGGATCGAATTTGCTGAGCGATCACAGGCATTGATTGCTAATCTACCCCCAGATCACAGCTGGATGACGGGAAAAGCATTTCTCAGAACAGGAGAATTGAAACGTCAGACGCTAAAGAGGATCTGGAAACTCAAAGGGGAGATATCAACGAAGGAGAAATTATCCGCGGGTAGAACAACGACCAGTCAACTGAAAAGAATCGATCTCCCAACATTTCAAGGTAAATTTTCCCAGTGGAAAGAGTTTTCTGATCTGTTCCAGAATCTGGTTGGGAGAAAACCAGACATGTCGCCTGCAGAAAAGCTGGTGAGGCTGAAGGAGGCTCTTAAGGGACCCCCAGCTGAGTTAATCTCGTCCTTCACTGCTACGGACATCAACTACGAGAAGGCATGGGACAAACTTCAACGGCATTATGAAAATCCACGTCTCATCGCCGGACACCTCTTCAACAGGGTGCTCAACTTGCGGCCAATGACTAAGGGAGACGCCAAGGCCATGATAACCAACGCAGACATTGCTCGTGAGACAGTGGACCACCTTATCAGCACCGCCGGGATTCCCAAAGAGGATTTGGGCGATCAATTCGTTTTTCACTTGCTCAAACGATCAATGGAGGCTGATACTCGCACCACGTGGGAACAGAGGCTGGGAACATCAACGAATTTCATACCTCTGCAGGAGTTAGTCAACTTCCTGGAGTCAACAGCAAGAGGCATGACTCCAGATGATCAACACGAACCAACGGTTCATCAACGGCCAAAAGAGAAAATTCAACGTGGAAAATCACCACCTCGAGCACGCGTTTATCATGCCGCCGAAGCAACAGTTCAACGAAAGGAACCTCAGCATATTAAGCCTGCTGATTGCTGTGGGTACTGTAACGCCAAGCACTTCATTGGAAAGTGTCCATCATTTCTCAGCCTCTCAGCGCAGAGAAAACTAGAGCATCTGTCAACAACACGACTATCCTACAACTGCTTCGGTACACACCTGGTGACGAGCTGCAAGTGCACTAAATCTTGCATGAAATGTCAACACAGGCACCACACGCTGTTGCACATGGACCCAAAGGACAGAGAGAGGACATCGACAATCAACAGCGGTCTAGAGCAACCATCAACGAGTGCGGAATCAGGTTTGAGTGTTTGATTTATTATAATTTTCATTCATCACTCAGATCATTGATCCTCACTCGTTTTCAACAGGTCGTCCAACATCAACTCAGTCAACTAGATCCAACGAGGATTCAACAGATTCAACGGCTAACAAGAGGATTTACGCCCCCCTGAGTCAAGTCGAAGAATCGACTCAACGGAAGTCGGTCAACGCAGAGGACACTAAGTTCTCCCACAAATCAACGGATCAGCGACTAGTGCTCTTGGCTACGGCTAAAGCCAGGGCATTCTCCAAAAACGGATTCTACACGATCGCCAGAATCCTCATCGATCAAGGCTCAGAGCTTTCATTTATTTCGGAAAGCCTGGTGCATCAACTTCAACTACAACGACGACATTCAACGATTGAACTCATCGGAATTGGTGGAAAACACGCATGTTCAACGAGAGGGATTGTGGCAATCACGCTCCAATCAACGAAACAGCCATTTCAACAAGTTGAGATCAACGCCCACATCCTGCAAAAGCTAACCTCACGGTTACCAACGTTCTCATGCTCATCTGCATCAATCGGATCACTGCAGCAGCTTCAACTGGCAGATGAGAGCTATTCAACACCTGGACCTATCAACATAATTATCGGAGCTGACAACTACGGGAAAATCGTCGGCAACGGGATTGAAAAATCCAACGATGATCAATTAGTTGGCCAACTAACAACATTCGGATGGATCCTATCCGGTCCATTATGCAACACAACGTATTCAACGAGGACCTCCTTATCCGCGGCAAGGGGATCTTCCAACGAACAATTAACGGAGCTTCTACAAAGATTCTGGGTCCAGGAAGAACCACCAATCTCAACAAATCCAACCAACGAGCTCACACCAGACGAATTAGAGTGTGAAGAACACTTTCAACGCACTCATCAACGAGACACGTCTGGGCGCTACATTGTGCGACTGCCACTTCGCACATCAACAGCAGCGCTCGGAGAATCGAGGAATAAAGCGCTTCGTCAGCTCCAGTCGGTGAAACGAAGACTAAACGCTAATCCTGACTACAGCAAACTCTACTATGACTTTATCAACGAATACGAAGCACTTGATCACATGCGACGTATACAACAAGTATCAGAACCAGCAACAAACTACTACCTGCCACATCATGGGGTTCTGAGGGAAGATTCGTTAACCACGAAGCTTCGAGTAGTCTTCAACGGCTCCAACAAGACATCAACGGGTATCTCACTCAACGACATCCTCCACGCGGGCGGAAAGCTCCAAGTGGATGCAATGGATGTACTCACATGGTTGAGACGACATCGACTCGTCTTCGGCACCGACATCGTTAAGATGTTTCGACAAATTAACGTACACCCTGACGATTGGAATCTTCAACGCATTCTTTGGATAGACGAAAATCAACAACTTGTGACATATCAACTAACAACGGTCACATATGGACAGAAATGCTCTCCATGGCTCTCTTTGAGAGTTCTTCAACAACTCGTCAACGATGAAGGTCAACGATTCCCTGCAGCAGTGCTACCGCTAACTAAAGGCCGTTATGTCGACGACATTTACGGTGGAGCGGACTCTGAGGGAGAATTCAAAGAAATGATAATTCAACTTCAACAGATCTGCCAGGCTGGCGGATTTCCACTTCAAAAGTGGACCAGTAATCGCCCAGAGATACTCCAACAGCTCAACTTGTCAACGGGACCGGCAGGTACAGTGCAATTCGAGGAATCAGTCATCAAAACGCTCGGATTGTGCTGGCATCCAGCAACAGATTTATTCCAATATAAATCGAGAACATTCAACTCAACGAGCTTCACCAAGAGGGTACTGCTATCGGAAATAGCTCAAATTTTCGATCCTCTTGGATTCATCGCACCAGTCATTGTTCGAGGAAAAATACTCATCCAAGAACTATGGCTGCTTAAACTCGCTTGGGATGATCAACTTCCACTCGACTACGTTCGAAGATGGAAAGAGTTCAGGGAGGAACTCACGCAACTAACTCAACTTTCCATCCCAAGATGGCTAAATCTATCTCCAACGACTACCAACGTACAAATACATGGATTTGCCGACGCATCAACAGCTGCCATGGGAGCAGTCGTTTATCTACGAGTTCAACGAGACAACGAAACACCAACAATCAGCTTGGTGTGTGCAAAAACAAGAGTTGCACCACTGAAAAAGCTGACGATTCCACGCCTGGAGCTAACCGCGGCCCTTCTGCTAACAAAACTTTGAATCTGTGTTTCAGAACTTGAACAGAGATATTCAACTACCTCGCCAACATCCACTGGCCAAGCTTACCCCGAGAATTGATGATCAAGGAATTCTCAGGCTTGGTGGACGACTAAAGAACTCATTGCTTGATCCAGACGAGACTCATCCAATTATCTTACCACGACAATCTCGCCTGACAACGCTCATCATCAACGAAGCTCACCAGAAAACACTCCACGGAGGAGTTCAACTCACCATGGCTCACATCAGACAACGATACTGGATCGTTGGTGGCAGAAAGTCAGTGCACGCAGCAATTCTGCGCTGTGCTGTCTGCACCAGATTCAGGGCAACAAGAGCCCAACAGTTAATGGGTCAACTTCCAACAGCCAGAGCAACGCCTTCAAGACCATTCCTGCATACTGGAGTAGACTATGCAGGGCCATTTCCAATCTTGAAGTGGAGACCAACGAACGCGCAACCATCATCGGTTCATATAGCTGTTTTTGTGTGTTTCACAACCTCAGCTGTTCACCTTGAACTGGTCAACAGACAAACAACGGATGCATTTATCGCAGCATACAAAAGATTTACTGGAAGGCGAGGCATTCCAGCTATCATGTATAGTGACAATGCAACGACATTCGAAGGAGCAGCCAACGAACTCAACAGACTATACAACCAAGAATCTCCAGATAACCAACAAATTAGAGCTGCTCTTGCTTCCAACGGAACCCAGTGGAAATTCATCCCACCAAATGCTCCTCACTTCGGAGGCAAGTGGGAGGCCGCTGTAAAGTCAACGAAGTATCATCTACGACGAGTATTAGGAACAACAACGTTAACATACGAAGAGCTCAACACGATCGTGATACAAATCGAGGCCTGTCTCAACTCAAGGCCTATTGTTCCGATGAGAGATGACCCAGATGACCTTCAGGCTCTTACACCAGGGCATTTCCTCATCGGAGAACCTCTTCAACTACTCCCGGAGCCATCTCAACTCAACACAAATATCAACAAAATCACACGATGGAATCTGGTGACCCAGAAAATACAACAATTCTGGTCGAGATGGTCCAGGGAGTGTCTTCAACGTTACCACTCCATCTACAAGTGGAATCAACAGCAACGCAACATCAAGGTGGGAGATATGGTCCTGATGATCAATGATGATCTCCCTCCAGCACGTTGGCCACTGGCGCGAGTCATCGCGGTAAGGCCAGGGGCTGATGGACTAGTGAGAGTCGCAGAACTGCTCACAGCAACACCAGAAGTCCCAACGAATCCAGATGGATCACCATCGACACAGAACATTCGGGTTCAACGACATCAATACACCACACCGATAGCAAAACTTTGCTTGCTACCAACGGACCCAACACCAGCAGACCAACAAGAGGACAACTAGAGATTACCATCAACAGAGGATTCATCACGCCTGATGAATGCGGGCGGGATGTTTAAACTATACCTAAAAAACGCCCCCCAACTCAACGACAAGTGATCGATGAATTTCGGATACTTCCGGGGTTCATCGGGTCACTGGTCATCGGTCTCGGTCACCAACTTGAGACCCCCCCCCAAATCAGTCTTTCAACGTACATTCAACGGATCAGTCAACTTATTCCAGTCTTACAACGTATCTCCAACGTACCGGTCAACGTAATTCTACCTTTTCGCATTATTCAACGTCTCTCAACTCAATTTCGAACCTCAACGATCCACGATTTCACACGGGTGAAACTCAACGAACATTGTGCAATTTGTATAGTTTTACAACTAGTGACAATAAAACCACGAAGTTTTTACAAATTAGTGTCGTGAGTCTTCAATTGCATCTTGCTACACCAATCCCAATTTTTCCGACGCCCGACCTCCCAAAACAACGTTCCTCAACTAAACAGGTCTCTTGACAAAATGCTGTAAAAGAGCCTATTATCGAGATAATTAATAATAAACAATCGCGGGCAAATTTCAGAGGGGATAGCTCGCGATTTTCTCGGAATCCGGAGCAATAACCGCGTTATCTTGATTATCACGTAAACAAATGGATTTACGGCCTTTTGTCACAAGACATTTTTTGCAGAGAATAAAATTATCTACAATAAATGTCTGTTTGGGGAGGTTCTAATCTATAGGGTGGATGTGGGTGACGAATCAGGTGAAGGATCTGACAGGATTAATCCGGGTGAAATTAAGTTCGTTATTCACTTTTGTATAAAAGTTTAATTGGGGCCACGTGCCACCAAAGTCGAGGGTTTACACATATATTTAACACTTAATTGATAATTCACTGAGTTGTTCTTGAATATTTGATTCACACTTATTTTGATTTGTTGAATAGCTTAATAAGGTAGAAATAGACCCTTTATCTCTGAAGGAGATGCACTTGGGGATTCGCTTAGGTGATGTACTGGGGTAGAATTAGGAGATTTACTAATAGATTTACGCGTTACTGCTCTCGATGGCTGTCCACGGTAGACTGGGGGGAGTTTTTGGGCTTCCGGGGTCAGCTCGTGGGTCTAGTGACCCGAGGTGTCGCTGCTGACCTTTTGGCCTGACCGGGGGCCTTCATTTGTAATTTGGCGCTAAACATTCGCGTTTCAAACAATGTCTCCTGGTGGAATCCCGTAAATCCATTTGTTTATTGAATAATTGGATTTGAATTTTAAACCACAATCCGCGATTAATTTTCAAACTAAGACATCTACGCGATTTTTCCATAAGATCATTAATGTGTAATATTGGATTTCTCGGAAAAAAATAGGGAGCAATCGGGAATAGGGAGCAATAAACGGAAAAAAGGCCTACTGTGTTTTTGTAAATTTTGTTTTTATTGTAAATTTCATTTTTAATTACATAGACAAATAGAGGGCCGATTTTTTTCTTTTTGGGTGGACTACAATCTATTTTCGAAGTGTCCACCTCCAGCAGCGATGCACAGTCGGGCACGTCTGAGCAAATTGGCCCTCATGCGCTCCAGTTCATCAGGAGTAATAGTTGCGGCTGCTACGTGCAGCAGCGCAACCATTTCCTCCTGATTCGCGGGGTGGTGCGCGTGCATGCGCGACTCCAGAGCACCCCACAAGAAAAAATCGAGTGGGGTAAGGTCTGGAGAACGCGGGGGCCACGCAACGGGTGGTGCTCTTCGTCCGGCCCTGTCCCGGTCACTTCGATTCCCAATCCACCGTTGGGGGAACCATTCATTGAGCTTCTCAATGACCGGTACGCAGGTATGTGCTGGTGCTCCATCGTGCTGGAACCAGACATCCCTGGAGGCCGGACCATCGCCAACAATCGGCCCAAGCCGCTCCCGCAGGAATCCCAAATAGTTCCCTCCCTGCGAAAAAACAAATAATTATTAATAGAAACCTGTCATACTGAGTTAGACATCGAAGTCCAACAGGAAACGCAGTATTGACTATGGGGAATACTTACGTCCAGATGTCCTGGAAGATGGTGTATGTAGACTTCATCGCCGAGGATTCCTCCCCAGATATTCAGTGAATCCCAGCGATTTTGGAAGTTTGAACTTTTCGCGAGCCGAGGATTTTCAACCGCCCAATGATGCTCATTGTGCTGGTTGACGATCCCCTTCCTCGCGAAAAGTTTTTCGTCCGTCCATAGAATATTTCGAAGAAAGTCCGGCTCTTCACTCCTGTCGAGGAGCCATCGACAGAAGGCCAACCGCTTGGGGAGGTCCTCGGGCTTTAACTCCTGGACCGGGGTGAATTTCCACGGGCGAACCCCTTCCTCCTGCAGAACTTTATGCACCGTGCTGGGCGGAACTCCTAAGGAAGCCGCGATCCCCCGAATGGATTGCTCCGGATTCTCCTCCACGGCCTCCAGGATTGCTTCCCCCACTCGTACCCCAGCATTCGGTCGTGCACGCCCTTCGCCTCCATGTCGCGGAAGAATATTACCCTCGCGGAGGCGTTGCAGGGCATTTCGAAATGTTCGTGCCTCAGGAACCACTCGATCAGGGTAACGTTGCGCGTACAACCGTGACGCTTTAGATCCATTACCCCTTGCGAGACCATAAATGGTCACCATATCTGCATATTCAACTGCACTAAACTTAGCCATTCTCCGATATCAATTTAATAACACTGCACTTTTTTCTTGTTTAGACGAGAATCGTATAGGACCAAGCAAACGCGAAAAGTAGCTCTGTCTTGGAAGACGTCTTGAGGGATATTGACGCTTTGGAAAAATCGGTGGAAAAATTTTCCCTGTCAACTATAAAATAATAATTTTTATGAGTGAAAATGGCCTGTTCCTCTCGTTCAATTGTCCCATGGTCCACAGATGGGAAATTTGGACTTGAACGTGCCACATGTCAGCAACAATCCATACCGATAGTGGGAAAACCCTTTTTTTTCGCGGGCGGCAACAGATCAAGTCGTAAAGCTGTGCGACACAGTCTCCCTTCCACATGGGCTTTTACGACCGCTACTTAGCCAAATACCGTAATTACCTTAGCTTTAGAAGAGTCCCTAACTATTTGCGACTTTTTGTCGTTTATTGCTACCGAATCCGGGAAAACCCCCAGCCATCTCCTCTGCTAATTATCTTGTAAAGCAATGGGTTTACAACATTTTGTCAAGACGATCTTTTTGCGAGACAATTTGATTCTCTGCAAAAAAAGTCTTGTGACAAAAGGCCGTAAATCCATTTGTTTACGTGATAATCAAGATAACGCGGTTATTGCTCCGGATTCCGCGAAAATCGCGAGCTATCCCCTCTGAAATTTGCCCGCGATTGTTTATTATTAATTATCTCGATAATAGGCTCTTTTACAGCATTTTGTCAAGAGACCTTTCTTGTTGTAAATTAAATTTACAATAAAAAAGATCTCTTGACAAAACACTGTAGGGCTATTGCATAATGAGATAATTAACATTTAAATAATTAGCTTTGGAACGCCAAGGGGGATGCCCACGATTTTCCGAATTTTCCCAACAAAAACCCGTTTTGCCAATTATCTTGTAAACAAATGGGTTTACAACATTTTGTCAAGACGGCTTTTTTGCGAGAAATGCAATTTTAAACATTAATGATCTTATCGAAAAATCGCGTAGATGTCTTAATTTGATAATTAATCGCGGATTGTTTTTTAAAATTCAAATGCAATTTTTCAATAAACAAATGGATTTACGGGATTCCACCAGGAGACATTTATTGTAGATGATTTTATTCTCTGCAAAAAATGTCTTGTGACAAAAGGCCGTAAATCCATTTGTTTACGTGATAATCAAGATAACGCGGTTATTGCTCCGGATTCCGCGAAAATCGCGAGCTATCCCCTCTGAAATTTGCCCGCGATTGTTTATTATTAATTATCTCGATAATAGGCTCTTTTACAGCATTTTGTCAAGAGACCTTTCTTGTTGTAAATTGAATTTACAATAAAAAAGATCTGTTTGAGGAGTGACTATGTTTTTTGCCGGGATTTAGGGGAAGTGGGACAATTGGTGGTAGAAAATAATGTTTTAACACAAATGGTCCACTAAACCTATTGCTGATGTACTTTTATTAGGCGTGAGCCTTGTGTCCTGATTATACAAACTATTCCTCGTGGAAATTTATAACGTTGCGTATCTCAATAATAATCCGCTGAATTGCTAACACTCCGATAAATTTACAAAATAAGGTTTTAATAGATGATGTACTCAAAAACCCGATGAACTTATACGTTCCTTACAAAATATCTAAACGCCCGACTCTAATTTCTCGATAGGGACGTTAGACACAATTTATAGATGAGAACTGCTCTGATTGAGTTTCCGTAACGAACTGAACGCTTTTAGGTTGTTCTGCGTGAACTGGCCCCGAATTTCAATGCCCTCAAGGTCGCCCGAATTTTCTCGATTGTTCTGATGCTAAACCTGGCGATTTTCTGTTTACGTTTCAAACAAGATCTCTTGACAAAACACTGTAGGGCTATTGCATAATGAGATAATTAACATTTAAATAATTAGCTTTGGAACGCCAAGGGGGATGCCCGCGGTTTTCAGAATCTTGTCTTTTAATAAATAATACTAAGGTAAATAATAATTGGTTTTTAATCATCCTAGCGCCCCCCCCCCCTGAAAGGATTGTCATGAAATATCTTTCCCCCTGTCTCTCTCTTACTCACTAGCGGAATGGAACGTCCGCCCGAGGAGAAGGGGAAGCACGCACACTGCATACCCGCGGCACACGGACGGAGAGCCGCGCAATGCTCGCGCCCCATTGGCCGTTCTTTTCACCCCCATATCTCTGCAGGGGTGAGTCCGATCGAAAAGTAGAAAAGGACTTTTCTGCTCAGAATCACCCCCAAAACATGCCTGTTTAGAGTTCGCCCCTACCTGATCTACACCCTGTATATACCTACCTACCTGCATATATATGTATAGGTTTTTATTCTATATTTATATTTTTATGCTTCTCGTGGTGCTGTTTTCCTTTCGAAATTATAGTTCTTTGATTTTTTTTTCATTCTTTTTCTATGGGAAAGATGTCACATTGCATTCAGCGCATCTTCGTGGCTTTTATTTTTCAGCGACGGAATGTCAATGGGCGCCCAAAAAATCAACGCCAAAAAAGTGGCGCCAAGACGCCGGCGCCAAAAAGTCGCGTACCGGGACTAGGGACATAGTGACCTGGGATTAGGAATTTTTAATGTTGTTGGAATTCCTGCTAATCGGCAGGTCCTCACCAACACACTTACGCCAGCTCACCGTTAGGCAGGACCATAACAAATCGGTCGTTGCCATGGGCCTACCTCACGTTTTTTCGGTGATGGGGCCGCTTCCTGGACCGCTCCTAGCTATCCTGCATAGGAAAGCTGCCCCCACCACCGACCACGAGGATCCCCGAATTTGACTCATCCGATTGATCGGGCGATTCGCTCGTTCACTCGTTTCCGGATTATTGTATTAGCAACACGTGGTTATTAAGTGCCGCTCAGACATCTAAATCGATCTTTCTAGAACGCTCAAACCATTGTGACTCGTTATATCCGCGGAACCGCTCGTCGGGTTTTTTTGTAATTAGTTGTGTATTAACGGACCGCTCATCAATAGTTCATTATAATTAACATTATTCAAACCGACATATTTTTTACTGAATAAACGTGACTTGTGGTAACACGTGCTGAGTGTGTGATTTCTTTTTTTGTGGCTGCTCGCACCCACCCATCCCGATTCCCTCCGATCCAGGTTCCTCATTAAACAAATGTAGTGGAAATGCTTTTATGACAATACATTAAAATATGAAAATGATGGCGTTTATCGCAAATGACCGTAAATGAGTGGGGAAAATTAAGACATAGATGTTCTAGCAATGAAATTCATAATCCTAATGAGACACCATATGAAGAAAGAATTGCTATCACGACTCAACAGGGTCTATGAAGTGTATAAGTGTTCTGAGCATTAAGCCAATTTTTTGTTTGTCTTTCAGGTATTTATTTCTTATGTTTTGACAAAATATTTCGAACCCCTGTGTATGCCTCAGGCTCTGGAAGGTTAAAATATGTTCTCGAGAGTTTTTCATTGTTCAAAACGGAAGCCATGATGTAACTTTTTCGGTTTTCGGGGTGTAGGAAGGACTTAGCCGTGGTTTTTTCGAGTGTTTACGAGGGCGATGTACAGGCGGAGTGCGTGGTGTATAGCTTTTCCTTCTTCTACCTTCGTCTACAGAACTCTCGTCCTCTGAAATTTCAGGTTCTTTCCGATTCCTAATGTCTGGCAATGCTGGTGGAGGCTGATGAAACTTGGGATTACCCAGAAACTCCTGAGGGGTGTTCAGACTTTGGACATAAACGGCAAAATGTTCCCATCCTTTAGCTGAATATGTTTTCCGTGCTCTGACAACATCTTGTATGAGATCGACAACATTAACACCAGGAAATGTTTGTGCATCCAAAGTCACTCGTCCTTTTGAATTCCATTTGAGTCTGTTAGCAGTGTCAATGGCGTCAATGTATTCTAGTATACCAGCAGCTTTTCGCTGATATACTGTAGGTACAGTAGCAACAATAGCTTTTGAGTCGTATCGTTCAGTGGTTTCAGTTTCGACGGGGGTCTCCGTTTCTAACACTGGCGTTTTACTCTGTTCTGTATCAAACAAATATCGCCTCAGAACGTCGTTATACAACTGCCATTTTTCATGATCGTCTCTAGGGCTTTTCGAATTTAAAAGTTGCAGTAGCTGGGTATCTGATCTGTTTGTAACAGTGCCTGGTGTTTGAGCTGAGGGCTGAATTTCTTTAGCCAATTCAGATAAAACATGGTGAGCACCAACATGTGAAGAATTTTTTTTTAGACGCTCCACACTGTCCTCTGGTGCAAGAATCATTTTACGTGCATGTTCCATCCTTATACAGTAGCTGAGATAAGGGCGCTTATCAGAGGCCCCAATAGCATCGGTAAAATTGAACCACCTTTCTGATTAATCATTTTTTTCTTGCTACTTAAATTTTGTTTTTTATCGGCGAGTTTTCTCAATAGTTTTTTATGTTTGCACAGTTTTGATTCCTCGCAATTTTTCAAAAGAATATTTCCGTGTAACAAATTTAAAGCACACTCGCAAATGCAACGAATTAAATCTTTATTAGCGTGGTGTATTATTACTCGTCGTAGCCTGGGCGGTCCGTAGGTGAGAGCGTGTAATAAGGCTGTATTCTTTTCTCCAAGCGACTTGCGAACAGAGCCGCTTTCAGAACGACTTCTCGTTGCCATCACACATGAACGACTGGTACACTCCGTGATGACCCTCCTGCTTTTATATTGCGATCTTTCCGCGGGATATAAACATAATGATGAGGATCACTGGGGAATACATTGGTACGAAACCTACAGTTTTCAGGAGTCGATTGTTTCAAATCTAGCAACAAATAGCCATGAGCTGCCGAAGTTGCATCTGAATGGGCTTCTTACAGAATTTTTGGATCTTCTGGATATATTTGACGAGCCAAATGGGCAATTTGTGCACGATCCCTGGGATTTTTAAATACGTCGATGTAATTTGTATTCAATGAAATGTCTCTTTGCCATTTTCCTTGGTGGAATAAATTTTGAGATATAAACATTACACTGAGATTTTTATGATGACTTCCTTCTGTAAATAAATCAACTATTGCAACATTCGAGGACTCCCGCATCAAATCGTCCACGACAACCAATTTTGGCTTATTATCATCAAAATCTCCAGATCTTGGTAGGCCTTCACGAAATTTGACAAAAGTATTATCATAATTCGCATATCCATTCTGCCACTCAGCGTAATAAAAGATCACTTTTTCAATTTGTTTATCACACATTTGCTTGATTTCCTTCAAAAACCTTTTAACGAAAAATGTTTTTCCATAGCCTGTGGGTTCGCAAATCATTGCAGTAAAAGGATGTTTCCACCTTGTGTCCATATTGACTTCTGATTAATTATGCCCCAAACCTCATCATTTTTTACAATTTTACGATATCAGAAAACATCATGGATTTGGAAATGCTAGAGGGGGGCGTGACGTAATGCACCTGTATTGAGGTTCAAGTGGGCTTGCCTATGGCTAGGGCAAGGACAATGGGCGTAGGCGGGGTCAGGTAAAAAACGTGAAGAAATGCAGTAGATCCCCCCGTGGCGCCAATAGTAAAATCCCTGACTTTTCCCAATATAGGCCGAATTTTCTCGCACTAGCTGCAGTCATCTAATGACCATTCACAATGTCGCACCCAAACGATGTAGCGGGGCCCAGGGACCTTTCCGAAGGAAATACTGCACCTCTACAAGGTGACTTCGATTGGATAAATAATTTTGATCTTGAGTTATTCGGTGATTTTGCTATTGAAAATAATTTTGATGGAGATTTATTCGAAAATTTCAATTCTGAGCTCTTTGATATTCAATGTGGTGGTGGTGAAACGGTGGTGAGTGATCCTAAGGCTTTGGAAGCTGTTGAAGAGTTGAATCTAGATTTACTAGATCAACAGAATGGTAAGTATCTATATTCATATCGCCTATAATACCGAGAACAAATTTTAGGCATATTTTTTATTGAAAAACACTGAACTCAATTTCACATCAACAAAATGTTTCAAACTCGACCCACATGTCATGAAGTTTGCAATCAACCTTTTACCCGGAAGTAGTGACCCTGCCGACTGGGTTGAAGAAGCTTTTCGTGATGTCTATAATAAAATTATTGAGGCTGGCGGACGTGGTATGAATCGGATGTGCCTTACATTCAATTTTGCAAATCTGCAAAGAGACAATGCCTGGATAAGTCCACGTGCGATCAAAGCATATGAGTTTCCAGATCTATGGAATCGTGTCAGCTCTATCGCGCAGAGCGCAAACGGTTGCGGATGTGCCGATACGTTTTGGATCAAACTTCACGCGGCTGTAGCCCCGGTAGGTCAAGGTTTTCTGGAAAACGACATGAAAAGAGGGCTTAGTAGAAAATGGATCCTTCATATTTCGAATGAAGATGGCTTGTGTCTAGCCCGATCACTTGTTGTGGCCAAAGCACATGCAGAAAAATTGAAAACCAGAGCGGATAAGGGCAAGATCCAGGAGGTATGGCAGGCAATCCGGCAATGCAAGGGAAAAATGCAACGTAAGGAGGCCGAAAGACTAACTCGAAAGGCAGGAGTCATTGCTCCTGACGAAGGCTGTGGTCTACAGGAAGTTGCTCAATATCAGCGATACTTGGCTGAAGAAGGATGCCTTATCAAGGTCTATTCCCTCATGAGAAACGGAAAAGATCACCCTGTGCTCTACGATGGTACACCTGAATTGATTAGCAGAAAGATGGCCGTCCGATATACCTTACCGATTGTGTATTATCCTGAAGAGAACCACTATGAGCCAATCCAAAATTTACCTTCATTCTTTGGCGTGAAGTATTATTGCGAGCAGTGTAACAAACCTTACACTACGCAAGGACATGTTTGTGATAGGACTTGTGATAGGTGTTTGAAGAATCCTCCGTGTGACTCTACGATTGTTGATAAAATAGTGTGTGACGATTGTAATCGAGAGTTTCACGGCCAATTGTGCTTCGATCAACATAAGAAGCCAGGATCTTTCAGCGGAAATAACCCCACCGTCTGTGGCTACATAAAATTGTGTGGACAATGTAATACGAAAATTGATCATCGCAAAACTCAGAATCATGTGTGTCATAAATATTATTGCAACGTATGTCAAAAGGACGAAGATATTTCTCATCTCTGCTATATGCCCACCTTAAAGAGCAAGAAAGAATTGACTTTGAAACGCGTGGCGTTTGTTTTCTACGACTTTGAAACCAGACAGGATGAGCTTCTGCAAGGAACTACTGACGTCAACGTACACGTTCCTAATCTTTGCGTTGCACAAACTGTGTGTGATCGTTATGCAGATATGACCGACGATGACATTGTGAACGCCAACGATAATCACGGAAATCCATGTGGCGTTTGTAAACCTCGGGAAAATGTTTGCCATGGTGAGGATCCTGTGCGAGGATTTGTTGATTACATCACGTCGATGGGTAAGACGTATAAAAAAGTAGTTTGTATTGCACATAACGCGAAAGGCTATGATTCACAATTCGTTTTGAGAGACGTCATGAAGCGCATTAACAGCCAAATTAAAGGAATAATTAACGGAACAAACATTATCTTGATGGATTTTGGGGATTATAAATTTATAGATAGTTTAAACCATTTTCACATGGCTCTTGCAAGTTTACCGAAAGCTTTTGGATTGGGGAATATAGCGAAAGGCTATTTTCCACATTTTTTCAATACAAAAGACAATCAAAACTACGTAGGGCCTATACCTGATAGAAAATATTATGGTGCTGACACTATGGGAGTACAAGATCGTGAAAAATTCTTATCCTGGTATAATGATCGTGTCGAAGAAAATTATGAATTTGATTTTCGTAAAGAAATTCTTCATTATTGCAGGCTTGATGTTACAATTTTGAGACGAGCCTGTGTTGAATTTCGAAAACTGATTATGAATGCTGGAAATGTCTGTCCTTTTACAGAGTGTGTAACGATTGCTTCTACATGCATGCGTATTTTTCAAACAAATTTCTTAAAAGACAAGCAGATAGGCATTATACCTCAGGGAGGATATCGGTTAGGGAAAGTGCAGTCGAAAATCGCAATTGAATGGCTCTTGTGGTGCGAACATTGCGAGCATCATCGAATAATACATGCCGGGCGAACTCGTGAGCACAGAACAACATCAGGCCTGCGTCTAGATGGTTTTCGGGAGGATACCGCGAATAATAATAAGAAATATGCATATCAGTTCCACGGATGTTATTGGCACGGATGCCCACGGTGTTTCAAATTCAATAGAGATAAAGAGTTAAGTCACAAGGATACACTAGAGAGTCGATATGAGAGAACAGGGGCGATTACACGGGAATTGCGACACTCGGGTTATGAAGTCGTTGAAATGTGGGAATGCGATTTTATTCGTCAAAAAAAGACAGATCGTGCGTTGGCGAATTTTGTAGAAAACGTTGATCAGCAGATGTTTATAGCCCTGGATCCACGCGATGCATTTTTCGGGGGACGAACAGGAAATACCGTAACACATTATGATGTAAAAGATAATGAAAAAATTCGCTATGTTGACGTTTGTTCGTTATACCCATACGTTTTAAAGACACGGATTTTCCCGATTGGACATCCCACTGTCCATGTGGGGCGTGATTGTCAGCTTATATGCCCTAATAATAATATTTCGCGGATAGAAGGTCTTGTGAAATGTCGCGTTTTACCCCCTCGTCAATTATTTCACCCTCTTTTACCAGTAAAAGCTCATGGAAAGTTACTGTTCCCTCTCTGTCGATCATGCTGCGATGATCTTGTACAAGACAATTGCCCTCATGATGATCCCGCTGATCGCGAATTTTTGGGAACTTGGGTCGCTCCAGAAATTCGTAAAGCGGTAGAATTGGGGTATAAAATATTAGAAATCAGCGAGCTTTGGGAGTATAAGAGAACTACGCTTTATAATCCTGTGACGCGAACAGGGGGATTATTTGCCGAATACATTAACACTTTTTTGAAAATAAACCAAGAGGCTTCGGATTGGCCTGCTGAGTGTGTAGATGATGAATCAAAGAATAGATATATTGCTGAATATGAGACGCGAGAAGGTATAAAACTTGACAAGGATAAAATTCAAAAGAATGCCGGATTAAGAGCGGTAGCAAAACTTTGTTTAAACTGTCTCTGGGGTAAATTTGGGGAGAGGGAAAACTTGACAAAAAAAGCTATTATTCGAACACACGAGGAATTTGCAAATATAATGTTTAATCCTGAAATTGAAGTAACAGGACTTGTTCCTGTCGATAACGACACTCTCTTCATGTCCTGGAAACATTTAAACGAAGCCGCGGAAATGTCCACTAAGTCTAATGTCGTTATTGCGGCTTATACAACGACTCACGCACGTCTAAAGTTATATTCTTATCTAGAAAAACAAGAAGAACGTGTTTTATATTATGATACAGATTCGGTAATTTACGTCAGCGGATGGGTCTACAATAGTGTTACGTCAAGATTAACCGATTTGACAAAGTTAAATGATAGTTAACTGGAATTTCCCATGGAATTAAAACCAACCCACTGAATTGGGATTTAAATAAAATAAACAAATTGTCGAGGATTTTAATTAACCTGACTCCGAAGAGTCTATATTTAAAAAAAAAGTAAATTACATAAAAATATTTAAACAAAAACTTACGAGGGATGAGTCTCTGCTTCTCTTTACAATTCACTTAAACACTATTTCCACTTACTTCGTAATTTACTAGATTATAGTTTTTGCGATATATAAATATACGAATCTAATGTACTTCTAAACAAAAGAAAAATTTCAAAAGAATTGAGTAAATTAAAATTGAAATCAAAGTCACGAACGACTTATAAATGTCTTGAAAGACAGAAATAGAAATAGTCTCGGAGGACTAAAAAGAAAATTCTAACTTGAAAGTTAGTTACCGAAACGGAGGAATTCACACTGAGGACGAAAACGGCGTGCAAACAGTTTTTGTTCCTTGCCTCAGGGTGTGTCCTCATAAGTATGGAAGGAAAAATCAGGGGACCAATGGTTGATGACCTTGGGCCCGAATGTTCCCTCCCTACTCTATAGTCTCAATGTTTCAGGGCTAACTCCAACCCCTCTACATTGAGGTGTCGAGAGTGTGGGCGGATTTCCCCTCTCTCGACCGCAAATGAGAATTGTTTCGGGAGGTCCCATTTCCTCCCTCCACAATTCTCTTTAAGAAAAATAATAATTAGCTAGGTTAAATAATAACAATTTAAAATTAACAATTTAAAATTAAAACTATTAAAGAAAAAGAAATGTTGAAATAATTTTTCGTTTCGGTTTATAAATATTCGTAACTCAGATTCTATAAAATCTTCTGTCGAATTATTTTTCAATTCGAGATGAATTAGGATTGTCTTAACAACGAGTTTTTTACATTGGCATGATCGTAGAAAAAAATTGTAATTATTCTATCACAAAATTATTAAATTATAAGAATATTTTTTTAAACATTTAAAAATTGTCAAAAAGGGATTTATGACTTCTCGTTACGAAGAGAACTCATATAACCCCCATAAAATTTCTAATGGGACGGAAACTCGAATTCGGTTTTACAAGAGTCTGGGCCTTAACAGCAAACAGACCCCACGGCTAAAATAAGTAATAAACAGAAAGGGCTTAAGTTCCCTTAATGCATTTGTCCCATTTGAAAGTAAGTTTAAAATTTAAAAATGAGGGAAATAAACTGGGCATGCACCCCAGATGCCTTCAGCATGACAGACCCAACTTTATTCCCTTTTACGACGGATTTTCCGAAGAGAAATCCGTCTGGAAAATCTTCATTAACATTTATTATATGGGCTGGCCTTTGGGTCTTCCCAATAAATGAACCCTATTTGAGTAATTTCTCCTCTTAATTGTTGAGAAAGAATTTAAAGAATTTACTTCGACGGATGTAACACCCCCGCAGTTAGACGGAAGTACGAGTGACACCGAAGAACGAGAACGAGAACGACGCAAGAGAAAACGCAAATATATAAAACATGTGTCGACAATTAATTCAAATTGAGAAAGAGAAATGACAACAATCTATAAGGGGAGAAAAAAAAATTAACTCTATTTTACAGTTTTTTTGTAGACTGCGATGTTTAACCCTTTCGAAAAGAAGTATTCATTCCGATGATCCGAGTAACAATGGGCGCAGTCTATGCACTGAACAGCCTTTCTGATGCTGGCCAATTGCACATTGCAGGTTGGACAGCTCACGTTGATGCTGTGTCTGCAAATTCGATGTAGCTGGTCATCTTTCTTTGCTTCGGCTGGTGCATGTTGTTTGCAGTAGACTTGGTAGTAATCGTCTACCCAAACTTCATGTGTTCCGCAGGCTTTGATGCAAAAAGTTGCTTGGAACTGCTGGATGTCAAAATGTTTAATCGGATCTGTTAGAATTTACGTTTCAAATATTTAACAAAAATTAATTATTTTGAATGGAATGAATGGGTCTTTGTATAAGTAATATTTCCTTTATTCTAGTGTTTCCACTTGAGAGTGGAAAACATTTTTATGTTTAATAGTAGAGAAATATTTTATTGCTTTATTGTCGTCAGAGCCTTTTAGTTGGTAACTTTTTATAACTGCACTTTACCAAGGGGATTTCCCCAAAAACCATGTGGTGACCAGACCTGGTCAAAGTGGAATCTCTTAATGGAGATTCAGGGGGTGCAGAGTTTATTGCTCTCTACAAGTAGAGGTGAATCGGGGCCTGACGAACAATTTAGTTTTAGTCTCGTCTTAGAGTTCATAGAGTGTGTAGTGTCCTTCTGACAATTAGAATCCAAATTGGTCTTACATCTTTTTGTATTTGTTACTTCGTTTTTGGGAACGAAACAGAACGGTCGTGCCTTTGCAACGTTATAATAAAAGATACGAAATAGAACTTAAAATTTTACTTTTTCATTATTTACCCTTTCCAATAGGATCCTTTGTGTTCAACAAATCCTCCATTGATGGCGACCAATACATAGGTCGGTTAGTCGGCGTAGTTTTCCCATAGTACTCCCGTTTAGGGAAATCCTTGAATTTTTCCTCAAACGCCTTTTTGGACGCTTCCACAGCTGCTGCCCTGATGGCTGCTTCTGCTGCGTTCGCCTCCCTTATTGGTTTGGCGTAGCGCTCCAATTTTTGCTTAAAAAGCTTCGCCCGAATTTCCGCCAGCTTAACCCGGTGAGCTTCGGTGAGTGGTGATAACATTTTATTATTAATTTTTCAATCCTGCAGACAGAAAGTTACATAAAGTTATCTCGTTTGGGGGTCAAATCCCCCTGATGTTCCTCTTCATTTTCCCGAATGTTCGGTTTGATTTGCGTTGGCGGCAGTCTCGACTGGCTTTGGCATCAACTTGACCCACATGTTACCCAGATGATAATACGACGATGATGGTGGATTACATGGAGTCTCTGTCGCTTAAATTACTACAATATGAGTACGTGGTGTCAAAAAACACAATTTCATTTCCGCGTAATACAGGTAACGATTATAACATTCCTGAGGTTTCTTAGTTTTTACTTCAATTGGCATACATTGAACAATATGTATACCCTCGCCAGCTAATATCGCCATGTACCCTGGACACTTCATAAACGAACCGCGAATTCGTCAGGCATTGATGATGCAATCGACAACTATTTCTTAAACTTCCTGGTCCAAGTTACAATGGTGGCGTAATACATCTTTATAAGGACTTGCATTTAATTCCTGATTTTTGATGTGAAACATCTATAGGCGCACTCCTAAACCGAATCGTTGGCGTGGCGATACTTGCCGTGGCGAGCAACCGCCACGCTATACTAAGGTATGCCTATCTATATTCTGTGTAGTAGAGTGGACGGTGTGGGGATGGGCCACCACGCTATACTGAAGTATACCTATATATATTATGTGTAATAGAGTGTACGGTGTGGCTTCTCACACAGTTCCACGTGGTTCTTTATACGGTACACATAACCTGTGTTTTATTTAATTTTTTATTTCAATTTTTGAAAATAAAATATGTGTGATAGTGATAACTTAGAAGATCAAAGTGATCAACCGTGTGCAAAGAAAGGGAAACTAGACTATGGCATACTACCAAGTCATCAGTAAGTAGATCGTATTTTTCATGTCTCCATAACTGTAATTATTATAGCTCCATATTTAATTAATTATATTGATATTAATCATATCAGTAATTTATAAATTATATTAGGATTAATAATTATATAAATTATATTAATATTATCTGTAATTCATTATTTTTTTATTATTCATGAAGGAATGAATATGGACAAATTTATTAATTAAATTTATATTCTCAAATCTTTAGTCATATATATCAATAAGTAACTAAGATTTGAGTTCATGAGTATATTGAAGCCATACTCAACATTTTTTTTTTTGTATATTTTAATGTCATATTTTTTACAATATTTCAGTTCTCAACACTCTTTACAGGCATCACAAAATATTATTATTGAAACTGGACGCCATCCTGATCAGTTGAATACAAGGCATACTATCAATGTTGTGTAAGACTTTACTAATCGATTGATCACTGATTTTATCAACTCCAGAAATAAATTAACCATATACACTTTAAACTGTCAAAGTCTCAGGAAACATGCTGCTGATTTACAAGATCCTATTTGTAGAAATAGTAACTTTTTGTTGCTAACTGAAACATGGTGTCCTGCAGATGAAGCAGTTGATTTATGTAACTTTCATTGTATTGCAAAATTTAAACGACAAAATGTTAGAGCCGCTGGAGTGGCCATTTACCAAAACAATAACACTTCACATGTTACTACACTCAACATGGATCTAGCAGTTCAAAATGCTACAGAAGTTCATGTTTCCCAAACATCTATTGGTGATATGTGTGCTTCACATGTTAAACTAGAAGGGGGAAGTGAATTAATTATGATTGTAGTATACATTTCACCTAATAACAAAATGGATCATATAATTTCATTTTTACATGAAAGGTTATTTCCTTATAGCCAAACAGGTTCAATAATTTTTAAAACAAATAAACCTAAACTGCCATTAATTTTCGCTGGAGACTTTAATGTAAATTTTGCAAGAGCTGAATCAATGCCATTAATGACATTTCTTCAAAAAGAATTTCAATTGCAAATCAATAATAATCCAAGACAATCTACTACCAAATATGGAACAACAATAGATGCTGTATTTGTGAGATATCTTGATGGTGTTTCATCCAATACTTTTGTAACGTACTTGAGTTATCATCGACCAATCGTCACGGTAATACCGGCAGACGAAAATTCGAATATAACTATTACTGAAGTTACAGATGAAAATAGTTAAATTGTAGCCACTTGATATTAATATCGAATTTTTATATCCCATGTAAATAAATTTTTATTAAATAAAGTTATCATTTTCTGTAAGAAATTTGTCTTCATTTGTTCATAAGGCTATATTTAATTCCTGTAATAATATTATCTTTTATGCATATTACTTGTACACACACGATGTTTCACATCTGCCAGGCGTCCCATGACGGCTCATTTTTTTTTATGTAAATAAAGTTCATATTAATATGCATAAATAAATCTTGTGACGAGGCAACATAACCTTAGAGGTTATGTTGATTTTCCCCTCCGCACGCCCCCTATTTTTACCATTATTTATATATTTCTCTACTCACCGTTGGAGAACCCCTTCCCCTAAATCCTTCCCCTTCCCCCGATCCCCTACTTACCGCGCTCGGACAGCGCGAGAAACACCAGGAAGAAGCACCATTGAGGGATGGGATGACTCAATGCGGTATTATGAAAACAACCTTGCCAGGTTATGGTTTTCGGAAACCTCGCATGACCTATTATTCTACTCTACTTACATAATAACAAACACTTAGGCCATTACCCACTGCCAAGGGGGGGGGTTGGAAAAATCCATACTGTCGGCCGGTTCAGATGGCCGAAGGACACTTTGCAACCATGACGGCGCCAGGTCACAAGTGACTGACGCAGGCATGGCTCCCGCGGGGAACCTCGGGGCGGTGGTCCTTGGTGTCAGCCTGACACCCAGAATGTGAAAAGTGGATAAGGGTATTTGGGATTAAAAGAAATAGAGTTAAAGTAGTATTAAAGTAATAGAATAGAAGAAGAGGAAGAAAGGAGATGAGGTGAATTTAATTCTCATGCATATCTCCAACCGGGACAGGGTTACCCGGAGAAGGTTACCGGGTTCCTATCCCACGACTCTCGTCTCCGACAACAAGAGCTGGTTGGTCCCATTCATTCATTCACTCATCGTCGCCGCGATTTCTAATTTCCGCGTACTCTTCCACGCATTTTAGCCACATGCATTCCTTGCAAAAATCCGCGAACACGGCGAATGACTCCCTGGACGACACTAGCGCTTGTGCCGCCTGGGGCCATGGGCGATTCCCGATTATTCCCGCGATGCACTCTCGCTGTGGTGCATATATCGGACAGTCCATGATGAAGTGCTGGACTGTGTCTTCAGCCTGGTCGCACTCGCAGTTGCGTGACTGGGCAAGGCACCGGTCATGAAGATAAGACCGGAATTGCCCATGCCCTGTCAGGACCTGCGAAACCCAGTGGTCGCACTCGACCCACTTAGCGTCCAGGCGCGCAGCAGTATCGGGGAAGAACGCGAAGGTGTTCCTCCCGGTTGAAGCCCGCTCAAACCTATCCCTCCAGAGATTCCGGATCTCTGCCTTTATATCCTCGACGGCCTCGATCGGGCGGCCGTTGTCATCAACGCGCGGATTCGCGGGGTCTATTTCTACATCACCTATTCTGACCGCAATGCCTTTCTTGGCTTGGTAGCGCGCTGCTCTTTCCCTCAATAATAGGTCCACAGGGAGCACCCCCGCCGCTGCGCAGAGTGCTTCGTGTGAAGCCGTCCTATACGCGCCAGTCACCGTCAGCAGCGCGCTCCTCTGCGCGGTACGGAGTTTCTTCCAGTCGTACGGTGTGCAACGGTCCACCCACCCGTGGGCTGCATACGACGCGACAGCCTGAAAAACGCCCTGAAAAACGACTTTAACCGATCGGTATCGGAGCCCCCAATGCTTGTGCATTAGGGCCGATAGCCGAGTGAAAAGGACTCTAGCCTTTTCCTGTATATATTTTGTATGGGTCCGGACCCGCATGTTTCTATTAAAATGTACCCCGAGGTACCTCACGCTCTCCTTGAATTTAATTTTCTCCCCGTCGAGCCTAATCTCGGGTGGGCGGATATCCAACACCGGTTTCACGCGTCGGCGTGTCCTTCGCGCCCGATCCCACCTGTACCGCACCAGCGGCGCTCTCTTCTGCGAGTTGCATGACAGGACAATTGCCTCTGTCTTGCTCCTCGACAGTTCGAGCTTCGCTGACGCGCACCACGACGCGATGTGTTCGGCGACGGCTCGGCCTATCCTCTCTATTTCCTTACGCGAGTCGGCCGATACGACCGCGATAAGGTCGTCCGCGTAGGCGACTTCGATTGCGCCAAAATTCTGCTCGATGCTCTTGAGGAGGGCATCGAACATGAGATTCCAGCAAGCGGGGCCCAGGACTGATCCTTGTGGACAGCCCCGGGTGGCCGGCTTGGAAACCTCTTGGTCGCTCCAGGCGATCTTGACGGTCCGATTGTCAAAGTAGCTCCGGAGCACTTCAAAGACATTCTTCGGACAGTCTCGATCCGCCAAAGACTGGAGGACTAGGGGCCACCACACGTTGTCAAAGGCTCCTGAAATATCGAAAAGGAGTCCAATGACGTACCTCTTGTCGTTACCGCGTTCAACTAATTCACGCAACTCTACTATCGCGTCTTCCGTGGAGCGTCCAGGCAGAAAGCCATATTGACGTCCTGATATTTTGTCCTCAGTAAGGACTTTCGCCATAAGGATCCCGTGCAGGACCTTTTCGAAAAATTTCCCGACAACCGACAAGAGGCAAATGGGACGGTAGGATTTGGGGTCGGACACATCCTTGTGAACTCCTTTGAGGAGTGCACGAAGTGTGCCGACTTTCCAAGCGGTGGGGAAAACGCCGTGCTTAAGGCAGGCGTTGAAGAGTCGCGTGAAGATGTGAGGCATCCTCATGACCGCGACTTTTAGGACCCTAACTTCAACTAAATCGCATCCTGGGGCTTTGTCGTTCTTAAGGGTCTTTACGAGACCCTTAAGTTGGTCGTCCGTCAAGTCTCGTGCGTCCTCTGTATGAACCCTTAGGTTCTTCACGCGTTCGCGGATGTCTCTCTGTTCCGGTGTGTCGGCGTTGGGGTCGTCGTCGGGTACGTGTGTGTCCAACAGTACCTCAGCAGTCTCACGCATTGTAAGTGTCGTGCCATTCGCGGTTCTAAGGGTGCTGAGTACCGTGCCTACACGCAATTTATCAGCGGCATATTTGTAATGGAAGCCCCAGGGATTCGCGTTGCTTTCCGTTGTTATGTAACCGCGCCAGCTATTTTCTTTAGTTGTCCTAAGTAGCCTGGTATACGATCGCAGGACTACACGATACCTGCTCTGTTTAATCTTTCGCGCGTCAGGGTTAGTCTCCCTTCGGTAGCCGTTTCGGAGACGACTGACCAGTTTGCGTTTGCTGGTCAGCTCCTCGGTCCACCACGGATTCGCGCGACGGTAATTTCTGCGGCGCGGCATCGAATCTTGGCAGGCTTTGGTGAGTACGTCACCCAGTACTTCTGCCATTCTCTCAACATCCGCTGTAGAATCCAGCGGATGGTCCACGAGTTTCTCACGGGCCTCCTCATCGAGGGTCGCTTCGAACTTTTCCCAGTCGGCCCGACGAACGTTGAACCGCATGGTAGAGCCCTCGCCGACTCCCGAGTTATTGACGCGCTGTGAGGAACTCCGGATCGCTAAACGAAAGAAAACCGACGTGTGGTCACCGGTGGACCACTCGTCCTCCAACCTCCATGCACGTATGAATTTATACATGCCAGGAGTGGCCAGTGTGACGTCGATGAACGACGTACCTGCGGCACTCCTGAAGGTGGGGCCCTGCCTAGCATCATTCGCGACGCGGAGACCGAAAGACTCGATGAGCTCACCCAGGAGGACACCACGGTCAGTGGTCCTGGGGCTCCAAAGGGAGTGTTGGGCGTTGGAATCGGCCGCCACCAGAACGCGGCGACCCCTGAGACAGCTGAGAACCTTTTCAAGCTGCCTCAGGTGGATTTCTATGTCGTCCGAGTATTGAAAATAACTGGAGACGACGAAGAAGGATCCACCGGGGACGCGGGCTTCAGCACAAACGCAATGTGCAGTACTTAATTGGGACACGTAAGCAATCTCCACGATGGAGTTGCACGCAACGACGGCCGCCCACGGTCGCTCCGTTGAGCTCGCGGCAATACGCATTCCGACTCCTAGGCCGCGGATGGCCCAGGTGTTCGCCTCACGAATGGCATACGGCTCTTGGAGCAACAATATGTCCAGACGCTCTTTGCGAATTAACTGGAAGACCTCCCCGGTTACTGCAATTGAGCGGGACATGTTTAATTGCAGTATTCTAACGTCGCGTTGCGCGACCGGTCCCTCGATCGCAGGGGTCCGGGGAGGATGACCTATTGGAACGGGGGGTACCGGTGAGCCTCCGGTCGCGACGCGATGACTATCGATCCTACTTAAACTAACGTGGCACTCGCGAACCCTACCTAATAATTGAGTGGACTCACCGGTCGAAGTTCTTGAAGATCCAGGCGTTGGCTGGCTCGGCTGCGCAGTCAACTCCTCTTCCTCTGCGACGTCCTCGTGAACAGCACGAAGGCTGGAACCTTTCCCTCGTCGGGAGGGCAGTACCCCGGCGCACGGCGGGCGACTACGAACCCTTGAAGGCACCACCCTCCTTGGGTCCCTCGATGTAGCCGCTGTAGTAGATCCTCTGGCATGCTGGGAAGCGATGCGCAGACTTCGCCGCACGACGGACGCATCATTGTGCCCCCCCGGAGATCCGATTGGGGGCAGTTTAGCCTCCGGAATAGATTTGCAAGGATGCTCTGCCATGGTTGAAGTTTGTTTGACGAGACGGTCGCCGGCCGTGCCAGAAGGCAGGAGCTGAAAAGCTGAAAAGTAAAAACAAAAGTAAAAATAAGAGGATTAAGGATTAGAGGGGGCGGTTCCCCGCGGCACCGAGCTGGGTAGCTCGGGACGCTGAGCACCGTCCCTGGGAGGGGGCCTCCCGGTTCCCGCCGAGCTGGGGAGCTCGGATCGGGGCCCGGTGGAGGCGCTGAAGGAGTGCTCCGCCTCGACTCCCCTCGAAAGAGGAGCAGAGAGGGAGCAGACCCACAGAAAGGGGGAACCCACCCATCCCACCCGACGACCCACCCCGCGAACCGTCCCTTTCCCGAGGGATACCCACCCACTCCCCCTGACCCAACCCCCACGTGTGGCGTCGCGTTTTCGCCGGCCTCCACCGTTGCGGGAGGTTCCGACTACTAACGCGTGGCTGGAACAAGTTGCGAGAACCGCAATGTCCATGCCCTTCGCACTGCGAAGCAGCCAGTCCCCCCTCCCCCGCACCACCCCGCGAACCGTCCCTTTTCCGAGGGATACCCACCCACTCCCCCTGACCCAATCCCCACGTGTGGCGTCGCGTTTTCGCCGGCCTCCACCGTTGCGGGAGGTTCCGACTACTAACGCGTGGCTGGAACTACTTGCGAGAACCGCAGCGTCCATGCCCTTCACCCTGCGAAGCAGCCAGTCCCCCCGAACCCCCGCCCTCGCGTGGAATTACCCGTCCACCAACCGATTCCGCCCTCCACCACGTGGAACCACCCCTCCACCAGCCGATTTCGCCCTCCCTCGCGTCTCCCGAAGTCCGGCCCACCCCACCGTGACCCAATCCGCGACCCTCCCCCTCCGAACCCCCAGTAGATAGGCCTCGCGCCCCTCCACCCGTCGATTTCGCCCTCCACCACGTGGACCCACCCCTCCACCACGTGGAACCACCCCTCCACCGGCCGATTTCGCCCTCCCTCGCGACCCAATTCGCGACCCCCCCCCCTCCGAAACCACCCATGGGTACAGGGACTCACCCTGCACCCGCAACCCCCCTAGGTATAATTATTGAGACCCCCCAAAAGGGGGATCCCAATCCTTACACCAAGTTCGACTCAGGGACCGCGGGGTCGTCACACCCCGTGTGTAAGGGCGGTTTTACCCGCCATTACACCCCCTGCGGGGGGGATGGGATGACGTGGGACGACCCCCTCCTTCCCGCGGTCCCCTACTCACCACGCTCACACTCGAGAGAAGAAGATGATGACGTAGCGCGTCCCCCCCGCCGCAGTCCCCTGTTCACCACGCGCTGCAGGACAATGAGCGCACACGCACGTTGCGTAGTGCGTCACCCCGCCACCCCTCGGCCCCCGAAGATGCCAACAAGCATCGATCGGTGGATCAGGGGAAGACAAATAACCTACCCCGGAAATAGACGAAATTGGGCCGAGGACCCCCGAATACTTCGAGGAGTTCCTCAAGTGGCCAATTACTCGTGACTCGTCGTTCAGCCGTTAATAGCGCCAGTGCGCCCATCAATTGTATTATTAAAATAAATCGCGGAGAATCGGTGAAGTGGCCCAGGACTTCAGAGCTGGAAGAGAGGCTCATCCTAAACCAGGATCAACCTGTTGCCCCCCAGGAAGAGGCTCAAGACCCGGAGGACCCCAAATAAGGAGGAAAGAACCCCTGGAACGAGGAAAACTGTCATCGGCCGAGTGAGTACCCTTTCTTTTCCCCTCATCACCCAGCGGCATCATCTCCCCCAATTACGATTCGCGGAACCCCTCCAACGGTGTGAATTCTCATTATTCTTTTTCTAGGGATTATTAATATTCTAATTGTATTATTTCTATTATTATTATTGTTGGTTCCCTCAATTCTCCCCTTTTTTCATAAATTAGAGCCACCCCTCTTTTTCTTTGTGTAAAATCAAAAGTGGTCCGACAAGCGACCTGCCTGCCCCCCACCCCTGAGAATTCCCAGAAACAGGCATTATTTTCGTTATTGTAAACCGTACCAAATATTGTAATTATTATCTTTCCAACCAACTACTGTATCGTATATTAATTAATATTTCGAATAAATGTATTTGATATAACAGCCTCTGCCCCTTTTTATTTAATAATTGACCCGCCCTCTAATTTAAATAATTAATAAATTAGGGAAAAGGTCACAATCTAAATTATTGATATTTAAGGAAACAGCCACATTTTTGGCTCACGCATCAATATCGTTTGATTCGATAATGAGCATTTCAGATGTTTAGTTTGAATTCATTGTAAATCGCAAGCATTATTAATACCTTGCTTGTCATTTTGTCCGTTAGGGCGATACTAACGCGTTGTGGTTGTATTAACCTGAAGTCCATCAATCAGAGTACTTCCGATTTGGACTGTGCCATGGTTATGGGCAACCAGGCATGCATCTTGAGAGATGAAATGGGTATATTCCAAATGTGCGTTATTTACCATTGAAATATGGGAGTTCATACCACAATAGTAAACTGTACGACTTATTTTGATTTTACACTGAATCATTTTGTGTGAGTGTATTTATTAAATTGTAGCAAGTAAACATTGTTACTATCGCAATCGTACCAATTATTGCGAACACATGAATCAACATTATTAGCAGTATGAAAGATTTCAAAGAGTCATTTTTGTGTGTAAAAAGGAGAGAAAAAAAAAAGAACGAAATAAAAAAAAATTTCGTTAAATATAAAATGAATGAATTTTACGGTATATAATCCGAATCTGAATCAGATGAAATATTTTTCTTATTTTTTATTAATCTCTTTTTATTTTGTTTCTCAAGTTCTAGAATTTTAGTAATTTTTAAACGATTTGAATGTACGATTTTATGTTTATTTTTATGCAAAATTTTTACATTCCCATTTGGAAAGATTTCTAAGATTTTAAAAGGACCATCATACTGATCTCCCAGTTTTCCTGGTTTTGGTCCGCTTAATAAAAAGACATTATCTCCCACTTGAAAATTTACGGGGTTGATCTTTCGATCATAATAATGTTTCGACTTATATTTTGAATCTACTAGATTATCATAAGCCAGTTTTCGTGTTTCAGTTAATGGTTTTACAAGATTTTCAATATAATCATCATAAGTAGGTAATCTATCCAATTCATGCAACGGTTCTTCTGATGGAAGCCGTGCGGTTTTGCCAAACACTAATTCATACGGTGTGAATTTAGTGCCCTCATGAACGCAAGTGTTGTATGACAACATTGCTAGATCAATCGTTTGATCCCATTCCGAGTCTTTGCTCGCATATTGTTTCAAAAATTCACCCAAAACATGGTGTGAACGTTCCAACGATCCATTCGATTGAGGATGGAACGCTGTTGTCTGGAGTTTTTTTACTCTAAATCTTTTATTAATTCGTTGCATCATTGTGCTAATGAAATTACGACCTTGATCGGTCAAACATACTTTTGGAGATCCGAAGATACAAATAGAACGCTTAATAAACGCATCTGCAATTGTCTCCGCTTTTTGATTTTGTAAAGGAATCGCCATTGAAAATTTCGATAATTGATCTTGAATGGTTAAAATACATTCATTATCATTAATAGTTTTAGGCAAAGGACCGACGATGTCCATAGCAATTTTATCGAAAACCGAGCCCGGAGTATCCGTAATAAGCATCGGCTGCTTAGTTTTGACTCGAACAAGTTTTTTTAATTGACAGTCTGCGCATTGCTGAATTCTACATTGAATGTCTTTTTTCATATTCTCCCAATAATAATCTTGTTTGATTCTATTATGGGTTTTTGAAACACCCTTATGTCCTCCAATAGGAGAGCAGTGTTTTTCATAAAAAATTGCATCCCTCTTTTCAAAAGGTACATATTTGAGAGTACCGAGGCAAACAATAAATTTAATTTTTTGATTATTAAAAATTTCTTCAAGTGAAATTAAAATTTCTGACCATGGGATATTATCCACAAATTTTGAATAAGAAATTGAAACTGTCTGAATTTTTTCTCTTATTAAATTTTCTTTCAAATTGTTGAAACTTTCATTTAAGTATTTTTTAATTGTGAGGTTAGATTCCCCACTTGATCCTTTAATAATTAATGTGGTATCGGAGATTTTTTAGAGATCCATATTGCAATGGGGAAATCCCTTCTACCGTCGCGACATGCAGTCCAGGTGTTGGGAATATGCCCTTTGCAATATAACGATTCAAGTTTAGTATAAGCATAAGTACGAACGAGGCGAAATAGTTTTAAGAGTAGTTAGGTTCCTTCAATGGGAAATCTAGTTTATGGCTTAATGGCGGTCGGGCCTGTCCTGTAGTGAGGGCCAGACGGTGTGAGTGAGAGCGAGAGAGGACGAGAGTGAAATGGGCCCTGGTCGGCCCATGCCGCTGACGTCAGGGGGAAAAACCTTTCCCGTGCTGACCGTGTCGACCTCAGAGTGGGGGGACAACGTAGGGCACCCTGATAGACCCTTATGAGGAGGGAGAATATCAGAGTGTGTCGAGAGACCTTGAGAAGAAGGTCAGCGCGTAAAATATAGAGTTAAAGTTAGAGTTTAAAGTTAGAGTTGGTTAGATCGAAGTGACTTGAAGTAGAATAGAAGTAGAGTTAAATAGAGCTAGACTAGAGTTAGAGTTATATAATATTAGACGCTACTGTGTAAAGAATCGTAATATACCATTTTTCTATAATAAATGTGTTAGTGTAAAAGTGTCGTGTTTTAACTGTAAATCCTTTACCCGATATATCCCACATTAATGCAAAATGGAAATTTTTCCCGATTTTTTATTTAAAAATTCCGCCTAGATTTGTGTTTTTAATCAAAGGCAACTTATTTAATCTTTTAAATTCTTTTGCACCTTCATCAAAAGGTTCACCTTCGTTTGATAGAAAATACAAAACATTATCTTTTCGATAAATAATTGATTCTTTAGAAGAAGTTACATTGGACTTCGGCTTCTGATTCTTTTCAATATCAAATTGTTGAGACTCTGAATTCGAATCATTATCAATTTCACTAGTATCAAGTGAATCATTTAAATTTGAAAATGAAGCATTTTTAATAGTTGAATTGTTCGTATTATACGACTCTTCTAACTCATTAATATCACATATAATACCACAAGTGCTTCAAAATTATCGAATATTTCCCGATAGATTCGTTGCAAACAAATGAAGGAGTCAAGTTTTTCAGGCTAAAAAATCACGAGTGCGAAGCACGAGTGATTTTTCCTGAAAAACTTGACGACTTCATTTGTATGCAGGGAACCTAGAGGGAAATATTCTATAATTTTGAAGCTCGAGTGGTATTCAGGGTGTTTCGTACCGAAAATATTACAAAATGTTTTGAATGCTGTTGAATGTCTCGCGTGTTAAATATTACTCTGAGTTATTCCCCGCTAAACAATAATATTCTTTAAACTACATTTCGGTTGTAACACATGGGTCAATCCCCAATTTTCAAGACTCCCAAACCTCGGTTTTTCATCCTTGCCACATTCTTCCTTAAACAAACTTTCAAAGATTTTCCTCTAACCTCAATAAACTTCATTGTGAAACGGAAAAACGTGCCACTCCTTAAAACTTTTCGACCTTCACGCAAATAATCCGGATAAGGGCTCCTCATAAAATTAAATTTCTTCTTGTCGAACCCCGGTTTATGATTCTTGCAACGTCCACGCGTATCCACTCCATCTGAGGTTTGTTACCTGAGCGCGACGTCACCCAAAGTCTTCCCAACATACCTATAATACCTCTCACTCTTGGGGGAAATGAGAAGTTCAAAATCAACCAGTGAGAATATGACTCTTCGGTCGTTTTGAACCCAACAAATTGTATCCCCACTGCAAAAATAAAAATTCATCAGCCTTTTCCAAAGAAAGAAAACTGACCAGGTTTAGTTCTCGTTCAATTCTTGAACAAGTCACAACCTCCCTTACTCTTCACATAGAGGCATTCAACAGTAATTTTAATAATCTCATAGTGAAATTTCAATATTATCTTTTTAGTGAGAAATCAATAAAATACAAAGGAAACACTGTATCAAACTAAATATTTGTTTAAAATAAATGTGTCAAAATTAACAAGCAAAACAAGTCGTTAAATATCTCGAGTGAATTTAAATACTAGCTCGAGAAGTCTCAACTATTGAAGAATAGACGAGACACAGGGGATTATTTTTCCTATCCAAATTTCGGCCAAGAGAATTGTGCCATGACATGAAAAGAGGTTTATTTGGTTAGGTGTCGTTTGTTTATCAAAATTATCAAAAAATTATCAGTAGTAATACCCCAAGACCTTCAAAATTATCGGATATTTCCCGAGAGTTTCGTTGCGTAGCAACGAGAGGGATAAGGTTCGCAGGTTAAAAAACCCGAGCGCGAAGCGCGAGGGTTTTTCTGCGAATCTTATCCCGATCGGTGCTACGCAGGGAAACTGGAGGGAAATATCCGATTAATTTTGAAGGTCGAGGGGTATTTGGCTGGATTATTTTTTTCATTCCAATTTCAAACAATTAAATGTGTGGCATTTCACGTCATATAGTATGGGTTTTCACTCGTAGTTGTGGCTTCTCCAACGTATATTTTCTGTCTGCACAAAATGCAGAGAATTGTTTCCAAATTGTGGCTTTTGTCTTCACTGTATTATTAGGAACATTATTTTTAATTTTTTGATCAATAATCTCCAAGGATTCTCCTCCAAATCTGCTCATGTCGAGGTAAAGTCTTTGAACTTGATTTTTTGTAATGACAGTTTTGGGGTTTGAAACGCGTACAAATTGTTTATCGGATATTTTCATTGCTTAGCAACAAACAGGGAAATATCCGACAAATATCCGAAGTAAAACTCTCTTACTTGTACCACGTGACGGGAAATGCCACCATTTGATTGGTTGAAATTGGGATGAAAAAAATTATCGCTGATATTCGAGGTAGGCTATACAAAATATCAACAAATGGTGCAATTCTATTGGCTGAAATTTGGGTGGGAAAAATAATCATGAATAAAATCATTATTATTTTCGCCATCCGAGCTTTTTGCTCGTTTCGGCGGTCTACCCCTTTTCCTTTTAGGCATAGGAATGACGGAATTATTATTAGATGGAATTTTACCGCATGAAATCGGAATTTTACCATGTGAAATGGGAATTTTACCCTTTAAAATCTTATCATTTTTGTCAGTCATTTTTTCATGATCTGATTCGTTTAAAATATCAAAAATTTCCTGTAATTCAGGATCAAGAGGTTCTTCTGCCCTCTTTTTTTATGCACGAGTAGTTACATTTACCGGTTCAACTGGATTACGTGATAACGCATCCGCATTTAAGTTAATTTTTCCCGGTTTATACTGAATATCGTATTCATATTCGGCTAATTTTAATCGCCATTTCAAAATACGCGTGTTTGCTTCTTTTGCGGTCCTAAACCAAACGAATGGTTTATCATCCGTAACGACCTTGAATTTATGTCCGTAGACGTAAGGCCTAAAATTCTTAACCCCTTGAAGAATAGCTAAAGCTTCCTTTTCATAAGTGTCATATTCTAGTTCTGCACCCCTTAAAACTCGAGAGTAATACGCGATAGGTTTATCCTTCCCGATTTCTCCCTGAGAAAGAACTGCACCGATGGCAATGCCTGAGGCATCAGTAGTTATTACAAAAGGTTTCGCAAAATCTGGGTATTGTAAGATTGGGGCTGTACATAGCGCATTTTTGAGGGTCTCAAAAGCATTTTCTGCTTGTAAAGACCAGATAAATTCAACATCGTTTTCAAGTAGACGGGTTAAAGGCTTTGCGATTTTTGAAAATTTTTTGATGAAACGCCTATAGTACCCTGTCAAACCAAGAAAAGAGCGAATATTTTTCTGTTTTTTCGGAACTGGAAAATCCCTAACAGCTGATAACTTTGAAGGGTCCGGTTTTAATCCCTCTTTACTAATTATGTGACCCAGGTAATTAACTTCTGGACGCAAAAATTCGCATTTATCCGGTTGCAATTGCAGATTCGCCTTTCTCAGACGCTGCATTAAATCTTGGATTCTTTTTCCATGCTCATTTAGATCTTTCGCGAAAACAATAACATCATCAAGATAGACAAACATTGATGTGCCTTGTAAACCAGACAACACTGTATCCATTAATCTCTGGAAAGTGGCTGGTGCATTTTTCAACCCAAAAGGCATTCGGTTGAGTTCCCAATGACCTTTTGGTGTTGAGAAAGCAGTCTTGTAGCTATCCTTTGGATCCATTTGAATTTGATGGTATCCGGATGCTAAATCAAAGACTGAAAAATACATTGATCCCCCCAATTGATCAAGAATGTCTGTAATGTTGGGGAGGGGATAGGCGTCAGTGATTGTTTTTTCATTCAGCTGTCTGAAATCAATTACAACTCGCCAACGTTTATTACCCATTGAGTCGGGTTTCTTCGGAACCACCCAAACAGGACTGTTATATGGGGATTCCGATTCTTTAATTATTCCTGTTTGAAATAGGTCATCAATTTGTTGTTCAACCTCTTGTTTGGTAGAATGGGGCAAACGATATTGTTTGGAAGATATAGGCAAATCATCTGTAGTTGGAATTTTATGCTGGTAAACTTGAGGAGATCCTAATGGTTCACCAGGAATGTAAAAGCGATCTGAATATTTTTTTAATAAATTGTCAACATGAATACGTTCTTTATCCCCGAGGTGATCTAATCTTAATAATTGTTTAATTTGATCGTATCGATCTCTAACCTCTATCTTTTCCATATGATTAACGATTTTTTTATTTTATGGGGGGTGCATTTATCATCTAAATTTGTACAACTACTTACAGCACTTTGATCATTGGGTTCATGTATCTTATCACACTCACGTACTACTAAAGTGGGGATTTTTATTCCCCCCTGTTCATATGTGGTGTTAAAAATGCGCATGTAGGCGCGACCCTTAGTATTACGCACAAGGCAATTGCCTGCGTAAACCCCCTTACAAATTTTTAAACGCGGTATATAGCCTTCTTTAATCTCATCATTTTTAACAATGATATAGAACGTAGACTCGCTACGCGGCGCTATATCCATCACGTTATCATTAGAATAATTAGTTTTTTCAAATGGATATTTTTTTCCATTAACGTTAAGATTTTTATTAGCAAAATCGATTTTTGCCCCCGCGGTTTGAAAGAAATTTGATCCCAATAATCCCGCATAAGGAATACGCATGTCATCAGGAACGATATGGAATAATGCAATTTTTCCCAAAACATCCATATTAATACTTCCCAAAGTTAATACTGGAATTTCGGAAATTCCGTGTAACTCGATTATATTCGACTTATTTATTTGTACATTTTCTTCCACGTATTTATTTTTAATTAAATTCGGTGACGCTCCCGAATCAAGCATTAATTTTATTTCATCATTATTTTTGTTAAAACCGATTTTTATGAATGGAATATCATCATTATTTTTAAAATGAACCGAAATTACTGGGAGTCGTCTTCCGACTCCGATGCTTGAATTGCTGTTACTGGGCGCTGAGTAAGCGCATCTTTCCTCGCGCCCGATTGGAAGGATGACCTCTGGTTTTCCGAATTTTTTTGAACCAGAATCTGGCAATTTTTCGAAACGTGTCCTTCTTGTTTACAATATCGACAAGTTACATTCTTTGATTGACTCGAATTATTAAATCGATTTGATTGACTCGAACCACCCCTGCATCTAGCTGCAGTGTGGCCTAAATTGTCACATAATTGAAATTTTAATTGATTTTCTTGTGAATTCTGGTTTAAAAGATAACACGTTTTTGCAGTGTGATTACCCTTATTACAAATCTGACAAATCACTTTATTTGAATTTTGATTGTTTAAACGAGTGAAACACGTTTTAGCAGAATGGCCACGTTTATTACAAATTTGACAGATGTCCCCGCCATTAGATTGGAAATTATTTTGATTATTCCCGCGATTATTTTCATTATTGAAATTTTTATGATTTTGACCATTTTGATTACGATTCCCATTCTGGGCATTATGTGAATTCGCGTTTTTATTTTGATTTTTATTTTTTTTTATGAATTTAACCGCTTTTTGATCTTTTGATTGACCACCAAATTTTTTCTCTTCAATTTTCTTTACTTTTTCGCCTCTTAACTCGCTTTTCGCAATTATCGTACGCGTCTTTCATTGTTACACATGTCGGCATGCGCTGATCAATGTCCGGTTTTAAACCTTGAAGAAAACATCGTTTGACATTTTCATCAACATTATCTTTATAGACTTTAAGTTGGTCTTCGTCGTGTTCAGGGTTTTTTACCTTGAACAATTCAACGATTTCTTGACCCTTTTTCCTTAATTTATTTGCAAAGACCACTACTGAATCCGTGTCTCTGAAATAATGAGCCTAGTTCTCCTTGTAACTGCCATTCAGTCTTGATAGGAGTGTAAATAGATTTTAATGATTTGATTAAATCTTTAATTTTTGTGAATTTCTCACTGTTCAAAGAGTCTCTTACGGATTGACTTAAACATTTTTTTTGAATCAATTTTGTAATATTTGCTTCTGCCTCATCGGGAAGCATTTCTTTCGCGTCCTCAACATTTATAATGAAATCAAATAATTCACCCGATTTTCCCCCGAAAACGGGTATACACGAAATTGCGTCTTTAAAGATATTAACTGATTCGCTGTTAAATCAGGCATGATATGTTGATTATTTAGATGATTATTAACGGAATTTTGCGGTGTATTATTTAAAACTCTCGAATTATCCTCATCCGTTTCTTTTCTTTTTAATGTTAATTTTCGAAATCCCGATATTTCCAATGGGTTTATTTCCGCATTTATCGAGTGATCAGCCTCGATTGAACTGTCACTAAAAATACTTTCTAAATCAACTGATGGCTCTGTTATTTGAGTCGCATCACCTAGACCCGAATCGACGGTTTTATTTATTAATTTTTTATTATATGCACGCGGCGGTGGAATTATTCCCGATAAAACTTTTCCGCTTCTTAATTGTCTCGATCTTTCCTCATCTGAGGTTGATGACGCGGGCGGGTCGTTTTCCGACATTTAAAAACATTTTAAAAAAAAGACTATTGGAATATGGGATTGAAAAATAAGCTACACTTTTATTTTTCACACTTTATATTTTATTTATATGGTTAGCTCAAACTTATGCCAGGAGGTATGTTCCTCTAAAGATCCTAACGAAAGACTAAACTCCGAAATAATATTTTGGGCCTCATGGACCGAAATATTTCCACCCCCGAAAAGGTTTTTATTTTATGGCCCCATGGCCACTTCTGGTCGCCAAATGTTACTAAGAATAAAACGGGTAATAAAAACTTTTCCCTCTTTTTCTACATTTGGGCCCACCATAAAATCCTAGACAATATTTAGCAGAGGAGAAAGAGTGAATTTTGTATTTGGGGAAATCCCCAAAAATTCAACAAAGACAATTTATTCTTATTTAAAATTCCTCTATCCAGTGTTCTTTACCAAATAAATTATATGAAATATTTTCTTTTCCCCAAAAACAAAAAAAATTCCTGTTTATTTATTTCTATTTATTTTTCTGGGTGTGGACCCCCAGTCCCTAGAGGTCCTGAAGAGTCTGGGGATGGCCCCTTTCTACTGCCTCGGCCAGGCTCGTTTTTATGAGACCCAGCGGAGAGCGGCGGGAGGAAAGGCGCCCCAGGGGCAGCCAGGCCCGGTAGACGCGATCGCTGACCAAGGGGGGTCAGGGACCGCAGGGGATGGGCAAGGTCGGGAGGGAGCGCCTTACAGAGGAACCCCCTTGCCCCTGCAAGGCCTCCGCTGAGCGGACGCACAAAGGGCCGGAGAGGAAGGCCACCTCTGGTGAGAGGGGGCGCGGCGGGAACTGTGAGGGGGTATCAAGGGACCCTCAACTGGGCTCTGCCAGGCTCATCCCACTCGGGGCAGGTAGGGGAGCCACCAGGCGACCCTGCCTAATGGCCCACCAATGGCCAGACGGACGAGGGGGGAAGGAGCAGAGGGCAAGATGCAGGGAGACGGCTTAGGCTCTCTGCTAGTCCACTGCTCCCAGATTAACTTGCAGCACTGCAAGGCTGCGACTGCCCTGCTGAGTCGCAGTCTTGCAGTGGAGCACACAGACATATGCCTTATGCAAGAGCCCTGGCAACACGGAGGCTCGGTAAAAGGCCTGTCTGGAGGCGAGGTGGAGCTATTCTATGCTCCGGGCGACCTGGGCCCCAGGGCCTGCATTGCTGTCAAAAGAGCGTGCGGAGCCTGGGGAATGGCCAACTTCTGCCACAGAGACTTGGTGGCGGTTGTCGTGAGACTTCGGGGGGAGGCCGGTGCGGAAGACATCGTGTTCTGCTCGGCTCACTTCCCACATGACTCGCCGACACCACCACCTACCAAAGAACTGCGTGATCTGGTGAATCACTGCAGATCCAAAAAGCTGCCACTCATCATAGGTTGTGACGCAAACGCGTAGAACGTGGTGTGGGGCAGTGAAAGATGTAACGACAGGGGCACTGCTCTTCTGGAATTTATGGCAGACGTGGACCTGGAGATCCTAAATAGGGGCTCGAGGCCCACGTTTGTCACCTCTCGCTGTCAATGTATCATTGACGTAACCATGTGCACCCGCCGGCTGGCGGAGCGATGCAGGGACTGGAGGGTGGACCGAGAGGACACACTCTCCGACCATCGACGCATCAGATTTAGCATTAAGGGCTGTGCCAAATCGCAGCAGGACCGCCTGCGCAGAAACCCAAGGGCCACCGACTGGGACTCCTTTGAGAGGAACTTGAAGGAAAGGCTCGGGGTAGGATGCGTAAGGCCCTGCAGAGAGGACAGGTTGGAGGACGAGGTGGAAAGGATCCACGTTGCCCTAACCGAGTCCTTCGAGATGGCATGCCCGGCTAGACGATGCAGGGAAGGAAACAAAGTGCCTTGGTGGAGTCGTGAGTTGGACAGGCTGAGAAGCCAGTCCAGGAGACTCGGGAACCGAGCGCACAAATCGAAGAGAGCCGAAGACTGGACTCTGTACAGAAATGTGCAGAGGGAGTACAAGAGGCTCATAAAACGATCAAAGGAGCTCACCTGGAGGACATACTGTGAGGAACTGGAGGTGCTCTCAGGCATCTCCAGGCTTCGCAGGGTCTTCTCGGGGGGCCCTTCACAACGGCTGGGTGGAATCACGCTGGCAAGCGGAGAGACCATCACAGAACCGCGAGAGGTCCTTGAGCATCTGGTTCGCGCGCACTTTCCGGACGCTATTATAGAGCTTCCAGGAGAGTGCCCGGAAGTGGACTGGAAGCGGACAGGAAGCGGCGATCCCGACTGGGAGCTAGCCGCACGAATAGTAACGCTGGACAGGCTGCAATGGGCGGTGGACTCCTTCGAAATGTACAAGAGTCCAGGTCCGGATGGGATACATCCGGCCCTCTTGCGAAGAAGGGGGCCATTGCTCCTGCGCAGACTGATACCGGCATTCAGGGCCTGCCTAGCATTGGGCTACGTGCCAGGCAGGTGGCGGGAAGTCAGGGTTGTCTTTATCCCCAAACCGGGTAAATGCAGCTACGACAACGCGAAAGCCTACAGACCAATCAGCCTGACCTCCTTCTTATTGAAGACACTGGAAAGGCTGGTCGATAGGCACATTAAGGAGGGGGCACTGAGGATTAATCAGATATGCCCCTCACAACATGCTTACCAAGCTGGCAGATCGACTGAGACTGCGCTGCTCCACTTGGTGGGCACAATAGAAAATGCGAAGGAAAGGCGGGTGGACACCCTTGGCGTCTTCATAGACAGCGAGGGGGCCTTCGACAATACCGCCTTTGGTACGCTGGAGAAAGCGGCGGCAGCGTTTGGGATCGAGAAAACGGTCATCAAATGGATAGCCGCCATGCTCCGAACAAAAGTTGTCCACTCCACCCTTGGGGACAGTGAGGTAAGGGCTGCGGCAGGGAGGGGCTGCCCGCAGGGGGGGGTTATCTCTCCTCTGCTTTGGCTCCTCGTTGTTGACGGCCTCCTCACTGGACTCGAGGAACTGGGGGTAAGGACAGTCGCATACGCAGATGATGTGGCACTGCTGGTAACTAGCAGGAACACGAGCACGCTACATAGCAAAATGCAAAAGGCGCTGGACTATGTTCAGCACTGGTGCACATCGAAGGGCCTAAGGGTAAACCCAGGCAAAACGGAGATGGTGCACTTCACATGTAGAAGGAGGGGTGCTGTTAAAGCTCCCTCCATTTATAACACAATGCTGGAATTCTCGAGTGAGGTCAAATACCTAGGTATTTGGCTCGACAAGAAGCTCAGCTGGAAAAAGCATATCGCCATGCAGACTAGCAAGGTCACTATGCCATACTGGGCGTGCAGGCGAATGTTTGGAAGCACATGGGGTCTAAGGCCGAGGATGGTCAAATGGATCTACACGGCCATTATGACCCCACAGCTAACATACGCAGCCGCAGTGTGGTGGACAGCCTTGAACAAGGCCTGCCACAGGAAAGCGGTGGACAAAATAGGCAGGCTTGCGATGCTGGGCATAACAGGGGCCCTCAGAACGACCCCCAGCTCAGCGTTGGAGGCCCTGCTCTTTATGCAACCTCCACACCTAATTATAAGGGAAGAGGCGACAAGAGCGGCCGCAAGATTGCGGCTACAGGGAACATGGAAAGGAGCTAGGAATGGGCATGCTAGTGTCCTCCGCGCGGACGGAGAGCTGGAAGGGCTACTGTCGCGCGGTGCTGACGCCTGCAGACCCCGATGGCACTTTCGCAGAAAGTTCTCGGTCAATCTTGGATGGGGGGAAACCCCGTCAGGAAAGGATGCGGACTGGGTGCCGCCCCGTGGACTAGTCTGGTATACGGACGGATCACGGGTGAGCGGACGGGCAGGTGCGGGGGTCTGGTCAGAGGGGCCCGCAATAGCGAGGACCATTGGGCTGGACTCACACGCAACCGTGCTCCAGACTGAGTTAGCTGCCCTAAGAGCCTGCGCCAGGATGATCCTGGAGAGAGGGGACAAGGGCAAAAAGATCTTCATCTACTCAGATAGCAAGCGCGCGCTGAGGGCAATACTCAGGTATGAGTGTTGCTCTAAGTTAGTGAGTGAATGCATCTAGCTGATGGAGGAAATTGCCGTAAATATTCGGCTCGAGGTGGCCTGGATTCCGGGCCACGCTGGCATCAAAGGCAACGAAAAAGCCGATGAGCTAGCAAAGAACGGTAGTTGCAGGGCCTTTCAGGGGGAGGTGGAGCACGAAGGCGTGCACACCGATTTTGTGAAGGACCTGGTCAAGGAACGTGCGGATAGGAGGATCGTGGAGAGATGGGACTCGGAGACGGGTGCCAGGCACACGAAATCCCTCCTAGGAGAACCCACTAGGAAGATGGCAGAGACCCTGTTGGGCCTAAACAGGGTTAAGCTCCGTACTACAGTGGGGCTTATCACTGGACACTGGCCCCTGGCTCTGTACTTATCAAGGATAGGCAAGGGGACTGACCCCCTATGCAAAAGATGCGGGCTGACAGAGGAGGATCCTCTTCACCTATGCACAAGATGCAGCGGACTCGATGAAGCCAGATGGAATGTCTTCGGGTCTACTTGCATAGATATACGTGTCGACAGGGACGGGATCAAGGGGCTCTAGGAGTTAGCTCGTAGGGCACAGATACTCTATACCAGCGACTAGACGGCTGCCTGAGGGCAGGGTGTAAAATGGCCGAGAGGCTGATTGCACCTCCGGACAGGACCGTCTAAATATGATAAGTGATAAGTGATAAGTGAGGATTGAAGTTATTATTTTTTTTTTAGGACGAGCCCCCAATTTTGTTACGTCAAAATTAACCGCTTTGACAAAGTTAAATGATAGTTGACTGGAATTTCCCATGGAATTAAAACCAACCCACTGAATAGGGATTTAAATAAAATAAACAAATTGTCGAGGATTTTAATTAACCTGACTCCGAAGAGTCTATATTTAAAAAAAAATAAATTACATAAAAATATTTAAACAAAAACTTACGAGGGATGAGTCTCTGCTTCTCTGTACAATTCACTTAAACACTATTTCCACTTACTTCGTAATTTACTAGATTATAGTTTTTGCGATATATAAATATACGAATCTAATGTACTTCTAAACAATAGAAAAATCTCAAAAGAATTGAGTAAATTAAAATTGAAATCAAAGTCACGAACGACTTATAAATGTCTTGAAAGACAGAAATAGAAATAGTCTCGGAGGACTAAAAAGAAAATTCTAACTTGAAAGTTAGTTACCGAAACGGAGGAATTCACACTGAGGACGAAAACGGCGTGCAAACAGTTTTTGTTCCTTGCCTCAGGGTGTGTCCTCATAAGTATGGAAGGAAAAATCAGGGGACCAATGGTTGATGACCTTGGGCCCGAATGTTCCCTCCCTACTCTATAGTCTCAATGTTTCAGGGCTAACTCCAACCCCTCTACATTGAGGTGTCGAGAGTGTGGGCGGATTTCCCCTCTCTCGACCGCAAATGAGAATTGTTTCGGGAGGTCCCATTTCCTCCCTCCACAATTCTCTTTAAGAAAAATAATAATTAGCTAGGTTAAATATTAACAATTTAAAATTAAAACTATTTAAGAAAAAGAAATGTTGAAATAATTTTTCGATTCGGTTTATAAATATTCGTAACTCAGATTCTATAAAATCTTCTGTCGAATTATTTTTCAATTCGAGATGAATTAGGATTGTCTTAACAACGAGTTTTTTACATTGGCATGATCGTAGAAAAAAATTGTAATTATTCTATCACAAAATTATTAAATTATAAGAATATTTTTTTAAACATTTAAAAATTGTCAAAAAGGGATTTATGACTTCTCGTTACGAAGAGAACTCATATAACCCCCATAAAATTTCTAATGGGACGGAAACTCGAATTCGGTTTTACAAGAGTCTGGGCCTTAACAGCAAACAGACCCCACGGCTAAAATAAGTAATAAACAGAAAGGGCTTAAGTTCCCTTAATGCATTTGTCCCATTTGAAAGTAAGTTTAAAATTTAAAAATGAGGGAAATAAACTGGGCATGCACCCCAGATGCCTTCAGCATGACAGACCCAACTTTATTCCCTTTTACGACGGATTTTCCGAAGAGAAATCCGTCTGGAAAATCTTCATTAACATTTATTATATGGGCTGGCCTTTGGGTCTTCCCAATAAATGAACCCTATTTGAGTAATTTCTCCTCTTAATTGTTGAGAAAGAATTTAAAGAATTTACTTCGACGGATGTAACAATAGGTACATACGCAAATAATGGTACAGGAAGTGGCGGTCATTTTCCCCAGCAGTTTCGGGGATAGGGCCATCTAGAATCACTGTAGGGAACTGAAAAAGAGAATTTCTTTACCTGTTGTGAAAATTACCGATCGGAGAAGGGAATGCAAATGTCCTCTATCATAATTTTGTTGTAACACAAAATTTTTATTTTTTATAGATGGCGATAGTAATCCACAAATCATCTTTCAACGTTCTGACAGACAAAAAGCTAGGCTGTACATGTGGACCCAGCGCTACATGTACAGCTTACCTTTTTGTCTCGACAGTTGAATCCCTGCACAGTGGTGCTCTCACCGTTTGAAAATTTTCTGTACAGTTGATCATTTGTACAGTTGAACAAGTACAAACCAGCCCCCTGCAACTTGAGCAAATACGTGACCCCGAATGTGTCTCAACTCGCGAGGTGGCGTTAGTATCACCAGGGCAATCCATTTTCGAATATCAAATGTTAGGGATGTAGGAAAAAACAATATAATTCGTAATATTGATAATAAAAGACGAAAGTAACAAATGTTTTAATCATTTTTATTAAACATAAAATGTGGCGAAAACAAATAAAAGAAAAGGTTTCTTTTATACAGAACATTTCAGTTAAATTTTTCTGGTGAATCTGAGAAAGTTCGACTGTGGTAGATTGCCTGAACAAGTCGTCCAAAGAATGGTTGGAGGAGTTAATTGTTTCACTTTCTATTTCAAAATTAGAAGAACAAACACTCAGTGGTCGCCCTTGTGATTCCATACTTCTTTCTTGTTAAGTACTTGAGATGCCAGAACTTGAAGAACAAGCACTCAGAGGCCTTGCTTGTGACTCCATAGCCTCTGCATGATAAACACTCGAAACGTCAGATCTTGTCGCACAAGAACTCGAAGATCTGGTATGTTGCTTCGTAGCATGCAATTCGCAATTACTTGAGATATTCGAGATCACATCTGTGTCTACAACTGTCCACACGAATTGAGAAGGAATCGCACCTTTCTGTAATCGAGCTATTTTATAAAGAATCTAGGAAAGAGAAATACTATTGTGAACTTTGTCAATGAAAATTAATTGATTAATTAGTTAATTAAGACTCACCTTCTGTACTATTGTTCCATCGATGGCATACATGATTTTATGTCTCTCTATTTCACTTTCACGAAAATGTTGATAACAAATTGGATCTCCTGACTTGAGCAAAGGCATTTTTGTGGCAAATTTCCATTCTTTCAAGCGAGCAGGATCTTTAGGAGTACTAAAACAAGGCCCTTTATCGGGGTTACTTGAATAGCCTACTGTACATCCAACGATCGTACACGATGGCATAATGTCACACAATTTTTTCTATTTATTTTATTTATTGAATTTTATTTATTCTTATTTTTTTATACTTCTATCACCTAAGTTGTTTGATCACTCGAGGTTATGTCGGCTCCCAACCAAATGTAAACACTCCCTGGTGACACATACGCCACACCGCGGATTAGTTCCTACTTGAAGACAAGATCGGGGACGCCAATTTATATAGAGAAGTAGGAGAGTTGCAGGGGGCTGGTACAAAGGGAGCCCCCCCGCCCAAAACGGCGGCTTGATGGTTTTGCGACTCTGCTCTATCGTTTGAAAAAACCGCGATTTAACCGCTGCTAGTTGGCGCGCACTGTATATTTAAAAATTAAGTATTTTATCCATTCAGATTGATTATAGTAGTTTTGTATAATATTGATATGCACTAAAAACGTTTGTAGGCCTTCATTATTCAATAATTAATTAAACAATTTAATGAGTAGGGGCTATCCCTCCACTCGAGTAATATTTATTTGTAGGCTCGAATATTTATTATCAATGGATAGAGAATCCTTTGTTGATAATTAATATCCGAATTTTATATTTTTAAGTTTATTTGTTCAGTACATATTAATTTTTTTTTAATAGGCCCTACAGTGTTTACATTTGTGCAGAGCCTCCTGGTGACCCCCAGGTACTTAGCCGATACGGGTCACTAATTGCAAAAACGACATTATATACTGGATTGTACATCGTTAGTACATGATTGTACTAGCAAAAGTTTTGTTTGTCCATTCACCCATTAATTAATATTAATTAATTAAACCTTGCCATGATGCTGGCCTGAACGGAATCAAAAATTGCTTGATTAGAGTTGATAACTAGAGAAATCGATAGAGAATCGTTTGTACATCACGAATTGCTTTCCCTTTCGTTTGTACATTCATTTTTTAATTAATTAAATGGAGATGAAAAATTTAGATCGACCCACCGATCAGCCGCTTACGTCGATTCCTCTGTAATCGACAATAATGTGTAGTGACGTGTACATACAGTGTACATACAGTGTACATATACATCATATATATGACATTTCATAAATTGATATTTTGATGAGAAGCATTAAATTAAACGGCTTAATATTTGATAAACGATGGATTGTGCTGATTAGTCATTAGTGACACGTGTGTGTTATCGGAAATGACATTGGATTTTGACAGCTCAAGAGAGATTATGGTGGCTGTTATATTGGAATAATCTTGAAAGTAATACAGTAAATTTGATTTTTTTATAAGTTTTATTTATTTGTTTATGTTTGATTCAAAATATAATAAAGCTGCCATCTTTTAATCATACCAACACATAACCATAAGTAATGATGCTATTATTATTAATAAACTCTCGATAAATGATAAACTTTGACAAGAACGAACACCATGAAATTTTGAGAATACTGTCCGTTACGTTTCTTCCTGATTCATAATATAAATTGCACACTCGGGTCTTATTTTAGGGTTTCCTCTCACCAGCTGGACTTTACTAAGAAGCCCGTTGCTTTTTTCCCAGCTTCCAAATTTGCGACGACAATAAGCCAAGAAGTGATCACTCATTTCATCATAAGTAATTACTCCAGCTAATCTGAAATTTATGATTATTCCCTTAAAAAAATTTTATCTGATCAATTCTCAAGGATTCTCAAAATCGAATGGTAAACAACATCTTACCTGTATTCGCGATTAAATGTCAAAGCTACAGGTACGTCATGAAGTAGACAAGTCTCCGCAGCATCGTTATTTGATGCTCTCATATCAAGCTCCAAGAGAACGTGGACATTGCCAATGCTTTCTTCGCATTTGAGTGCCCCACAAGAACATTTGATATTCCAAAGCTTTGGATAATATCCCAATGTGCTCTGTAAACGATTATATCCATAGCGTTTAGTTGACTGAATGACAGGACAGCAGGAATTCAGACTCCGTTGCTTGTTCCCACACTGTGGGTTGGGGCAGAGACTATTTATCATTACACTAGGGTCATGACACATCAATTTAGACCAACACGTGACCGGGCTTCCATGAGCATTAAGTGTCTTCACAAACTCCGAGCTCAGAACTTCTTTGTTGGCCTCTGGAGGGAAGACCGGGAGTAAGAGCTGTGCTCGGTAGGCGCAAATCTCTTTACAGGGACCCTTATCTCTAAACCCTAAAATAAACTTAGCTAAAGGGCTCGTTGACTTTCCAGAAATAGTTAATAATATTTATCGGCCAAAGCAGCTACGTAAATGACTTGTACAAGTGAGTCGAATGAACATGAGTTTCTAACGACGTATGTTTTACCATCAATCATTACAGATCCGCAGAGTGTGGAGTGGGGCAACAAATGCGGTGTTGTTTTGGTCTTTCTTGTCTTGGGATCACGATACTGAATCTCTGGACAGTCGCGAAAGAATTTAGCATAGGATCGTTTCACTTTAGTTGGCTGTTTCGGTGGAGGTATCTTGATGTAATCATGTTCCAATAGAGAATTCTTGAAGTCCTCTTCGGTGAGTGTTGAATTATTGTGCTGATAAATCTGGCCACTGTTAGCTGTTGTGGAATTGATCACAGTTCCTAAATCACTAGTCGATTCCCCACTGTTCAATTCGACGCTGGGCTCATCCTTTCTGGATGAGCTGAACATCGCAGGATTATCTGTGACTATCTCACTGTCGATATCTAGGTGATTTGGTGTAGTTTCCTTATCATTTACATTAACATCAGCTGTTTGAAGATTACCAGACTCTTTTTTTTTTCATAAGACTTGGGATCTCTTATACACTGTTTCCTACATGCAAATCCTCATGTATACTCCCGTTCAAGTTTTTCTCATTGATACCATCCTCGTGTTCATCAGATTCATCGGTCGGTTTAGTCTGTCTTGATATTTTTGTCCCATTGTCATTCTGGCATCTCTGATTCTCATACTCAGTCTTATCGTTATCGTTTTTTTTATTGAAGAAATAAAAGGGCTCACCTATATATATAAGTTTTATTGTTTCCCTTTCGGGTTACAATGGACTTCCAATCCCCTCCCATACATTTCCCATCATATGCATTCTTATATTAACTCTTAATTCTACCTTATCTATCTAATCATGGGTTTAAACCTAATTTCCTTATACCTATACCCTTAACCTATTTATCCTATCTCTATATTTACAATACGTATTTACAATTATTGTACAATAGGTAAATGAGGGCCAGGGCGAGCGATTGCCCTTTATGTGTGAGTGCTTGAGTGCCTGAGCTTGAACGAGAGAGCGACTGAGGTCTGCCTCGTGTGACCTCCGCTTCCGGTCTCCGATGTTCCGCTTATATGTTTCTGAGCCTATATCCCTCCCACCTTCCTTCCCCCCCCGCTCCCCCTCTTCCCATCCCTTGTTCTCCACACACTCTTCATCCCTCGTCCCACCCCCCTGTCACTCATTCATTCAATCATCACTCACTCCCCTTCCCTCCTTTTCCCATTCTATGACCATTTTTCCCCACCCCCCTTCTCCTGCAGTATTTCACATACTCTCTTCCAAGTGCTCCTGTTCCCCCCCTCTGTATTTCGACACTCATCCAAGACATGCACCCACTATTCCTCTCTGGCCTCGCACCTTCTGCACCTTTTCCTTTCCTCCCGAACCTATTCTCTCTCTCTTTTCATACCATCTCCTAATCTAAACCTCGCTAACCTATTCCATCTTTCCTCACTACACCCCTTTCTCAGGTACTCCGGTAATCCCTCTGTCCAAATTCCCTTGTACCATTTATTCGTCTCTGATTTCCTAATTCCGGTCCCTCTCTCCTTCCCTTGCATCTCTTCTTCCCTTTCCTCCCAGTCTTCTTTTTCACTCCCATCCTCCTCCCCTTCATTCTTCTTACCTTTCTCCTTCATTCCCCTCCGCCTTATACACTGTCTCCTCTCCTCTTCCCATTTCGACACCTTCGTCCCTGACGCCCTCCCCTCAATTTCCTCTAGACATCTCCTTGCTATGCTGCTTCCTTTCCCTCCTCTCAGCTTCTCCTCAAATTTCCATGCTCTCTTCATAGCCCTTGACCTTAGCTTCTCCCTCTGCAACTCTTCTCTAATCATGTAGCCTGACACTCCCTTACTCACTCCCAACACCCACTTCATGAATCTCTCCTGCATCCTTTCTGTAAGGGTGTGAGGGGTTTGTCAGGATTTAATTATTAATCACTCTAGTGTCTTATTAAGATGTCGTTTAATAGATCTATTTTTGGTCAGTACAATTCGATGGCTCACGCCGGACTGTTTCACGTTTAGTATCAAACGATACTCGTCAATTCTAACCTGTAGAGGGGGGAAGGCGGTTTTAGGCAGCTCTCTCGCGAGAGTATACACTTATTATTATGGATATCGATTTTTCCCCCTTACATGTCCATCGTTTCCCTCTTCTTCCATCCCCAGATCTCGGCCCCATAGCCCATCACCGACCATACCAGCGAGTCAAAGAGCCACAACCTTCTGCTCCAATCGTCCTTGAATCTCCTCTTTCCTATTCCCCACACTGGGCCCATCACCTTTCCCGATTTCTCCACTCTACTTTTCACTTGCCTCTCCTGCCCTCCATTCTTCCTGAACCAGTAACCTAGGTAGCAAAACTCGTCCACCTCCTCCACCTTCCTCCCAGCCATCTTCCATTTCTCTTTCGGTCTCCTCCCTCTTCCCGCTCCAAATACCATCACTTTCGACTTTTCTGCATTTATTATCGAGTCCTTTCTTCCCGTGTACTCCCCCATAAATCGCATCATCAATTTCATTCCCGCTTCATCCTCTGCCAGCACCACCATGTCGTCCGCGTACGCTAATGAAAAGATTTTCAAAGCCCCCAGCTGTACTCCACCCTTCCATTTGTTCCTTAGCTCCTCCTCCAGATCCGCCAGCAAGATGTTAAATAGGATCGGGCTCAGTGGGCACCCCTGCCTCACTCCCCTCACTGTCCAGAACTTCTCCGACACCTTGCTTCCAATGCGAACTTTACTTCCCGTCTCCCTGTACATCTCCTTCGTTCTTTCGATCAGCCCCTCCGAAATACCTCTCTCCTTCATTGCCTCCCACAATATCTTTCTATTCACCGAGTCAAATGCCGCTTTCAGGTCTATGAAGCAGGCCACCAACTTGCCTCCCTGTTCCTCCATCTGCCTGTTCACCAAATAATTTAACACAAAGATGTTAGCCACTGTTCCCATTCCTCTTCTGAATCCCGTTTGATTCTCCGGCACCATTCCTTTCTCCTCTACCTCTTTCTCTACCGCTCTCGTCATCACCGTCGCATAGATTTTATACAGCGTTTGCATGAGTGTCACTCCCCTGTAGTCCTCTACTCTCTTTCCTTCCCCCTTCTTCACTATCGGCGCTAACAGCCCATCCTTCCACTCTACAGGCCATCCCTCCCCCTTCCAGACCTTGCTGCATATTTTCCACGCTCCTCTTTTTATCTCCCCTCCCCCCTCCTTCCATACTTCGTTATCTATTTCATCCTCCCCTGCCGCTTTCCCCCCTTTCAGCTTCTTAATCGCCCTGTTCACCTTCTCATATGTCATTCCCTCCACTTCCCTCTCTGCCAACCTCCTACCCTCCCCTACTGCTTTCCGTTCCACCCCTCCCAGTAACCTCATGAAGTATTTCTTCCAATCCTCCAGACCTATTCTTTCGTTTAAGCTTTTCCTTGTTTTTCTCTCCCTGTTCACTACCTCCCACACCTTTCCCGCCTCCACTGCTGCCTTCACCACCGCTTCAAACCTCTCCAACTCTTCCTTCTTCTTTCTGCCGCATAGCTTGCTGTATTCCGCCTTCCTTATCCTGTACTCTTCTCTATCTTTGCCCTTTCTTGCTTCTCTCAGCGACATTCTCACTCCGTTCTTCTTCTCTGCACACTCGTCGTCCCACCATTCCTTATTCCCTCTCTCTTTATTTTTCCTCCCCTTCTCTATCTCCTCCTTCAGTGCCTTAACCGTAGCCTTTACCTCCTCCATCATTTCGTCAGCCGACCCCTCACCCGATCTTACCTTTTCTAGCTCTTCCCTTAATTTTGCCTTCTCCGCCTCTCCCCAGAAAGATATTTTGATCGATTTCTTCTCCTTGCCTTTATCCCTTCCACCGGGCCTCCTCTCCCCCCCTTCTCACAGGGTCAGCACTAACGGAAAATGATCCGAATCACACTCTTCCCCGATCACCAGGTTATCTATAATATCCCTTCCTCTCTCGTCCGTGATGACATAATCTATCACTGATCTGCTCGTTCCTTCTTCTCTGGTCCATACCCCCTCCTCATCTCCTTTACAATTTCCATTCAGAATCGACCATCCTGATTCATCTAGTGCCTTCAGTAGAATTCTCCCCTCCTTATCCACCGCTCTCGTATCTTTTGACTTTCGCGATCCTTTCTCCTCATCTACATCCCCTTCGATCAGCCCTCCTCTCGTGCCAGTTGCCGCATTGAAGTCCCCTCCAATTATTGATGTAATCCCTCTCTTTCCATCCATCTCTCTCCTAATCCACTCTATCTTCTTCGCCATATCCCTATTTACATAAACTCCCACTATTTTGCAGACCCAATCCTTTATTTCTATAATTCCCTCGATCCAATCCTCCCTCTTCTCCACCCCCTCCCACTGTCCACCGCTGCATAGCTCACCCTTGATCCCCATCAGCATACCTCCCCTCGCTCTTCCTTTCTTGTGTTCTCTCGTCGCCAGCTGCACCTTCCACTTCAAATCCTTCGATAGTTTCCTTCTAACTCTTTCCCAACCTCTCTCTTCCAGCCATGTTTCCATCAGAACCACGACATCGTTTTCCTGAAGCCTCCTCCAGAAATCCTTATCCTTTCCCTCCAGCCCCCTAACGTTCCTGAATGTAACTTTAACTTTTGCTCTCTTACTCCCCTTACTAGCCACCCTCCTTACTGTTCCCCCGGCGGCTGTTATCCTTCTTTTTCTTTCTCGGTCCCTTCTTGCACCTCCATAGCCTCCGCTTCCTTATTTCCGTTTTTGCCCTGCTCTCTCAGCTCTGGCATTCTCAACTCTTCTCCCTTTATATTATATAACCTCGCCGTTGCCTCGTTGTACCACCATCGCACTCCGTTAACCCATATCATCCCCCGCCTAATAGCTACTCCACTGTTCCTCGCTCTTTCCACCATCCCCACCTTCTCCAGGTTCCACAACATTTTTCTCTCCTTCCGAGTTCTATCATGGTCTAATACCTGCTGTCTCCCTTTAAGACCTGTTCTACTTCCCATGATCCATCCTTTTTGCTCCTCGTTCTCCAGCTCCACCACAACTGATCCTCTCCCCTTTTTGTCCACCCCCCGAATTTCTTAACCCCTTTGACAAGGGGCCTGCACTTGCATGACCTCTGTGAGTAATTTTGCCACTTCCTCTCGTCCATCCCCCTTCCCTAGCTGAATTTTCCTCACGATCAAATTCTTCTTTCTTCTCTTCCTTTCTTTCTTTTCCGCTTTCCACTCCAGATCCCACACTCTTCTCTTCAGCTGCTCGTTTTCTTTACTTGCCTTCCCTGCACTCACTGCACTCCCGCTACTCTTTTCTCCTCCCATCCTCAATCCCTTTACCAACTCCTCCAGGTCATCCATCCTACTCACCTTTTCCTCCAACCGTGTGAGTCTGACATTCGCTTGGGCTATATCGGTCTTTTGTTCCTTCCTCATTTCTATGACTGTCTCTCCTATATGCATTAACCCTTCTTGCATTCGCCTTTTTTCCTCCTCCCATTTATTCTCCCACTTCTCCCATTTCTCATTCATTACCATTATCTCTCCTCTAATTCCCTCTCCCTCTTCCTTCGCCTTTTTCAGTGCCCTGACAGTATCTTCCCTGAAACTCAGTAACATCTCCTCTATTCTCTTCAGTCTCTCTCTATCTGCTCTCTCGCTGTCCTCTTTCCTCCTTTTGCCACTCTCTTCACACTCCTCGTCATCTTGTCTTCCTCTTTTTCCGCTCTCACTTGCGTTATCCTCTGTCTCGCTCTCTCTTTCCTCCTCTCTCTTCTTCTGCCAGGCCTTCCAAAGTGGTGACTCATTTCTCCCCCCTGCCGTCGCTCTTTTCCACCGCTCAGAATTCATCCTCCTATCTCTTCTCTTCGCCTGAACTCCCTCTCCCCCACTCATCCCCCCGGCCGATCCGTCCTCAAACTCCGCTGCCCACTCATACACCGAATCGTTACATTCCAGCGCTCTCCCCTCTTCGTTGCGCTCGAGCATCGCCGTCCCCTTCCGATCGCCTTCCTTCTCACTCTTTCCCCTTCCATTCCCCTCTTTCCCGGTGTCTATTTCCTTCGCCGATATCATCGTCCTATATAAGTGGCTCATCTCTCTCCCTGTTTCATCTTTCAGCCACCTCCTGGTATTGTCGCCTCTGTGCCCTCCCGCCTTTTTCCCGCCAATACTTCTCTCCCCGCCTCCCCGCTTGCCGCGCAAAAACTCAACTAACCCTTTCTACCTATTTGCCCCGCTCATACACTCTCTTCCTCTCTTCGCCCTCGCCCCTTCACACTTCTCTCTCTTTCTCATCCCCAAACCCACTCTCACACAAGCTTCCACCTACTTTTCAATCTCCTCCAAAAACTAACCTCAAACACCTGATCTTATTTCTGACACTCTTTCCAACTCCACCACTTTCACACACCCCTTTCACTCACTCCCACTAATTTTCCTCTGCTACTCGCCCCTCTCTCCAACCCTTCAACCCTCTCAAAAACTCCGCCGATCTTACTTTAAAGCGAAACAGTAATACCCCTTGCCTATTCCACTACTGTAACCTCGCAGTCCGGAAACGGAAGTCTAAAAGGGCTCACCTTTTCTACGCCAATCCTCTCTATAAGGAAAATAATTTCCATCCGGGGTATCATCTAAACTGAATTCATCTTCTTTGCAGCTGTCAGAAGTCGCCTCATCCTCGAAATTTCTTTTCTTCTGTTCTGGACTTCCTTTTTGTTTGTAAATCACAGGCTCATCGTCACTGTCTTCGATTTACCTCCTTTTTTTGTTTTCTCTTTCAGCACTAATTTTTCTCGAATCAATCTTCCTTTTTGAAGGGAGATCTTTAACTACAGGACTGGGTACATACTTATCTTGATTCAAAAAACGTTTCATGTTGAATTTAAAATTAATTTGTTCGCCTACCAAAGATCTGAGATGAATCAATAGATAATTATCAAGGCGCTGAGGCAATCCATATTGCTTGAATACTTTGTCCTTAAGAATACTAAAATTAGCTTCTGAAGAACTTGAGCTGTGATGACCCATATAAAATGGGTTACCAACCGCAGTCCACAACAAAAATTCTCTTCCAACACGTCTCAGATCCTTGATCAATCCTGGTAGGTAATAAGCATTGAAATTCATTACCCTCTGAAGTCACTGCTCGAGCATTAGCAATGATCCCATCAATGAAAGCTGTAATCTGAGGACTTTCACGTTCATCATCGATAGTTATCTCCGGATCATAATCTTCAAGTTTCTCCATGGCCTTAAAATCCAAAAATCTCTCGTCATTGATAGGACAAGCTGCCATGAACTTTTGTAACTTCCCACGGGCATCCTGAACACTTGGAATGTAAGGTGACGTCGGTTGGGAATCTTCGTGGCTCTGGAGAGCTACCAAACAAGTCAAATAGAATAATTGCTTGAAGTCCTGTAACGTTTGACAATCGACCATTAAACCCAAAGCTCGAATAAAAAAAATAGGTGTATGAAATTCATGCACGACAGAAGTGAAACTTCTTAGCTATAGACTGTTAAAAAATGTTGTCTAAATTTTTTGTGATTATTTTTTTCATACCAATTTCATCCAACTAAATGGTGGCATTTCTCGTCACGTAGTACAAGTAAAACGGTTTTACTTCGGATATTTCCCCGTTTGTTGCTAAGCAATGAAAATATCCGATAAACAATTTGTACGCGTTTCAAACCCCAAAACTGTCATTACAAAAAATCAAGTTCAAAGACTTTACCTCGACATGAGCAGATTTGGAGGAGAATCCTTGGAGATTATTGATCAAAAAATTAAAAATAATGTTCCTAATAATACAGTGAAGACAAAAGCCACAATTCGGAAACAATTCTCTGCATTTTGTGGAGACAGAAAATATACGCTGGAAGCCACAACTACGAAATGTCACACATTTAATTCCTTGAAATTGAAATGAAAAAAATAATGCAGCCAAAAAGCCCTCAGCCTTCAAAATTCATCGGATATTTCCCTTCAGTTTCCCTGCATAGCACCTATCGGGATAAGTTTTGCAGAAAAACGCTCGGGAGTTTTGACCTGCAAAACTTATCCCTCTCGTTGCTACGCATCGGAATTCTCTGGAAATATCCGATAATTTTGAAGATCTTGGGGTATTACTACTGATTATTTTTCCCACCCAAATTTCAGCCAATAGAATTGCACCATTTGTTGATATTTTGTATAGCCTACCTCGAATATCAGCGATTATTTTTCCCATCCAAATCTTGGCCAATAGGATTGCACCATTCGACGTTATTTTATATAGTCAACACGGTATTTCAGCGGAAATTCTTGGAAATTTCACTGGAAATTTTGCATGTTGATATATATAAAAAAAAAACAAATGTTGAAGTAACCCTCAATTGTATCTGACAGATTAAATGGCAATTCGTTGAAAATTATGTCTCATGGTGCAATTCTATCGGCCAAGATTTGGATGCAAAAAATAATCCCCCGAATACCACTCGAACTTCGAAATTATCTGATATTTCCCTCAAGGTTCCCTACGAACAAATAAGCTCGTCAAGTTTTCCAGAAAAATCACTCGCGCTTCGCGCTCGTGATTTTTAAACTGGAAAACTTGACACGTTCATTTGTTTGCAACGAACCTATCGGGAAATATCCGATAATTTCGGAGCTCTTGTGGTATTATATGCGATAATTTTTTGATAATTTTGATAAACAAACGACACCTAACCAAATAAACCTCTTTTCATGTCATGGCACAATTCTCTTGGCCGAAATTTGGATAGAAAAAATAATCCCCTGAATACCACTCGAGCTTCAAAGTTATAGAATAATTCCCTCTAGGTTCCCTGCAGACAAATGAAGTCGTCAAGTTTTTCAGAAAAAATCACTCGTGATTTTTTAGCCTGAAAAACTTGACTCCTTCATTTGTTTGCAACGAATCTATCGGGAAATATTCGATAATTTTGAAGCACTTGTGGTATTATATGTGATAATTTTCGGAAATTTGTATTGAGCCACACAGGAAGATTTCAGAACACTTTGTCATTGAAAATTCGAAATCTCGTGGAGAAACCAAATAGAATAGTCAATTTTTGTTCCATATTTCCCTGAAAATGAACGGAAAACAAGGAAATTGCATTTTTCAATTCGGGGAACATTACGATTTCATTGAAAAATCAAGGAAATTGATCTCCAATATTCATATTAGAGTATATATTTAAATAAATTACGAAATTCTGATGTTCGTACCGCTTAAAATTCGGGAATTTTACTGAAGGATAAGTTAGACCGGAGATGTCATGATTTTCAAATGTGTAAAAAGCATTTGATGCCACTGGATTGGTAATTCCCAGTGAACTATCCCAATATTAATAAAAAGGTTTTATTAGTATTGTTCATCATATTACCAAAATGAGCCATGTTCCTACTCCGACTCTATCACGTTTTCGTTTCTCTCCTATGTCTCATTCCGTCCGACTGCCCCACCACGCGCGCCATCCCCTCCCTTTTCCTGTCGCTTTTTCGTTACATACGAGATTGGATTTACAGCCCAACGAGCGCAAAGAAGTTTCACTTCAAAAATCCTTCACTGCCAACAATTGTAGATTTTTGAAGATCTTCCATCTACTTGCAGCGTAAATGAAGTGAGCCACGTCCGTAAATAAAAATGTATCCACTGTTTTAGGTGTAAGTGTCTTCGTTAGAACAGCAATGAATAACTCTCTAGATATTGGTTCGTAGTACACCCATTGAAAGTTATTGATTCATCTAAGAGGAGTGTGTTAGAATTATCCGATATACACCGCTTCGGTTTGAGTTTAGCACGGCGTACAAATGCCCCCAGCATCAGTACAACAGCTTCCGACTCTTGACTCTCCGTTATCATCTGAAATACTGAAAGACGGTCTTCGCAAAATTTATCACAATAGAGAATAAAAAAATATGTCCACTTTTAAATCCCATGGGTCGATCCAATTTACGTATCAAACTTCCTGATGAATCAATTGTGATAACAGACGTCTTCCTGTTGATCCGACAATACTCTCTGTAGGTAGCAATCTGCTCATCTGTACCATAAATGGTAAAAAATGGGCAAGCGGATACATGAGTGATGGCCCCAAAATATGGCTTTTGGAATTGGAGCTCTTCGATTACGTGGATCGGATTTTTCTTCTCTATTTTCTCTAATCCTAAATCCTCCCGAATAAAATCTTGCTTCGCATGGCGAATCACATCTAGTGAAGGGACAATTGGTGGTACCATTTCCCTTTGTCTCGTGGTTTTCCGCACCATATTATTTCTAGTATTGTAGCAGCCTTCAGCTAGAGCTGTCCTCCCGACCATTCTCCTCTTCTCGCCATTACATGGACTGCAATGCCTACAAAACGATTGGCGCACTTCTCATCAAGACAATATCCAACAATTTTAATAAAATGTTTCCTGTCATGTGACGTATAAACGTCTCCTCTTTTGAAGGTAAATGCACAGGGCAGACGATGTTCCTGATAAAATAAATCACTGATAACATTTGTCCATACGTGTGGCCTCAGGGTGTGGGTGGTCCTCTGGTCCGCTGGCGTTAAAGTTAAGGTGAATGTTGTTGCATTTTCATCCACTTCGGAATTTGTTTCCTCCTGGTACGACCTCTCATCCCGTGAAGCATTCAGAGTCTCGTCAATAGTTGGAGCAGGTTGAGAAGCAGGTACGTTGACATTCTTATTCCGTCGAGCAATAGTCAAAATTTCACGTCTATCCTCAGTTACATTTGCATACCAAGTGAGAGGTTTCCATTTTTTGTTACAACAGTGTTCACTCATCTCTCTCCATAATTTGTCAGTGCTCTTGGGGAAGGCATTTGTGCGAAAATGATCAATGTTGGCTTCTATCGCCTCAACTGCCTTTGGTACTGTCACACAACTATTCCGTGGCATAATACAACTCAGTCTTTGGATACCTGAAAATCATAACTCCCAGCTGATGATAAAGTCAACTTGATGGTGGGAAACGCAATCGAAGCCATTATTATTCAAAACAGTAGCTCACCAAAGTTAATAAGGCTACAACATCCTACAAGATGAAAACAACAATGACGATGTTAATGAAACCATAGACCACATGTTCCTACACTCATTCTCTCGGTTCATTGTTCAGTTTTGCGTTCCTTTGTTTAATATTCACCCCGAAAATACGATAACAAAAATCTCATAATCTTAATCACTAATTACATCTCAATAAATGATTAAAATCTTACTATATGCCAGTTACTACTTTCAATAAAGATTTTTCACGACTGAAAGTTTGTTTTAAAAATCATGTAGCAAATTTTATCGCGGTGCACAGTTGCAAATATTCAGGTAATTTCAATTATTATTTTTCTAAGCTTCGAAAGCCCTCAACACGTAAACGTTTATTCTATGAACATTTTCATGCAGGAAGTAGCGAGGATTTCGCGTTTATTTTAATTTTACGCATTCAATTCGAGATTTTTACCATTTATTATATTTATTTGATAATTTGTGAATAAAACTATCTTCGACATTTCTATCATTCAATTGGCAAGTTAGAGACCCATGCAAATTGAAATTGTCGTTAATTCTTTCTGTGGATATTAATTATGAAATCTGGAATTAGAACATCAAAATCCTCTGTTACTTTCAATTATGTATGGAAAGTCCCGAGCAATGTTTGGGTATTATGATTATGAAATTGTCCTGCAATGTTATTCAATTACACAACGAAAAAGACTGGATTAATATATGTAGGAGAAGATGGGGCAAAATGGTCCCATTCTGCCCCACCCTCCCCTATGAACAAGAATATGCAAGGTGAGGGAATGTAATGAGTAGTGCTATTAAATGCTACAGATTGAGAAGGAAACAAATTTATTAAATAATAAGATGCCACATTAAATTAATTTCACTTACCGTTTTCAAAGTTGCCTTGATCTACTTCCATCATCGCTATGAACATCGATGAATACTGCGTCAACGCATAAGTTATCAAGCTGATCTGTGAACAAAAATGTTTGAGATATTCCAAATCATACTATTCCAGGAAAAACTGCTTGATAGGTCACTTTCGAAATTTGGAACGATTTTTGTCTCTTTCTTTTCTAGTTCATTACAAGAGTTTTGATCTTAGCTATATTAGTGCAAGAATCGTCATATTTAGGATAATAAACGTGGCCCATGGTCCTCAGATTTCCTTCCAGTGGTAAAATATTCTTTGACGTGTGCTCCTGTGAAATTCAGTTCCAACATTTATAAGAGGGGGATAACTACTCTGGTGATCGATTGCCCATTTGCAATGGATCAATCCACTTTTGAGGAGTGGATAAGACAGTTATAAAAAAGCTCACTTGAATTTCAGTCCTCAAATTCATCTGATAATTGCCGATCATGTTTCCTCCAACAGTAACACATCAAAGTATTCTGATTTATGAGTATATATGGATATAAACATCGTCTAAAAAAAGTCAAAATCCTTACCTACCAGGGAGTTACCGAAAAGACCGTAAAGAATATAGGAAAAAGTTAACCAACACGTGTGATATCGAGAAAACGCGATATAACAAGGTCCTCCTCCTGTGATCTCATACTTCTCGAAAAATTGTTACATGTGCGCACGAAGAATACGAATTCCTCACAAGACCAAATTTATTATGAATATTGTATAATCAATGAATATTGGATGGGTATCGCTCCAAAAATGCACGGGAATATGCCCATTTGACGTGGCTCGACTGAGCTCCGAAATGAAAATGGCGTGGAATGCACGCTCCCCCACCGTTCCCCGCAAAGAGGATAAACCAAAGTAGCGGCTCAGTTCTGGGGTTTGACTGACGCCAGTTTCTCCACGTTACCGACATGATTTCACCCCCGAGGAGACGGGGCGCCACCAGTCCTACTGGGGTATCTGCATATTGGCCAAGCCGGTAACGCCTCGGTAGCAGTCCCGCTGCCACGGGGACAAGTCGAGAGTGGAAATAAAGTTTTCTCCGCCTTTGAAATGTTTCTTTATGATTTTTCTGTCCTTACCGGGAAGAATAGATCTTTTGAATCAATTTTTGCAAATCTAAAAACGACATATTATGGGTGAAAAATGGCTATTAAAAAATAAGGGTTGATCGTAGAAGGGTGAAAATTGAGGATTGTATGTATTTTTGTATGATGGATCATAAAAAAATAGAAATTAAAAACTTTGTCTAAAAAATAAAAAAAAAATTTAGGGGTGGACTACCCCTAACATTTAGGGGGATGAAAAATAGATGTTGGCCGATTCTCATAGATACCGGATAAGCACAAAAAATTTCATCAAAATCGGTCAAGCCGTTTCGGAGGAGTATGGCAACGAAAACTGTGACACGAGACTTTTATATATTAGACTAGCTGACACGGCAAACGTTGTTTTTCCATATAAATAATTTCCTCGTAATTTTTAGTGTAGACAAAGAATAGCTTACTTATTGTAAGTATGTATGTATGTTAGAATGTGTATATTGTATGTAGGTAAGAAGGTGGTATCTGCGTGAAATAAGTATGGAGCGCTGTGAACGATGAGGGAATATGAAAATAACAAAAGGCAAACATTATTTTTAAGTTATTATAATTTATTCCTTAAAATTATATATCATTAATTAAACAATTCCGACAGTAACACTATTAAACAATATCAATCCCTTAATGCTATAGCGTGAACAATATTTTTTGTTAGTCCATCTTTAGCTAACACAAACAAACTGGATAGTTTACCCACTCGAGAGCATGCCACGTATAATTGTCCGTGTGGAAAACATGGTGTTCTCAAATCTAATCCACAAACAGACATCGTTTGACCTTGGGATTTGTTGATACTCATTGCAAATGCCAATCTAATCGGAAACTGAGTACGTTTGAATTGAATGGGCACATCTGTAGGTATAAGAGTAATCCGTGGTATGAGTATATTTTAATCTCTGAACTTGCCATTTAAAATCCTGGCTTCGATCACGTTTTTCATTAATTTTTGAATGACTAATCGCGTACCGTTACACAGCCGGGGCGGGTTCAAATTACGAAGCAAGATAATTGGAGATCCAACCTTTAATCGTAAATTATGCGGTGGCATGCCTGGCAAATCCAGTGAGTTCAAAAACTCTGTGGGAAAATTTACTGCTTCGCTGTCGTCACAAACTGTATGAATAGATTCATATTTAAATTGTCAACGTCTACATTTTTGCCGCTAAAATCGCTCTTTCTGCAAGCCACGCATGATTTATGTACTGTGTGTGTACATCGGGAAATATTTCCTCAATGAGAGTATCTTGCGAATCAGCGATTGTGCAGAAATCGGTCGGTAATTTTACATATCCAGTTTCATCTCTAGCAACTTATCCATCGCCGATATCTAAGAGTTTTTTTGAAAATGTTTCAGCGGATGGATCTTGAAGCATTTGAACGCGCATATTTATTTTTAGCTGTAATTTTTCAACATTACGCCACAATGGAGATGATTTTAAGCAAGCGTTGATCTCATCAGCGTATGTTGAACGTGGAATGACTGGAAGTGTTTGTCTGAAATCACCTGAAAGGACCAACAGAGTTCCGCCAAATAGTTTGTCACTGTTTTTAATATCTTTCGATGTCCTGTTCAACGCCTCAAGTGAATGTTTGTGTGCCATAGTACATTCATCCCAAATAATAATTTTACACCGTTTCAGCACAGTGGCCATGGCCGATTGTTTCTTAATGTTGCATACTGCGTCCGGGTTATTCTGAATATTTAGTGGTACCTTAAATACTGAATGAGCTGTTCTACCTCCATCCAATAAAGTTGCTACAATGCCCGATGATGCAACGACCAATGCGATGCCATTATTAGATCGCATTTCAGCCACAATTAGCGAAATAACGAACGTTTTGCCAGTTCCTCCCGGTGCATCCAAAAAGAAGAACCCACCTTGTCCAGCTGAAACTGCGAGCATAATGCGATCATAAATGGTTCTTTGTTCCTCATTCATTAGTGGGACATTGCGGGCAACAATTGCTACCATTTTTACAGTACTGTACTGCAGTTCACGATTCATTTCAGTATTCATTAAATCAGATGCAGTTCGATTTGGCGAATCCATACCGAAATTACTAAGTGGTAAGTTGGCAATGACAATGCACAGATCCTCAATAGCAATCAATGCTTCATTGTACATTTCGTCGCTGAATGTTATGGTTGGATCGTGGCACCGTATACGATGTTGATGCAATATATCATCAGCCATTGAATCTTTGTGATTTTCCCATAGTATCTGTGCTCGGGCTGGGAAACATGTAGTCAGCACCATAGCGAATAGTAGACGAATTTGAATTGCTGTACAGTTCAATGCAGCTTCAGCAAGCATGCATTCCCACTGGTTGTCGTCTTCCAGCAAGCCGAGTGCAAGGCATGCATCTTTATACTATACGTTGGATATTGTTGCCCATTCACTTTACGTATAGCTTGAAATGATAATGGGCCAGTAACATTAACCAACAATAGTCGAAGATAAAAGCACTCCGTGTGTCTTGGATTGACGGTAAATAATCGCCCCAAGGCGTTTGATTTAAATAAATTGAGACATGCAGCCACTGGTGAGCCTTGCTTGCGGGGTATCCATGTTTTTGTTTCAGTCCATGTGAAATAGCGTGGTACTTATGAATAGAGTAATGTTCGTGCAAAGGCACCAAAATCATCCGCACGATTACACAATTCAAAAAATGCAGTGAGTGTAGTTTTAGGTGGATTTATTGCGCGATCAATCGCTGTCTCGTTCGTGAAAAATACACGTTGACCGTTTTCAAGATGGATGGCTAACTGAACAACTGCTGGATCCGGTTCATGAATTGGAAAACCAAAGATACGCCAAGCAGCTTCATTGGAGCTGATGTACCGACCAATTTGGTAGAGCGTTATTTCATCGTTTTTATTCACTGGAGGAGCATTCACATTAGTATTTTCCACTCTAAACACAGCCATATCACTGCCTTTATGGACATACTTGCAAATGTATTTGCTGCTCTTCACAGAACTGCAGAACTCAACATTAATATGAGCATTATATATCTTGCTCAGCAGAGGCGAATATGGCACCACCCAACGATTGTCAATATCAATGTCTGTGTTGATGATATTTTTAATAAATGATTGTCCGCCATTTTCAGGATTTCTTCGATGATATATTGGGTATCCGTCGACAGTCGTGACCTTATCATTGGTAAAATCTTTAGGGAAATTTTTAGTACATTTTCCATCAGCCATGCAAGGCGATGAACTATTAAGAGTACCACATGGACCATGAATCATGTTTGTTGTAACAATATCAAACAGCAGTTGGTCAGTGGATGGATCTGGAATTTCCGCAGAAATGATACTATCGATTTCTTCAGGACGGATTTTGTCGATGAACCAAACCAAAATGTGTGCATGAGGTAATCCTCGCTTTTGCCACTCAACCGAATACATCCAGCAACGTGTGGGACCAAATACATGTGATTTAGTAATGAAACTTATTAAAGACTTCAACTTTTGTCTGAACACGTGCTGTAATGTCATGGCGATGTTTCGCATTTTGGCCAGGCAGTAGCAAAGATGTAATCTCTGGCCATTTTGGATTACATGTGAACGTGATAAATAAACATGGTCGTCCATATTCGCGCACGAAAGTCAGAGTGTTGAGGCGATAGCCTCATGCGGCCTAAGGGTGGCAGCACCTCCTGGGCGCCATCCCCTTTACCGGCCGCGTTAGCCTCCAGGTGCCTAACTGCGCGCCCGAGGCGCTGTCCTTATCACCGTTTCCGGTGACTCTACGGGAACGTTTGATTGAATCTGGAACGTTCGATATTTCCGGAGGATTTTCTCTCGGACGTTCCGAGAGACACTTCGTACTGTGATCTCGTGGTGACCGCTATTCCTCGACAATTCTCTATCACCAGATTTTCCTCTACCGCGTTCAATATTGAAGTGTTTGGTCGCGGCTCATGTGCAACGCACGATTGTATAGTTGTATATTTTAATAATTGTTAATTGAAAGTGACGTGAAATAAATAGTTTTTCTTAGTGACTAAACAGTGCGTCTCTCGTCTCACATGATTCTCGCCCGTTAACCCGCATCCCACTCTCCACCGGTTTTTTTTACGCTCTCGCCGGAACACAGAGCATCCTATATATATTCTTGCATATGACGTGGACTGCCTACGTACGATGATGGTAAAATGACATGGTTACCAATTTCGGCGACGTCGGCGTTGGTATTGATAGCGTCTCGCAAATGAATGTACTCTTCCGCGCGCAGCTTTCGTTGATTATATCGTAAGTATCGTAGTCGTTCGCTCTCAATCTTCGCGTATATGTCGACCATGAATTGTTGACAAAGCTCACGACATCGTAAAATGACGTTGTCCAGGCCACGTCTAATCATTAATCGGTACGCATAATAATCCTTTGAGCTAACGTTCCTGTTTGTTTCAGCTCCTGTAATATTTGTTCATAAAAATTAATTTTAATTTATTACGTTCAATAATTTAATTGTTTTGTTAAATGATTAATGATCAAATTAATAATCAATGAAGTACCTGATACGGGATCTCGTTGTTTTATGTTTATGCAATATCCGTCTTGTCCCTTCCAGAATATTAGCGGATATTGGAGAGCGTCATATGATCGATGTGTGTCAGCAATGAACTGAAGATTATTATTTCTTCTACGAATCACAATTTCTCGTGCAGCTGTGCAATCGCCAACCATGATTCCAGCAACATCATCAACAACGGGTGCATTGAATCTACGAATATGCTCTCCAGCTGGTGTTTTATCAGGATTAATGACGATAGCGTGATTATCGCTTTGTAATTGGTGCATGTGTGATTTGAATATTTTCAACAACTCGTTGTGCTCGTTCAAAAGAGCATCTAGCTCGCTGACGATGCGCCTGGCATAAAGTGAATCAAGGTTATTATAATCACAACGTGGATTCACGCGATTGGCAAGTGCGCTTCCGGAATCCTCGCCCCCCATAAAGTCGATTTGTAAGAATTTATGTGGTTCGTTTGGCATTGGTAGCAGTGAGCCCATTTTATGATAAACTTGGCCTCTGATTTTGAATGTAGAATTGAACATTTGCATTAGTATTTTGAACTATTTCTGTTGCTCCGAACGATGTCATTTGAAAGCACGAATTGAATCTTCGAATTGACTTCAGGAACACGTTAGAATCTGGATCCGTGCCGATAAGTAAGCCGTTCAATGGTTCTGGTGGTGTTTCAATTTCAGGTAGTTGCACTTTTCCTGACGCGCAACAACACATCCCAGCTGGCTCCTTTTTGAATTTCAGAGCATGACAATGCGGACATTCCTTGTCCATAGCACCAATTACCACTTTTGAATGACCATAATATTCAATATCGGGCTCATACTGGAATGCTAGACGCAGGAATGAATCCGATATAAATGCTCGATGTACCTGTTGCCGTTGTTGGTCATTTGTTCTTCGTCTATTGACTGTGAAACGGCGTGATTGTCGTTTTTCTAATCTTCTTACTTCATTGCGTTCAGCTCGTGTATCTTCTGGCTCTTGTTGATGCAATTGCGACATTGTGACACGTGCTTCAGTAGTTTCTTGCTGTATTTCTTCTTCTGTTCTTTCGAATCTTCTATTTCGCAAGTTTCGAGCTTTACTTGGACTGCGGCTCAAATCAGCCCCTTTGCGTTTTCTTGACATTGCTCACTGTACAAAACATACATAAATAGAATTAATGAAATTATTTAATGATGAAAAATGTTAAAAGTATAATTAGGGCCAGGATTTTTTCCGCAGTTTTGCAATGATTAGTTTTAATTTATGAAATTACAACAAAAATATAAGTTTTATGGAAAAATTTTCCAAACTAAAATAAAAAATTAAATTTTATGAAACCATTGTCTCTTATAATTTTTTCATACAACCGATATTTCCATTTGCATTTCAAAATAAAGATTCATAATGATTGATGTTTTCAAACTATGAAAATCTTAATTGTTCAATTACATTTTTATAAGATCAACAACATTTTCGATATAAATAAAAAAAAGTATACTTACAACACAAAATCCGTTGTTAGTGGAAGCTCGTGTCACGTGTTGAGTACTTTTGAGGTTATAAAATCACTTGATTAACTAATCGTGCAAAATACACTCAAAATTGTTAATTTTATTATTTTTGATAAAATAGGAATGATTAAAAGTTAATATGAGAGTTACACTGAGATAGCAAAATAATAATTGTCAACGTTACTACCACACTTGATGCATAAACAATAATGATGGCCAACAACTGTGTAGGGAGTGAGAAAAAAAGAAGACCGGCTTCGTTCTCATCAGCCCACTGAAACTCACCTAAAACCCATAAGGATTTGCTGCCCCGTTATTGTCACCGATCCAGATGGCGCAGGATGTTATATGCTCTATCCCCTCTTTGCAATTTTCATCCCCACTCCTCGATTTCTATGGCAAATCCTCATATTGAATGTGCGTTCAAATTGTGTTTTTCTTTCTGTGGTTTTTGCGAAAAAAAAAATGCCATCTTGCGCGGTTCAAGGATGCAAATCGAGTTATAAAACGAATCCCGAGAGAGTACATTTTTTTTTGATTACGAAAAAAAGATTAGCAGAGTGGAAAATTGCATTAAATCGTGATGATTTGAGTGTTGGGAGAGCTGTGTGTGAAAAACATTTTCAAACTCAGGAAATAGATTGGACAGAGAGAGATGCTATACTTAGAAATGGACAAGTTTTCGGCAAGGTATGTTTACACATTTTTTGTTCATGAAAAATAATGTCATATTCGGGTAAAAAAGATTTGTATATATGTCTTAGACAATTTTAAAAGTTCCACGGCTGAAAAAAGGAGTAGTTCCGTCCATTTTTCCCTGGACCGAGAACTTTTTATAATATACTAAATGTCAACAAATTATCGTTTTTTCTTTATTTTTTCTGCCAACGCGCACAAAAACCCTGGCGCGTATTCAAATCTTCAAACTCCCAAGCGAGATCGAGCATATAGCCATCAGCGCCACCTAGAACGTGACAATATCTGGGCAGCTATCGAGCAGGAGTTGCAGTGGGCTGGTTCTCATTCCTACTCCGTGCTGTTCACTAGGTCAGAAGTGACACCTGTAGACATCTGGCGGGGATATAACTAATTAAATGATGATTGATCAGTCAACCGGAGAGGAAAAATGATTAAGGCCCGGATGGAGGGAATTTTTTTACAATTGGCGACTTTACGCCCTCCCACTTCGCGGTCAAACCCAGAAGCTTGATCTCACGCGATACCCTGTCGGTAACTACGGAAATCGCTGGAAATCAGGGCGACATCGAAGAAGGGGTTTTGGAGGGCTCCTACAAATTTTTTCATTTGTTTTTTCATTCGAAAATTCCATGGGGTTTGCCGCGGAGGTTGAATGGGGGTTAATAGCGAGACCACGCGGCGGGAGTGCGGGGGGGGATGTACGCAAAACGGCAATGTTCTTTTCCCACCCTTACCAACCCTTTTCAAAATTATGTCATGGGGTCATAAAATAAAAAATTCGATCCCCATATACACATATACATTACTACCCAATTTTCCCACCCTCATCACATAATTTGTAAGCCGACCGACGGGGTAAAAAAAAATGTCTCTACAAGGGTGGGTAAATCGACTCAGGGGGTGATTCTGAGTCGATCTGTACCTATAAATTTTGACCCCATTTTTCCACCCTCACTACCCCTTTACCAAGATGGCCGACGGGGTGACAAAAAAATGTCTCTACAGGGGTGGGTAAATCGACTCAGGGGGTGATTCTGAGTCGATCTGTACCTATAAAAATCCACCCCATTTTTCCACCCTCACTACCCCTTTACCAAGATGGCCGACGGGGTGACAAAAAATGTCTCTACAGGGGTGGGTAAATCGACTCAGGGGGTGATTCTGAGTCGATCGGTACCTATAAATTTTGACCCCATTTTTCCACCCTCACTACCCCTTTACCAAGATGGCCGACGGGGTGACAAAAAATGTCTCTACAGGGGTGGGTAAATCGACTCAGGGGGTGATTCTGAGTCGATCGGTACCTATAAATTTTGACCCCATTTTTCCACCCTCACTACCCCTTTACCAAGATGGCCGACGGGGTGACAAAAAAATGTCTCTACGGGGGTGGGTAAATCGACTCACCCCCTGAGTCGATTGATAGATTCAAGGGATTATTTGACGGATTCGACAAGTCAAATGAGTGCATGAGGAAAAAATGAGCATAGCAGGGTAAACTGAGTGCGTTGGAAAAAATGGAAGATTGAGGATGTGTTGAGTATGTCAGGGTCAAATGGGGGTTGGCGGTCGAATGAGTGCACGGGAAAAAAATGGGGGTTTGAGGGTTCGATGAGTGTGTAAGGGTGAAATGAGGGGTTGATGGTGGGATCAATGCATTGGGATAAATTGACGATTGGAGGGTGGGTAAATCGACTCACCCCCTGAGTCACCCTCCAATCGTCAATTTATCCCAATGCATTGATCCCACCATCAACCCCTCATTTCACCCTTACACACTCATCGAACCCTCAAACCCCCATTTTTTTCCCGTGCACTCATTCGACCGCCAACCCCCATTTGACCCTGACATACTCAACACATCCTCAATCTTCCATTTTTTCCAACGCACTCAGTTTACCCTGCTATGCTCATTTTTTCCTCATGCACTCATTTGACTTGTCGAATCCGTCAAATAATCCCTTGAATCTATCTACATACACCTGTAGAAATATTTTTTAATCACCCCGTTGGCCATCTTGGTAAAGGGGTAGTGAGGGTGGAAAAATGGGGTGGATTTTTATAGGTACAGATCGACTCAGAATCACCCCCTGAGTCGATTTACCCACCCCTGTAGAGACATTTTTTGTCACCCCGTCGGCCATCTTGATAAAGGGGTAGTGAGGGTGGAAAACTGGGGTCAAAATTTATAGGTACAGATCGACTCAGAATCATCCCCTGAGTCGATTTACCCACCCCTGCGGAGACATCTCTCCAGGACCCGCACACGGTGCAACCCCCCACCCCCTCTCATTACAATAATAGCATAATTATTTTACTATTATTATTCCTATTATTTACTATTATTATTACTGTTGGATTTTGGGGATTTCCCCATATACAAAATTCACTCTTCTCCAATTTTATTATTTTAAGTAATGATGGTTTATGGCCATACTATTTGGGATTTCCCTTGGTTGTAAAATCAAGGGAAATGCCCACAGTTTTCTTTATTAGTTTTTATTTTCCTCTGGATATTTCTAAGTGTATCTGTTGGGCAGAGGGTATAGTAAATAGTAAGAGGAAACATTCCGGGGAGGGGGTGAAAATTATATTACCCTCTTTAGGGCAAGTGGGTCTACCTTGTCTTGCCTAGTTAGTCTCTCGTAGATTTTTGTACAGTGAAGTACCTTCTGACTGTCTAGAATTCTTTCAATTAAAGTTTTTATAATTAAAAAGGTGTTATTTAATTTAGTTTTAAAACCCATAATCCAATAATTACTATTATTATTATTATTATTATTATTATTATTATTATTATTGTTATCACTACATTATTAAATTTATGGGGCGTGGGAGTGAGACGGACTAACCGCTGGTACCCGTGGGGCCCCATCGTAATACGTCCCTGATCCGCCGCACTCAATAATCCTCAAAACTCGTGAATCCGCCGTCATGAATTTTTGTATCGTCGGTGGCGCCATCCCACGGATTCGAGCGGTATTTCAAAAAAAAATATTGCTACAGCTGATCGCTTCAATCCCGGCTTTCCGAATTTACGCTGACTGTAGTGGTCAAATTGGTCCAGGAATAATTTTAAAAAATAGTGCATTATATCCCATCTTGGCAGTAAAAAACCCACGGAGCTTTTGAGAGAAATGAGGACACTCGCGGCCGGATGCGTCACTGATGAGATGATGCAATCTTTATGGATGAACCACATGCCCATCACGCTACGTAGCATCCTATCGGCAACAGAGACCTTGGAGCTGGAGAAAATGGCTGAATTGGCTGACAGGATTCATGACATTTCCTCATCACCAACCGTAATGGCCACAACTCACACAAATTACTCCACATCGAGCCTGAGTGACAAATTGCAAAAATTAAGCGATAAATTTGACGCATTATTGCAAGGATTCAGTGACCTCAACATGAAAGTCAACAAATTTAGCAATTCACGTCACCGTTCTCGTTCAAGGTCATTGGGAATTCCTCCGGGGAATCCTTCTTCAACAAATACCTCTCAAATGTGCTTCTACCATATGAGATATGGAAACAAGGCCAAACGTTGCACCAAACCGTGCTCATTCAGCTCGACAACCCAAACGGAAAACTGAACGAGCTGTCGTCAATAAATTCTGTTGGCGACAGCAATTCCATTAACATTATAACGGAAGTTAGATTACATCTGATTGATAATATTAGTCGACAGAAATTTTTAATTGACTCCGGTTCAGTGGTATCTATATTACCTGTTCAGTACTTTTCCAGTAATCCTAAGTTAGATGTCTTTAAGTTGTTCGCAGCCAATTCTTCAGTGATCAACACATATGGCACCCAGGTACTCACCTTGGACTTCAACCTTCGAAGAAAATTCACATGGACGTTCCTTCTCGCTGATGTTCAGTCAGCGATTATAGGAGCAGATTTTCTAGCCCACTACTCACTGCTTGTGGATCTCCACAACCGACAGATCATTGACTCCATCACTTCATTCACATCAAAAGGTGAAGTGAGCAGGACGTCGCTCTATGGGGTATCGACACTAAGTTCTAATCAATCGTACCTGGACCTGTTGCAAGAATACATTGCTATCACTAAGCCATCAACTGGACCAATGTCACTGAAGTCTTCGTCTGCTCATCGAATTGTTACCACGGGCCCTCCAGTCGTCGAGCGCCCTCGAAAATTAGCTGGGGAAAAAGCTGCAGCGGCAAAGCACGAGATCAACATCATGTTGGAATCGGGAATTTGTCAACCATCAAGCAGTCCTTGGGCCAGTCCAATACATCTAACACGTAAAAAATCAAATGGTTGGCGACTTTGCGGAGATTACCGTAAGCTAAACTCGATTACGATACCAGACAAATATTCTCCACCACTAATCCAGGATCTTTTTCCACTGCTGTACGGCAAAACAATATTTTCTACACTGGATCTGGTTCGTGCATACCACCAGATACCCATGCACACGGACGACATCGAAAAAACCGCCATTACAACACCCTGGGGACTCTTCGAGTATTTGGTGATGCCCTTTGGACTAAAAAATGCCACGCAAACTTTCCAAAGATTCATCGATTCAGTCTTCCGGGATCTCAACTTCGTTTTTGTGTACATTGATGACATACTCATCATGTCCAGATCACCTGAAGAGCATCATGAGCATCTTCGAATAGTTTTTGGAAGATTGCAAGAGCAGTGTCTAACCATCAATGTCGACAAAAGTGTACTTGGACAATCAGAAGTCACTTTCCTCGGCTATCTCATCAGTCCCAATGGTTATCGACCATCAACGGAACGCATAGACAATATTACCAATTTTCCCAGACCCGAAACAGTCGTAGAACTCCAACGGTTCTTGGGAATGGTAAATTACTATCGTTGCGTCTTCCCTGAGGCAGCAATTCACCAGATTCCTCTCAACAAATACCTGAAGAATGTTCAAAAGAAAAACAACAAAACAAAGATCAACTGGACCAGCGAAGGCGAAAAGGCATTTGAGACTTGTAAGCAGAAGCTCAGCTCCATTGCACACATGGCTTATATTTCTCCAACAGCACCACTCGTGCTCACCACCGATGCCTCAACAACAGCCCTCGGTGCAGTTCTCGAACAAATAAAGGATGATGTTGTCCAGCCAGTCGGTTTCTTCTCAAGAAAACTGAGCGATACAGAAACCAGGTATTCCACGTATGATCGTGAACTCCTGGGAATTTTTTCCGCCATAAAACACTTCAAACATCTTCTTGAGTGCCATCAGTTTGTTATCAGAACAGATCATAAGCCACTGACTTATGCATTTCAGCAGAAGTTAGAAAAAGCATCAGACCGTCAATTAAGACAGTTGGACTTTATTTCTCAATTTTCTACTGACATCGTTTACGTTAAAGGCGGAGACAACGTAGTGGCCGACGCACTCTCAAGGATCAACTCAGTTAATTCTATCAACATGCCAACGATCCTTGATCCGCAGACGATCTTCCAAGAACAAGAGCTTGACGATGAATTGTCTGGCCTAATCAACAGTAACTCATCACTCAAGCTTCAGAGACTAACTGTGCAACCAGATGTCAGCATTTACTGTGACATTTCTGCAGGGATTGTGCGACCGTACATTCCAGTCACACTTCGAAGACGAGCTTTTGACAGTGTTCATGGCCTAGCACATCCAAATGGAAAAACAACTTCACACCGCATCAAACAGAAGTATGTTTGGCCTGGAATAAAACGTGATGCCATCAAATGGGCCAGAGAATGCCTGGCATGCCAACGATCAAAAATACATCGCCACAACCGACTGCCACCCAAGGAGATCAGTGTCCCAGACAATCGGTTTAACCACATCCATCTGGATCTTATCGTCCTTCCTGAGGTAAGAGGTTTTCGTTATTGCTTAACAATAATTGACCGCTTTTCCAGGTGGCCAGTCGCTGTACCATTACGTGACACAACAGCAGACACTGTGGTTACTGCACTTTTTGATCATTGGATCTCTCAATTTGGAACACCCCTAACAATTACAACAGATCAAGGTTCTCAATTCGAATCAGCTCTATTCCGAGCTCTCACCAACTTCATAGGAGCGAATAAGGTCAGAACAACGCCATATCATCCCGCATCAAACGGAATGATAGAACGTTGGCACAGAACCTTGAAAGCAGCCCTTATGTGCGCAGCCAAACCTTGGCCTGACATCTTGTCCACGGTCTTACTTGGTCTCAGGACGTGCTTCAAGGAAGATCTTCAAGCTACACCAGCAGATTTACTGTTTGGTACTGGGTTGAGAATTCCAGGAGAATTTTTCATTCATCAGGACGTTCCTACCAACCCACAAATCTTTTTAGAAAAACATAGGCAATACATGCGCGGACTTCGCCCCACACCAACTTCTCATCACTCCAAGCCGAGAATGTTTCTGTCGAAAGACGTGCACACATGCTCACACGTTTTTATTCGGTGCGACCACGTAAAGGAACCATTGGAACCTCCCTACGTCGGACCCTACCGAATCATTCAACGTATTGACGACAGGCTTTACAAATTGGACGTCGAGGGGAAGGAGAAGACCATCTCGATAGAGAGATTAAAACCGGCATATATTGTCAAAGAGGATTCAACCGCTCCGGAACCATCAGGAGTTGAAAGTTCCCTCCAACCTGCTTGCCCTGAGGAATGGGAATCGTCAATCGATAGACCGGTAAAAACTTACTCTCGCAAAACTAATAAAACCGTATCTTTCAGCCTTCCTCCTTCTCAAGATACTCGGGGGGGAGTACATGTGGCCACTCCGTCGCCTAGTCAAGACATTACCGACCGAGCCACATCCAACCAGGAAACTGCTCAACCCGCGATGCGACCTCTCCCGAAACCTCGTGAGAGAAAGCAGAAGATTATTCCTCGTGATCTAACTGACTGACTACAGCTGTAGCGTGCTGTTCCTACAAGTTTATATATACTAATTAAATTATTGTTCATACGCCATTGACTCTATAACAATAAATACTGTTGATAATACCAAATCCAATTGCGAACAATTTATGTGGTATAGCACACAACGACCACACAAAAATTAATGACGGAGGATTCATGAGTTTTGAGGATTATTGAGTGCGGTGGATCAGGGACGTATTACGATGGGGCCCCACGGGTACCAGCCGTTAGTCCGTCTCACTCCCACGCCCCATAAATTTAATAATGTAGTGATAACAATAATAATAATATCACTTATCACTTATCATATTTAGACGGTCCTGTCCGGAGGTGCAATCAGCCTCTCGGCCATTTTACACCCTGCCCTCAGGCAGCCGTCTAGTCGCTGGTATCGAGTATTTGTGCCCTACGAGCTAACTCATAGAGCCCCTTGATCCCGTCCCTGTCGACATGTATATCTATGCAAGTAGACCCGAAGACATTCCATCTGGCTTCATCGAGTCCGCTGCATCTTGTGCATAGGTGAAGAGGATCCTCCTCTGTCAGCCCGCATCTTTTGCATAGGGGGTCAGTCCCCTTGCCTATCCTTGATAAGTACAGAGCCAGGGGCCAGTGTCCAGTGATAAGCCCCACCATAGTACGGAGCTTAACCCTGTTTAGGCCCAACAGGGTCTCTGCCAACTTCCTAGTGGGTTCTCCTAGGAGGGATTTCGTGTGCTTGGCACCCGTCTCCGAGTCCCATCTCTCCACGATCCTCCTATCCGCACGTTCCTTGACCAGGTCCTTCACAAAATCGGTGTGCACGCCTACGTGCTCCACCTCTCCCTGAAAGCCCCTGCAACTACCGTTCTTTGCTAGCTCATCGGCTTTTTCGTTGCCTTTGATGCCAGCGTGTCCCGGAATCCAGGCCACCTCGAGCCGATTATTTACGGCAATTTCCTCCATCAGCTCGACGCATTCACTCACCAGCTTAGAACAACACTCATACCTGAGTATTGCTCTCAGCGCGCGCTTGCTATCTGAGTAGATGAAGATCTTTTTGCCCTTGTCCCCCCTCTCCAGGATCATCCTGGCGCAGGCCCTTAGGGCAGCTAGCTCGGTCTGGAGCACGGTTGCGTGTGAGTCCAGCCCAATGGTCCTCGCTATTGCGGGCCCCTCTGACCAGACCCCCGCACCTGCCCGTCCGCTCACCCGTGATCCGTCCGTATACCAGACTAGTCCACGGGGCGGCACCCAGTCCGCATCCTTTCCTGACGGGGTTTCCCCCCATCCAAGATTGACCGAGAACTTTCTGCGAAAGTGCCATCGGGGTCTGCAGGCGTCAGCACCGCGCGACAGTAGCCCTTCCAGCTCTCTGTCCGTGCGGAGGACACTAGCATGCCCATTCCTAGCTCCCTTCCATGTTCCCTGTAGCCGCAGTCTTGCGGCCGCTCTTGTTGCCTCTTCCCTTATAATTAGGTGTGGAGGTTGCATAAAGAGCAGAGCCTCCAACGCTGAGCTGGGGGTCGTTCTGAGGGCCCCTGTTATGCCCAGCATCGCAAGCCTGCCTATTTTGTCCACCGCTTTCCTGTGGCAGGCCTTGTTCAAGGCTGTCCACCACACTGCGGCTGCGTATGTTAGCTGTGGGGTCATAATGGCCGTGTAGATCCATTTGACCATCTTCGGCCTTAGACCCCATGTGCTTCCAAACATTCGCCTACATGCCCAGTAAGTCATGGTGACCTTGCTAGTCTGCATGGCGATGTGCTTTTTCCAGCTGAGCTTCTCGTCGAGCCAAATACCTAAGTATTTGACCTCACTCGAGAATTTCAGCATTGTGTTGTAAATGGAGGGAGCCTTAACAGCACCCCTCCTTCTACGTGTGAAGTGCACCATCTCCGTTTTGCCTGGGTTTACCCTTAGGCCCTTCGATGTGCACCACTGCTGAACATAGTCCAGCGCCTTTTGCATCTTGCTGTGCAGCATGCTCGTGTTCCTGCTAGTTACCAGCAGTGCCACATCATCCGCATATGCGACTGTCCTTACCCCCAGTTCCTCGAGTCCAGTGAGGAGGCCGTCAACTACGAGGAGCCATAGCAGAGGAGAGATAACCCCCCCCTGCGGGCAGCCCCTCCCTACCGCAGCCCTTACCTCACTGTCCCCAAGGGTGGAGTGGACAACTCTTGTTCGGAGCATGGCGGCTATCCATTTGATGATCGAATTCTCGATCCCAAACGCTGCCGCAGCTTTCTCCATTGTATCAAAGGCGGTATTGTCGAAGGCCCCTTCGATGTCGATAAAGACGCCAAGGGTGTCCTCCCCCCTTTCCTTCGCATTTTCTATTGTGCCTACCAAGTGGTGCAGCGCAGTCTCAGTCGATCTGCCAGCTTGGTAAGCATGTTGTGAGGGGCATATCTGATTAATCCTCAGTGCCCCCTCCTTAATGTGCCTATCGACCAGCCTTTCCAGCGTCTTCAGTAACAAGGAGCTCAGGCTGATCGGTCTGTAGGCTTTCGCGTTGTCGTAGCTGCATTTACCCGGTTTGGGGATAAAGACAACCCTGACTTCCCGCCACCTGCCTGGCACATAGCCCAATGCTAGGCAGGCCCTGAATGCCGGTATCAGTCTGCGCAGGAGCAATGGCCCCCCTCTTCGCAAGAGGGCCGGATGTATCCCATCCGGACCTGGACTCTTGTACATTTCGAAGGAGTCCACCGCCCATTGCAGCCTGTCCAGCGTTACTATTCGTGCGGCTAGCTCCCAGTCGGGATCGCCGCTTCCTGTTCGCTTCCAGTCCACTTCCAGGCACTCTCCTGGAAGCTCTATAATAGAGTCCGGGAAGTGCGCGCGAACCAGATGCTCAAGGACCTCTCGCGGTTCTGTGATGGTCTCTCCGCTTTCCAGCGTGATTCCACCCAGCCGTTGTGAAGGGCCCCCCGAGAAGACCCTGCGAAGCCTGGAGATGCCTGAAAGCGCCTCCAGTTCCTCACAGTATGTCCTCCAGGTGAGCTCCTTTGATCGTTTTATGAGCCTCTTGTACTCTCTCTGCACATTTCTGTACAGAGTCCAGTCTTCGGCCCTCTTCGATTTGTGCGCTCGGTTTCCGAGCCTCCTGGACTGGCTTCTCAGCCTGTCCAACTCACGGCTCCACCAAGGCACTTTGTTACCCTTCCTGCAACGTCTAGCCGGGCATGCCGTCTCAAAAGACTCAGTTAGGGCAACGTGGATTCTTTCCACCTCGTCCTCTAACCGGTCCTCCCTGCAGGGCCTAACGCGTCCAACCCCGAGCCTTTCCTCCAGGTTCCTCTCGAAGAAGTCCCAGTCGGTGGCCCTTGGGTTTCTGCGCAGGCGGTCCTGCTGCGGTTGGGCACAGCCCTCTATGCTAAATCTGATGCGTCGATGGTCAGAGAGTGTGTCCTCTCGGTCCACCCTCCAGTCCCTGCATCGCCTCGCCAGCCGGCGGGTGCACATGGTTACGTCAATGATACATTGACAGCGAGAAGTGACGAACGTGGGCCTCGAGCCCCTGTTTAGGATCTCCAGGTCCACGTCTGCCATAAATTCCAGGAGAGCAGTGCCCCTGTCATTACATCTTTCGCTACCCCACACCACGTTCTGCGCGTTTGCGTCACAACCTATGATGAGTGGCAACTTTCTAGCTCTGCAGTGATTCACCAGATCACGCAGCTCATTGGTAGGTGGTGGTGTCGGCGAGTCATGTGGGAAGTAAGCCGAGCAGAAAACTATGTCCTCCGCACCGGCCTCCCCCCGAAGTCTCACGACAATCGCCACCAAGTCTCTGTGGCAGAAGTTGGCCATTCCCCTAGCTCCGCACGCTCTTTTGACAGCAATGCAGGCCCTGGGGCCCAGGTCGCCCCGAGCATAGAATAGCTCCACCTCGCCTCCAGATAGGCCTTTTACCGAGCCTCCGTGTTGCCAGGGCTCTTGTATAAGGCATATGTCTGTATGCTCTACTGCTAGGCTGCGACTCAGCAGGGCAGTCGCAGCCTTGCAGTGCTGCAAGTTAATCTGGGAGCAGTGGACTAGCAGAGAGCCTAAGCCGTCTCCCTGCATATTGCCCTCTGTTCCTTCCCCCCTTGTCCCCCTGGCCATTGGTGGGCCGTTAGGCAGGGTCGCCTGGTGGCGCCCTGACCTGCCCTGAGTGGGATGAGCCCGGCAGGGCCCAGTTGAGGGTCCCTTGAGACCCCCTCCCAGTTCCCGCCGCGCCCCCTCTCACCAGAGGCGGCCTTCCTCTTCGGCCCTTCGCGCGTCCGCTCAGCGGAGGCCTTGCAGGGGCAAGGGGGTCCCTCTGTAAGAGGGAGCCTTCCTCGCTCTCCATTTCCCTCCCCTCATGGGCGCCTTCCCCGGCAGTTCCTGGGGCACTCACCGAGCCACTCGGACCCTTAGGCGCTCCCTCCTGCCTTCCTCCCTCCCCTGCGATCCCTGACTCCCCTCGGTCGGCGATCACTTTCCCCGGGCCTGGCTGCGCTTGGGGCGCCTTTCCCCCCGCCGCTCTCCGCTGGGTCTCGTAGAAACGAGCCCGGCCGAGGCAGTAGAAGGGGGCCATCCCCATGCCCTTCAGGGCCTCTAGAGATTTGGGGTCAACACCCAACACCAGGTTGAGCCCCTCCTCCCCGCTCCGGCAGTCCCAGACCCTCCACTTGCCTGTGGTAAGGGCCCTGTTCTGCTTTCCCAACCTCTCAAGAGCCACAGCCGCTCCTACGGGTTTTCCCGGGAGAAAGGCTGTGACTCTGATCAGTTTTTGGAGCGCTTCCTTATCCATCATGATAAGGGAGGCCCCTTCCCAGGGTGCCAGGGTGGGCACCACGGACTTCAGCCACTCTCTTGACTGACCGTCCGTGCATGCCACCCACAGCACGCCATCGTCAAACCATTGGCCGTCAAAGCTCGGGAGCTGACCTTCCATGTCAGTCCCGAACAGTGACGCCACTAGCGCCTCCTGAACCAGGTCGGCTTGCTCCCTCGTCAGAGACAGCTCAGGATGGCCAGTTGGCACTAAGGCCACCCTGCCGCCACCCTTCGCCGCCTCCCTGAAGGAGGTTGCCCCCAGTCCTTCCATGGCCCTCAACTTTTTCGCGGGCATGGCCACGTCGGGGGGAGTGGATCCTGAGGACCTGGGCCTCTTGGGCCCTGTCCCCTGTTCCTCCTTATCCCTGGACGCGGTCTCTACCTGCGGAGATTGCTGATCCCGCGAGGCATCGGCTTTCAGCCTAGCCTGGCGGGCCCGGCGCTTCTCCGCACCCGTCCTACCCCTTCTCTTCCTCCCCTGGGTAGGGTCAGCGACAGCGGGCCCACCACTGGTGGGCCCCTCTGAGGCTGGCTCCTCCTCAACTTCCATTTGGATCAGCGCTTGTTCCCCTTCCGGGGCCCTAGTGCTGATCGTGCTCTCCTCCGACCTACAAGCCTCTGCCGTTCCCTCAGAGAGGGCACCGTCATCGGCGTTAAAATTTTTATTATTAGTTGGGTCCATGTTGATCCCACGAGTAACCAGGAAAAGAAGGTCCACCCCCGCAGAGCCTGGATGCGGAGGTAAGGCATGCATACAATGGGGTGCTGCCTGGTTCCCCAAGGGTATCGTTTGCGACACTGTTCCCCAGTGCCATTCAGCCCTCGGCACGATAACTTCCACCTTAGCTTGGGGAGTCTGGTCCGCGGCGATGCCTTGGGTCTTCCTGACGGGTTTTTACTTCCGTAGGTCGACGTTATAGCTGTCGCTGGCCGGGTACTGAAGTGTGCCCCAGGATCCTGGAGTCAGGTGCTGTTGTTCAGCCTCCTTTCTCCGTTCCCGAGGTGCCACTCTTTCTCCGGCCGTCCCCCTATCCGCCACCTGGGGACGCGCTCAGTTGGTGACTCATACCGTCCCCTTCGTCTCGTTTATAGAGCACGTCCGGGGCTGAGAATAATAATAATAATAATTGTAAATAATAGTACTAATAATAATATTGAAATAATTATGCTATTATTGTAATGAGAGGGGGTGGGGGGTTGCACCGTGTGCGGGTCCTGGAGAAATGTCTCCGCAGGGGTGGGTAAATTGACTCAGGGGGTGATTCTGAGTCGATCTGTACCTATAAATTTTGACCCCAGTTTTCCATCCTCACTACCCCATTTCCAAGGTGGCCGACGGGGTGATTAAAAAATATTTCTGCAGGTGAGTGAGGATAAAAAAATGGGGTGGATTTTTATAGGTACCGATCGACTCAGAATCACCCCCTGAGTCGATTTACCCACCCCTGTGGAGACATTTTTTTTCACCCCGTCGGGCATCTTGGTAAAGGGGTAGTGAGGGTGGAAAAATGGGGTGGATTTTTATAGGTACAGATCGACTCAGAATCACCCCCTGAGTCGATTTACCCACCCCTGTAGAGACATTTTTTTGTCACCCCGTCGGCCATCTTGCTAAAGGGGTAGTGAGGGTGGAAAACTGGGGTCAAAATTTATAGGTACAGATCGACTCAGAATCATCCCCTGAGTCGATTTACCCACCCCTGCGGAGACATTTTTTTTCACCCCGTCGGTCGGCTTGGAAATTATGTGATGAGGGTGGGGAAATTGGGTAGAAATTTAAATGTGTATATGGGGGTTGAATTTTTTATTTTATGACCGCATGACATCATTTTAGAAAGGGTTGGTAAGGGTGGGAAAAGTACATTGCAGTTTTGCGTACATCCCCCCCGCCCCCGCACTCCCGACCCGTGGTCTGAAATTTTGGCAACATATTCTTGGATAGTTTAGGAAGTGATTTACGCAAAAAAAAAAATCGATTTTTTGAAGCCTCTAAAGCAGGCTCCCCCCTTAAGCTGGTTATGGCATATAATTTCATTTCGAATATGAAGATCTCTCAATCATTTATATTTTTATTACAAAATAGACATTGTTAATTTGATCAATTGACAGAAATTTCAACAAAATTTGAATCGTAAAAATAGTTTAATTCTAAATTGATTTTTGATGTTTCGTAAATGTCGGAAGAAAGCCCCTTAGGTACTACCTGGACGACACCCGAAGCACCACCGGCGGTCATTCCTACTACCTGACACGGAACCGTCATTGAGGGTATTTAGCTTCGACCCAATTTTTATAACCCTTAACTGCCAGTAGGTCAGACATTTTACTTGAACTTAAAACGCTTCGCGCAACCACTACAATTTGTTTAAATTTTTTTTGGAAAATTTTCTTGGGTAGTCTATTAATGGAAGAATCATTTTCCGGGATAGGCTCTCAAACATTAGGGCATCCGAAAAAATGGGCCATCCTAATATACACATATAAATTTCGACCCCATTTTTCCCACCCTCATCCCATAATTTCCAAGCCGACCGACGGGGTGAAAAAAAAGTCTCTACAGGTGTGGGTAAATCGACTCAGGGGGTGATTCTGAGTCGATCTGTACCTATAAATTTTGACCCCATTTTTCCACCCTCACTACCCCTTTACCAAGATGCCCGACGGGGTGAAAAAAAATGTCTCCACAGGGGTGGGTAAATCGACTCAGGGGGTGATTCTGAGTCGATCGGTACCTATAAAAATCCACCCCATTTTTTTATCCTCACTCACCTGCAGAAATATTTTTTAATCACCCCGTCGGCCACCTTGGAAATGGGGTAGTGAGGATGGAAAACTGGGGTCAAAATTTATAGGTACAGGTCGACTCAGAATCACCCCCTGAGTCAATTTAACCACCCCTGCGGAGACATTTCTCCAGGACCCGCACACGGTGCAACCCCCCACCCCCTCTCATTACAATAATAGCATAATTATTTCAATATTATTATTAGTACTATTATTTACAATTATTATTATTATTATTGTTATCACTACATTATTAAATTTATGGGGCGTGGGAGTGAGACGGACTAACGGCTGGTACCCGTGGGGCCCCATCGTAATACGTCCCTGATCCACCGCACTCAATAATCCTCAAAACTCATGAATCCTCCGTCATGAATTTTTGTATCGTCGATGGCGCCATCCCACGGATTCGAGCGGTATTTCTAAAAAAATATGGCTACAGCTGATCGCTTCAATCCCGGCTTTCCGAATTTACGCTGACTGTAGTGGTCAAATTGGTCCAGGAATAATTTTAAAAAATAGTGCATTATATCCCATGAATCGGAAATTAGGTGTGAAAAGTGTCCAGTGTCTGAAATAATTATAATGAGTGTTTTTTCAAGTGACAGTTAGCCACGCCATATTGACCGGGTGCCACGGTGTGCTAATTTGGACAGGGGGCGAGAATGGTGTTTTTTTTGTGTGATTTTCCAATGACAAAAAAAAATACTTCCATTCATTTTCCTCCTTCCAGACCTAATTTCCGATCCATCGGAAACAAACGTTCAATTTTTGTGACCAAAATTGGATTTTTTCGTCCAATAACCCGGTCGTAATTTCGGAAACTGGAAATGGTCAATTTTGATCAGTTTCCTAGGGAATTTCATAGGGACTTGTCTGGAAAAAATCCCTCCAACCGGGCCTTAATTTCCCCTATTTCCTTGTATTCCCCCACCCCACACTATCCCGGTTACCGACTTTTCCTCTGCTCCGATTTTGCAGGCGTAACGTTCGGTACCTTACCAACAAACGTGCCTGCAAAATTAGTTCCGGCGCTACCGCTAGGATATTTCGTGGTTGATCTCCTAGGACTGGCCCTGCTGATCTCCCCTATGGACTCTGTGCTGACTGGTGACTATAGCCAGAGACCATGGGGGAGATCAGCAGGGCCAGTCCGGGGAGATCAACCACGAAATGTCCTAGCGGTAGCGCCGGAACTAATTTTGCAGGCACGTTTGTTGGTAAGGTACCGAACGTTACGCCTGCAAAACCGGAGCGGAGGGAAAAGTCGGTAACCCGGATAGTGTGGGGTGGGGGAATACAAGGAAATAGGGGAAATTAAACGGCTGGGCAGACGTTCTGAATATCCCGACGGCGTTGAGCGAAGCTTTATCCTCATTAGGGGGGGGGAGGGATTAATTTTCAGAAATGCAGCTTAACGCGCATCAGTTCTCGGCGACGGCAAGCGAGGATTCCCAATAGACCCCCACGTTTCAAAAATTCATTTCTCCCTTTCTACTTGAGATGAAGAAATGAAACCAACGTCATTCAATTGGTCATTAAATTGTTCATTAATGACGGTAGTTTTGTTTCTTAATCCGAGTTAAGAAGGGAGGGAATATTTTTGAAAAAGGTAGCTTGACGCACATCAGTTTTCGGCGGCGTCAAGCGAGAATATCAAATAACTCCCCACGATACAAAAATTAATTTCTCCCCCCCTAGTTGTGTGCGGGGTAGTAACCGTAATGATCAACTCAAAGGAAAAATAGAGTCTTTCAGTTTGATCCTTTCCTACGGTTGTAAGTCGCAGGTATACACCTTGGTGCGGCAACACTGTCTCCTGCACTACTACTCACCAAAAGTAATTCGCCAGCAGCGATGTTCTTGTTTATGTGAAGGGAATAAATAATCTAATCTAATAATTAAAGATTTTCTAATTATTTGTGAACATCAAATTATGTGATTGAGATTATTTCTTCCCTTTACATAACCAACAACATCGCTGCTTGGGAATTACTTTTGGGGAGTGGTAGTGCAGGAGACAGTGTTGCCGCACCAAGGTGTATACCTGCGACTTACAACCATAGGGAAGGATCAAAGTGGAAGACTCTATTTTTCCTTTGAGTTGATCATTACGGTTACTACCCCGCACACAACTAGGGGGGGGTGAAATTAATTTTTGTATCGTGGGAAGTTATTTGATATTCTCGCTTGACGCCGCCTAGAACTGATGCGCGTCAAGCTGCATTTTTGAAAATTAATCCCCTCCCCGTAATTCGGATTAAGAAACGAAACCACCATCATTAATGAAGAATTTAATGAGCAATTGAATGACGTTGGTTTCATTTCTTCATCTCAAGTAGAAGGGGAGAAATGAATTTTTGAATCGTGGGAGTCTATTGGGAATTCTCGCTTGCTGTCGCCGGGAACTGATGCGCGTTAAGTTGCATTTCTAAAAATTAATAATAATTAATCCCTGATAATTAATCCCCCCCCCCCCCTAATGAGGGAAAAGCTTCGCTCAACGCCGTTCGGATATTCAGAACGCCTGCCCAGCCGTTTAATTTCCCCTATTTCCTTGTATTCCCCCACCCCACACTATCCGGGTTACCGACTTTTCCCTCTGCTCCGGTTTTGCAGGCGTAACGTTCGGTACCTTACCAACAAACGTGCCTGCAAAATTAGTTCCGGCGCTACCGCTAGGACATTTCGTGGTTGATCTCCTAGGACTGGCCCTGCTGATCTCCCCTATGGTCTCTGCTATAGCTTTGTGGTTTGTGGTAGTATGGAAGGTGGTAGTATTACCATCTGGAGTTGGGAACGAACAACTTTGCCATCAGTGGGACGTTTATCAACGGGGGAAAGTTGAGCGAATCATTAAACATTTTTCCTGAAGGTATTTAGAGGAAGTTATGATAGAAAATTAGGGAAATTACACCAAACCATAGCCTTACCACTGCTCTACCCCAAAAAAAACTGAAAATTTCCTCTCCATTTTTACAACAAATAATTTTTCCTTCAAAGGACAAATTCTTTCATGTCCTTTTAACAGCACTACTTTCGCGTACGACAACATCTAATTTTAATCTAATAACTATCCAGCTTCAAAAGATGGACAAATTTTTATCCTTCAAAATACCACTTCTTATATAAAAATACTCCAAAATTCTGAGAACATCTGGTCCTCATTTTTTGAAAAACACAATATCTCTCATATAGAGACATCATTTCCATGAACATTTAGCGTCAATCTAAAGTACTCCCATCAAAAACTCAAAGGAAATTGAACTTCTTCATTACCAGAACTCCTGGATTCCAGAAATTTTAGAAATTTTCAATACTTTGAAAGAATCATTTCCTCCCACCCCTTCACGAGGAAAATGGTTAGAACAAATCCAAATGACAAAATTACCCTTCCTATCCGGAAAACCCATCCACAGAAAAAAATCAAGTAATTTACCTCAAGTATATTTGCCTCAAGAAAACCAAAAAAAAAATTCCTTTCAGCTTTCCCTGCAATATTTATACTACAGTGAGCTCAGTTCAAATCAAGTTTCGAAACGTAAAAAAAATTTAATCCACATGCTAAAGGAATACAATAAAAGATTCTCAAACGGATTGAAATCGATTTCAAGTATAGCTTAAAAAACCAGAATGATTACATCATATACCAGAGATCATGGGGGAGATCAGCAGGGCCAGTCCTGGAAGATCAACCACGAAATGTCCTAGCGGTAGCGCCGGAACTAATTTTGCAGGCACGTTTGTTGGTAAGGTACCGAACGTTACGCCTGCAAAACCGGAGCAGAGGGAAAAGTCGGTAACCCGGATAGTGTGGGGTGGGGGAATACAAGGAAATAGGGGAAATTAAACGGCTGGGCAGACGTTCTGAATATCCCGACGGCGTTGAGCGAAGCTTTATCCTCATTAGGGGGGGGGGGATTAATTTTGAAAAATGCGGCTTGACGCACATCACTTCTCGGCGGCGTCAAGCGAGAATACCCAATAACCCCCTACGGTTCAAAAATTCATTTCCCCCTCTTTAATTGTGTGCGGGGTAGTTACCGTGATGATAAACTCAAAGAAAAAATAGAGTCTTCCAGCTTGATCCTTCCCTACGGTTGTAAGTCGCAGGTATACACCTTGGTGCGGCAACACTGTCTCCTGCACTGCTACTCACGAAAAGTAATTTGCAAGCAGCGATGTTCTTGTTTATGTGAAGGGAATAAATAATCTAATCCAATAATTAACGATTTTTTAATTATTTGTGAACATCAATTTATGTGATTGAGATTAATTAATTTCCCTTTCCGTTTAATTTCCCTTCACATAAACAAGAACATTGCTGCTTGCGAATTACTTTTCGTGAGTAGTAGTGCAGGAGACAGTGTTGCCGCACCAAGGTGTATACCTGCGACTTACAACCGTAGGGAAGGATCAAGCTGGAAGACTCTATTTTTTCTTTGAGTTTATCATCACGGTAACTACCCCGCACACAATTAAAGAGGGGGAAATGAATTTTTGAACCGTAGGGGGTTATTGGGTATTCTCGCTTGACGCCGCCGAGAAGTGATGTGCGTCAAGCCGCATTTTTCAAAATTAATCCCCCCCCCCCCCTAATGGGGGAAAACTTCCCTCAACGCCGTTCGGATATTCAGAACGCTTGCCCAGCCGTTTAATTTCCCCTCCTTACTTGCATTCCCCCACCCCACGCTATCTCCGTTACCGACTTTTCCCTCTGCTCCGACTTTGCAGCCGTAATGTTCGGTACCTTACCAACAAATCCGGCTGCAAAATTAGTTCCAGCGCTACCGCTAGGACATTTCGTGGTTGATCTTCCAGGACTGGCCCTGCTGATCTCCCCCATGATCTCTGCATATACTTCCTCCTTCTGCAATTAACACAGATAATTTTACATTTCAACAATTGACGAGCAAAAAAAATCCTCTTTCTTTCATACGGCTCCTCATAAACTCGAAAACTTTTTCTCACCATTCTCCACAACAAAACTCTCTGTTGCAGTGCGCCTTGTTTAGTAGTTGAAAAAAAAATGTAAAAACAAACTGATTATGAAAAACCCTTAAACGCCTCCATCACCTGGCGCCCTCTTTCGCCATTTGCCATTACAGCTGACCTCCTCCGCATCACATTCCCACGCGGCCCACCCCCGCACACCAACAAAGTACTCATATAAAAACCAAGTTCCTCCTTCCCTCCTCTCCCCACTATTTTGGTTTCTGCTCCCGTAGTTGATCCTCCCTCAGTGCGCGAAACACAACAACTCCAGTAACGACCGTCATAATTCGGGATATAATAATTACAGATCGGTTAAAACTTCTCCTTAATTGACCGAATCCCATCCTTTACAGCCAACCACCGCGCCCAGTGGCAACTAAAATCATTAAAAAAAATGAAAACGAAAAAATTAAAAAATTATCCGTTTTTCATTAAATTCCGTTGATGTGGCATTATTGGTATTGTGACTAAATAATAATTGTGATTTTAGTGAAAAAACTTGCTCCCACTTTGTTTAGTTGAAAAAAAAATCGAAAAATTGAAAAAAAAAAAGAATCCTCATCCTCAATTTTTTGTGCATTTTTGAAAATTATTCTGTGTGAATATGTGCAGCCTCCTCCAGGACCATTAGGAGGAGGCTGACCTGTTTTGCCCCTCCCCTCCACTCCACTCCTTAATGAATATTGGATATAAAAATGGAGGAGATGCAGAACGGCGTTGTATTGATAAAATGTAAGTTTTGTAATGAAATAATTAGCGAGTTAATGGATGAATGAGATAACAGGTGCCAGTAGAAAGCTGGTGAAATTGCAATGAAAATGGCACCAGGTAGACAGGCTGGGGCCTTTTCCACAATGTGATGGAGTGAAATCTGTGTTTCTCAGTCCTCAGTCACAGTATTTCCAGGTACCGGACGATGCACAATACACAATGTAATTGATTGTAAATATACATGGGCTTATAATGGGGCAAAGAATAGAAGGGCACCATAATTGGTGCGGGCCGCTATGTGGGGGATATCGACAAAACTAACGATTCAGTTCCAGTGTTGAAAGATCACTGAAACAATTTCTCTTTATCTCGTGCCATGATTTCTAATTCCGTACTCAAGATGATAAGTAGAATATTTTGGAGGTGAGAATGAACAAGTTCAATGAAATATGGAGAGGAGATTGTTGAGAGTTGGTTTTGGAAATGCCCGAAGAAGAGAGAAAGAGAAAGAGAAAGATAAAGGAAAGGAATGGGAAGGGAAGGGAATGACACCCATGGCGATTTCAAACTGGAGACTGCAATGTTGCCACATGTATTGTCGCACATTCTGGCTCGAGAGTTAGAGTTTTTCTTCATGTACAGGACAGGAGGTCAATGTTGTGTCCGAGGGAAAGCTTCGGCTTTCATTTTTTTCAAAAATTTCCCATAAAAACAACCAATTGATCGTCGTGAATTTCTCAATCAATATTGTGCCCCTTATTTCAATTAGTTAGTTCATCAACGTTCCACTTTCCTTCATCCCCCCTCCATTTGACCCTTTTTTAACTCAACAAAAACCATTATTCATTACTTATTTCAAGAATTGTAATTCTTCGTTCAACCCTCTCCCTCCACCGCTCCGCTTTCGTTAAAAGAATGTAACTTGCTTTTTGCATAGCCCTTCATCGTTTTTTTTCACAATTTTTTTCCATTCCAAAGTCTAGGATTTTTTTCTACAACTGACCCTAGGCAAATCCGACAAACATTACTTTTATCATGCATTTACTTTTGTTCGAAAATTTTCAATGCCTATGTATGGAACATTCAAATGGTTCTGAAAACATATCAACTATGAAAAATATACGTATATGTATACCAATCGGCAAGGGAGACTTGGAACGGATTCAGTGTAAGCATTTTTTTCAGTCAACAAGTCTATCCATGCTAGTGTTTGTATGGAAAAAAAATATACCATATTATTAAAATACATCTCTTTATTGATATGGAATATGTATACAAATGTTGAATTCAAAAAATTGCTTCTTTCAAATTCAAAGAATGGACACATCACATTACGTATCAGCAATAGCTAGCAAAACTAACTCGACTTTATGGTTTTCTTTGCTCTTTGAGAGGCTGTACAAACTTGCAAGATGAACACAACAAAATCATAATCAATAATTATTCATAATATATTCCATTTCGCATTTAAAGAATGCCAAAATCTAATATCAGTTATCAGGGCGTTAATCTTAATTCTACCAACCCTAAGAATTATCATAGAACATAATTGTAGTATGCCAATTAATTGATCAATTTATTACTGAAGACTAACAATTTTTCAACATCCAAGATCCTCGGAAATGAGATTTAAAAAAAATTTTTTGAGAGTCGCTCAAGTGATGTTTACCTTGAGTAATTCTTTAAACAGGGGATCTATAACGACGAATTTTCTCTTGAACTCTAAGAGTTTTGGAAACTCCAGTGGGCCTTACCGAACGAGCCGCTCGAGTTTCAGATTTTCCCCGTTATTTCTCAAGGTCCTGATTGCTGAAGCATTCTTCTTCTTAATTAATTGATCAATCAGAGTAGTGTTAGTTAGTTTTTGCTAGCTACTATTCCTTTGATGTACACACCTGTTTCCTTAACATTCCCAGGTAGGAATTGACGATGGAAACAGGGCTCATCAAACCTTGAAAATGATAACCCGAATTCAGGCTGGGAACGCGAGGCCTGAACGAAGCCTTGTAAGATCAAATCGCGAGGGCTTGAATAAGGTTCAAAATTATGATTTATGAAGGCTCCACAGCATTATTAACGAGGGTTCTGCCAGGCTCGTTCTAAGGCTGATCCAGGTCTGACCTTATTTAACAACGCACTTTTTAGCAATACAGTATTAGAAATAATTTTGGTTCAAATGGAACCAAAAATGGTCAATGAACGACAATTTTTTTATTCATTCCAATAAGCTATAAATGAAAGCTTTATCACCAATGATATATTTTTTCCTCAATGGAAATATTTGTTTATTTATATTTTAATGTCGAATAATTGAGAGCATTATTTTCCACTTTAGGAATTTATTTAAAAAAAGGCTGGCTCACCACTGTCTTTGACAAAAAAAAAAGAAAATCACGATTTGTTCGTAATATTTTTTTTACGAAGAGGAATAGCGTGCTCCATGGTCAGCGTTATCATCCCTATGAAGATGTATGTATTCTTTGCAATTGGGTGCACCGGCTAGATAATTACTTGTCGCAGTCAGCACTGTCACAGGAAAGTTCTCAAACTTCTTCGTGAGTACATCTGTAAAAAAAACCTAAAAAACATTAGATTGAAAAATCTAAAAAACAGAGTATTCATTGACTAATAATTAATTGAAAAATGCCGAAAGAATGACTCACCCTCCATACATTTGAAACATACTGTTTTCATGTATGCAAGTTTAGTCCCATTGTTTTTCGTGACTCTGCCCATCCCACTGTAATGCAATTGGACATCACGATGAATAAGTTTTCCAATCATGATGTTGACACATTTCGCGAAGTCGGATTTCGACTTTATGCTAATTTCGAATTTTATTTTCTGAAAAGTTAAGATGACATTAGTATTGGAAAATGGAAGAAGAATTTGCATTTTGTTATAATGGAAGAATAAATTTTTCATATGGGATTTCGTGATTCACTAAAAAATATTCGATGACATTATTTCCAGAAAACCCTAACTACAAAGATATTTTTTAAAAACAAAAGATTGAATTCAATACGGAGCTTTTTTCTTTGAATTCTCTCTCCTTTTTTCATGATCTTAAACACATATTTCGGGAGATTCAACAAAGTGAAAAAATTTGACAAATGATAACCATTTGTTTTTTCAGAGGAAGCTATCAACCAAAATACTATCTTGAGCTCATCCGACGTGAGATAAATTACAATTCTTCTTATATTGAAACAACAAATTTTTAATAGCGAATTCCATAATCTACAGAGAATATCCCATTACATCTTTCTCAAATATCCGTCATTCCAAAAATATTTTTAACAAATGAAAGACTAAATTTGGTACGGATGCTTATTTTACGCATTTCTTTTTTTTCATTTTTCAGAAATATCCATTCGATTAAAAAAAACACAGATATAGGAGTAAGTTACAATAAGTTCATAATTTTTGACCAACTCTAATAGAGTTTCCCCCCAAACCCGTCAGGACTATTGGAAGAATATTCACGAAAGTAAAAAGTTTGACGAGTGATGACAATTTTATCAATAGTTTCCTCAAGATTATCTTGATGGACTGTAGTTCAAACGAGAAATAACAAAAGATATTTTTAGTGGGAACTTGAGTAATCTCCACAAGAGGTATTTTTATTTTATCTTTTGGAGTAAATACTTTTTAAGAGAGATATGAAATTAATGAAGAGGAAAATGTTATGAAGAAGAGTAAAAATGGAAAATTTGATGGCAGAAGAATTTTCTATTCCTTATTGAAGCAAGACTTTTATCACAAAAAAAAAATCACATAATATTTTTTTGCTAAAATCCCCCTCTATTGATATTTCCAAGAGAAAAAACATGAAATTCATGGGGGAAAATATTTTCCGTGATACATTTTCCGTAAAATATTTTTTCTCCTCTCTTCTAAATCGGAAAATATCTTTCGATAGAAATTACGTCACTTGAAGGGAGCTATTCATATTACTCACAAGAGCAGCTGGTTTCTGCATTGCTTCTTTCTTTTTGTCATCGTTCTCTTGGTTGTTAGGATCCAAAGATCGATCGAATTCTTGAAAGTTCGCAAGAGTCATGATCGGGAAGTCAGTTTTTAAAACATTCGTCGAAGTTGCGAAGCTGCAACACGCTTCATTAGTGGCCGCTGCCACATTCAACGTATCAATTTTGTGGTCCGAGTCATATTTGAGGCTTCTCTTCGTGCTGCCAAGTTGATCCCCAAGGGTTTCAAAACCCAAATCCAATTTCGCTCCAAGGAAGTCAGCAAGAGAACCTAGAATGTACAGAAAAGTTTTTTCATCCTGTAATCATAGAAGAGAAGTCTTGAGAGCATTACCTAATTCTGGAGTCGCAATTTTCTTACGATACTCTTCCACTGCTTTCCTTTTTTCGGCAATTCTGACTTTAGAAGAACTGATTTCTAAAAAGGACGGAAAAGACGATCACTGTATGACGAAATTAATATTTGGAATGTATATCACTAACGGTGTAATAACCATGTACATATTGAAAATGAGAATAATTACGTGGGCGTGGGGTGGTATGACTGACTTGCTGCCAGAAGCTCCATGAAGTGGGTGTGAATGATCCTGGTGCATTATCACTGTCTCTAAAGGTTCCTGGCTGAGGTCGGAGGTCGTCTCTATAGGAAAACAATGATTTGTTGAAGAAATGAATGCTCGAAAAGCGTGGGATAGGCAAATGGAAATTTAGAACCGGGATGATTAGCCGAAAAAGAGATTGTGTGCCTCATTCTGTGAATCAAACGTCGTGGAGTTGATGTCAATCCAGGCTGTGGAGTATCACGATCTCCAAATTTCCCTTCCTGAGTTTGGAAATTCTGTTCGTTCCTATCAATTTGCTTGAAAGGATTTCCTCTGTTCTGAGACACATTTGACCTGTTGATTCGTTGTATGGAAGGTATCAGCTGTGGGACTCTATTCGGGTTAGGGGAAATATTATGTCCCTTCTCAGGTTCCTTTCGGGTTTGTCCAATGTATCCATCATTGATTTTTGAAGACGCACGTAACCTCTTCAATTCTAAATAATGAGCCACGATGTGTTAAAAAGTTAAAATCAAATAGTCAAATTAAAAAAAAATAAATAAAAATACAAGTGAATTTCACAGTATATTTACTTGACACTAGACTTTCAGGAGGCAGGTCAAATTCTGACATAAAAGGCTCTGTCGATTCATCGACACTCAGACTGGAGCTACCAGATCCATTCATGTGTTTTCTGCGGTCATTATTCTCCAGATCACTTCCATCACTGGCAGTGACTCGAAAACGTTTTACTTTCTTTATTCTTCTTCCGTTTACCCTTATGCATCACTCGATCACCCTCATCGCTGCTGGAATCTGAAGATTTGTCATTGCTTTTGTTATTATTATTATAAATCAAATCCTTTGCTCGCTTTCTGGAGAGTTTGGTGACTTGACTGCGTTTATCAGCTCAGATCAGCTTCAGATTCAGTGGCAACGTTTGTGGCTCGAACGTAGGCTCTTTCCAGTCGAGGCAACCCCGTCTCATAATTGTCTATGCAATTAAAACATTAAAAAGTTTCAGAATGTCGGAAGTCACGTAGAATATTTGAACACTAGTTAGCAATTACCATGGAGTATGCATACGGCATAAAACGCATTCTCCAACTGCATGAAGACACATTTATTCCTCATCTCCGTAAGCTTGGACCATTTCTTCGAGGGAGACATTTGTATTTTGTAAATTCTCACTTCTGAAAATCTCTCACAGGATCCAATTCGGGCCATTCCTAACAAGGGAATAAGAGTCTTTGAGGATTGATGTTCCTTGTCAATACGAGCCATAAAAGTTTCTTTTGAGCGCTTTGAACAATTGAGTTCTGCGTAAACCCTCTTATTATCTTTCGTAACTCCTGGAACTGTACAACGTTCGCAAGAGTTAAACTCTCCCGGACCTTTCGTCCCTTTTATGTAGGATCTGGCCGGAGCATCTCCAACAATTCCTGTAATTTTGAAGGCATATTTCTTGTCATTTATCACCAATCCGCCTTCAGTCAGTTCCTTCGATTCCTTGACAAAGTCATTGAGAAAGTCACCCAAGGACTTTGCTTTGGCATTTCCGTAATATAAAGCAACCACGAAAGGCTCGCATTCATAATCTTTGTGGACAATCTTCATTACTATTGGCAATAATTCCTCTCGACTATCCTTATAAAGTTTTACACCGTCAATGTGCACAAGAACACGTACTACATCTTCAGTGTACACTCCTGAGTTTAACCTCATAGCCAGACCATTTTTTATCCCTAAATACACATACTGTCCCAATTTATCTGTCTTTGAAATGGCAGGACGGCTTTTGATCGAGTGAGCGAAGCCGAACAATTGCACTCCAGTTTTTGGGAACTCGGAATAACCATGTCTTCTCAATATCTCCAACAACTCAGTAACTACCTTGGTATCCATGTTGCCGATATTATTTATCGCTCAATCTTGAATAGCCTCTTGTAGAGTTGCTGGGGCACTCTGAACACGTACTCCATTGTCTATATCACTCATAGAAGCATTTGAGCTGCCACTAACCTCTTGAAGATTTTGAGAACTGTCTTCACTAGGAGCACTTGAACTATGTCCACAGCTATTCCACGTTCCATTATTCTAATCACGCTCCACACGTTCACTTTCGGAATGTTTGGTTGCGGTGGGGACAAATCCATCCTCTGATTGTCCAGTATCATTTGTGTTGAGATCCTCGTGGATATCAGAACCTCCATAAGAACATTCATTATCTGGGGCATAGTTTTGTTTTGACGTAATTCTTTGTTTTCGTAGACGGGCATAAAAAGAACTTCTCTGTGTCGACATGGTGCTCTGATTAAGTGTTAAGGCTAACAAAACATTCGACAACAGTACACTGAACCAAAATGATATTATGAGGTTAGAATCACTGCGGTGATGGACAACATCGCATATTGAATACTGACGCCGCTACACGCATACATAGTGTCGTTTGACACATGTTGGCCCAATATTTATAATAGTGAACAGCTGCGAAATATGTGAAAGAATTGCAAAGTCACTTTGAAGGAATTTTGGGTCCATGACTGCTGTCATTTCCGAAGATAATTGACGGTAATGATACCAATGAAATGGAATTTATTTATTAGCAAAATTTACTATCGGAATTCAAGAGAGAAAAAATAAGTACATTATTCTATTGTTAAGAAGGTAATCCGAAAGCAATCTCTTAATCGGTGAAATTTCACTCATATCTTGAGAACAAGGTACCTTGCATCGCTCATCCTTGTCGTAAATAATCCATAAAGGTTAATACTTGACAATATAAATTACAAAAAACAACAACTAAAGAGCAGGGAAAAATGAGGATTGATTTAGCCTTTGTGAAGCCTTGATAATTTCAGCATGAAAGTTCGGAGCCTTCGCCAGGCTTGAAATGACCCTCGAGAATTGGATCATCACTAGCCCTCGATTCAGGCCTGTTTCAGGCTTGCGATACGCAGGCTTGTCGAAGCAAGGCGTGCACAGGCCTATTTCGATCGTCAGCCTTGGGTTTTCTTAGCTGGGCCGTTGCAGGTACATCTGAACTATAGTTTTTGTTCGTAATTGACTTTCAGCGAGTGATGAACTGTGCCATTTTTCGTTCAGTAGTAACCGAAAAGCCTTTTCATTTATAATGTAATGAGGCTAGAACCTCGCTACGCATAAATTAATAATTATTTGATGGGAACTCTCACCCTCCCTCCTCCTATTGAAATTATTATCATTGCAACTTGTCAGAAATCCCTTTAAAATGGACTTCGACGATTGAAATCCCCTGATTTCAGTGACTTTTGTTGATTTCGAATGGACTTGAAAGTGATTTCACCATCGAGTGACACCATGACTTGAAAAGTCGGTAGCCCGCGTGACCCTTTTGGACATTAATTAGACTCATGATAAAATTCAGAGTATCAATAAATTTGTTTCAAGTCTGTTGCTCAACAATTGTTTAAGGGGAAAAATTTATTATTTATGAAATATCGATATGAAAATGGTTGTAATTTTCTAAACATTGACATTTCTGAATTACTCGTTTAACATACCTCTAGAAGTAAAAGTTTTTAAAAAGGTATCACTGACATTCGAGAAATGCGCATTTGATGCTGGATCACGTGGTATGTAATCAATAGTATCGAAAAACAGATGAGGGTTCCTGCGGTGGTTTTAAAGGGATATCCCCCTAAGCCACCAAAAAATCCAAACCAACATTGAACGACCGATTACCAACTCCTATATCCTATTCAGCGCCCCGTAAATCGACCAACGGAAGTATCTTTGATTCCGGCCGAAGCCCGTCATGGTGCCCGCATGCATCGTTGAATCTCCGCTTGCACCAAATAAACTGTTCAATCGTTCTGCCCCCTCCTCAACGAATCACACTCTACTAAATCGAACAAAAACACCATTGAATAAAAAAATGCCGGGGCTATTAATCTTTACCACTCAGGTCGAAATTTACAAATGAAAATAGACCTTTTTACGGCATGAGACAAGGCGTGCATAGGCTAGCTTAGGACTAAAATAAATGACCATTTTGCTAGCCCTGGCTAAGGCTGTAACATCTTTTCAAGCATCCAAAGTCAGCAATGCAACCGTGTTGATAGTTTAGCTTAAAATGTGCCTTGATTAAATAACTTTACAAAGTTCCGTAAACCTTTACACCCAATACCCCAGGGAATACCAGAGAATACCAATGAGACCGCTCAGAGAGGGTAACAAATTTTCCACCCCCTGAAACTGTACAGAATAATTTTGTCTTGACCATGTCTCGTCACCAGCTCAGTAATAAAAGTCCCAAGGGAAATGCCCTGACGACAATAAAGTTTTAAAACATTTTCCTTAATTCTATATTTAAAAACTCTGGAACGAGGGAATTTTCTCTTCGGGGTAAACCCGAAAACAACAATATTGCTTGTTGCTTAATGGGAGCAGAAGTTTCGGAGATATTAAACTTTTTCTGAAAAAGGTTATTGTCGATATCTTTAAAACTATTATCTCCTATTGAAATCAATTGAAATATTGATATATAAATGTTTGTAAATATATTTTTCAGATAAATACTGTTACGATATAAATCTGAAATTCAAACTATGAGATAGTATGATTACGTTATATATGGTTATGGGGACGACTGGTTCCATACTTCTTGAGATGGAGCTATTCAGCGGAAAGGGCAAAACTTTAAAAAAATTAGAAATTACAACTCGCCCGATGATTTCGGCATGAGGGAGGATTAACTACTTTCAGAAAACTATAATTATAGTTGACTGTTTTGTTACTCTGCTCAAGATGGTTAATAGTTGATAAAATATTGCCATTGTGATCATGCCTTTTATGTGAGTTTTCGAAATCCGATACCTTGGAAAAACAGGAGGATAGATATTTGAAATTGAAGATGACAGTAGCTCAAGAGCGAACAATATTCGAGATTAGCCTCTTTAATGGCTGCATTCGGTTCATGTATTTCATATATGCCATATATTTATTTCCAAAGACCCTGTAGAATATGAATGTTTGTTGCAGAGATAGAGTGTCAAGTGTGCCAAGTCCCACATTGAAATAAATAAAGAAAATGTTGAAAATGAAATGACCTTTTATTCTCGAAACATTAGATTTTTTTCCATTTTTGAAAATCATATCGACAATATATAATTTTGATAGGGCTTCATTCGGAAGCGTATGGCAAATGAAAGGAATGGGTCCAAATGACGGAAATAATGACAAATTACGTGTAAAGGAACGGTCGGATAACGTCCATCATCTTCCTCTTTATTAGGCTTTCTCTTTCCCTCCATTAACTAGTCCCACTTCTTCGAGCTCATTTTGATGCTCATGACATCATTGGAGGCACCATCCACCTGTTGCGCTTGAATACATCTAGTACGCAACCGGCGAAAGGCCTCCCAAATAGGAATATCATTTTTATTTTTTTACTTCATGCCAGGAGATTTTAGTTCCAGTACAGTGCATGCCTCCATGTGGTATATATGTAGGTATGCCAATTTTATGTTCACTCGATACGACATTTTCATTTTTCTCTATCCCTTTATTGGAGATGAGCGAGATTGGAGAGCTCAGCAAGCAAACACCCGGAAATCCTTTGTCTTTGGACATCGAATTAATATTGATTTTTATTTCTTTGTTGTGTGGCTATTTTTAGGGGATTCGAGAGGGGAGTATATGCTAGATGCAGGAGAATGATCGGTAACGGTCGAGAAAACTCTCATAGAGTGAGAACACGAGTCGTATGACCCTTACTTTGTGGGTAATTATTCATTCTTCCTTCACCTCTACTAATTCCATTAGTAGACATCCTTTCCTGGCTAGCTCCTCGGCCTTTTTATTGCCAAGGTTGCCAGTGTGGGATGGGATACCTGCCACTTCTAGCTGATTATGCACAGGTATCCTCTCCATCAGCTCAGTGCGCTGGTTTACTACCCGAGAGCATCTCATGCTTCCGCGGAATGCCCTCAGTGCACCCCTGCTATCTGAGCACATGTATATTCTCTTTCCCCTGTTTTGTCCAGAACTATTTTTTGTACATGCTCTCAGGACAGCAAATTCCGTTTAGAGTAAGGTTGCGCGTGACTCTAGTCCGATGGCCCTCCATATTGAGGGCCCATCGGAGCATATCACTGCCCCTGGACTATCACCAATCGTGGAGCCATTTGTGTACCAGACCAATTCCTTGGGTGGCGACCACTCGGCATAGCCTTCCGTGACAGTTTCCTCGTTATAAAGGTCGACCTTGAAGGATCTATAGAAGTGCCACTGGGGACCAAAACCTCAACATAGTTCAACCTTTACGAGCTGGATCCCATCTGAGGTTGTACAGGGATACTTGAAATAAGGATAATGTCAAGTGCATGGTCTGTGTTCCTGGTAGCGCATGGTGGCCATACCATTCAAAATGGCACTCTTCCCAAAAGCTCAAACTCCGCAAATATCCTTTGTGTGTGTCTCATTATATAGAGCATTGGGACTCGATAATATGACCAAAAACAAAAATGGAAACTAAACCATGGAAATCGGCACCTTGCTGAGTTCCCAATTCCATCAGATGTTTTTTTAATTGTAACGACATCTGTTGTGAATTTGGAAGATGAACCATTGAGGGGCAGCAATGTTTGAGGTCCTACATATCTGGGCATATAGCAGGGACGTGGTGCCATTGTAGTGAAAGTCCTCCAGCTTGCTGACAGATCTGGATTTTTCCAAGACCGAGGAGACCCTCCCGCGGTTCCGCACTTTCCGGAAACTATAACCTGTTGAGGATGTTTCCATACACGACATCGACTGTAAATTCCTGTATTGAATCCCGTGCTCATCTTTTTCAGAGCGATAGGCTCGGTTCCAGAGTGACCTGGACAGGCCTATCTGCCTCCCCACCTCGCGACCCCACTACGAGACCTTCCTCCCCCTCCCCCCGTCTTCCAGCATGGTTTGATCAGGCAGGCTATCCGGAAGGACCTAGTTAAGGCTCCCGGGATTTTTAGCCACCAGCTACTCTAATCGACGTATACTACACGGTCTAACTCGGATGCCCCCCAGCTTTTCATCTAGGTCTCTTCGAAAAGTATCATAGTCGGTCGCCTTGAAGTTGCACCTCTCCGCCCTCTGTTTCTCCGTTCCCCTGCCCTCACATCAACGTCGATCTGTCGATGGTCAGAGAGTGTCTCCTTGGCGTCCACTCTCCAGTTCACACATTGCTGTGCCAACCCGCGATCGCGCACACTGGCATCGCGAGGTGACAAACGTAGGGCTCGAGCCCCTGTGTAGGATTTCCTGCTCCACGTCGGTCAGGTATTCCAGGAGGTCCATTCCCCTGGTGTTATTCTTGACACTGACCCATACCACGTTCTGCAAGTTCACGTCGCATCGAACGATGAGTGGTAGCCCTTTGGACCTAAAGTACCTTACCAGATCGTGTAGCTCTGTAGTGGGTGACAGCGGTAGATAGGTCGAGCAGAATACCACATCCTCGCTCTGTACCTCCCACTGAAGTCTCATCAGTACTACCATTAGGTCTCGCATCCTCTTTTAACCGAGATACAGGCCCTGGGCCGCGGTTCGTTCCAAGCAAAGAAAAGCCCAACCGAACCCATGTCAAAACCTCAGACAGAGCCCTCATAAAACCAGAGCTATTGTATTGTATGAGGTGTATGTCCGTTGGCCCTCCTGCAAAGATGCAGCTCAGTAGAGCAGTCGCAGCCTTGCAGTATTGCAAATTGATTTGGGAGCAACGAACAAGCGATGGGTTTATGTCACCTCCTCACGCACTGTTCCTTGCACCAGCGCATTCGCACCTACGAGCCGTTGAAGCACTCTTCAGGGTTCCCATCTGGCTCTCCTCCTTCCCTGGCCTCGACCAGAGGGGCCTGCCTGGGACCAGGTGACAATCCCTTGAAACTCCCTCCTGGTCCTTGGGCCCCTGCATGCTCTAGACAGGGGAGAAGTCTGTCGGGCCCCAACAACGTTAAGGCCAACACAGTTAGCCGTCTCTTCACGTCCCGGACCAGTACCCTCAGCCACGACTAGAGGTACCCCGCCCCCGCGGTGGTCAGGTATTCTCCCCTTCAGGCTGTCGGTCGGGATGGGTGGACCCTCCTCCGCTCTCCCTTGTGCCTCGTAGAAATGAGCCATCTTCGTCTCCTTCAGCAGTTCCAGTGATTTGGGATCCACCCGTATCACTAGGTTAATTCCTCTCTTCCTCTTCCTGCAATCCCAGACTCTCTACTTTTAAGTGAAAAGGATCGGGTTCTGCCTTCTCAGTCTTTGTTCATTTATCCTTGGAAATAAACAATTTTTCTAAAAAAACGCTCTTTACTGCACCTTAAAGTATAAAATGTATTTTAACAATATACTTTTCCAAAACGAGAGATGTTTTAAAAATAATTAAGGAAAAGGCCTTGGAAAAATGTAAAATAACTTAATTAATTGTTGATTATTCATACATGTGTTTTGAGAAAAAATAATGGATTATTTCACGTAGCCATTATTTTTGGAGGTAAAATGCAAGTGGCAAGTGCCCCAAAAAGAGACAAGAAGATATATAACTCCTAATATCCCGAAAAAATTCAAATCAAATCGATTTTATAAAATCATCTGCCTTTATTGTGCATTGCATTCAATTCGTAACCTCAAACAGGCTTAATTTGAAACTTTGACAATTTTATTCTAGTTCTAATTTTTGTTTCCAAAGGTTTTTTCGAAACTCACCACTTGCTCTTTAGAACTAGCGACAACGGAGTACTTTCCTCTATTACACGAACTGTCGTTCAGTCTGGAAATTCTAGGGGAATCAACAAAGCGAAAAATTGAACCGAAAGTTCCATCTGGTTAACATGAAAAGGTCTATGAGTTTGATAATCTTGACGAGCAGACTATCGGACTAGGGAATTTTCTAAAATTCAACTATGTTCGAGACACAAACTATTGCAGTTCCACAGTTGATGCATAGGGACGAAAATTCTTACGAGAAACTTCTCAGTCAGCAGTGCCAATCATATCCGCATATCCAAATAGGCTAGGTCATTAGGAAAAACCGCGCCAAGTACGTTGATCCTGACCATATTGCTGAATAATTTTTTGATTCACAATGGACTGTTTCCCCCTTTCGATTTGAGTCAAGTATTCGATTTGACTGCGATGTCCTTTGTAGGATATTATGGAACTCGTCTGAGTCAAGATATTCATAGAGAACTCAAAACGGTTTATGGACTCTTATCATCACCAGCTTTCTCAACTGGTAAATTCAATGAGCTGGGCGTCTTTTTTTATTTGTGTATTTGTTTCAAATTTCCATAATTGTGGCTTCAATTTTTAAGTAATTGTTGTTTCAAGTTCTTCTTCCATTTTTTTTTTCAAGTGAATAACATCGAAATATATGCTTGACGCATTTTTTTACAAAAATATTTTTTGTTTTTGTTTTTGGGGGCATTGTAAATATAATAAAGGCATAAAGGGTTTGAAAATTTTTTCAGTAACGGGTGAATTTTTGTCTGGAGCTGGTGACCGGGAGCGAGGATATTTGATGAGAGCTAGAAGAACTCTGTAACTCTAAATCTACGGAATTCTGTAACGACTTGATGTATGCAATTTGAAGTTCTTTATACATTATGTTTGGGTCTTTAATAGCAGATTTTTATAATAATCTTATAAATGAAAAATAAAATGAGTGTATCATTTTTTCGGTCAATTTTGAGTGCCAGTCTATTTAATGGGATGACCTGATTGAAGCCCGACTTTGGTTTAGATTAGCTTGGATCACCGGTGCTTTACCGCAGAAAAAAAAGGGAAGAAGGATTGAAAAATACGAAAGGCTCTGTAAAATACAAAATTTTTATGGAAAATTCCGTATTTTTTATTGGATGGAAAGGGGAATCCGGGTTCGATTCCCGGCTGGGTTAAAGTGGAATTTTTTTTTTTCTAATTCTAATTTTCTTCGAATTTTTTTTTGCGGAGTACAGAAAGAAATTATGGATAAAAATGAAACCCTTACTTGTGATGCTAATTTTTATGATAAAACTAACCTTCGCCCCTCGTTTCACTTCCTGGAGATATAAGTTTTACCTCAAATTTCTTTCCGTGTACAGTGTAGAATCACAGTCGCATACACAGGGATTGGTAGGGCCACTTGGCCAAAGAAGAGAGCAGAAAGGGCGGTTAAAAAAATTATTTTCGGTCACGCTAGCGTGCACACTCGTAAGGCCTTCGAGGCGGTTAGGGTCGTAGTCGAGAACTGTTGACTTGGTCAAGATCCCATTAGGTTGGGAGCGAATTCTCTCCCCCCCGTTTTGAGTTTTTCTTTTGGAGAGGAAGGGTCAATTTTGGATTTCTTTCGTTTACGCTCCCGCGCAGACGGATCATCTTCTCGGAGTGATTGTCATCGCAATAGATAGGCATTGGCTTTGTCTAGATCCCATTAGGACCAAAATAAATTCTCCCCAGCCCTTTTCGGTTTTTTAAAAAGTGAAATGCCCTCGTCCTTTGTAAAACTTCTGACAAAGGGTGTTCAAATTTCTATGTTAATATTTTAGCTTATCAGGAAGTTGGTTACAAGACTCATCAAGGGCTGAGACGTTGACAATTGGGCGCAAAGTGTCTAGTTCGACCTGTAATGGATCACACAGTTCCGACCCAACGCAACAACAATGAGAGCCAGACCATTTTTTCTATTTTTTCATTGACTTTATTTCCTTCGTGAAATTGGATGGATAAGAAGATAAAAATTCACTAGTGGCGCACAATTTATTGTTAATATTTATAAATAATAATGAGCCGGGTAAATTAATTAGCATTTTCCCGGTGGCACAGATCCGTATGATGGTTACTTCGGGAGAGAAACCGTTGAAAATGCAAATAACTTTACATTTCTCCACCTCTCTCTCTCTCATCTCTCTTTCAGTATTTCATTCTTCGTCTTTTCCTCCCCCTCCCCAGTTTTCAACACTCAACGCAACCGTATTGGCATTCCCTCTCCATAACTGAGTTAACGCTCAACGCAAACATCTGGAAAATCACCTCACAAATTTCACATTATATAAATTTCAACTGAAATTTGAATAAATCACAGAGTTCTCATTTCGGACAAAAAACATGCCGTAGGATTTGACTGAAACTTTTAACTACTGTATTTAAGTACTGCTCAGGTGGTTGCGTTAAAAGTTCAACGCCACCATATGGTGTGGAAGCACGGTAGCCCTGAGGGTTTAATCCTACTGGGGAAGGAGAATCGAAAGTAAGAGGGAGTCAAAAAGAGTTTTGCATTTGATTTCTTAACCTATAAAGAGGTACCATTTTAAATTGATTTTTTTGTAACTGTGATACTCGCAAAAACGACGAATCTCAATGTTTTCAGACTAGAAAAAATTTCTATACGTTTTCAAATAGTTTTTGTAATAACTATTGAGAAATAAATCGAGGGAGAAATTAGCAGTGGATAGTTACCGTCGAAAGTCAACGTGGGGCGGGGAATAAGAGTGAAAGGACGGAATTTCTGCTACTCTGCCCATAGGTCATAAGTAAAAAACAAACTGTTTCAGCAAATTTCAAACACATACTGGATTACTGGAAAATGATATTGTCCTTAAAGTATCCCTTCAAACTATACGGGCTGTCGATACTTTCTTTGAAGAAGTGCTTGAAGTAACAGTGACATCGATCTAATCCAATCGATTTTTTAATCCTTTAAAAACTGGCAATATTAATAAATTGAGTGAAAGACATTTGATAGAGCTATATTTCCCATCACCAAGACCAGAAGTATCAGTATTTTGAAATCGAATAAACATTGAGTGGATACTTGGACCTCGAACCATCAAACAAAATCCGGCTTTAAAAGCCCGGGGAGGAGGAGTGTATTTCACGGTCACTGGGAGACATGGAAGGGGAGAGAGTGAGCACCAGTACTGACGTACGCATGATATTTTAGTCTTGGGCTTCGAGCTAAAACAATGGAGGGGGAATACGAAGGAAGATCAAATATCTCCAGTCGGACAGCGAGGCACACGAGGGTCGAGGGGGAAATGGAATGGAAGCAGTTGATGATAGGTTTTGCCGGGAGGTGGAGAGCTGGCTCGGGACTCTCTTCTAGAGTTGGAAGAGCCACTACTGGTGTCTCCCTCGCCTCAACACCAATATACCATAGATTGTGATTGTGGTTAGTGCGGTGCGGTGCGGCTACGAACACAAACCACAACACATACTGGAGTTCGCGCAATAGTGCAATACGTGGTCATTGCTGCTCAACTGGTTTTTCCCAGAGTATTTTATTAGTTTTGCTTTTACTCTGGGCTTTTGTATTATCCGTTTTCCCTTTGTTTTCGGTGTATCCAATGGTTTTTTTATGTGAGTGGAGGCTTTAAGGAGAATTTTGTTTATACATGAGGAAGCTGCGGGATCGTGTCACATTCCGGAAAAATAGACGTAAGGATTCATTTTTCAATGGAAAGGAACTCAGATATGGAGTTTTTGGGATAGGGGTGCTGTTTGTGCTATTTTTCAAGAGAACAAATCGGTCATAGTGAAGTTTATCATAATTTTCTAATTATCAATGATAATTCTACATTCCACAGGAAATTGCCAATTTCCTGCCACAAATTGTTATAGCAAGTCAACATGATTTTAAAAGGACAATTGAAAGAAACATTTTCTCCCAAAGTATTGTTTTTATATCGTATGGAATGGCCAGGTCAAATGTCAATCTAATGATTAACCTACAATAGATTATATTCTTTTCAGCCAATGGCTTGCAATTTCTTGAGGCATATTTGTGATAACCACCACAAAGCTTCCAGTTTTCAGAAAGATATGAAATGTAACTACTTTCCATGAAGTATATTAGTTGCACTTCATCCAATATTATCATGTGCAACATGTTGCTTTTCCTACAGATGATTTCGGAAAAAATATCTTTTTTCCCGAAAATAATTAATGAAAATTCCATGAAGCTGAGAATATCAAAGAAATGTCGGATATATTCATTTTGGCTCAAACTTTACTATATAATTATCATCAGACTTGATAAATGTTGAGATTAAACATTAAATCGAGAGGCACGTCGCAATGAATAATATTAATTATTAGCAAACCTCTGCTACAGAGGTAGACATATTATAATTTGATTTGACAAATATTATCACAAGAAGTGATTTATCATAAGATTGAAAATATTTATTTGATAAATTGTTGTATGCCAAAAAGTATTACATCAATTAGCTGAAAGGGCTCTCCGTAATACTCCAAAATATCCTTCAATTGTGACAAAAGTTTAGATTTCTAGCCTAAATTTCTGTTGAAATAACGTATAATGGCCTAAAGGGTAAAAATACAAAATTTCAGGGCAATACCTACAGACATGATCTAAAAACATGGTTTTTTCACGTTTCATAACATTGTAGATAACTTGCAGTTGAAATTAGAGAATCGATAAATCCGTCAAATACAAGTCGTTTATTCCAAAGTAAAATGGCTAAAGTAATTCCCAGAAAAATATAATTATAAAACAAGGATTAACTACATGGCAAAATTTAACTCAATTGGAATAGCCATTTTTTATAAATTACTAATTATTCCTGAACGGTTTTTTCCAAGATATCTGGAAAACCATCCCATCAATTTCAATTTTCGACATTTCAAAATTGTCCTTTCGGTGTACTCTATCCCAATCAATCAAAATATTTACATCCGTCCATACTATGTTTTCGAAATATCCCAATCTTCCTGTTGTTTCTTAAGTTAAGTTAAGTTAAGTTTCTTAAGTTATTCAACTTTGAATATCTCGAAAATTATTCAACCGATTTAAGTTCTTCTTTCAGCGTACATTTTTTTTCAAAAATTCATTTTTTTTGTCACCTACTTGGCCTCTATGTCAATTAATCGCAACTTACGTAATTCATCATCAGAAAATTTCCAGTGCAACAACGTGAACAATTTAACCCATCGTTAATGCAAAATTTCAAGTTGAAAGATTGATTTTTCAAATAATAACAGTACTTTATTTAGGGCTTCGGAAGCCTATCATCTAGATATAAAATTTTTAAAAATTCCTCAATCATCGAAACTACTATTTTTTACGTTTATAACAACTTTTGGAAACATGATATCTTCATGTGCCATGACAGCTTATATTATTTCCAAGCAAAATTGAAAGATGGTAAAAATTATCGGATTCACTGCTTCCATTTACAGGCAAAAATGAAAATAAAAATTTATATAAATTTAAAGGGCCTGTGTGTGTAGGTGGATAGTTTCCATACTGGTCCTCCACAGAAAATACAACCTCCCCGAAAAATGGTGCTTGTCAGACACCTGTTTTGAAAAATTTTATTCAAACCACCTCAGGGAAAATATCACCGTCCTTCATATGCTTTTCAATATTAGTCATAGCCGGGGCGGGGGATAGGAGGATGATGCATCCACGGCCACGAGATTTCCATGAATGCTATACATTGAGAAAAATGAAAATTCAATCCGTTGAACAATCGAATGATTGAAAAAATATTGTAGGAGATTTTCATATTTTCTGCGAGAAGAATCAGTCTTCCCACAAATAATTAATCATACGATAATCATGTTTTTACAATAAATATATATATACACTTCAATGAGATTCGTTAAAAAGTAATTTAATATTGCGTTTGGTGCCTATTAAGGTTACTTGAAGGTTAATCTTTTAACGATCATTCTAGACATTCTCAGTCTCAGTCAACGTATTTAATGACGTCCCACAAATTAATGTTTTAATCGACTTTTCATTCTACCACAATATCTCGCCAATCTCACCCTTACGAACTGGCTTTGTATTATACCCCCTTATAAGGAAGTCGTAGAAAGCTAACTTGAATTTTCAAGGTCAATATATAAGATTAATTAATATGTCTGTATAAGAACATTTGGATTAAGAGAAAAATGAAACATTCAAATCTAGAAACAATCTCAAAAATGATAATTAATTAATAAAAATTCTACACTCAATATAGAAGAGATGGTATCTGTCAAATTTTGCATTCTCTTGTTTGCATTATATGAGAGACTTGTTGGATAAAATAGTGGAAAAAATATGGTAAATCATTGATGGGAAAATTGAGCAATAGGGCAATTTGGGCTATTAGGCATAGTTGTGGATGAAATTTGCTAGCGATTGGCTTGATGCTTTTTGGTATAGACCATCAGAAGCAAAATAAGAACTTGTGAAAAATCGTAAATTGCAACTTTGTCTATGATAAGGGATACCTGAAATTGATTGTCTAGTTGCTTAATTCAGTATCGTTAATAATTAATAGAATATTGTGACGGTGATGATGGAGACAGATGTGTCGATGGTCATATATTTTATTATTATTATTAGTTTTCCACATCTGATAAGTGAAAAAAAAAACCAACGATGGGAATTTGATAATGTCCCCATGCAATAATGCATATCCCGTAAAAAAATGCAATCACACTGATGCCTCGTACTTGAAATCTATTGAAATCTTCATGATTAATGATCGGTGTTTGCAGCGATTGTAGAGTGATAAAAATTTATCTTGTTTTCTGTCTCATGCATTAAACGGGAGTAAACTCGATCGACCTGCACTGACATTTCCCAGAGAAGATGGAATGGAAGATGGAAGGTGGTGGCCTAGGCGTATATTTTTCTATTATAAGCAAAGGGCAAAGGACAAGCATCGAGAATATCGATATCTCGAAAGTATTGTCACGATGATTCTCCATTGATTGGCAGGGATTTAAGTCGGTTCATTTGAATTTAGAACCGCCTTATCATGTGGTTTTTAAATGTTCAATGAATATTTTTCTAGTTACAGAGCGCTATCGTAATTATCACAAAATGAAAAATCAACATATATGTGCATAGTCGAGAATGAAAACTATCTTGTGTTCAAGGCTCTGAGGCTTTATCATTGTTTGAATAATTATTGCCGGTGGCTTGGATGTTTGAGTGAGGTATTATCACCATCCGCATAACGATCATTTAATTAAGACTTGTTAAAACGCAGCCGCCGCACCACTGTTATTCATCTAATGTATATAACCCTACGTTTATTCACCCTACACTCTGATGTCATCATTTTTAATAATTCTAACTCATGTTATTCACCGCTCGAGTATTAATTCATTAATTTTTTTTTTTTAATTCAGTTATCCTTTTTTTTCTTTGCTATTCTTTTCATTTTTACATTAAATCCGGCACACGTTATTGTATATATGTCGAGTGTACGTAGTAATGATGTCAAGGGTAGGTTTTTATAGTTGAAAGTAATGTCCGAAAGGTTTTTTTGTCGGCTTGTGTGGAGAAAAAAATGGCTTGGCGCAATAGATGGAATATATCTTATAAATAGACACTTCCGTCATTGAATGAAGAACGAGTGTGCGTCCGGGCTTCTCTATGTGATTCCATTGCCGTTGTATTGTACATAGTTTGTCAGAGCCGCCGCACATAGGGGCTTTGTAACCCGGTTTCATTCTGTGCAAATTCAACCGAGAGATGAATAAATATTCAAACCTTCACCAATGGCTGAACGCATTCTCCCTTTTCCTTCATTCTCCATTCAATTTTTATCTCGATAAACTATACAATGTATGAAAATACACTGACGGCAAGTAACAAAAAATATTCCATTACTATTTGTCAATCAACATACGCGTAAATCCTTTTAACCTCAATTCCCATCACCAGGGCCGAACCGCCCGGGCGTATCTCTACACCTAACCATCATGAAAATCCTTAAATAAAATTAAAAAGTCACTTAATATACTACTAAAGTTTTATTTCCCTCTATCTCCATCATTTTCTGTGAATCTGTGAGATTTATAGATTATTATGATTCGTTTTTCAAGACTGGTAAGGTCTTTAAGTGACGTTTCAACATTTGACATTTGACATTTTGTGGAAATACAAATTATTGGACAAATTTGGAGTAGGGTTACGAAGGGAGGGCTTTGAGAAAATCAAGCAAGGGTGAATTTAAAAAAAAAATTATGGACGTGGGAAGGGGAGGGGATAAAATTTGGTAAATTATAGAAATTTAAGTAATTTGAGAAATGAAAAAGAAAGACATCTATTGTGGAAGTCACGTTAAAATTAGATATAATTGCAATTGTTGCGCACGTATTTTATGATATGTCGTGAAAGAAACGGGAGTATAGCATTACTGTGAGATTAAAAAATGAACATTTTTTTTTCAATAAACTTCGTTACACATGCAAAACATGCAGACGACCGATGGTATTCAGCAGGAGTGATGAATGAATTCACATCAATTCAATTTCAAAAATGAAATTGATAAAAAAAAAACAAACATTCAAAATCATATATTTTTTTAAACATTTCACACTGTTCTAAAAATTTGTCTATCACTGTTTTCTCACTCCTTTTCCTAAATGTCACTGTGTATAATGCCCACCATGTGAATAAGCGGGTTTATTTGATGAATTGAGGTGGAAATTATTGCCTTTCTTTCTAACTTGTCGTTTGAAAGTGCTAAAAGCCGTGGGGAATGCTCTAAGGCGAGGGGTGGGTTAAAATTGCATTTTCTGGTGAAAATATTTAAATTCTATGAAATATAGAGTTGTTTAGTATGAAAAATCGAGCTCTAATAGAGATAATCTTTTCTTCAGATGAGCCTCGCTCACGCTGTCAATCCTGGGACGACGTAGCCCCCTCCTCGAGAATGAGTCAATCGACAAAACGCCAGAGCCTCCAGCAGCCGCCCCATCAGTTGCTGGAGGCGACCAATTCAAACTCATCGGTGCAATCAGTAAAAAGCGAGGACTCATGGTGCTCGGCCTCCGACCACGAGCCCTCGTCCGACGACGAGTCCGAGAAAAGCAACATGAGTATAAAAAGTAACTGTCAATTACGCAATACTCTACACAAGGCCAAAACCTTATGCGACAAGTGGAGGAGCCCAAATATAAGACTGAATAACGCAAACACCGAGGCAATTGACACCTCAATGAACCAGGGAAGATTATCACGATGGTTTAGTATCAGACGAGGCTCTACACATCAGTATGATGTTGACTCTTCATTATCTGACACATCAGCTCTCTCAATGTGCAGTCCTATTAAGGCTCAGCAGCCGTCATCAACACCTTCACAGAGGTCACCAGTGCCCAGTGCTACCACCATGTCACGCTTGCTTGAAGTATAATTAAATCATAAATTTTACATTTAAGCATGATTTTTTTAATTTTCATTCGAGGTTCAGGGTTGTTGATCCGTTCATACAAAGGAGAAACCGGGATGAAATTTTTTAATTTTAATTTCCCTTATTTTTTTGGGGCGAGAGGGGGGGGGGACGGGGTAATTGTAGGTAATGAGAAAAGTATTCATGAATTTGTATAAATTTTTAGCCCTAACCGTTTTTTTTTTTCAAAAATTCATAGCTTTTTAAAATATTGACCAAGTGAATTTTTTTTTTCTTTACGTTTTTACCTATATTTTAATAAAACAAATACTGCAAGAGTATTAGTCATTTATACAGTGATGATCTTCAATTTCAATATATTTTTTCTCTTAAAAAAATGTTGAAAAAGGTGCCATTCTCTCCATAACTTTGGACATTTTTTTTCATTATCGTACTTTTCTTAGATTCTGGAAATTCGCTACTTTATTTTTTGTATAAAAATATGTAATTAATGGCTCGAAATGTCGGGCTAAAAAGAGTGAAAAGTGTAGCGACCATCCGTGAACCTAACTTAAATTGTTTAGTGCAAATCTGTTGCAGTATAAACACAATGTTTAACGGATGAAACTTGTTCATTACATATTTGGTCTTGGAAAAGATCAAACGTGATTATGAATTTCCAAAATTTTCGATACCGATGTTGTAATCCTCTCTTGTCGTAGCGTGTGGGCCCTATGACCAAAGCGTCCCAGGAGTGCAGGCTGGAGTTCCGGTGATGAAGGATTTTTTCATCGCCGGAAAACGAATCCTGTACATGTGGAGTTAGATATAAGTTATGTTAGAGGCAAGTGCGGGTAGGGAGTTAGCCTGGGGTAATGGATATGCAGATACTGGGACGGCTAGGTAAAATATCACAACGGTCATACCATCTGGCATCACCCAATTTTTTTCAAATTTCTGATTTCTCTTACCGTACATTAATAGAGTTCTCATGAATATCTCATGAAAACTTGACAAGCTTATTTGGTTGTAGGGAATCTTGAGGGAAATATCAGATAATTTCGAAGTTCGAGTGGTATTCGGGGGATTATTTTTTTCATCCAAATCTTGACCGATAGAATTGCACCATGAGACATAATTTTCAACGAATTGCCATTTAATCTGTCAGATACAATTGAGGGTTACTTCATCATTTGTTTTTTTTTATATAGGCAACATGCAAAATTTCCAGTGAAATTTCCAAGAATTTCCGCTGAAATACCGTGTTGGCTATATAAAATAACGTCGAATGGTGCAATCCTATTGGCCAAGATTTGGATGGGAAAAATAATCGCATATAATACCACAAGAGCTCCGAAATTATCGGATATTTCCCGATAGGTTCGTTGCAAACAAATGAACGTGTCAAGTTTTCCAGTTTAAAAATCACGAGCGCGAAGCGCGAGTGATTTTTCTGGAAAACTTGACGAGCTTATTTGTTTGTAGGGAACCTTGAGGGAAATATCAGATAATTTCGAAGTTCGAGTGGTATTCGGGGGATTATTTTTTGCATCCAAATCTTGGCCGATAGAATTGCACCATGAGACATAATTTTCAACGAATTGCCATTTAATCTGTCAGATACAATTGAGGGTTACTTCAACATTTGTTTTTTTTTATATATATCAACATGCAAAATTTCCAGTGAAATTTCCAAGAATATCCGCTGAAATACCGTGTTGACTATACAAAATAACGTCGAATGGTGCAATCCTATTGGCCAAGATTTGGATGGGAAAAATAATCGAGAAAATACGGTAAAAATTGGAGGAGCCAGATATCTCACAGCATGCTTCCTCATAATTGGACTATCCAAAAAGACCACAACAATTTTTCAACACAACAATCTGCAACTCGAGGCACTTATCAAATATCAATTCTAGAAACTCACACCAAGGCAAGTTGTCTGAAGATATTATCGAAGTAGCAATATCATTTTACGAGAATGATACAAATAGTAAACAAGTGGGTGGAAAAAGAGACTTTTTATCTGTGAAAAAACCCGATGGTAAGCGAAAAGATTTGTTAAAAAATCTGATTTATTATAAATTAGTAAAATTATATCGACTGTTTGAAACCAGTCATCGTGAATTTCAAATTGGTTTTTCCATGTTGGCTGAATTACCATCGAACCACTGCGTTCTCGCTGGAGGATGTGGCGCACACTCACTGCATATGTTTAAGGGTTCATTATGGAAATGTTGTTACATTGATGATTAAGGCTCTGAATTTCGTCAAACTGACAGAGGGCTCTCAACACCCTGTAAGAAATTATTAGGACTTTATCAAGCCAACGACGATTGAGCATCTTGGAGAGTGGACTAGAAGAGTAACTAAATTCTCTCAAAAAGTCTTTGATGATAATTGCATTGATCATATTGAATATTTTTTTATGGACTGATACTGATCGAGCTACATGAACCAATAACGTAGCAGAAAGCGATACTTTAATTGAAATTATATGTGAAAAATTTAAGAAACTTAAAACTCATGGCTTTTCCCTAAATAGCAGTCATAATACGTTGAGTTGCAAAAAATCTAAAAGATGGCCAGAAAGTTATGCGTTTGCGGATATCATTGGAATAATGCCCAATGTATTATTAATTATACAGCTGTCTATTATTACAACAAAGACGATAATATTCAGCATGGATCAATAGCCATAATTTCCAATAATTTGCAACATTCACAAATTACAAGGGGAATTCGATGTGACAAAGATTATTTATTTTACTAATGGAGCTGCCCAATGTTTCAAAGATCGCTATATCTTTTCTAATTTAATTTATCACTTTGATGATTTCTGAATGAGGCCGAATGGTTTTCTCGCAACAGCACATGAAAAATCTTCATTTGATGGTATATCGGAGCCATTTTAAAGAGATGATCTGCACGGGCGAGCCTGCAAAGCAAATTTCCGGAAGGAAAGATTCTTTCATTGGAGCTCGCGACATTTTCAAACAATAGCGATATTGGTCAGTTGTCAATTCGAGCATGAGAAAGTAGCTGCAGAGTTGCGACAACTTTTTGGAGAGACGAAAACTGTGCTTGCATGTCTTACTCCTGGAAATCGGCTGCAATTGAGAAAATATTTATTCGAGGACGAGTTTGTGATTTTATCAGAAGATGGCCGCGGAGTTACTCTGAAGAAGAAAACAGTCAATAAATAAGCAACTATTTTTTTGTAAATTCGTTAGTAATGAATATATGTAAAGATTTCTTCAATTGTCAATTCTCCTACCAAAACGTTCAAATATCGTTCACTACGGATAATAGTAAAAGTATTCTGCCAAGTCATATTGAAAAATAACATTTAATTAATCAAACAGTCAAAGTCCATTGAAAATTTTTCGATTGTTTTCGAATGAATGAAATTCGACTATCATCAGGAACTTAACTTTTCAACAACAACTTTCAAATTGAAACAAATGTAGAAAGAATTATTTGCCCATAATGAAAAAAATGCCCAAGAAAAAAGTGTGCGACCGGCCGAAATCATGTAGTTACTACTTGAAAATGAATTATCATCACTTTAGGAATGATCAACATTGTTGCAATATTTTTTTTAATAAAAATCCATTCAAAATTAAAATTTCCAGAAGCTTTGAATCTTAGATGAAAAAAATAATTTCTTTCAATTCATATTTCGAGAACGGTCAGAGTCGAAATTTTGGAAACACTCATAAATGCGTCTCTCTCTCTCTTTCTATTTACTGTTACCCAAAAGCATAAATCCGCAAAATGCAAATTTCAAAACTGTAATCGTGTTTCTTTTTGTAACAACGTATCAATAGTTTTCCAAAAACTATTGATACGTTGATATATTATTATATTTATCAAAAGTCATCTAGATATTTGGTATATTCGGTTTCGATGTGCTCTGGTATCTCCATTAGATGTTAATATTTCCGATTGACCAGTACATTCGATATAGGGCTACTAAGATAGATTTTAACCAGCAATATACTCAATATATCGATTTTATTGTTAGACGAATTGACTTCGTTTATAGAGGGTGTTACATCTGAAACAATCCACCTACATATCTCCTGAGGGAGGCATGTGAGAGGAATTGTTTTGAACCATTAGCTGTAGGGCTTCGTGGGGGACATTTGATGCAGCCATTTTTTTCATCTTTCAAGGTCATGCTTGCAAACTGCAAGCATGGCTAGTTTTTTAAAATGCTAATTCCATTTTTCAGGCCAATGAAATTTGTTCGCCTTAATGAGTGGTTTTCAGACATCTCATTATTTATATCAATTCGTGCGTTTTCATTCCGAAAATGTGATAAAAAGGAATTGTGGTATCAAACTGACGATTTCAAACTGTATGTATATTTGACATCGACATGTTTAATGGACTTATAACTCTCAATATTTTTAGTCAGTAATTTATCCATTTCGACATATCGAAAACCATATATTCGATTATATACAGGGAGAAATCAATATGTTTTATACACTGAACTATCTTCTCTTTCAATGTAACTTCATATATTCTACATATAGATAGACTGATATATTTATTTCAATATATCTTGTATAACTTGATGAAGACTAATAAAATAATTTGTCCGCAGGAAGAAGAGGCTTATGTGTCAAGCTCAGCAGCAGCAGCAGCAGCAGCAGCGGCGGCAGCAGCAATGATGCAGTTTCAATGTCCTCATCACTGTAGACAACCACCACCAGCTCTTCCCCCAGCCCCATCAAAATTGACGCAGCAACAATTAAAGAGACGGCTTATTGTTGCAGCACTTGTACAATCCGAGAACAGTTATGTTGCGACATTACACAGACTAGTGAACGACTATAAAAAACCATTGGAGGAATCTTCACCACCCATACTTAGTCAAACAAAAATAACAACACTTTTTCATCGACTACCCGAGATATTACAGTGCCATACCCTGTTTAGAGTTGCATTGGCCGAATGTGTAAGATCATGGGACAAGGATGAAATGCTGGGGGATGTTTTTGTTGCCAGTTTCAGCAAAGCCATTGTTCTTGATATTTACTCCGGATTTATAAATAACTTTTCGGTCGCAATGGATCTTGCTAAACAGGAGTCTAAACGAAAAACTGCACTTGCTGATTTTTTTAAGGTAACATTTTTTTTTATAACTAACTAACAAACAAACAAATGTTTAAATAGAGAACGCTTTTGTGGAAAATATTGGGATGCTCCGTCTTCATAATTTTTTAACATTCGTTTCTCTGTCATTTCTTTGAAGAAAGCTTTCCTCCCTGAAAAAGTCTTTATGGAGTTTAGTGATTACATCTTTATTGTTATAGTTAATGAGGCTGGTGATCATTGCAATGAATATTGTGAACTTCATTATACGAATTAATGATATTATAATGATCATTATTTCCCATTTTAGTATGGCTGTGGGTATTCATTTCTATTGTAGGCTGTTATTCTACATTTCGATTATTGACTTTTCATCACAATTTTTTTTATTGACCATTTGGTAAACTTGACACTTTTTTTGTGATGTATGCATTTAATAGTTGGAAATTTTTCGATAAAAGTTGATAGTTACTATAATGTGACATCGTGATTAAACACACGGCACAATATGAAAGTCACTTTTTTTTTCTCTTTTCATCTTTCTGAGGTGAGGGTTGTCTGACTTGTTTAATGGGGTCATCGAGGACCCCTGTTTTAACGAATGAGGTTATTCAGGTCGGTTCATTAATGTTTTTCTTTGATCGATTGGTTCGCCTGTAATACAAAAGTTGCACTTTCATAATCACCAGGTGAAGCAGATCAGTGCCCATGACAGATTATCCTTCTTCGGGCTGATGGTGAAACCGGTGCAGAGGTTTCCACAGTTTATTCTCTTCCTTCAGGTAAATGATAATTTACATTTCAGTTAATATTTTCAGAAAGAAAAATTTTATTTTCTGGACGGCTAAAAAATCGTTAAAAATCATTCAGATAAACGTTTTTATTACCCAGAAAGAAAAATTTTCCTCAATAAAGCTAGTAAAGGAAAAAATGAAATTTGATGTAGAAACTTTTCACTTCCGCATGAGAGCATTGTAGCCGGTCAATTTCCAAATTCCCTAAACTTCATTGTAAATCATATAGAAACGCCAAAATACAAAGTTTGTATCTCCCTCTCCCCTCTCTTACTTTTGTGAAATGGACTTTTAGAAACTCAAACTATCAATTGACTAAAACGAATGCAAAATCAAGAAGCAAGCAACCAACGCTATTCGACAGAACAAATGGTAGTCATTCTTTCCTTCAATTTGCTTCTAGCAATTTCATGGATGGTATGCTTGGGAATGGAGCCGGATCGATTCGATTCTAGATATAAAAAATTATATATTCGTGATGTGATTAAAAAATTGAAAAATAATCTATTTTAGTACAAGTGTCACAGAGATTTTCAGCTGCCTGGCATTTATATTCCAGGGGGTCTTTAAACGGAGACATCTAGCATTTTTATCACATGCATATATACGAAAAATAAAATATCTCTAAAACTGGTGAATCGGTTCCATTTTTATTAAATTCACAATGTTCGTCTAGATGACCCTATGTAGGTCAATGAAAAGTATCGGAGATGGTTGCGATTTTCTATTTTTTTTTAGCTTTCGCAAAAATAGATCTCATGTTGAAATTTGAAGAGCACATGCTCGTTGGAGATGGCCTCAATCGTACCAGTAGTTTCGAGATATTGAACTTCCTGTGACAATGTTTATAGCAAATAAAAAAACTTTGTTTTTTTTTTTTTCAAAATGATTGCCCCCGTTTGTAACATTTGTTTGAAAATATCCGGGGCCGCTTTCAAAATGTTTTCTTTCCAGAGTACTCGTTTTGGTATGCCCCTTATAAAACTCAATGGAAATATGAAGAGGGTCCCCGAAGGAATAGTCAATATATAAGGGTTTTTCCTCTATAAATATACTATCACCGCTACTGCAAGCTTCGTTATACATTTCCTTTTTTTCTCTCATTGATTTTATTTCAGTCGAATGAAAAATAGCTCCACGATTTGTAATTCTCGGCGTATGCTTTTAAAATATGTATTGTATTGTATTGTATTGTTCAAATGAACGGCCATTCTTACAACTACACTATCTGTCGTTAATTCTACAATTGAAGTTTGTCCTCATTCGACTTTTGGATAATGGATTCTTATTGCGCGTTGCAGAAATTTCAAATGTGAGCCATTGAGTAATATTTGTGGATGAAATTTGGAGCAGATCGGTACAATACTTTTTCATATAGAGTAATTCTGAGAAAAAGGCAAAGCTGATGAAAAATCATAAATTAAAGCTTCCTCGATAATTGTTGCATAGGGTGGTAGGTTCCACTAATTTGGGAAAACCGTAATTAAAATTTATTGCTTTGTTAATAGTTAATCGATTAATACGTCATGATCAATCAATCGATGATTGAGTACCAGTCGATAGGCAGTCGATCACTATTCGATTGCAAGTCAATCTCAAGTCGATGAATTGATTAGAGATGGACTAGTGCTTGATTGGATGCACAACTCAATGGTATGGCATTCTCACTTGCAAATTGCGAATCTTTCTCTCCGTGCCGGTTGGCCATATTAATGAATACATGCGGTTCGTTGGCTGTGGAGATACTTCATTTTTTCAATAAATCTATTTCATACAAATGTTACTCATTTGCTATTAAACGTCCTGTAGAATATAGCTCGCTGTTACAGAGATGGAATTTTCATATATTGGAATAATTGAGAACACCTTTAAAAATATAATGGCAGTTTAGTATTCGAGACATGGTACAGTATCATGTATTTATTTGAACTTTCAAATTACATCTTTAATTTTTGAAATGGCATTTGTACGGATCCATTCGGAATCATACTACTGATGAAATTAGTCGAAATGTGTTGGATAGCGTTGCTTGCCTATTTGTTGATACTATCCAAGTGAATATACTTTTTAAATCCTTAAAGTTTATGGGCTAACCGGTCTGTCAAAATATCTTTGTTATTCAAATATTAAAATTTCCCTGTTAATTTATTCTTTTTGCTGTGACATGTAAAAAATAATAATTTTATGTTATTGCATCCCGTAAAATAGGATCATAGCCACAACTGAAAAAATCACATTCTGACTCATGCGCTTTATAAGGCCACATTCGTCAGGCGTGGAAAATTCTATTTCTCCTTTATTGTCACAATTTCGAAAAAAAATTAGCAAATCTTCTCCTCTTCTTGCATCGCTTCCTTAAAAGTTGAAAAATTCTCCTCACAAAAAATCATATTTCAATATAGTATAGTATCATATGCCAAAATTTTCTCTTGATAAAAAAAATAATTCTAGTTTCAATGTTAAGTTTTTCTTAAAATCCAATCAATGATAATTGATTTCTCTTTATAAATTTTCGTGCCGCGATTTCTTAAACATCTGAAATATAGCAATTTCTCTCTTAATTAATTTTCACAATGGTTACTCCGACAGCTCGAAAATAATTATCTTAACACAAATGTTAGTACAAATCTTTATTAAATCCATCACTATTCTCACCTACAGGACCTTTTGAAACATACACCACAAGGTCATCATGACAGGATGTCTCTACAACTAGCCCTGACGCAACTAGAGAGTTTAGCAGAAATGTTGAACGAAAGAAAACGTGAGGCTGAGCAATTCCAGGCATTCAAAGAAATGTTACGTCATGTTTCTGGTAAACTGTCTCATCGTCCACTTTCCTCATCCTCCAGATACTTGATAAGGGAAGATAATGTTACACAATTAGAATTCAACGTTAGTGGAATGATCACAAAGTCCAAGCGACGAAGACTACTGTTGCTTAATGATTTGGTTGTGTGTGTATCTGTCGCGCGACGATCTAACGATGATTTCTCCAGCAGCGAGAGGCTCACCCTCAAATGGACACATCCGGTCTCCGACATTGAGGTAAGGCACTGTCGGAAGTGATGTCCACTCATTATTTTTTTTTTTTCAATAGCGGTCGAAATCCCATTTTGCCCTTATGATTTGGCCACAAGTTTTTTAAACTGCAAACTTCCTCGACATTCTAGTTAAAGTTTTGTTGAAAATTGGAATCACTCCGAATTTAAGAGGGGGGGGGGAATAATCAAATCGCTAATTCAATGGAAAATGCATCGTCACATTTTTCACAAGAAATTTCGGAAAATGATGTCAACTCTTCATTTTCTTCAACTAGAAATACTTTAATAAATTTGTCAAATTTTGACAGTACATTCCTTTCATATAAATTTATGTAGGTGAGGAGGGCGTTTTGAGATATATAATGACCACATTTGATTTCCAAAATAAATTTTAATTTTAAATGCCGGTAAATTATTGTCATTGGCATCTCGCTATTTCCACGAGATTTGTCCATTGCTCTTACTTTCTTTGAAATGCATAAATTCCTCATACTGATTCGACAAACACTCGATCCTGATGTTTATTCTCCATTCATGTTAAAGATTCAAGATACCAGTACATCGCCAACATTGAGCCGATTACTTACCGCCGGATTGAACAAAGGCGGAAGTTTGAAATCTGACAAGAGTGGGGGAACGAATGAGAGTAGCCAGGCAGGTGCGGATACCCTCTGCGTTGAAATGAATGATCTTATGCATGATTACGAAGTCATGTCGAGGATAAGTGATTTGGTTACACAACTCAAGGGCAGATATGAGGTAAATCCAACTACTTTTGTATATTTTTGCAATCACTTGCGCGCAATTTCTGAGAATTGCTCCAATTCACATTTTGGTGCATTACATTGTGATAACCCTGGTAAGCTCTCCGGAAAAAAGGTGCACTATCCCAATCCAGCTTATGAGATGTCCGAGGAGTTTTCTGTCGAAACTAGAAGAAAATACTGTCGTTTCGATTTAAGTTCTAAAGATATGAATGATTTCATGATGAACATGTAAAGTTGAACTTTTTGTTATTATTATTTTGTTAAAATTTATTTTTATAACCAATATATGTTATCAAACGAAAAACAAACAGCCACCGCCACTATCCGACACAAGTAATGTAACCGTTACTTTACGCGTACTTAGTAATTTGTTCATTCATTCGATTCAATTTCAATAATGGGAAATTATTTCGTATTTTTCCGTTTCAAGCGATTCTAATTTCATAATTAGAATCCAACGAAAAATTTGCAAAGTGAAAAATGACTGATGACAATGCATTTGGTATTTATTTTAGTTTTAGAGATATGTAGCAATATTATTTCTATCAGGGTATTATGTTGGAACAGTTTTCCGACACATTGTAATATGATGCACTTTCCTTGTAACTCATGGAAATAGAATATTGCATTACAAGTGTGAAAAAGTGGAAATGTTGGAACGCATGGGCTCACAGGAAGGCAATAAAAGAGAGGAGGAGAGAAGCGAAGGGAGCACCAGTCGAGCCGCAGGCAAATACCACTCCGCTTATCTAAGTTTCTACTCAACTAAACACTAAATTGCTTCACCTCATCCTCACTGGTTTATCAACTTCTCATTCATGGTTCCTGTCACATATCTAAACTTTATTTACCATTCCCCAATGTTTAACAGTCTGATTCACCTGATATCTGCTCTTAGAGCTTTCCTGCATATGGTGCCTCCGCAAAATACAGCACGTTATCTACTGCCTCGCAATACAGCAATTTGAGCTCGTCTTGGCCTAAATTGAGTGCTTCGTCAAAGTATTTGATTGAGTTTCTCTCATTCGTTGCCTGCGTTGTTATCATAGGAGTTGTTTGGGGATGAGAGTCATTGCATCCAAATCTCTTTAGCATTACCAGAATGTATTTTTCTTGGCTCAACTCAATGACTTTATTTTCTCTATCTCACCTTAGAGAGATGGTGAGGAATTTTTTTGCTTCACCTATAACTCTAAATTCTAATAATTTCTGGTTTCCTTGAGTTTTCACTTCTTCGTCGTGCCCCTTCTTCAGGTTAACTTTTAGCTTTGGCTTCTTCTCCTCATCGGTTAGACTCATTTATTCAGGTATTTTCATGTTTATCTCACCATTAAGGAACGCCATATTTACATACAATTGGCAGACACTCAACTATTGTTTATTTATTATCGAAATGGTCGTTCTTACCAAGGCCAACCTTGATACTGGATCATGCGTTTCACCAGCATCGTAGACGTTTTCGTCTCTGAAGCAATCTGTAACCAGCCATGCTTTATATTGTCTTCTTCCATCTGAATCTCTTTTTCTGGTTAGTGCTCATCAGCCTTTGTAACATAGTACTCTATTCTTCAGCAATAGCTCTTCTACCTTCATCTTTGTTCTCTGTGTTCATTGCTCCTTTATAGTTGACAGGATTAGCGGTGTTACCAGATAACAGAGCATTAGATATCTTGGAATTTATTTAATTGCTCTCAGGCTCGCATTCTTATGCATACGAACAAAGAAGTTTGTTGCTACATTCTTCAAGCTTTCAGCAATAGGTGAATCCCTTACTTGTTGTAATGTTATTTGTATATTTGCTCTCTCTCTCTCTCTCTCTCTCTCTCTCTCTCTCTCTTTCTTGGGTGTGTCCTTTTTCCTCTTAACTTGTTTGCCGAAATCAAACGACTCTCCCTCCGATTCGTATACTAATCCTTTGTCTTTTATTTGTTGTATTAAATCTCCACCCCATTTCATCTTCTTGTATCATACATTTGACACTCTGTTTTTTATATTTATCTCCAGAGACTACGTTTTTATTGAACCTGGCTTGTCTGCTCTGGCAATATCTGTCAGCCCGATAATGTATATTCCACAAATATGACTCGCTCTGAGTGTCAGTCCAACTTTTTTCTATACCAGTTTTACTAGCTTGTCGTACAGAAGCTTTTACCTTCTTTCTCACAATCAGCAAGATTCGCACTCATTCTTATCAGCACTTTATAACCTGATTACTCGGTGTGTTTCTATTATTAATTGGCTAGTGAATCATTCACTATTGTCTTTTAAGAAGGATTCATTTTTGTAGTTCTTCATGATATTTGTTTTCTCATCGTTTAAATAGACCCCTAATTTCATTGCAGCAAATTTACTGAGTGACTTTAAAATTTGTGCAAAGACTACGCTCTTAATCTCTACAATACTTCCGTCTATCAGCTCAACTTCAATCTTGCCTTCTGATCTCAAATTAGCTAATCCTTCTTAGTGGAATACATGGCAACGTTTAGTAGGACTGCTTTTTTTCAGCAATCCCTAGTTTCATATAATTAATAGTCCCACTCCATCTAACCTGAATTCCGAAAACATTTATAAGAATTCCATAGTTTTATTAGACTCTAAGGGATACGCCTGAGATTTTCAAGTTTTTCATGAATTTATTGGGGAATTCGCTCAAGGAAGAAATTTCGATTGTACTCTAAAAAACGGAAACGGAAAAATACTAAATAAAAAATCTATTTCGCGTGTTCGACACGTAACAGTGGTGGAGGGTGTGTTTCCTTACAGTGTCTACACGTTTCTACATTGTCATACACCCGTTGAAAAAGCTCCCTAGTGATATTGTTGTTGTAAAGTCACCAAGGCTGTGTACTTACCATGAACTTTAACAACGTTAGCTTGAAGTAGTGTGGTGATGATTTCTGTCACTTTTTACATCTTCTCTTGGTAAAGATTGCTCTTCTGTTGAAGTGTCTTCTTGTTCTTCATAAGCTCGTCCACTTTCAGCCGTTGCGCGATATGTCCAAGCTCATCATAGAAATGATCGTGTTAGATTTTTCAATGTTACGCGACGTTTCCTCATATAAATCTGAATGATTAATTTTCCCACACTTCCTATTACTTATTTCTCCATTCGGTATTTCCTCAAGTTTCATACCTGAAATCAAGTTATTTATTATTATATCATAATACTATTATAGTGATATAGAGTGTTTTGTTGATGGATGTCCCAACAGTGGATAAAATACTTTCTTGTAGAATATAATGTTGGGCTATGACTGACTTACATTTTTCTCCGCGGAAAATAGTTTCTGGAGCCGATGATAGTAGTAAAAGTAGTTTTCCTTGGAATGTGGGAAAATCGTTGGAGCAGAACCTATTCGAATCTAGCTCTGGCGTCATCAAACTTAATAGATGGTTTTAAAAAATGTGCTGCTCCAGATCTTGACCAACTTCTCATCTTTGAGAACTCTAGTTGAAAAAAAAACGAAAAAGCGTAATTAGACTATTATTTTATGAGGTTGCGTATGATAAGATAAACTTGTTCATTACAAATATTATCATGTACTTACTGAGGAAATAATATCACCGTATGTTTTTCCTTTATTTTTCCACCATAATAGCCCTGCTTTGTTTCAGAGAGAAAAGGTACTCTTTGATGATACAGGAATTTTTCAAAACACAACTGGAGCGCTGTGAAGGCTTTCCAGGGGTGCAGTAATGGACCTGAGCGCTTGGGTTGGGTGTTAAAGGTTACCACACGTGGATACATAATCGGACTAAATATGCCTATTAGTTGCTGACGTTTATTCATTAATCGTGTAAATTTGAAACCAATGAAGGTTCGCCCGAGACATTGAGTAAATAAAATAGAGAGGAGTGTCGAGAAAGGAGACTTGAAAGTTAGAGACTGGTCCCAAGACAACCGATTCACAAGTTTTTATTCACTGGTGTAATTCGATTGCATCAGGCCATTGTCCCTTGTTGCACACCTATGAAACATCCGGTGAAATCTCTCAACTCTGCGTGAAGCTTGGTCGAGAGGATACAAAGAACTGATCGTGCACCCCAGTTACCAACATTCCTTGATTACTCCATTATTATTTCATCCTCGTTTGTCTTTTGGATACTTTCCTCATTTGATCTCATCAGAATTCATAGGAAAATTTGATCATGTCCTCATATTATCCCCTCCAAAAGTGCCATTCAATTATGTTGTTTTTGCACGTGGACGCAGTACTGTGATGGTAATTTGATTAATATGTTGCGACGCTGACTGCTACTTCAATTATCTTCGTTTTGGTGGAGGCCGCATGGGGATCCACTCTATCCAGTTTATTGATTTCTATATAACTGTATAGACTATCCTTCTGGATCTGGATGTTGGTCCTAACCGGGCAGTTTTGCCATTACAACCAAGCCGAAGACACAGTCCAACATGCAGTGGGAGTCCAACTCGAACATTATTGGGAAACGCCTGGCAGGACAACCTCTTGTATCGTCCAGAAGGTCATTCGCCTCGTTCACCGGATTTTCCAGAGAGTGTATGGGACCAACCAACCTTCGTTCGTTCGTTCGTTCGTTCGTTCGTTCTTGGAGCCGGTAATTTTCCCCGGATAACGCTATCTTGGTTGGCTTAGGAGATTCTTTTGTTATAGTTACGCACTGAATGATAGACTATACTCAAAGCCTAGAAAATTGAAGTATCAGTCAGCGTCGCTGCATGATCAGTTAATGTACTAAGAACGAGTTCAATGGACATGGTAATAATGCCCTGTTATGTCCCAAAATAAGGCATTTGAATAGCTCTCGTGAACTGGAGAATGTCAGGATACAAAAATGTCATATAATTGTTGTGTTAGTTGTCACAATATAAGGTGAGAAAAGTGTCCAAAACAAAATAGAGGGTGAATAATTACAAAACGTCCAATAGTCGTGGATTAAACTACACACATAATCAATGAGTGTGACCTGATGCCATCCAAATACACAAGTGAATAAAGACTTGCGAATTCATTGCCATGTGACTAGTAATTGCAAGTCTCTTTTCTCCAACAATAATCTCTTTGATATTTATATTACTCCGATAGCGTACATTTTGGGGTGAACCTTTATTCGTTTAAAAGTGAAATGATTAATGAAACATGTCGAGAACCAATGAGGATATTTATTTCGATTATTTATCGTCGCATGGTAATCTCACCCATGGAAGCCAACCGTTCGGGTCCATTACAATGCCCCATAATTGTCTAGTCTTCGCAGCGTACCAATTGCATTTCGGAAAATTTCCGTGCGATCCAAGTGTACGTTTTTTCTTTGAAAGAATGCGATACTGGTATTGCGAAAAAATAAGGAGATATGGTTACATCAGTAAGTATATGGTAAGATTCCTCCCATGTGCATACTGAATAATTATTGATAATGATGACGTTCATCTTTCCATATGCAACCTCATAGTATAATACTCTAATTGCCTTTTCCATCTTTTTTCCAAATTAGATTTCTCAAAGATGAAAAGTTGGCGAAATATGGGAAAAAGCAATAGCTAAGAAATGGCACGTGCTGTGCGCGGCATATTTTTCGAAAGAATCTATTGATTATCCTGACTCAAGAGCTAGATTGCGAATGGGTTGTGGTGGAATAATCTTCCAGGGTTCCACCACAAAAAAGGAATAATTACCACCATCATCTGCTCCAGAAACTATTGTCCGCGTTAATAAATGTAAGTTAATCATACTCCAACATTAATATTCTACAAGAAAGTCTTTCATTCACTGCTGGAACATTCATTAACAAAACATTTTAAATCGATATAATAATAATATTGTCACATAATAATAAATAACTTCGTTTCAGGCATGAAACTTGAGGAAATTGCGAGTGGAGAAATAAGTAATAATAGTCGGGATAGCATAATCCTTGTTGGAAGTGCGGGAAAATTAACCTTCCACATTGCGTGAGAAACTAACCGGCATTATCTCAATTACTTGTGCGAAAATTGCGAAAATATCATAAATGTCGGTAAGATTTTTAGTTCACGTCCATATAAGGAAATATCGCCTAACGGAAGCTAAAAGATTCACTACGCGAAAGTGGAGGAGCTCATAAAGAGCAAGAAGAGACTTCGACGGAAGATCATTCATCAACAGTAGACAATGAAAAAAGTGGCCATGTTGAAGCTCATGGTAAGCACACAGACTTTAATAATAATATCACAACGGAGCTTTTTCAAGGGGTATATGATAAAGTAGACGTCTGGTAAGGTGTTTTGCACTGATTCATAATTTCTCTTAATCAAGGTCAATTATAATATAATTATGATGGAGAAAGCCTTGAAGCAGTACTGACTCCATGTACTTCATGTAGTACTGTAGACGTAGAGCCTGGCTTCTCTCAAGAGTGTTCCAATACTTTGGAGTTAAAGAGTCAAGAATTTGTTAGGTGGGGTGAACGCTTCATGTGTATCATGATAATAGACGAAATGGATATTAAATCAGGTATGAAGCACTTGAAGGACAGTAAAATTCTTGCATACATCAATATTGCGATCGAGGCAGCTGGAAAATTTGACCTTTCTGGAAACTCCTAATAGCTTTATTTTGATTGATGGCCTATTTTCCAAACCTAAAGCGAACGTCAGTAAAAAATCTTGCAATAGATTAAATAATTGCGGAGTCGTTATTGCATGGTTAGCTTTAGATAGGCCGGCAAAGCACATTGCTACACTTGATTACACTTTGGTTATAACAAGGGACTCTACAGCCAAATCCTATTTTTCTCATCCTCTTGGAGGATAACCTGATATTAATGGGATATGGCTCGTTCTGTAGCGCAGTTATGCTGGAAATTATCGAAATGCTGGAAATATTAGGGGTTTTGGCGATAAAGATACATGCCGGTTTTCCTTTGAATGACTAACGCGTTGAGCCACTTTAACCACTGTGTAATAACACAAGCACTTATTCTCAATATCCGTAGGCTTCAATATGTATATTTGATTGACTTGACACCTTGGTTGGGACTTGCTAAATTTCCCTATGTCAATGCTACGACTTGATGACTACTTCATCAATACGTTCTCCTTAGACCACTACATAAGTTACACGTTCATTTCGACCAACTACTTTTCAATTTGTTGTATCGAAATTCGCATGTATGCTGCTTTGAAAAATATCTCACTTTCCATTATCGGGGTAAAGTCCAGGCATTTTCTAATACGACCAATTGATAAATATATTCCATGTTTGCAGCTCAGTACCAACGAAACTTGAATTCCTTGTTACGCATTGCAGACATTTGTTCGCACTTACCTTTTGTTATTATCAAGTTATTGACTAGTATATCATTATAGTCAGTGCGATATAGAGGTGCACTCGTACCCTGCACGATCGGCCGACTATACCATTGGGCTCTTCAATGGTTTCCTTTAGCCTCCGTGCACATGTGGTACGGTTCGGAACAAAATATGTAAGACCTACGCCTTCTAATTGGGTGTTGGGTGCCAAGACTTTTTCCATAACATGCCCAAAAATCCCAAAATATGAGATAACAGAGACAGTTGCCGACCAGTCAGTATATGAACCGTGGAAGCGGCTGGCTTTCAAATACCGTCCCGAAAAAATTATGAAATTACTAGATTAAGCCTTCCCCCAAATAACTTCAAGGGTTGCGGGGTTGAACATTTTTAATTCATTCCTGGGTCGACAAAAAATAAAATGACGGAACGATGTCCATCTCACTACCTCGGATTTTTTTGCGCCGCTCTCGCTTACATCTCACCACAAACACTTGTCCAACACCAATAACATAAATTGTGATGGACTTGAAAATCGTAATAAAATAATTTAAAGAACCATATGTTACAAAAATATGTAATGGCAGGTGGAGAGAATGAGTGTGAGTGAGAACGTGAAAAAAAAATGTGTATAAAATTTATGCACGACAGAAGTGAAACATCTTAGCCATAGATTGTTAAAAAATTTTGTCTGAATTTTTTGTGATTATTTTTCCTATCCAAATTTCAGCCAATAGAATTGCACCATTTGTTGATATTTTGTATAGCCTACCTCGAATATCAGCGATTATTTTTCCCATCCAAATCTTGGCCAATAGGATTGCACCATTCGACGTTATTTTGTATAGTCAACACGGTATTTCAGCGGATATTCTTGGAAATTTCACTGGAAATTTTGCATGTTGATATATATAAAAAAAAACAAATGTTGAAGTAACCCTCAATTGTATCTGACAGATTAAATGGCAATTCGTTTAAAATTATGTCTCATGGTGCAATTCTATCGGCCAAGATTTGGATGCAAAAAATAATCCCCCGAATACCACTCGAACTTCGAAATTATCTGATATTTCCCTCAAGGTTCCCTGCAAACAAATAAGCTCGTCAAGTTTTCCAGAAAAATCACTCGCGCTTCGCGCTCGTGATTTTTAAACTGGAAAACTTGACACGTTCATTTGTTTGCAACGAACCTATCGGGAAATATCCGATAATTTCGGAGCTCTTGTGGTATTACATGCGATAATTTTCGGAAATTTGTATTGAGCCACACAGGAAGATTTCAGAACATTTTGTCATTGAAAATTCGGGATCTCATGGAGAAACCAAATAGAATAATCAATTTCTGTTTCATATTTCCCTGAAAATGACCGGAAAAAAAGGAAATTGCATTTTTGAATTCGCGGAACATTACGATTTCATTGAAAAACCAAGGAAATTGATCTCCAATATTCATATTAGAGTATATATTTAAATAAATTACGAAATTATCATTTTCGTACAGCTTAAAATTCCGGAATTTTACTGAAGGATAAGTTAGACCAGTGATTTCATGATTTTCAAATATGTAAAAAGCATTTGATGCCACTGGATTGGTCATTCTCAGTGAACTGAACTGAATTTATTAGTATTGTTCATCATATTAACAAAATGAGCCATGTTCCTACTCCAAATCTATCGCGTTTTCGTTTCTCTCCCATGTCTCTTTCCGTCCGACTGCCCCACCACGGGCGCCATCCCCTCCCCTTTCCTGTCGCTTTTTCGTTACATACGATATTGGATTTACAGCTCAACGAGCGCAAAGAAGTTTCGCTTCAAAAATGTAAAGAGATACGCGAGATGTTACAAACGGCACAGAATTGTACAGTATAGGGAAGAGAATGTATTTGGGGCGACAGAGGGTACCATGCTGGAGAGATATACGAGAATGCCACCCAGGGGTTATCATCTGAATACGTAACCGGCAAGGGGCTTTGCTCTTCGAAGGGCTAAACGTTCTAGAGGCTCGATGGACCGCCGCAGACCCGGCACAGGATCTATAAGGGAAAAGCGCAGAAAGTCTTGTCGTGGGGAAACCCACCGTTACGAGAGTACAAAGTTGTGAAAAGGTTACCAGACGGAAAGATGTTTCTCCGGTCCGGGGCGACTCGCGGGAGAGGGCGAAGCGGAACAGCAACAGAGGATAAGATGAAATCGGGAGAGCAGCCGTATCGGGGCCGGCCAGTGTCGCCCCCGGGCTCGCTGAGTTAGCCCTGGTACACGATTAACCTTTCTCGGTGTGCCCTGCAAGGGAAGCCCCGGCGAGGCGGATATTTAGTGGTAGGCCTGGCGGACGATAGCCCGTGTATTTATCTTACAAGTTACCGGGGTCTATCGCGGATATCCCGGTGGCGGGAATATGAGCCACCCTCGACAATCCCGTCTCGCTGTCATCCGGAAGAGTAGTCAAAAATAGTGTTAACAAAGAGTAATGTGTGTGTGTGTGTGTGTGTGTGTGTGTGTGTGTGTGTGTGTTGGAAGGAAGAGGGGTGATCTCGGCTGGTCTGATAATTAGTTGAAAAATAGGCTAGAATAAAGGACCTGAAGATTTAGGCGAAGTCTATAGGTCCCCGGACCCCACCCTCTCTCCAAAATCGACAGCCTGAGCGGTCGGGTACGTGACCCCATCCTAACACCGCGTCTCCGGAAGGAACACTTACTGAATCTGTCAAAAGGCAGTATAGTGGTGAGTGGTAACAGTTCAGGGGTTATGTGGGATCTGGATTAAGGGGACGGGTCTGGAAAACATAAAAAACGCAACCTTAAGGTTTTGTCGAGCTGTAGGATAAAACTCAATCCGTTATTATGAAAACGACCTTGCCAGGTTATGGTTTTCGGAATCGTCGCATGTTCTATTGATCCACTCCACTTACATGATATCAAACACCATTAGGTCATTACCCACTGCTATTGGGGGGGGGGGGGGCTCCATACCATCGGCTAGTTCAAATCGCCGAAGGACACCTAGCAACTATGACCGCGGCGAGCTACGGGTGACTGACACAGATATGGCTCCCGCGGGGAACTTCGGGGCGGTGGTCCTTGGAGTCAGCTGACACCCAGCATGTGAAAGGTGGATAAGGGTATTTGGGATTGAAAGAAATAGAATAGCAAAAGAGGAGACTCTAATTCCCATTCATATCTCTAACCGAGCCAGGGTTGCGCGGAGAAGATTACCGGCTTCCTGCCCCAAAACTCTCGTCTACAACAACGAGAGTTGGTTGGTCTCATTCATTCATTCATTCACTTATCGTTGTTGTCGTTTCTGATTTCCGCGTACGCATCTATGTAGTTGAGCCACATACACTCCCTGTAAAAATTCGCGAACACGGCGGAGGACTCTCTTGGCGATACAAAAGTTTGTGCCGCCTGGAGAAATGGGAGATTCCCCATTATGTTGGCGATGCATTCCCGCTATGGTGCGTATATCGGACAGTCTATCACGTAATGCTGGACTGTGTCGTCACCGGTCTTGAGGTCAGGATCTGCGACCTATTTAGTCTCGCCCAGAGGTGACATTGTATTACAAAAGTCATGAAATATACTTTCTCCTCTGCTCTCCCCAGTTAAAGTTACTTCCCGCCGGGCGACATCGAGGCCAATGGCGGACGTGACAATAGACTGCCTTGCAATATGAATGTAGCCTGTGCTAATTAACCAATACTGTGCTCTCATTGACTGAAATCTGAGTGAGGAAAATAATTAGTCATATATGCTTCATTCTCACCGTTTAATGAGATATTTTTTGAAAATAATTATTTGTTCAATAAAGAATGTGGAAAGATTTTCTATGTTTTGCACAAAGTGTCACCTTTTTTTGCCGTCTTAAGGTCTTTGTGAAATACAGGCGAATTACAAGTGATAGAAGTACATATTGACCAAGAGAAAAAGTAATCGCCTACACTGGAATTTAAAATTTAGTTAGTAGTCGTGCGAATAATACGGAAACCATGTAAGAACCATCAACAAGATGAAGATTTTTTGAGTACAAAACGTGTATTATTTTCTTGCAGCAAAATGAAAAGGGATTTTTTCATTCAAGTATTACACAACTTGTTTTTGCCTTACAGGGAATATCAGTTGAGCAGATAAAGCAAATTCTCCAATCGATCCAATCGTCCGTCCAACAGAAAGACGAGGACATGATTTGGGCGGACAGCTGTTGCCTTCAGATGACGTCAAAGCAAGGTCCGATGTATACATTTCAAACGGAGAATCCCCTTGTAAAAAAGGACTGGATCACTGAATTGCGCCTAGCCCAGCTGGCTCTGGACCCCAATAACTCGCCTTCCTGGGAGGTACCCGAGCAGGAGCACCGGCCTAGCACCAAGATGCCGCTTTTCGTCAACTCTCAAACTGTTTACAGCTCCCACTATCCGTCTGAAGTAACTTGTGGCTGTTACTATACCACTCAATCAGCAAAACCAACACGAAGACACTCCTCGAGGCATCTTCAGAGCTATCTCTGGATCTGTACGGACAATGGTGTCTCCAGTCACATCACGGTTTTCTCCCAAGCAACTTCTACCACATCGTCATCGACTTCCTTGAAGAAGACGTCGACATTCGATCTCTTTGAGACTAAAGTCACAGCGATCGAATTCGTTAAGAGTCAGAGTAATCACAGTCCTGACCTCATATTTCTGGGGACTAACTCTCATAAAATAATAATTTACAAAGCAGTCGAGCCGGAGAAACAGGAGCAGGTGGCAACATATCCAACACCGGGATCTGTCATTCAAATCAAGTGTCATGGTAATAACATCTTCATCGCTTTGGACACAGGTGAGTCAGACTTTCTAGATGACCAATAGACCGTTTAACCTTCTCTTAATTTTTATTCCGGGAGAAAATCACCGACTACAGAGACCTTGTGATCTTTGAAATACGCAATTCGCACTTACAAGTCTTGTCCCCACAATATAAAATGTGGGGAAAAGAAAAAGATGGAGATAAGGATTTGATTTTCTTGAGATAGAAAGAGAATGATTTTAGAGACCATGAAGAAGTGCTTTTTGAATAAAGATTTCCTCATTCTTCTAGGATTTTAATATATCGAAAGAAAATCATTTTTGAAGATAGTTGATATTTTTTGCGGAAAAAAAGTCCTTACAAAAAAATTTCGTTTATACGTACACTTTTCACAGAGATGTTTTATGAGTAATTAATGAGAAAACGTAGAATCCTAAATCTTTTGAGGCACATGGCATTTCGGAGAAATTTTAAGAAAAAAACGAAAATTTCTCTCTAACTGTATAAGTGTGGAAAATCAAGTAACAATTCTTTCCATATGCTGAACCAAAGCCATTGAAAATTTTTTTCTACATATTAAATCTCTCTCCAGGTAACCTTTTAATCTACAAAAGGAATCAGGAGGATCCTCGGAATTTGGCAACGCCGTGTCAAACATCTCTGGGCCGTGAACCAATCGCCAGCCTAATGCCCATCAATGCGACAGTGTACGCCGCATGCGGTAAAAAAGTTTGGGTCCTCTCAGGCTCCACGGGGGAGGTCCTTAAGAGCTTCTCCGTGCAACACGAACACCTCGGCAATGTCAAACTCATGGCACACTCCGGGGTTGGTCTCTGGGTCGCCCTGAAAAACTCCTCGACAGTTTGTCTCTACCATACCGAGACCTTCAAGCACCTCCAGGATATTAACATTGCCTCCAACGTTCTTAGGGTCACGAAAATATCAATTTTGGACAGACTAGGAACTCCAGGGGAAAACGGTGGTGAACCGGCCTCGGTTACAGTGACAGCTCTTATGGCATGCAAGGGCCTCCTGTGGGTCGGCACTAACGTTGGAATAAGCCTGACGATACCTCTTCCTCGTTTGGAGGGGGTTCCCATAATAAGTGGTCGTGTAAACATAAGCTATCACGCCCACTTTGGACCAATAACCTTCCTCTTGGCCCTTCACAACACCAACATCAGCCATGCCAAAGAGGAACTCGAAGTTGAGGAGATTAAAGGAGGAACCGAGGAGGAGATGAACAAGAACAGAGTTGATAAATTGAAGCAGCAGTTGGCGGGGAGCCCAGTCGCCTTGAGACGAAAAAAAAACAGGGAGAGTGACTACAGAGGCTCCAAGACTCTGCCGAGGGGTTGGGGAGGAAATTTCTCCGGCCAGAGTGCATTCCCAGGCAATTCACTGAGCAACTCTTCCGGATCTTCTGGCGAAAATTGCGATGTATATGGACTCTATGAGGAACTCATGTACTTGAGGGATTATGAGAATGACAACAATTCAGGGGTTGACACCATCTACGAGAGCTTGAGGCGCTCTGACCCGGAACTCGGAGGCGTTCCCAGCAAGGTCAATACCCTCGACAGACGATTGAAGATGAAAATCACGAGGCCGAGGTCGCTCGATCTCAGCAATTGGTCTGTTGATTCGCATGCGAGCTCTTTGTACACCTCCTCGGGATCGGAGGAGAATGTGTCCAAGGGAAAGCTTTCTAGGAATGGATCATCTGTCGGCCGGAGCCGTGGCCGGGGCCAGGGCCAGGGCCAGGGCCAGGGGAGAGAGCCCGACTTGGCATTTACGGCAGGGGTGAAAGAGGAGGATAAAGTCGGTAAGGGATGTGGTGGAAAGGCGACAGGGCAGAGGAAATTACTGGTTATTGATCAGCCTAAGAGGACTGTTCTCACACTGATGGGAGGTAGGGGCTATGTTAACTGGCGACAACTCGGTGCCGGCCAGGGAAAAGGGGGAAGAGAGCCTAACAGTAATGATGCACATATTGTTCTTTGGGAGATGAAGTTGTAGTGGATGGGGAGGGAAATCGAGAAAAATTTGATCGTCATGGTAGTTATTTTCGGAACAAATGGCCATGATGATTTTCTTACTGTTAATAGTTTTCGTCATAACGGAGAACATTACGAAAAGTGCTGAAGGGTCGCATTGGGGATCAGTCAAGAGGGCGGAAGATTTCCGGTGGTAAACACTTTTCTTGAATCCGTTTTGACGCAGAACAACAAAGGATTTTGAGGTTAGAATCACACCTTTTTAGTGATCAATAATAGAGATGAATCAGTATTGATGGGATTTTTTCCACTAATCACGTAAATTGGGTGTGTTTGATAATCTGAGAAAAAAAATACTAGAGTAGACCGATAATTGGAAGATCGTGGGTACCATGACATATGCTCATTGAAATCTGAACATGAGCATTTGCCTCAAAAGTTACAAATCTTTTTTGTACTCCTTCAGGATGCTTAATTAACGTGCCAATTGACAATAATCACAAAAAATTTGTTTAATCATTCGTCACGATAAAAGAAAAATTATCTCGTTAATGTGAATGCAATTTTATTTAATGGCAAAAGACATTCCTAATTTGTTAATCACGTGAACAGAGAGGGATAATAAGGGACAAGACCTTTTATTGCAAATCGCCAAAGAAAAATAGAAACCGACGAAAAATACTTGTATTTGCGATAAATTATTGTTCATTACAAGTGTACTGAAGGAAAAAATTCCTCATGAATTTTCTGATGGAAACATTGATTTTTTGTTGAAATAATCGTTAATAAACCATGGATATATATTAATAATGGTCACATTTTTTGGCCTTGTTAGTTATTAAATGGAGATATTACTATTAAAAAGTGTTTGTAACATTTTTTGTAAATGAGAGAATAGCTAAAAACAGTTGACGATTATTCTTCTGGAAATTTTCGATGAAAATGTTTGAACAAATATATTTATATACTTTGTGCCACTGTTTTTTTCTAGGCAAAATTTGTAGAAAAAGAAGTAACAATTAATCACCTGGAAAATGACCTCCGTTAGTTGGTATTTAATTATTATATTTTTGTGATAAGAGAATGTAGAAAAACTGGGAACGATCAATATTACGAATGTCAACCCCTGTTAAGTGATTGAAATGAATGAATCGACTTTACGAGAAAAACCGATTGAGAACATCGATCTGTTTTCACGTGGTGAGTGATGATTTCACTTCATATCATGTATATTATACATAGGATTTTATGTATATACATATTGCACTTAAGGGCCAACAGATGCCATTGTAAAGTTCTCACAAAGATGTTAATTTACTTTTTTTTCTTCATCAATTATTTTTGATTTTTTGCCTGTAATTCAAACAAACGTCATTGAGATATCGATAATTAAAATGATTTTTCATCGAGAAAAACTTATTTTTCTTGTAGTCCTCACGCTCTCATACTCCTCATACTCACTTATTCCTCAATTTCACATGTTCTTCTTTATGCAAAACATAATTATCACCTGACCAATCTACTATAAAATACATTATAAACCGAAATCATGGTGTTGGCCTTGTTTTACAGCTCATGTTTATTAGAAAAACGCGAGATTTTATAATGGGGGGATTTACTATTTATTCTCAAGCCTAAAGAAGAACCCAAAATGTTCTGTAAAAATAAAATTTATATTCAATTTTTATGTAATTCGATACGAGGAAGCTCAGTTACTAGTTTACAATGCACTTAAAAGCGGTAAATTCGTTATGGGTGGTATTGATGACATCATTTTAAATAAGAAGCTCATATGAGAAGTCGATAATCGATTTGTGAAAAAGTAAAGGCAAAAGCCACATCAAGGCGGCGGTGCTAGTGATACACACATAATATGAAGGATTGTTGAATGAGTCCTAGCTTGTATGCGTGTATGTGAGCTGTGACCCAGGAAAAAGGGAAAGAGAGAAAAAGGAGAATGTGTGAATTTCGTCGCAAATTTCACTTTTCAAGAATTTTATGCCTCTTTGTCCACCAGTATAATGAACAAATGAGACCTCCTATGGAATACAAAACTCTTCAAATCAAAGGTCTTGGAATTTTCTAACCTGGGAGAGTGACCGTTGAATTTACTTTTGTCCCTAAATGATGAGTTTTCAAGGAACAGTTTTTCTGTAATGTATTCTGGACGATAATAAATTTTGATTAGGACTCAACTGCTCGACATTTACCTTTCTGACAGAGATCTTTCTCACGCCCATTAACTTATTGGTCCCTTGTTCTTTGTCCTGTCATTTCGGTATTTTCAGACTTTTTTCTGAAATTTTATATGACGTTAGTATTAATTCGAAAGCCATCAACAGAAATAGTAGGTTATGAGTACCGTCTATAACATTCAGCACCAGCACCAGGATATTATAACTACGGCCCGAGGGATTTTTGGTCGCGGTGCATTGGCTTCTGATCCGAAATGGAGGTTAGTTATATTGCCGGACGGAAAAAGGTGAGCAACTCGGGTGAAAGGTTTACGTTTTTATAAATATTGTAAGAACTAGCAGATCTATAAATTGAAAATTCATAACCTCATTTTATATTTTAAAAAATTCATCAAAAAAGGAGTTTCTAATCCAACTGAATTGTATCTTTTTTGTGAGCAAAAAATCTTATAATATTGATGTGACGTATGAGAGTTAGATCGTCCACTGCAGTGATCGGGGAGGATCTGACAGCGAAGGAATGAATAGCCTCTGAGCTTTCACGAATGATAAATTCCTGAACTTGTAGGAGTACACGTCTTTACTAATCTTTCCTAATCTACCGTGAGCTCGTCAGGGAAAAGGAGCTCACGGTATATTCATTGACTCGGGGAGATGAGGTGACAATAATGTTAGTAAACACCCGTATCTTAAAGAGCCAAAGAATGTTTTCATAATGGTTATATCATATCGAGATACACGGTAGCGTATCGGCCAACTACTCGTATCATACGCGAAAGATTGCCGAAAGCTACCAAGTATCTATACACCACACAACTTCTCCTTCCACTACCTCCAGTCCCTTTTTCTTAGTTAATAAACTTACGCGATAATTTTGATGAAAACTGGCCTTAGTTACATTATATAAATCGCGTATAAGCTTTCCACTCATCCAATTATCGGTTTTATTTATTGAATATTAACGAAGATATGGACATAACAACGAGCTATCATGCACATTTCTCGAGTTTTGGAGTGAAACTTCTTTGCGCTCGTTGGGCTGTAATTCCAATCTCGTATGTAACGAAAAAGCGTCAGGAAAAGCGAGGGGATGGCACGCGTGGTGGGGCAGTCGGACGGAAAGAGACATGGGAGAGAAACGAAAACGCGATAGATTCGGAGTAGGAACAGGGCTTATTTTGTTAATATGATGAACAATACTAATAAAACCTTTTTATTAATATCGGAATAGTTTACTGGAAATTACCAATCTAGTGGCATCAAATGCTTTTTACACATTTGAAAATCATGAAATCTCCGGTCTAACTTATCCTTCAGTAAAATTCCCGAATTTTAAGCTGTACGAAAATGAGAATTTCGTAATTTATTTAAATATATACTCTAATATGAATATTGGAGATCAATTTCCTTGATTTTTCAATGAAGTCGTAAATTTCATGATATTTTGTCCTAAATGGGCTTCGGTGTCACTATTCCCCGAATTCAAAAATGCATTGACAGCAATTTCCTTGTTTTCTGTTAATTTTCAGGGAAATATGGAACAGATATTGACTATTCTATTTGGTTTCTCCACGAGATTTCCCCGAATTTTCAATGACAAAATGTTCTGAAACCTTCCTGTGTGGCTCAATAAAAATTTCCGAAAATTATCAGTAGTAATACCATGTGTGGCATTTCACGTCATATAGTATGATTTTTCACTGGTAGTTGTGGCTTCCAGCATATATCTTCTCTCTGCACAAAATGCAGAGAATTGTTTCCACATTGTGGCATTTCTCTTCACCGTATTATTAGGAACATTTTTTCAAAGTTTTTGATCAATAATGTCCAAGGAGTCTCCTCCAAATCTGTTCATGTCCAGGTAAAGTCTTTGAACTTGATTTTTTCTAATGACAGTTTTGGGGTTTGAAACGCGTACAAATTCTTTATCGAAGATTTCCATTGCTTAGCGACAAACAGGGAAACATCCGAAAAATATCCGAAGTAAAACCTTTTTACTTGTACCACGTGCCGGGATATGCCACCATTTGGTTGGTTGAAATTGGAATGAAAAAAAAATCACAAAAAATTTAGACAAAATTTTTTAACAGTCTATGGCTAAGAAGTTTCATGAATTTCATGCACATTTTGTTTAATGAATCATATATATTTCTCTATACCATTTGACATAGGCTTCCCCGGCCTCCCGCCCCTGTCCTATATTAGCCGACAAAGGTAAAAAAAATAGAGTATCTTGATTTTGTCTTCTTACTATTACTGGCAAATCGTTTGTAGAATGTAAGTCTAAATCATTTATTGTTTAAGAGTGGATATTTTTCTTATATTGATTGATTTTCGTATATCACATGAAAACTACAGCCTATTGATTCCACACGTGTGAGGTTGAGTACTAACTTACTTGCGTTAATGTCATTGCCTTAATAACTAAATAAAGTATCCTGGGAATCGCATCTTAGCTTGAAGTCATTATAGTCAATCGGAAAAATTATAAGTATTCTGATAAATCCTGGTCCATAGTTTCCCATGATAGGGTTTTTCCAAAAATTGACTTAAGAGGTTAGGTCGTCGTTGTTTTATGATAAAATTTTTTTTTTTTTCGTACGTCTTCACAGAGATTTCATGCTTTGAATTGCAGTGAAAAAGCTGTATCACGATGCCTCGAGTATTCATAAAAACAGGGTAATCGATTTTGTTTCCAAAATGCAGCATCAATCAATTCCTCTAGAGGTCACCAAGTATTACACTTCGAAAGACCTTTGCTATATTTTCCATTGTTATCATCTTAAATCGAGACCATTCTTTTTGTTGTAAGTAACAATCGAACCGCGATTCATCCTCTTCATTAGAACGATCTATGATTTCCAACGTATTATTATTCTCCTCCCGTGATAAATCCAATGTACTGTAAAGTGTTTCGTTTTGGACTGACTCAACCCCACAACTTCTCCATGAGGAACGACCATAAACCCGCTTTATTTTGACCCTTTTCATTCTGTTTCAATTTGTTACACCACTGATGACGGGACCAAGCATTGTCTTTCTCTTTTTCAAGATGTTTCCACACCTCGTGTGAGTACATTGGAATCTCTCCTGATCGGAAATGAATTTCGTACTTCGTCAGAATCGTGAGTGTTTCTTCATCGGAAATTTTACACTTTGATGGCACTTTTATTGTTGTAATGTTAACTTGTTGAACAGTATTTTTTGAAAATTGGTTTTATAGGAAATACAATTTACTTTGGAATGATAAAATAACTGGGACATACATTTAGGCTTCTACGTAGTACTGTGATGAGGATTGAGTAATAATTATCGATAAATACATGTCTGACGAAATTAAATCATTGATTAGTGCATAATGTTATCAGTTAACCCCTACATATCAATTGTTTTTGCGATTTTGGCGGGCAATCGAGAACCACCTTCATGCTAGTGGTTACAGCCAAAGAAACAAGAAAAACTTGCAATATATAAAAAAAATTTGAAGAAGCAGATATATGTTTTGATTTGTTTCAAGTAGGAGATATTAAGCCAAGTATTGTCAAAAGAAAAATAATTGGTTGAAAGGTTTTTTTGAAATAAGGGCAAAATTCGTTCTTAACCGATAAAAAACTGATATTTGCATTCTACAAACGATTTGCCATTAATAGTAAGAAGACAAAATGGAGATACTCTATTTTTCCGACCTTTGTCGGATAATATAGTACAGAGGGGGGAGGGGGGCGCCTATGTCAAATGGTATTGAGAAAAATATATGATTCATAAAAAAATATGGGCTCTTAAACGATAATAATTATAGATGCGGATTGTACAAACGATTGAGAATCGAATGAAGAAAAAAAATCAAAGTGATTGATTTTTCAAAATTTTGTCGGCTAACTTCACGCCTTATTTTGATTAATGAATTGAAAAAGAATAATCAACTCTTGAACGTTGAAAATGAAGGTACAATCACCTGCTAACGAAGTACAAATGATTCTATAAGTTTTCTTGTTCAAAACTGTTTTTTGCGGTTAATAGGATACTGTTGAGCGGGGGAGCATGCGTAGCAAGGCATTAGCTCCCACGAAATGAGCCATGAGGGGCACGGAAAGTGGCGGGGGGGGGGAGCATGCTAGGTAGCTCCACAATGTACGTACGTAGGCGTACGCACGGAATCGCGACGCTCCATCTAGTGTTCGGACTATTGACCCGAGTATGGCGAGTTCGCATGGGAATTTACATGGAGAGTAGCTATGTTGTACAGTATCCCTAGCACGTGTTGTTAGTCGTGCAGCATTTGTTGTTTATCGAGGTTATATAGAGAAGTGAGAAGTAGTATTAAATAGTGTGAATATTAATCAAAACTGTACATCATGCCTAAATCAAATGCTCAGACGTGTAAGGAATACAGAGATCGACTGCGTGCCAAAAATAAATTAAATAAAGTGAAGAAAAACCCGAAAACTACTGCTGAACGTGTCCGGGAATACAGAGCAAGGAAGAGGGCTATCAATTTACAACCACCTCCGAACCCTTCACTGGCAGAAGAAATCGAACGGACCGATAATTTGAGCGCTGGTAATGAACTTTCGGCGACGCTAAACGTTCCAAATAGAATTTTCCACGAAATGCTTGTTCCAAGTGTCGATGCAGACATCCCAGGGCCATCAGCAAGGGAGGTTGACGTGAGAGGCATAACAGTGAACCCTAACCTCCCTTACAAAGACTTCACTCGATTTAAGACTATACATAAAGAATTCGATAAAAAATTCAAGAATAATTCTTTCGGCTTTCCTTGCTCCATCTGTGATCGTTTGTGGTTCCAAGAGGATTTAAGAGCTCCAGCCAAACAACATAGTGAGATTTTAGACACCATTGCACCAACAATGAAGAGAGATGAAATGAAAATTTGTAACACTTGCCTTCGATCACTCAACACTAATTCTATCCCAACATTGTCAGTATATAATGGCTTCTCATATGTACAAATACCTGCCCATCTTCCACCCCTCGATTTGGTATCAGAAAGACTGATATCACCGAGAATTCCATTCACGCAAATACGGCGATTACGGCATGGAAATGGACAACATGGAATATATGGACAAATCATCAACGTTCCAGTTGAAGTGGACTCAATGGTGAAACATCTTCCACGACATCTTGATGACGATCATTGCATCAATGTGCACATTAAGAAAAAGAAAATTCACAAGTCCAGTCATTTGAGTGGTCTCATCAACAAGAGAAAAATTAAGGCTTGGCTGCAGCATCTAATAACGACACCACTATATCAACTGTATGACATCAATGTTGATGATTCATTTTTTAACAGTAGAGCCAATCAGGATCAGATACCCCAAGAAGAAATCAGCGAAGAAATTCCCATCGAAGAGAGTCTGTTTGCTCAACAACAGACTTTGCTTTGGAATGATGACAAATATTTGCGTACTGCACCAGGAGAGATGAATGTTTCACAAAGTTTACTCTTTGATGAACACGCTGAAGAGCTCTCATTTCCGTCAATCTATTGTGGCCAATTTCGAACCTTCAGGGAAGGAGTGCGAGTAACACCCTTCATGATGGCGACAAGTGAATTGAGGCGTTCTGATCGACGTGGAGTTGCACCTTACCACCTGCTCTACATGGCTATGAAAATCATGAGAATGAGAGTTCGTGATAGTTTGGCTGTTGCATTTAAATATATCGGAAAAGATGCAGCCATAACTCGCCTGCAGGTGGAATCGGAAGAGTATGTAAACGATTGTATCGAGAGTAATCTCGCTTTTCTGCGTACTATCCCCAATTCTGCTTGGTATTGGGCGGAACAAAAAAGGGATCTCTTTGCTATGATCCGACAATTGGGGAAACCAACCATATTCCTTACTGTGAATGCCAACGAGACCGGCTGGGAGAAGCTATTACAAACTTTATATAAATTGAAACATAATGGAGCGGAAATATCAGCACACATTGCTGCACAGTTGAATTTCATTGAAAAGGATACCCTAATTAATGAGGACGCAGTGACTTGTGCTTTATACTTCAACAAATTGGTGAATGTGCTGTTGACTATTTTGCAGTCTAAGAAGAATAGCCCGTTTGGCCAGTATCGTGTAGCCCATTATTTTAAACGAATCGAATTTCAACATCGCGGGAGTCCTCATGCTCACATTCTTCTTTGGCTAGACAATGCACCAAAAGATCCACTTGTGAGTGATAAAGAGAAAGCTATAGACTTGATTGACAAATTATCTTCAGTATCGCCGAGTCAAGCATCAGGAAATAAAAGGCTTGTATCTCACGGACATACATTTACGTGTTATAAGAAAATATCAGCGAACGAACCACAAAAATGTCGCTTCGAAGCTCCTTTCATGCCATCTAGGAAAACCACAATCTTGACACCTATGCAACAAACTGCGGATGGATTCAGCAGATACGCCGAGCGATATAAGGATATACGAGTCAATCTCGAGAATAATGATTATGTAGATATGGATACCTTCTATGCAGAAAATCGGATCAGTTCTGATAAAGATTATGAGAATATATTGAGGGCTGGAATCAACCGACCGCGAGTTTTTGTAAAAAGACAACCATCTGAAAAATGGATCAACGCGTTCAACCCCTTCATTTTGAATGTCTTGAAATCTAATATGGATATTCAATTCATCACTGAGGAATATTCATGTGCACAATACGTTGTTGAATATGTTAACAAAAGCAACAGAGGGATGAGTAATTTACAAAGGCAGATTATAAGGATCATGGATGAGCACCCGGAATTTGACATCGTCGGAATCATCAGAAAAATGAGTGTAGATGTTCTCAATACCGTTGAAATTTCGAGTCAGGAGGCTGCGTGGTACTTACTACGGGAACCAATGTCCAAGAGCTCAGTCTCAATTGTCTACATACCTACAGTATGGCCAATAGAACGACAGCGAATTCGGAAAAGGCAGAAGGAATTGAATGAGATGGAATGCGGCGAAGATTCAACTGATATATGGAAGGAGGACTGGTTCATTAAATACGAGAAGAGGCCTGAAGAACTGGAAAATATAACACTTGCTCAGTTTGTCGCTAATTATACACAATCTCCCCGAGGAGGATGGGTTCAAAGGAAAGAGCCACGCGTAATACGTTATAGGAATTATGACATAGCTTATGATTATAACGAGTATAAGCGTGAGATGGTCACATTACATCTGCCATTCAGGAATGAAGAAGAGCAAATCCTTGCTGACATGAAATTCATCGAAATATATGATGAACATGAACAAACGATTTTAGTTAATCGCCAGATCTTCGAATCAAATTTGGATATAGAGAAGACAATTCAAATTTGCAGAGATTTATATCGTGAGGGTAATGTTACGGATGAAGATGAAGGGCAAAATATAACAAACAGATTCCCTGAAGCAAATCCATTCGAACAACTGTATAATAATGAAAATTCAGAGGTCAACAGAGATTTAAAATTAGCTCCATTGAATCAACTCGGCGCAATTGCGAAAAGAAGAGAAAATTTGATGCCAACCAAATTTCTCAGCCGACGAAGCTGATCGACTTTGCCCTAATGGAATTCGTTTATTTCCCACAAATAACGCTGTCACAGAGTATAATCAACGGATTTTGAATGCGATTGAGGATAGGGCCGTCATAGTATCAACCGATATCTACATAGGCTGCCAAAATCATGAACAAGAAGCATTTGTACGACAGAAACTTCACAAGATGTCTCTTATTGATACTGCAGTTGGAGATATTTGTACGACCGAATGTGTCATAGAAAGCGGACAGAGTGTGACAATGATTGTTCTCTACATCACGCCGAACCAGAGAATTAACGATGTAATCAAATTCATACATAGAGCATTATTTGCATATACTACCTCCGGTGCAGCAGCATTAGGAAAAGATTGGCACACTATGCCAAAGATTTTAAGCGGTGATTTTAATGTCAATTTTGTCTTGGAAGAAACTCAACCACTTGTATAATTTTTAGAAAGTAAATTTAATTAAAAAATGAATAATAATCCCAAAAACTCAACCACCAGATCAGACACGACAAAAGATGTAATTTTCTCAAGGTATTTAAATAATTTCCAATCACGAGTTTTCAAATCATATTTTTCATACCACAAACCAATTGTATGTTTTCTTGAACATGAAATTATGGAAGTGAATGAATAGATTGTTTATAAATGGAGGCGAAAACATCAACTATCTGTTTTCATTAACCTACCACGCTTAAAAATTCCAGAATAATGAATAGTGACTTCTGTTATCGGGGAAATATTTCTAACTCATAAAACTTGCAGGGTAGGATGTGTATTCTCATTTCAAGTGCCCATCGAGATCCGTGAAGCTTCACTTCTATCGCCTAGCTTTCTAGGCTGACAATTTTTTAATTTTTCTTCGATGACTTCAATCGCTGCAGTTGGACCATCTGATTGGGCCTATCTGTTACACCTGGTGAGCCGCGATTTGAAGACTGTTCGTTTATTTGTTAGTGCTTCCACTTGAGCCATTTCTGCTGTTTGTTGAGAATGATTGGGAGTGCGTGGTAACATGCAGTGATGTGCGCACCCCCCGATGCGGAGTTTTATTGAGAAAAATTTTTAATCCTTGAAGACTGCGAGGGCTTGTACACGTAACACTGCACTTAATATCACGAAATACACTAAGTCAACACACTGAGTTTATTCACTGAGTCTCTGCAAATATAAAATCATTCTATAATCCGACTCGAAGGACCATGTATTGAATTGATTTAATACCGTGTTCCATTGAACACTCTAGAATTATAAGCTCAAGAGTTCTGACCTACACAGAACACTATTTTCAATTCTGTTACACGCCGAAGTGTTTTTTGTGTGGCTATTTTTAATAAGGGGGTGAATCACACTCAGGATTCTAATGAATATTAAATTTATTTTACAACAAATACAATTATTTGAAGACCTCCGATGAGGTGACTATTTTGGGAGTTGGGATGATACTGAGGAGTGGTACAAATTATCGAGACAACATGGGAAGAAAAGTGCAAGGGATAAAAAAATGGAAAGGAAAAATTTCCAGAACTGCCATTTATTGGCGAGGTGCAATTAGAGAGAGGAAAGAGAGAGGTCAATATCTCTTGGAGACGATTCCCCAAAAACGTCTGTCTGGAGGAATCGATGTACGGAATCATAAAATAATTCAGAAATTGAAAAAGTAAGGACGATTATCTCCAGAAGTGCATTTTAAATAAAAATAGGTAAAAAAACTTTGTAAGTTAAACGGTTTTATGTTAAACATACGTTGAAATGTTTAAGATAAATGTACTAAAAACCAAAAAATAATAAAATAGATACAGTCGTGGGAATTATAAACATATGCATAGACTACACTAAAATAAAACCGTGGAGCACGTCAATTGTCTACAATCGTTGATTAAAATGTTTGTTTTGTAATGTTACACTATAATTAGGCAGTTGTTCAACCGACAACGATGGACGTGTGATAAGTAGGGCTAGAATGTAGAAACAAGCTGGCAAGCTCGATTATAAGCGAGTTTTAGGGTTTTATAGTGGTGAGCGAGTAGTACTTTTATCATATGTTTTGTCGATTAAAGACAAACCGCGAGCAGTGAAACGATTCCTCGCCACCCAGCAGTGTGAATGTCCAACGATAAACTAGTTGAAAGATCTCTTTTATTTACATGGAGTGTATCACTATTAGAATGTCCATGAGCAAGAAAATAGTAAGTAATTTCCTCACCGTCTGCGGGCCAACTGCCTAACGACGAGTTAAACGATTCTTCTATCGCACATTAAGTCGATAATTCGTAGACAATTGACGTGCCCCACGGTTTTATTTTAGTCTAGTCTATGCATATGTTTATAATTCCCACGACTGTATCTATTTTATCATTTTTTGGTTTTTAGTACATTTATCTTAAACATTGCAATGTATGTTTAACATAAAACCGTTTAACTTAAAAAGTTTTTTTACCTACTTTTATTTTCTAGTTTTTAGTTTTTATTTCGCATTCTGTTTAATTCATTTAGTGCTTCATTATTGCAAGGTTTCTTGCCCATTAATTTATTGCAGTCCAACTCCTCTATACGTAGTCCCTGCAAAGATCTTACTCTACTAAGGGTCACGTAGGCTTGACCTTCTTCAAACAGTTTCGCACCTAAGTATACGACTGCGTGATCCACAGTGCTGCCCTGCATTTTATGTATTGTAGAAGCCCATGATAGTAGTAAAGGCAACATTCTTAAATATTGAGGTTGTATAGTGCACTGTATTCTTCTTGTCACGCCCTTTTATTTGATACCCATATTGATGGGATTGATAAAACCTACATTATCCGCCATTATGTAGCGGCCGCCATCTTGGATTTCAATTTTTTATAGTATATTGTATTCTGCTTGTTGAGCCCTTTCATTTGATACCCATATTGAGGGGATTGATAAAACCTACGTTATCCGTCATTTTGTAGCGGCGGCCATCTTGAATTTATAATGATAATGAATAAACATAAGTGTATTGTCACCAAAATCCAAAGTGTATACAAAATTTCAGATTAATCGGTTGACAGAAAGAGGGTGATATTTGAATTACTAAATTTGACCCAAGAATAAATAATAAATAAAACAAACGGGGTGAGCTAAATAAAACCGTTTAATTAAAAAGGGTCCCGAGTTCAAGAAGGATGATGGAGGGTATTTGGATTTTATTGTATGTCTAAAATAGTGAAATGGGCCATCATAAAGGTTTACAAATCTGGCTGGGAAAAAAAAACTATTTGAATAAGTATTAAGGAAATTCTTATATATAAATTGAATAATTTCATTTTCAAAGTGAAAATTAAGATGTCGCTTGATTTGATACGCAACAACCTTCTTGCCTTACTGTACAAATATTTCATAAAGTACCACACAATTGCATCAGCGTTGGAAAATTTACTCGGGTCTGCATCACGTTCGGATCAAGTTAGACCTCATGTATAATTAGGTACTGATTCGAGGAGTGGATGAGAACTTGAAAGAACAAAAGGTTGGGTAAGCAGAATTATCAGGATGCATAATTGCTGTTGTAGGGATTTGGCGACAAGCCGCAAGTGGTCTCAAATGAGAAGTCGGAGGTTAATGAACGTATTTTATTTTTAATGTATTAGACTAATACCTACAGGGTGAAGCTTAACTCAAGGCGGATTCTGAACCGGCATGTTTTGGGGGTCATTCTGAACACAAAAGTCCTTTTCCACTTTTCGCTCTGACGCACCCCTGCTGAGATATGGGGATGAAAAAACGACCAATGGGGCGCGAGCGCTGCGCGGCTCTACGTCCATGTGCCGCGGGTAAGCGGTGTGCGTGCTTCCCCTTCTCCATGGGCGGACGTTCCATTCCGCTAGTGAGTGAAAGAGAGACGGGGAAAGATATTTCTCTCTCGCTCATTTGCAATTTCAGGACAATCCTTTCAGGGGCGGCAGGGGGGGGGGCGAATAAAAAGCTATTGTTATTCAGATTAGTATTATTTATTAGAATACAAGAATAATCTGATCGGACAATTGCCTGATCAGACATTCAATGTTTAAAATTGAATTCCCCACAAAAACATTTTTCTGATAAAATGTTGTAAACCCATTGGTTTACAAGATATCTGTCAAAACGCATTTTGTAGTAGAAAAATTCCGAAAACCGCGGGCATTCTCCTTGACATTCGGGAGATAATTGCTTAAATGTTAATTATCTCATGGTGCAACACGCCTACAGTACTTTGTCAAAAGATTTTTTTTATTGTAAATTTAATTAACAACAAAAAAGGTTTTTTGACAAAATCTTGTGAAAGAGCCTCTTACAAAGATAATTAACAATAAACAATAGATGCCGAATCTCACGGGGGATGGCTCGCGATTTTCACGGAATCGGGAGCAATAAACGCAAAAAAGCAGCAAACAGCAGAGTCCAGAAAACAGCTGTAGACTCTTTCAAAGAATTGAATTACAGGCCTACTCTGTTTCCTCAAATGTTTTTTTTTTATTGTAAATTTAATTTTGTAACGGATAGGGAAAGGGAAAAAGAAAGTATTTTAACGTTCGACGATTTCGGTGGCCCTGAAAAGAGCCGATTTTTTTTCAATGAACTATAGCAGATTTTTAAAATGTCCACCTCCAGCGACGATGCAAAGTCGGGCCCGAAGTAGTAAATTTACCCTCATTCACTCCAGTTCATCAGGAGTAATACTTGCAACTGCAGCGTGCAGCAGCGCAACCATTTTCTCCTAATTCGCTGGGTGATGAGAGTATAAACCATTCATTCAGCTGCTGGATGACTGGAAGGCAGGCATGTGCAGGTGCCCCGTCGGGCTGGAACCATAGATCGCTGGAATCTGGACCATTACCAGCTATCGCAGGAAGTCGCTCTTGCAGGAAGCCCAAATAGTTCCCACCCTGCCATAAAAATGTCATTGTGATGTCCTGGGGTTGAATATTACAGATGGCACTATTTATCGGCCATTTTGATCTGCGAATTTTGAAAATGTTATAAAGAGCAAAATGATAAATCAACGCCATATGGAATTTTAGAAAGTCAGAAGGAATACCAAAAAACAACAGGACAATGAACAAGGGAGAAATAAATTTACGGGCGTGAGGAAAACCATTCCACAAAAACATAGAATCAAGTGTCAAGTATTCGAGTTCTAATCCAAATTTATTACTCTCCCAAACGCGCTGCAGAAAGGCAGTTCCTCGAAAACATAGAATATAAAGACAAAGTAAATTCAAAAGTCACGGTCTGAAGTCATAAAACTCGAGTACTGTTTACTTCAAACATTTCTCTGTCTCATGTGTTTAACACATGTGAACTTTCCTTTGTCCATTGTCCTGCTGGACAGAGAATCCTGGAATTCTCTGAGGAAAACTGTGACATCACGCGCTCTCCTTGTTTCCCTCTTTCTCATATGATTTAATATGCCCCTTTCCCTTGGGCCAGGGTTGCGTGCGCCACTTTTGGACTAGTGGGGGGTTACTGGACCCAACCCTTAGAGTTTAAGACTAAGATGAGTCAGTTCTTTTACAAGCCTTCTGCTTGAAGCTTCTCTCCATTAGTTTAATTAAAGTCTACGGATTATATGTTCCAGTGTGAAGTTCTTTTCCTCAAAATTTGATCATAATAAATAAACGTGTTAATGTGCTCTCTTAAGCACTTCTGTTATTATTTATTATTGAATTATTCATTAATTCAATTGATCTCGACCTGAACCAATTAACTTCGGTGGAGTCCTCATCAGAGGTTTAGCGGCTCATGGATCCCGTTTTCAAAATCTGGCGCTCAATAATCCAAACAGCGCTAGTGTCCTGCTAGTAACTTGGGTAGGACGTAACATAATTATTGCGAGAAACCTATCACACCGGGTTAGACATTGAAATCCGACAGGAAACGCAGTATTGATAATGGGTGTCTCGTCTAGTCTTAAATAGTTGAGACTTCTTGAGCTAATATTCAAACTCACTCAAGATATTCACGACTTTTATTTTACTGTTGGTTTTAAGGTTTATTTTATACAAATATTTGTTTCGGTACAGTGGTTTTTCTTGATCACTTTCTCACTTGAAAGATAACATCGTAGTTCAACTAGAAGATAATTAAAATTGCTATTTAATACCTCTTCCGATGTAAAGAATAAGGGAGGTTATTACTTGTTCAAAGATTGAACGAGAAGTAAAGTCTAGGCTAGATTCGTTTTTGATAAAAGGCTGATGGATCAGTATTTGAGCAGTGGGGATACAATTTGTTGGATTCAAGAAAACCGAAAAGTAGGATTCTTACTGGTTGAATTTGAATTTCTCATTGCTCCCAAGAGTGGGAGGTCGTATCTTCTTTTTCTTCTTCTTCTAATTTTTTGGTTGGCTCTGACTGCAATCCTTGCGTCCGTTGTTCCCAATGTAGGAACGTTACATGTGAATGGGTGGGAGGTGGTAAGGTAGGGAGTGAGGTAATGTAGGTCAGAGGTGGGAAGGATTTGAAATAGTGGTTAGACTGATTTGTGGATAGATTTTAAGTAGTTGTGAATGAGGAAGGCAACTTTGGTGCTTGGGTGAGAGATGAGCTTTTGGATGTTGAATGAGGAAATTTTCAACTTTTTCAAAGCTTTCACAAAGGGGGTGCGTTCATTGGTATATAAGGGGCAGAACCAGAAAATATATGATAGGGTTTCGGGAAGGTGACATTCACAGAGTGGAGAGTTGACGATATTTTTGCGGAAGAGGATCTCATTGGATCTCATGCTAGAGATTGAGGAAATTTGGGATCTGTCAATACCTAAGGAGTGGAACCAGGGGGGGTGAAAACCATTGTAGAAGTGTTTAAAGTAGAGGGAGCCTTTACGGATGCTTTGGGTTCTGAGGAGTTTGGCGGTTTTGGCTTTCAGGCTCCTCGACAAAGATTCTCTGAACTCAGAGTGGGGGATGCAAGTGTTATGACAGATGCCGTTGGTAGTGGGCTCTTTGGCGTGACGATCAGCTAATTCATTACCTGGGATTCCCGCGTGGAAGGGAATCCAGATGAGAGAGATGTGGTATCCATTGAGGGAGAGATTTGAGTAGAGTTCGAGGATTTCATAGACTATGCGAGAGGAAGATTTTTGGTTTGAAAGATGGGATAGAGCTGTCAGAACGCTGAGGGAGTCTGAGAGGATAACGGAGCGTTCGATTTTAAGGGAATGAATGGTTTGGAGGGAAGTTAATAAGGCTAGGGCTTCCGCTGTAAATATCGAGGCATAAGAAGTTATCTTGTGTTTGATGACGATATCTTTGGAGGAGACAACGACTGCAAAGCCCACATAGGAGCCCTCATGTGTTTTCGACCCATCAGTGTAAATTTGGGTGTGGAGGTCAAGGTTGTTTTTAGCATTCTTTAAGGAATGGCCAATGGAAGTGTTGATTAGAGGCGGGGAATTGATGAGAGAGAACTGAAATTCGTAAGGGGTAGCTAGGGAGTGGGAGTGAATTCGGTGCTTGTGCTCCAGGAGTTTGGTGTACGAGCGATAAATGGGGAAATCGGTTTTGATGTTATGGATGTTGGAGTTTTTCCTAGAAAGGATCGAGTATAGGGAGGCGAGCTTGTCGAGAGCAGGGTGGAGTGATTGGGAGAAACATTTAGCCATATACCTATTCGAAAGTTTGGAAATACGTAGATTTAGAGGGGGTTCAGCGGCATCAGCAAGGATAACGTTCGTGGGGGAAGAATTTCTAAGACCAATAGCAAAACGGAGGGCTTTGTATTGAAGCTTGTTGAGTTTGTCGAAGTGAGAGAAGTTTGAGTACCGAAGGATGTGACTGCCATATTCTATGGAGCTCCGAATTAGACCTCTGTAGAAGGTGATGAGCTTATTGGGGTGTGCTCCATGTCAGGTTTTTCTGAGGGATTTGATGAGTGAAATAACTGTGGTACATTTACTGGTTAAGGCTGAGATGTGAGGGGAGAAGGAGAACCGGAAATCTAAGGTGACCCCAAGAAATCGGGGGGTTTCTTCGGCATGAATGAGAGTGTCGTTGATAGAGATGTAGTAGTCGGAAGGGATGAAGTGTTTTTTAGAAAAGATGATTAGGTGAGATTTTTCAGGGGAGATTTCAAGGTTTCTGTCAGATAGATGATTGGCTATGGAGTTGGTTGCTTCTTCTACAGATTCCAAAGAAGAGGAGACGTTGGAGTTGCGAGAAAAGATTACGAGGTCGTCGGCGAAGAAGATAGATTCAGCCTGGAACTGGTGGAGTTGGGCTAGGAAAGAAGTATAAATGTTGAATAGGATGGGGCTAAGGACTAGTCCTTGACCTGCGCCTTTGTCCATAGGGTAGGGGCCGTTGAGCTCATCTGGCGATACGAAGTAGAGTTGGCGGAGGGCTAGTAGGACGTAGACGAAGTCAGCTAATTTTTGGGGTATTCCTATACGGGCTAGGTCATTGTATAAAGTGAGGGGGTTGACGTTGTCAAATGCTCCCTTTATGTCGATGAAGACACATGGAGTGAATTGTTTGGATGCGAAACCTGTAAGGATTTCGGTGCTTAAAATAGAGAGGTTGTCAGCGCAGGATCGGAGTTTTCTGAAGCCGAACTGATTATTGGGCAGGACTTGTTCAGTTTCTAGCCACCACATGAGGCGGTTGGCTATTAATTTTTCGAGATGTTTCAGGGTGCAGGAAGCAAGGGCTATGGGACGAAATTTGTCCGGGGTATTTTTGGGGAGAAGGAATACTAAGAATTTTCTCCATGAATCTGGAAATGGGCCGGAGTTAAGGAGGGAGTTGAAGATGTCTAGAAGACAGTTTTTGTAGGAGTTAGGGAGTTTTTTCAAAACAAAATAGTCGATTTTATCCAGGCCTGAAGGAGAGGTGCTGTTAGTGACGGAGAGAGCATGTTTGAGTTCATGTGGGCTTAACTCTTTTTGAAGAAAGAGGTTGCTTTGGCAGGGGATGGCTGGAGGAAGGGGGGGGGATGTAGTTGGGCGGAAGTTTGGGACAGAAGTCGGAGATGAAACTCCGCATTTGATCGGCAGATTCATTGTCTTGATTAGGGATATTTGTGGGGGTATATGCCTTGCGGTTTTTAAACCACTTGATTTTTTGCCAGACTAGGTTAATGGGGGTGTATCTACTTAGGGATTCACAAAATGTCTACCAGCCTTTCAATTTTTCTTTTCTGAGGGTGAGTTTGGTAAGGGCAGATTGGTTTTTCATCGCAATGTAGTGGTCTAGACAAATGACTTTTCTGAAAAGGGATGTGGCCTTCCTTCTGAGGGCGACGGCATGTGAGCAGTTTTCGTTCCACCAGGGAGCTGAGGGAGAGGATCTGCGGTTACGTTTGTTGAAGTATTTAGACGAGTCCTTGGGTTTTGGAGACGAGGCTTGAATTGCTGACATAATGACGTCAATTAAGGATTCGTATTTGAGTTGGGGGGACATCGAATTTGGGGTATTGTTAATGAGGTTTTCATTAACTTTAAGGTAGCCTTGGAAGGCATCCCAATCTACCTTGGAGTGGTTGATTTTGTAGGAAAAACGTTTGAATTTGTCGGGAGGGACATTCACAAGAGTGGCAATGGGGTAGTGATCGCTACACATGTGGTCTTTAAGAACATGCCAAGAAGATTGGAGAGCTATATTGAGGATGCAAGAGTGAGGTCAACGCATGATGGGGGTGAGTTGGGGGGAGTGACTCGGGTGGGAGAGCCATCGTTCAGGGATAAGAGATTTGAGTTCGCAAGAGCATCTAGGAGTTCAGAGCCAGAGGGACAGGAATGAGAGCTTCCCCAAGCTTCTGAGTGGGAGTTGAAGTCCCCAGCTACGATGGAAGCGTGAGCATTGGCGGATTTGGAGAAAAGTTGAGACCATTCTGAGGAGTGAACTATGGCGTCGGGGTTTTTGTAAAGAGAGAAGATAGCTAGGGGTCCATCTTTGGAAGAGATATTAATGCCAATGACGTGGAGGTTTGGGGAGATGAGGTTCAGGTTAGGGATTCGGGTGAAGCGTATAGATTCTTTGATCGCGATGGCAATGCCACCCCCCTGTTGGTTTAGAAGGTCATCTCTGTAGAGATAAAAGCCGCGGAGGGCGGTGTGAGGATAAGAGGGTTTGAGCCAGGTTTCAGAAAGGATAATGATATCATAGTTGAAGGCAATATTTTGGAGGTCACCTAGCTTTGGTCTAAGACTGCGGACATTCCACCGCAAGATTTTGAGTCCAGGGCAGGCAAAATTAGTTGAGGTTGTAAAGTTCATAGTGAGGTGGATAATGAGTGGCGAGGAGTGTTGAAGGGTGATGCAGGGGCGGACAGGGAAGAGGAAGGAAGGTTTGGAGGGGGGGTGGTCTGGGAGGAGGATTGCTATAGGTTGTTGATTAGGTTAGAGATGTGGGCGACTTTGTTGGTGAGGCCAAAACTTTCAACTAAAGCAACGAGTTTATGGAGGAAGAAATCGAGGAAGCTTCTAATTTGGTCAAGGACCTGAGAGAGGTCGGAAGAGGGTAAGAGAGAGGGTTGGTGGGGAGGGTATCTCATTTTTGTAGGAGGAGGAAGGTTGGAATAGTTAGCACCATTTGGAGAAATAAGGAGATGGGCATGGTTAGGGAAGGAAGAGTTGGTGCTATGTGAGGTTCTTGAGGAGCTGCGGGGGGCTTTATGCATGAGCTTGTGGGAGTATTGGAGATGCTTCTCGCGAGACGAGTTTGACAAGGGTAGAGGGACGGGGGTTGAGTCTTTGGACAGTGGAGTTGGAGGGATGGCAGGAGAGCGATGAGGCACAAGGTCGGAGTTAGGGAGATGACGAGGGGTGGGTTGGAGAGTGGTTGACATTGGTTGTGTGAGCGAGGGCGTGTGTGAGATTGGGGGGAAGTGATGAGGGGAGTTAGCAAAGTTAGAAGGTGAGGGGGCAGGTAAGTGCCGGGGGGGGGGGCATTTGGGAGATTGGAGGAGATAATATGTCTAGCTTCAATATAGGAAATACCCTGTTGGGTGGCATATCTGTGTATGAGTCTTTACCTGGCTAGTTGGGGGCAGTTGTTGTCGGTTGAGGGATATCTCCCTTTGCAGTTGATGCAGGAAGGGTCCTAGTCAACTTTTGGACAAGGGGAGTTTGCGGGAAGGTTGTTGTGGACCACTTTACCACGCATATTCCGTCGCACTAAACTTTGCGATTGTACACTCGAGATATGAATGAATTTCACGACACTGCACTTCTTTATCACTAATTAAAGATGTATCTATCCCGGTAACTTGAGAGGGAACTACAAGATATTTATAGAAGAACACTAGTTGAACTTTGGATTACAGAGCAATAAAACGTAAAATCTAACTCTGTCTTCGAAGCGGTTTTTAGGGACACCGACGCTTTGAAAAAATTGGTGGAGAAATTTCCTCTGTCAACTATAAAATAACAATTTTTATTGGCGATAATAGCCTGTTCCTCTCCATTGGCCTGTTCCTCTCGTTCAATTGTTCCACCGTCCGCAGATCGGAAATTTGGACTTAAACCTCCCACATTGGAGCTACAATTCATACTGGTGGTGGGAAAACCCTTTTTTTCGGCTCACGGCAACAGATCAAGTCGTAAAGCTGTGCGACACAGCGTCCCTTCCACATGAGTCTTTACGCCAGTTAGGTAGCCAAATAACTTAATAAATTCATATTTGAAAGAATCCCTAACTGTTTGCTCGACTCTGCTGTTTCCTGCTTTTTTTGCGTTTATTGCTCCCGATCCCGGGAAAATCGTGAGCCATCCTCTTTGACAAATATCTTGTAAACCAATGGGTTTACAACATTTTATCAAAAAGATTTTGTTGTGGGGAATTCAATTTTAAACATTAAATGTCCAATGAGAAAATCGTGAAAATTAATTAGTTTATTAACTCATGGAGGATTTTGGTTTCAAGTTGAAATCTTATTATTAAATAAACTAATGGATTTAGGGTATTCCACCATTAGACATCGTTTAATAGAGAGGGAAAATTCACCCGATAATCAAGCGAAAAATTCGAGAACATTCGAACCAAGGAATTCGTCTAGAATATTCGAAAACCTTGGCTTGCTAATCAGAACAAAACAGCCCTTAGGTATATAAAGAGACTCCAAAATAGACAATTAGCTCACTTCTTTTCAAACAGTTCAACGGTCACAAGTGAATTCGCAATTTTGTCAACGAGTAATTCTCAATCGAATATATTCATTCCCTAGTCAGAACCGGACTCAATTTATCAAAGGAATAATGTTCTCTATATTTACCAAATTGTGCATCACCAATTAGAGCCTTTCGCGAATATAACTAATCATCATTTCTAGTTATTAAATTTAAATAGTTTCTCTCAACGTTCCATAGAGGGATGACAAACCATCACGCGCTAAGATGCGTCCACTCAACGGACGTTTTAGCCAGTTTTGCGTACGCGATTAACGGACGCACAAGTGCTCCTTATACGCTTTCCAAATTAAAGTAAATCTCAATTCTCAATTGCGTAACGAAGTTATCTACCGATTCAAGTACATCACCAGTGTTATGCTTAGTGAAGAGAAGAAAATCACCGTTGTAAAATTCCCTCAAAGACGTGAGGTCAGGCCTCAATTATTTTATAATAAACTCAGTGCATCCCCAATAAGACTCTCGTGTCTCGTGTACTTTTATTTTCCCCACCTATCCCAACTCGGCGCCATCTCAAACAGACATTTATTGTAGAAAATTTGATTCTCTGCAAAAAATGTCTAGTGACAAAAGGCCGTAAATCCACTTGTTCACTTCCGATTCCCCGAAAATTGCGAGCTATTTTCTGTGAATTTCGGCATCCAGTGTTTATTGTTAATTATCTTTGTAAGAGGCTCTTTTACAGGAATTTGGTAAAAGACCTTTCTTGTTGTAAATTTACAATAAGAAAAATATCGCTTGACACAATACTGTAGGCCTGTTGCACCATGAGATAATTAACATTTAAACAATTATCTCCGGAATGCCAAGGGGGATGCCGCGGTTTTCGGAATTTTTCTACTACAAAATGCGTTTTGAGAAATATCTTGTAAACCAATGGGTTTACAACATTTTATCAGAAAAATGTTTTTATGGGTGTTTAAACTATAGCTAAAAAACGCCCCCCAACTCAACGACAAGTGATCGATGAATTTCGGATACTTCCGGGGTTCATCGGGTCACTGGTCATCGGTCTCGGTCACCAACTTGAGACCCCCCCCCCAAATCAGTCTTACAACGTATCTCCAACGTACCGGTCAACGTAATTCTATAATTGCGCATTTACCAACGTCTCTCAACTACAATTAGAATACCAACGATCCAGGATTTCACACGGGTGAAACCCAACGAACTTTGTGAAACTTGTATAGCTTTTTACAAATAGTGACAATAAATATACGAAGTTTTTATAACTTAGTGTCGTGTGTCTTCAATTGCACCTCACTACACCAATCCCAATTTTTCCGACGCCCGACCACCCAAAACAACGTTCCTCAACTAAACATTGGTCCTTCGAGCCGGATCGTGCGGTAAAAAACAGTGAAAAATTGTGAAAGTGTGGTGAAAATTCAACGGAAAACCAAAAAGGACGCCAAGTCCTATAGTGAAATCAACGACCCGTGGAATATTCTGGAACATTCCAACGATAATCCAACGAGAACAATAAGTGTTTATTGCCCTTGACCCTTTGTATTCAGTGTTTACATTCCATCGGGTCTCAAATTTCCCTGACCGCACGTGCGACAATTCGGGAATGCTCGGCCCACTTCGCTCAACTTCGCCAGCAGTCCCCCACTTACTGGGACTGTGCTCAACGAGTGAGGTCGCACCCCACTCAACGTCAACTCAACGGTCGGTACAGCGCAGCGGTCGGTAACGTAGCTATATTAGTTACCAACATAGCAGATGATGGAGAGTATGAGTCAACCCAACATATCGAAACCAACGTCGAGATCAACCCAGTACCTCCAATCATCGTCAACCCTCTAGAGACCCAAGCTCCAACCACACAGGAGCATGAAGATTGGGCAAATGTTGTAGAAACTTTTCCGGCAATCAACATCTCAACTATTAAAACGAGGAAGTCCGAAATTGCAACGATGCCGTCAACTATAAGCACACCAACGCAGCTCTCAACAGGAACCGCCAACCAACTAGAGTTTCTACAGGACAGAATTCTAGAATTCAACGCAATCGACGAAGAACTGAGGGAATTAAGGCCATGATCAACAACGCTCATATTTCTCGTGAGACGGTGGACCACCTGATAAGCACCGCCAGGATTCCCAAAGAAGATTTGGGCGATCAATTCGTTTTTCACTTGCTCAAACGATCAATGGAGGCTGATACTCGCACCACGTGGGAACAGAGGCTGGGAACATCAACGAATTTCATACCTCTGCAGGAGTTAGTCAACTTCCTGGAGTCAACAGCAAGAGGCATGACTCCAGATGATCAACACGAACCAACGGTTCATCAACGGCCAAAAGAGAAAATTCAACGTGGAAAATCACCACCTCGAGCACGCGTTTATCATACCGCCGAAGCAACAGTTCAACGAAAGGAACCTCAGCATATTAAGCCTGCTGATTGCTGTGGGTACTGTAACGCCAAGCACTTCATTGGAAAGTGTCCATCATTTCTGTGGGGATACTTTTTTAAAAAGATAAAAACAGTTTGATTTCTAGTAAATTATATTATTCACAAAAAACACTAGGTTTTACAAAAACACTATACACTTAAAGTTTTCCGACACTTATTAATTGAAAACGAAAACGTCTAAATCTAACTAATCGTCGTCGAATAAACTTCTGTCACTCCTCGATTCTACTTCTACACGCGCTCTCTACTCAGTACTCTCCCTCTCAACTACTTACTACATACTAACTACTCCTCTTAACAAAAATACCCTTGGCACCCCCGATTCCTCCCTCTGGGCCTCTTCTCCCACCACCGTTATGGGGCCCTGTTTGCCATTTTCCGTCTATGGGGAATTCCCCAAACGTGGCGGAGTGGGCCAGCTGCTAATGGCCTAGGCGCCATTAGTGAGAGTGCGTGGGTTCTACCTTAATAAAATAATAATAAAACTACGTCTAAAAATCTCCGATACTACATTTCTCAGCCTCTCAGCGCAGAGAAAACTAGAGCATCTGTCAACAACACGACTATGCTACAACTGCTTCGGTACACACCTGGTGACGAGATGCAAGTGCACTAAATCTTGCATGAAATGTCAACACAGGCACCACACGCTGTTGCACATGGACCCAACAGACAGAGAGAGACCAACGACATCGACAATCAACAGCGGTCCAGAGCAACCATCAACGAGTGCGGAATCAGGTTTGAGTGTTTGATTTATTATAATTTTCATTCATCACTCAGATCATTGATCCTCACTCGTTTTCAACAGGTCGTCCAACATCAACTCAGTCAACTAGATCCAACGAGAATTCAACAGATTCAACGGCTAACAAGAGGATTTACGCCCCCCTGAGTCAAGTCGAAGAATCGACTCAACGGAATTCGAGCAACGTAGAGGACACTAAGTTCTCCCACAAATCAACGGATCAACGACTAGTGCTCTTGGCTACGGCTAAAGCCAGGGCATTCTCCAAAAGCGGATTCTACACGATCGCCAAAATCCTCATCGATCAAGGCTCAGAGCTTTCATTTATTTCGGAAAGCCTGGTTCATCAGCTTCAACTACAACGACGACATTCAACGATTGAACTCATCGGAATTGGTGGAAAACACGCATGTTCAACGAAAGGGATTGTGGCAATCACGCTCCAATCAACGAAACAGCCATTTCAACAAGTTGAGATCAACGCCCACATCCTGCAAAAGCTAACCTCACGGTTACCAACGTTCTCATGCTCATCTGCATCAATCGGATCACTGCAGCAGCTTCAACTGGCAGATGAGAGCTATTCAACACCTGGACCTATCAACATAATTATCGGAGCTGACAACTACGGGAAAATCATCGGCAACGGGATTGAAAAATCCAACGATGATCAATTAGTTGGCCAACTAACAACATTCGGATGGATCTTATCCGGTCCATTATGCAACACAACGTATTCAACGAGGACCTCCTTATCCGCGGCAAGGGGATCTTCCAACGAACAATTAACGGAGCTTCTACAAAGATTCTGGGTCCAGGAAGAACCACCAATCTCAACAAATCCAACCAACGAGCTCACACCAGACGAATTAGAGTGTGAAGAACACTTTTAACGCACTCATCAACGAGACACGTCTGGGCGCTACATTGTGCGATTGCCACTTCGCACATCAACAGCAGCGCTCGGAGAATCGAAAAGTAAAGCGCTTCGTCAACTCCAGTCGGTGAAACGAAGATTAAGCGCTAATCCTGACTACAGCAAACTCTACTATGACTTTATCAACGAATACGAAGCACTTGATCACATGCGACGTATACAACAAGTATGAGAACCAGCAACAAACTACTACCTGCCACATCATGGGGTTCTGAGGGAAGATTCGCTAACCACGAAGCTTCGAGTAGTCTTCAACGGCTCCAACAAGACATCAACGGGTATCTCACTCAACGACATCCTCCACGGGGGCGGAAAGCTCCAAGTGGATGCAATGGATGTACTCACATGGTTAAGACGACATCGACTCGTCTTCGGCACCGACATCGTTAAGATGTTTCGACAAATCAACGTACACCATGACGATTGGAATCTTCAACGCATTCTTTGGATAGACGAAAATCAACAACTTGTGACATATCAACTAACAACGGTCACATATGGACAGAAATGCTCTCCATGGCTCTCTTTGAGAGTTCTTCAACAACTCGTCAACGATGAAGGTCAACGATTCCCTGCAGCAGTGCTACCGCTAACTAAAGGCCGTTATGTCGACGACATTTACGGTGGAGCAGACTCTGAGGGAGAATTCAAAGAAATGATAATTCAACTTCAACAGATCTGCCAGGCGGGCGGATTTCCACTTCAAAAGTGGACCAGTAATCGCCCAGAGATACTCCAACAGCTCAACTTGTCAACGGGACCGGCAGGTACAGTGCAATTCGAGGAAGCAGTCATCAAAACGCTCGGATTGTGCTGGCATCCAGCAACAGATTTATTTCAATATAAATCTAGAACATTCAACTCAACGAGCTTCACCAAGAGGGTACTGCTATCGGAAATAGCTCAAATTTTCGATCCTCTTGGATTCATCGCACCAGTCATTGTTCGAGGAAAAATACTCATCCAAGAACTATGGCTGCTCAAACTCGCTTGGGATGATCAACTTCCACTCGACTATGTTCGAAGGTGGAAAGAGTTCAGGGAGGAACTCACGCAACTAAATCAACTGTCCATCCCAAGATGGCTAAATCTATCTCCAACGACTACCAACGTACAAATACATGGATTTGCCGACGCATCAACAGCTGCCATGGGAGCAGTCGTTTATCTACGAGTTCAACGAGACAACGAAACACCAACAATCAGCTTGGTGTGTGCAAAAACAAGAGTTGCACCACTGAAAAAGCTGACGATTCCACGCCTGGAACTAACCGCGGCCCTTCTGCTAACAAAAATTGTCAGCTGGGCACAACGCACATTGGAAATCAACGGAGAGACATACTTTTGGTCTGATTCTTCAGTAGCTTTAGCATGGATCAACAGCCATCCATCGAGATGGAAGGAATTCGTTCACAATAGAGTAACGAAAATCCAGGAAGAGTTACCAACAGCCGTATGGAGACATGTTGGTGGGATTTACAACCCTGCTGACTGCGCTTCACGTGGCATTTCCCCGAGTCAACTCAACGAACATCACCTTTGGTGGAAAGGGCCTGACTGGCTAGCAAAACCGCCGTCAGACTGGCCACAAAATACAACCAGTGCTCCAACGGAAGTCTCTCTTGAAGAGAGACCAGCAACAGCTCACCCAGTAGCTGCTGAAGCTAGGCAGCATCCACTGACAGAGTTCCTCAACAGATATTCTACTTTATCAAAAGTATTACAAGTCACCGCAACGATGAATCGAGCCATCCAACGACTTCGACGACAACCAACGCCCGATTCATCAGTATTAACAACGATAGAACTCAACGAAGCGAGGACATTCTGGGTTAAGGTAACACAACACCAATACTTTGAATCTGTGTTTCAGAACTTGAACAGAGATATTCAACTACCTCGCCAACATCCACTGGCCAAGCTCACCCCGAGAATTGATGATCAAGGAATTCTCAGGCTTGGTGGACGACTAAAGAACTCATTGCTTGATCCAGACGAGACTCATCCAATTATCTTACCACGACAATCTCGCCTGACAACGCTCATCATCAACGAAGCTCACCAGAAAACACTCCACGGAGGAGTTCAACTCACCATGGCTTACACCAGACCGATAACAAAACTTTGCTTGCTACCAACGGACCCAACACCAGCAGACCAACAAGATGACAACTAGAGATTACCATCAACAGAGGATTCATCACGCCTGATGAATGCGGGCGGGATGTTTAAACTATAGCTAAAAAACGCCCCCCAACTCAACGACAAGTGATCGATGAATTTCGGATACTTCCGGGGTTCATCGGGTCACTGGTCATCGGTCTCGGTCACCAACTTGAGACCCCCCCCCCCAAATCAGTCTTACAACGTATCTCCAACGTACCGGTCAACGTAATTCTATAATTGCGCATTTACCAACGTCTCTCAACTACAATTAGAATACCAACGATCCAGGATTTCACACGGGTGAAACCCAACGAACTTTGTGAAACTTGTATAGCTTTTTACAAATAGTGACAATAAATATACGAAGTTTTTATAACTTAGTGTCGTGTGTCTTCAATTGCACCTCACTACACCAATCCCAATTTTTCCGACGCCCGACCACCCAAAACAACGTTCCTCAACTAAACAGTGGGGAATTCAATTTTAAACATTGAATGTCTGATCAGGCAATTGTCCGATCAGATTATTCTTGTATTCTAATAAATAATACTAATCTGAATAATAATAGGTTTTTATTCGCCCCCCCCCTGCCGCCCCTGAAAGGATTGTCCTGAAATTGCAAATGAGCGAGAGAGAAATATCTTTCCTCCTCTCTCTTTCACTCACTAGCGGAATGGAACGTCCGCCCATGGAGAAGGGGAAGCACGCACACCGCTTACCCGCGGCACACGGACGTAGAGCCGCGCAACGCTCGCGCCCCATTGGCCGTTCTGTTCACCCCCATATCTCAGCAGGGGTGCGTCCGAGCGAAAAGTGGAAAAGGACTTTTGTGTTCAGAATCACCCCTAAAACATGCCGGTTCAGAATCCCCCTCGAGTTAAACTTCACCCTGTAGACGATATTTGACCATGGCCTCAAAAAGGTAAACCTATATTTAATATTAACATCACGCAACTATATTATCTTCACCTCATATTAACAGCGAGAATGCTCGCGAAAAACTATAAATACAATAAATTATCGAATTCTCAAATATTAATAATTACAAAACATAGTTCAATACTTTTCATGAGAGAGTATTGCAAGACTATTTATCATCCACTTTATTGCAAGGGATGCGGCGTGTCGTACGCAGAGAGACCCAAACTTATTTTATCCGTCCAATGTAATTGATTAAACTCAAAAAAAAATCAAAAATAGAAACAAAAGATATAAGATAACCCCAATGTCGGGCTAAAATCGAGTAAATTACCCGAAAGCAACATAATAAACTATAATTTCAGAATTCTCTCTGAACGGTAAAACTGACAAATCAGAACTAAAAGTTCCAAGGAATAATAAACGCAATTTAGAACAAAAATCTAGCGCAGCATAATTCGTGAAGCGGACGGGTGCCGAGAGCATAAACAAACGCATAGCAGCTAGAACGAAGGACGCGGGACATAGGATATACGGAGGCGTGACCTTGATGCGAGAAGTACTCGGAAGATTCTCAACGGCGGTGCGTAGCGCAAGCGAAAACTAAATTCCTACGGATTATCAAGGCACGTAAACCGACGAATCACACAATTGACCCATTTTTGTAGCGAAGTGTAGTCGCAATGGCCAAAGGCACAAAAATGGAATAAATCCATAAGCGATAAACGCAGAAACAATATTCCATAAAATTACCAGAAACATAGTTAACAAGAAAACGCAGAATCTGCAGATAATTCTATGTTGATTTGGAATGCATGGATGGTCCGTATCATAAATCTCATCTATGGAATATAACATATACCAAAAGGCGGATGGCACAGGACTCGAAAAATCCGAGAGACGACTAACGCAGAACCGAGTTGTTAAGAGTATCTTTTTAAATTCACAAATTTCTGAAGTTCAATCCGAACTCACGTACGCAAAATACAGGGAACATCCTCAAAGTGACGAGTATTACGTAATCCTGGCGGGACACGTGAAACGTTATGAATTCGGGGAACAGGCGTAGAGTCGCAAAGAGGCAAAAACGCATAATCTTTGGCGTTATTTAGGCTCTACCGCTCAGAGCATAACCTCAATTAACAAAATGAAGCTTCAACTATTAACCTGAGATGAGAATTTCGGGGAGTGGTTATACCAAAAAAAGCATTAAATATCGTCATTAATATAATGAAAAGTCACGGTTGTAACGTATACGCACACTGAGAATGTCGGCTGTACAACGAGGAAAAAATCCTAAATCGTCGTTGATTGGTCCGCGACGAAGTACACTGATGGTGTAGTGCTTCCTCTTCGATCTCCCGACTTTGAAGCTCCCCATAAATCTCGATGATTAGTCCTCAAAATTGAAATTTCCTTGCGCATGATCATGACGTGGTTGCGTTAACGAAGCCGGAATATAGCCGGCTCGGCCGGTTCGGTTTATAGCCGAACGCTATATAAACTTCCCGTCTTGATGATAGCCGGCTCGGTTCGGCTATAGCCGAATATTTGTAAGCTAGTTCGACTTCAGACGCCGAAACATTAAGTTAAGCCTCCAACTTATGAATAAAAGTTTCAATAATCTAATCTGACTAAATGGGTGTCTGTGTTTAATTGTTCAATTTAAACTTCCCGCACTTGTGAAGCAGAGTGGTTTTGCACTCTACGGGCATCGGACCTGCCATCTGGAAGCCAGTGAACCGGATTGGAACGTAACAAAGATAACGCAGTGATTAGCCTACGGTGGGTTACATCGGATTCCAGCGCGGCTAAGTTTGAATTTCCGCATGACTTAATTTTCATCTTCGCGACCGTATTCTCGAGATGTTCCGGGTGAGGACAAACGGAAACAAATAATTAAAAATATACTCGCGATTATAATTCAAATTATCGCTTTCCACCTACACATTTCCACGAAGACAAAAAAGGGCTTCGAAAAGTTAATCACGCAACTCGTTTTATTGACCCCAATAGTCAAAGTAAGCCGTTTCAGAAACCGCGAGACGCGTCAAAGATCCGCAATTTAAATTAAAATCTAATTAAACGCAATTAAATTTTAATAACCCTCACTTAACCATAACAAACGCGAAACACGAAAATATAATTAACATATCCGAAATTATAATAACTTCTAAACTCTAACTTTTCCCCAAAATCTCTTTTAAAATTTATTGTAATCCTGGCTCGATGGGCTCATTTTCTCTACGTACTTACAATAGAAGAAAATGTAGTATGTCTTATCAGATTCCCTCATAATTCCGTAGAAAGCTCAGCTGATACAACTGACGAGACCTTCAGAGATAGTCACTGTGATACGCTCTTCTTTAGCCATGCTGAGCCCTGTGTTGAAGCGTGTTGAATGTTAACCACCATTACCCTAAGTAACCACTGTTACAAAACAGAGCAAAACAGATCAGGAGAACGAGAATAGAAAACCTGGAAGACACAACGAGCGGGAGAGAACGAGATAACGAGAGAGACAAAGAGGACAACACGACAGATGAGGAGAACCAAAAAGCAAACACAGACACTTTGGGGATGTCTGAGTGGCAGTGGGAAATGGAGAGGAAATGGAAGAGATGGACTGAAACACAACAGAAATGGGAAAATGTCTGTGTGAACCTAGAGAAGATAATAAGGAGTGAGTTTGACAAGAAACGCAAGTAGAGGAAAAGAGAAGAGAGAACGTGAAATCCTGAGAAGAGAGCTGCGACGAGTACAAGGTTAGCTAGAAAGTTACAAGGAAAGGGCAACACAAGGGAGGATAGCAGAACAAGCTCGGCAATGGCGAATGCATGGGAGCAGGAATGCTGAAGAATGTCAGGAGATGAAACTAATGCTCAGGCAAAGGAAGAGGAAGTAAGTGCTCAGAGGGGACAGATCAGGGCAGGGTAGGGCAGATAGGAAGATAGAACTCAATGATGAGTCGACCTCAGCACATGACAATGGGTTGTCAGGAGGGTTGAGGGACTCGGAAAGGCCAGCAGGGATCGAAGAGGAAGGAGATGCGAGGTTGGAGAGGAAAATGTATTAAAATAAGAGAATTGGAACTCCAAACAAGACAGAAAAAGGAGGCAATGGAGGAATGGCTTCTGGAGAAACTGCAAGAGAAGGCAAGAGTTGAAAAAATTGAGGGATTGGAAGGAGAGTGAAGCTAGAGGACATGGAGAGTAAGATAAGAATTCTAAAGAGGAAAAAGAAGCTGAAAAACCGCCACTATATCGTATGGATAATTGACGAGATGACGGAGAGGCAGAAATTAATTCAAAGTTGGATGGAACAACAAACGGTGAAGTGTAGGAGAGCTGGAAAAGAGTGAATGTGGAGGGAGTATGGCTTACGTGGGACGAGAACGGAATGAGAATATGAAAGAATCGCACCCAGGATATAAAAAACGTAGCGAAAAATAGGGAGAAATGCGGAAAGGCAAAGCCAATAATACTACAAGAGACACATCTGGAGGAGAGACAAATGAGAAAAACATGAAAAACTGGATTCCACCTTCCAATGGTACGGTAAAGCAGCAACCAGAAAACAGAAAAGGGAGAGCATCGATAAAAGGAAAATGTCGAGGCAACTGGAAAGTAACTAAATGAAAATATAGACTAAGAATCAGAGCATGAGATGGTAATAAAAATTCCGAGAACAAATACGAGATGAGGACCGTATACAACAACCCAGCGGGGAACATGAAGAACTTACTTAAGAGTCTGAATGATAAATCAGGACTATCAGAAGGAAGGATACAAGGCAATGATAATCGGCGACCTCAACGCCAGAATTGGAGAGGAACAGAGAATAGCAGGGCGTAGCATGGCGGAATCTAATATCGCAACGAGGAAATCCGACGTGTCTGGTAGACGGTGAGGGTCTAGGGACTATACTAGACCTGGTGATAGTTGAGATAATGGAAGAAGAAATCCCAGAGTGGGTCATCAAATTACAGGTAGGGGAGCAGGAGGGACCGCACCACTTTCCTGTACTTTTGACGGTGAAGTGGAAAGAGGGGGAAGCGGGGACTGACCACAAAGATGAACAAGGAAGCGAAAAGCTGAAATAAAGAACAGAGGCAGGGGAGAGGTACAAAAGCGAGTGGGAGGACTACGGAAGGATGGGCGACAGAGGAGCGGGGGGAGAACCTGAAGAAGACCATCACGGAGACAGCGGCGAGGGTGGCGATGATAAAGGACGGAAAGATGAAAAAAAGGGAACGAAAGAATGGAATCATTGGATAATGGACAGTATAGGAGGAAGTGAAGGGAGCTATTTTAAATACTCAAGATCTACAACAAAAAAAGAAACTGGCATAACAAAATGCCCTACATCACATGCAAACGGGAGCTGAACATACTGAGAGAAAAATTGATCAGGGGCTACCTAGAGAAGAAACAAAAACAGGTGACAGCTAGCAGCAACCTAACAGATTGCTGGAAAGTCATGTCCTGGTACAGAAAAAGAGAAGAGACTCTTCTCGACTCGACGAGACACTTTAAGCAATTGTTGTAGGTGGAGGAATAACCCGGGGAAGAGTATAGGAGTGAAGAGAGAAAGGCAGAAGACGAAGAGGCCAGACATCCTACAGACGGAGGAGAGGAAAAAGGATACGAAGGAGTGCAATAGGAAGAGCAAACCAGGAAATTGGACACACAAATTGGGGATGAAGAGATGAAATACGCGCTAGAACGTATGAGGAATGTATCAGGCAGAAGACCTGAAGAATATACCCAAGGAGACAGGCAAAAAAAAGCTAACAGAAATAGTGAAACGACTACGGAAGGAGCAGAAAATAATTGAGAACTGGACGACGGCGATAATCTACCAAATACATAACAAAAACGAGCCGAACGAAGCAAAAAAACTATAAAGGCAGTAGTTGGATAAGGAAAATAAATTAACGGCGATACAGATGCGATTCAGGAAAGGGAGAAGCACAACGGAGGGTATCATGGTGTCAACCACGCTGGTGGAAAATAAGCTGAAGGTGAAAAGAGAAAAATTGTCCACAGTATTCATAGATATAAGGCAGCATCCGATAAGGTCAGCAGCGGAAAACTGTGGCAAAAATTGAAAACACTGGAAGTAGAAGTCAAGTTTCTGGGGATGACCAAGCTAATATACAAAGACACGAGAAGTAAAGTGATAACGTGGAATGGCACAACAGAAAGTTTTCGGACAGGGCAAGGGTGCCCCTAGAGCCCCATCCTCTTTAACATCTACATCAACGACCTGGAGGAGCAGCTAAGGAAAAAAGGAGAAAGATTCTCGGTGATAGGACACGGAGCAAGATTTAAGGCGATACTGTAAACGGATGACGCAGCATTGGTAGCATTGGTAGCATTGGTAGAGGAGGACCCGGATCTACAGATAATGCTAATAACAACAGAAAAGTCGTCGGACGAAAACACGATGGAACTGAGTATTTAAAAAACAACAATAATGGCGTTTAGGAATGGAGGGAGAAGGAAAAACAAAGAATGAAAGTACAAGGGAGAGACGCTAGAAGTAATAAAGGATTTCAAGTACCTGGGAGTGTGGTTCACGACAAGGAACCAATTCAACATGCAGACGAAAAAGTTGCAGAGCTTGCAGGGTGGAGGCGGAATCGATGACCCATGTCATCGCCTATAAAGAAGTCCAAGAAAAAAAATGCGAAGAAAGAGTTGCGAATGGGGGAGGGCTTGGCTGGAGGAGAATGGGTTGGAAGGACTGTTGAAAGCACTGAAAGATGAAATGTGATGTCCAAAACCCTATATAAATAGTTTTTCCTGCATTTCCCATAAATACTAACCACAGCAAACGCCTTCACTAAATAATAAATTCCACTTTCCAATAATCAATCCAATTTCATTATCGCAGAAATAAAAACACAAGGTCATCAAAAATTGGTTTCACCATACAGGTGAGTGCATTCACCTTCGCACCAGAATGACACATACCAGAGCATTGAACCTCACCGGGGAAATCATTCGCTGCCAAAATTGCTGAACTGACAGGTCGATCCCCTTTTAAGAATTGATAGTGGGAAAATCACACCATAATTTCCGCCAATCAAAAGTCAATTCGTGTAACCACCACGAACCGATCCGCTCCCCAAAATCCAAAATTGAAATCACTCTAGAAGCAACCGTCGAAGCGATAGTTTGACTTGGTGGAAATTACTTTCCGGAATCGATCTGGCATTTTCGGGCCTTCCATACTATAATTCGCAACAATGTCGATATAGTGCGCGGTGACCTATTAGATCATAGTAAATAGCTAAACGGCCGGAAGTGTACACGGATACTGGATCCTTGAATCGAAAGTAGGAAAGTAGGTTTTTCTTGCATTTTAAGAGGACTAATTCATCAGTTTCCGTGGTTGTGGACATTCTCAAAACTCTTTCAAACTTTGTTTATTAATTATAAGGGAATGGGTGAACGTGACAGAATAAGAAGTAGTCATAATAGGATCAGAGACTACGTCTAGCGTCGTCCAAATAAAACCTCAAATATAAAAATACTCAGCTTCATTCCATATTTCTAATTTAGCTTTTCCATATTTTTATATCAAAATTTCTAGTTCTTGTTTTCCGGAAATAACTCTACTATCCAATAATTGTCCTCCGACGCTGACAACGTCTCCGGACATAACAGCTAGAATTTCATGGCGCAGTCGGTAGGACCGTTCTAGGCTTCCTTTCACTCTTACCGCCAAATTTATATTAAAGAATTTTCCTCAAATATCGAATAAATTCCGTTTCCTTTGCAATCATTCATTAAATTTTTTTTGAGGTCGACTCCTTCCTACCTAGAGTAGGAATTCTTTTGTTCCTTTTTGAACAAATTCGGCTGATCCTATTGGAAAATTCATTCCTCTATTTTTCTCTCGAAAATTAAGCAATACATATTTTCAGCATCAAATGCAATAATTTCAAAAGTTTGAAAGAAGGATGTAGTCTAAATTCTATTTAAGATTTTGCTATCACACACATTTTTCTGACCTCCTTCAAAACGATTTTTCGATGGCTAATAGTTGTGTCAATATGACCTATACAGGTGATTCAAATGCCAGAGTGCAGCTTATCGGGAACCATGAAGATTACATTAAAGCATGAGATATCGCTAGTAGTATACCAACTTTTTCTGGTACCTCCCAACACGCTTTCCTAGATGAATTTGAATAAGCTGTTAGAGCAAATCTATCATCGATTACTACTGAAAATGGTAGGAAAGAGTAGTACATTCTTCAGATACTGAAATGCCTTCTACCGCCCGCTAAGTTCGCTGTAGCGAACAAAACCCTGAACTCCGTTGAAGATATCCTTAAAATCCTTGTCAAGCGATTCCGAGGTCAATACGATTTCACTCATTATGTTAACCAAGTCTGTGGTCTATGCAAATACGCAAACGAACCCCTAGAATGCTTCTTAGAAAGATTGGCAGCTTTGGTTCAATTTGGGTTGCGAACACTCGAAGGTGAAACAGAGAATAAGAGAGGTGTTCTGGAAGAATACCTGAACAATGAGGCTCTGGCCAGGTTTAAAGAGTATGCAACACCTGGAGTTAAGGATACGATACGACGGCAGAAATGTAAAAAAATTGACGATGTACTGAGGATATTCGATTCAGAAGAGTTCCGACCGAGTAAGACCTTGCCTGCACCTGAGATACAAGATCAAAATCAATACCGGTATGTGACGGAGTATCCTTCAGTCGGCATACACAATGATATGTCGGCGAACGAACCAACACCGCATTCATTCAAGGGGTATCCTCACGTACAAACATCAAGTCCTCGATATGCAGTCCCTCAGCATCACCAGGGACGTTATGGTAACACTCCATCTTTTACACCAACACCTGGTAGAGGCTATGGAATCCCAGGATTTCAAGTTAACTATGACGGGAGGAATCAGGCAGTCAACAAGGATCTGGTAGCCTCGCTGCTGCAAGATTATCTGCCTCCGAAACGTCCGCCCGGATCGTCAAGGGGATCAGTGAACCTGGAAGCACCTTTATCCAGGGGTCCATTCTCCCCACCCCGCCTCAACGGAGGTAACGCTATCGCCATGGCAGGGGCACCAGATGAAAACCAGGCTCTCCAAGAGCTACTCCACTAGCTCGAGCGACAACAGTCCAATGAAGATTTAGCCGATGGAGCCTCAGTTGAAATCAGTCTTCACCAATTAGCTGCAATCTTGACTGGATCCTCACAACCACCAAAAGAGCCTGCTCCTAGGAGGGAGCAGAGGAGTGAGCGACGAAATGATGACTTGGCTGAAATAAAGCAGTTCCTCCAAACTCTAGTGCTTAAGATGAACCAACCGCCCGCCATACCCAACCGATCACGAGATAATTCTCGGGAACGAGGTCGGACAGATTATCACCAGAGAGCTGCGGGAAATCAAAACCCACAAGTCCTGAACTCAACTGCAACACCTAGAGTTCCCATCCAGGCTTTAAACGAGTACCTGACTCGTCAAGCGGGTGCGATGACGAGCGACCAGGGGCAAAATCAGTACCATACTCTGACGAGCACCCACCGCAAACACCAATAGAAGAGATGGTCCTGTGCGGCCCCATACTAGGTCCGCATATCCGGATCCAAGGTCCATACCTGAACAATGAGGGGATCAGTGCCCTAGTGGATACTGGGGCTTCTATAAATCTTATAGCCATACAGTCATTACAACCAGAGGTCCTCGTCGATATAAGAGAGACTTGCAAAATTGTGGGGCTCTCCAATGATGTGATGGAATCGTTGGGAACTGTAATGCTGCCCCTTCACCCAAAAGCAAAAATCAAATTCCATATCATACCTCACCAACCTGGCGGATATGGAGCAATTGTTGGTGACGACATGATGAACAAGCTGAAAGCGCATATATCCTTCAGCACACGAACCATTACGTTCAACATATCTCCATTACAACCTCTGCATATGTGTGTCCCGAGTTGTCCCACGAGAAAAGAGTGTAGGATATCTCTGACCGGCGGCGGACCCAGAATTAACTTACGAGTTAAAAACTTAGTGGGGAACCCACAACAATTCTTGATAGACACCGGAGCGGGGATAAATCTCATCGAGCGGCGCGCAATTAAACCTGGTGCCACGATCGAACCACCAATCGTGAAGTATCTAACGGGGGTAACAGAAGACGCATTGCCAACTTGTGGTTTGATTCGCCTCAGAATTTTAAGGGCGGAGGTCTCCTTTCACTTAATTGATAGCGAATTACCAATGCAAGGATCGGGACTTGTCGGCTTAGAATTTCTTATTCAGGAAAAGGTAGACATCAGGTATCTCCAGAGGACAATAACCACCGAGAAAAGACCGAACCTACCCATTGATTGGTTCGAGTATCACCGACCATACGGACCCAACATAATTCCCACCAGAACGCACATGGTCATAGAAATTCCAATAAAAAACCCAGACTTAGAAGTTGAATACTTACCCAAGGTCGATACACCTCAAGGGATATATCTAGGCCGAAGTGCGGTGACAGTCACAAACGGAATAGCCTATGCAGTAGCCATCAATACCACTGAAGATCCCATCGAACTCAACATCCCCCCACAACGGATAGAACCATTTGATGAAGAAATTTACTGCCCTGGGACCGATGTCACAGTTTGCAATATCGCAATGTCACCAGAGGAAAACGAAAATTTACACCCAAGAGCAGCTGACATTGTTCGAGCGTTACCTGAACAAGAGCTCAAACCCTTTGAGAGGAGGAAAGTGATTGACTTGATTAGAATATTTGATGATCTCTTTCACCTCCCGGGAGATCAACGGGGGAAAGCTAGACACTTCAAATGCAAAATCCGTACAACAGACAACAAAGCTATCCACAAACGACAATATAAATTTCCTAAGCAACACAAGGATGAGATCAAGACTCAATGGAAGACATTGGAAGAGCAAGGGATCATACGGCCGTCTGCCTCGCCCTACAATTCTCCGCTTTGGATTGTCCCGAAAAAGGCGGACTCCAGATGGAGGATGGTGATCGACTTTCAGGCTTTAAATCAGAAGACCATCGGAGACTCCTACCCGTTGCCTGACATCTCGGAAATCTTATCACGGCTGGGAGGAGCGAAATATTTCAGCGTTTTCGACGTTGCAAGTGGTTTCCACCAGATTGAGATGGATGAAGCAGACAGCGAGAAGACTGCCTTCACGGGTCCCGACGGACACTACGAATATGTCAGAATGCCGTTTGGCTTACAAAATTCCCCACCGATCTTCCAGAGGATGATGGACCAGACTCTCGTAGGTTTGAAGGGCACGGAGCTTTACGTGTATATGGACGATATTGCTGTCTACTCCAAAACATTTGAAGAACACGTCCATGGACTCCACAACCTGTTTGAATGTCTTAGAGAGAAGGGGCTTACCCTCCAACCGGACAAATGCAAATTCTTCATGAAAGAGGTAGCCTATTTAGGACATATCATCGATTAAGAGGGGATTCACCATGATCCCTCCAAAGTTAAAGCATTAGTGGAAATGCCCAAACCAATGAATCAACACGGGATTCGAAGATTCCTGGGTTTCAGCAATTACTATCGCAGATTTGTTAAAGACTATGCTGAAAAATCGGAACCTCTGACCCGACTACTGAAGAAGGATTGCCAGTACCATTGGAAAACCGAACATGATGAAGCTTTCAAATTTCTCAAGCACGCCATTACGGAAGATTCCCTGCTGTATCATCCAGATATGAACGAACCATTCATAGTGCACGCATCGAGCACTGAAAAAGGACTGGGGGCAATACTAAGCCAAAAAGATGATGAAGGGGATAAACACCCAATCCTCTATGCATCCCGAACATTACGAGGAGCTGAAATTCGCTACACATCTGCAGAGAGAGACTGCTTAGCGGTGGTATATGCGCTAGAGCAGTTCAAACCCTACATTTATGGAGTGCCTTTCATTGTTATCCCGAATAGCCCAGCCATCAATTGGCTGCGAGATTCCAGCAATCCCACCTCCAAACAAGTTAAATGAAAAACTTATTTGAACGACTTTGACTTCGAGGTGGAAATAAAGAAACAGAAGAAGGCACAGCTGGCCGATGCATTTGCAGAGAATCCATTGGAGAACGACCAGCCTGAAGAAACTTTACTCATTGTTTGCCTACCGGCAACCAAGGTATCACGTCCAAACCTTAAACCCTCAAGAACAGTGAGGAATCCCAATCTACGGGTTCGCTTCAACTCGGAACCTGAGGTCATTCAAATACCAGTCACTGGTAGCTCAGTAGCAGAACGAATCAAAACAAGGCGAATGACTGACCTCGCCACCGGTAAGAGAGAACCTATCTCGTATCGAGACAATCGTCAGTATCAGTCAGCACTAAAAAAAGGAATAAAACCGAGTGGCAGAGCTACACCAGAAAAGACCCTGGAAAATATCGATACCGATGCCACAACAACAGTCACACCTAGTTCAGCGAAAATAGAGAATGATTCAATATTCGAAAAAACACCAACCCCCTCCGTCACAGAAAATTCGTAACCGGGAATGGATAGCACAGAAATGATTCACCCTGAAGAAGAAAAGGAATACTCTCACTGTGGCACCTCAACAGTGACAAATAATGATTCCGAAGGTACAGAAGAGTCCCGAGGATCCACCGAGAGACCTGATGAAGTGAACATTTCTCTGAAAGGAGAACCAATGGAGGACGATGTGTTTGAAGAAAGAGAGCAACTGGATGGCCTGAATCAAGGAATAATCGAATCAGAATCTTTAATGGAAGAACAAGATGACGACCCCGAGGAACTCCCCGAAGATACTCTGACTCAACAATTGGAGGTCCAATTTGAATATACACCTGGGCATAAAGGAATTTATGGAAACGAAAGAGCTGATGAACTAGCTAAGACAGGATCGAAGATCTACGCGCCCACCTAATGCGAAACAAAGTTGCCAAAAAAAAAAAAAAAAAAACAGACAAATATATAGATATGTGATCCCAACTTTTTCAACTCTTTCAGATCCATCACAACAGGGCACAAGATGACAGGCATCCCATTAATTGTTATAATCTGAAGTATAATTTTCCCGACGAAAACAGCAATACCAGAACGCCTCTATCGAAAAGATCCCCTTGCACATAATCCTGGAATCTATTACGAGAAAATTGATCAAATAAGAAGAATAAACCCGGAGGAATTGGCGACTAATGCTGATCATTGATCTAGCAGGGTTATCGGGTCAACCATTACCCGGACAGAATATGATTGAGAAACCCTACAAAGACTGTATTGCCTACCACGAACAACGGAATTGTCACCAAGCACTGGGACCAGATAAAATGAATGATTTCTCAAAAGAGCTCCGACATATCCAGGAACATGGACAACAGGTTCTGCAATCCAACCCAGCGCACATGCAAGCACCATCACGATCAGCCAGAGCGCCGTTTTTTGGGTTCATTGGAACAATTGCCCGAAAAGTTTTTGGAACAATGGACTACAACGACCATGAACATATTACAAAAGAAATTAACCGACTATATCAGGATCAACGCCAAATAACACACTTGATCGAAAACTCCACGCATTTGATTCAAGCTGAGATAAGTTCAATGAAAATGATCAATAATAAGAACATTCTAAGGATGAGACAAGCGGAAGAACAGCTGGACCAGCTAGCAAATAAATCAAATAACATGATCACCCACATCAACTCCTTGGAATACCTGCAACATCTAACGCAAATAGCAAACGAAGTAGAGTATGGCGCCCGAAAATACCCAGAAACCACTCACAAAGTGGTGCAAGCAGTCGAAGAAGCAAAACATGGGAAGCTAAACCCAATGCTAATTAATAATGAACAGATTAAAAATGCTGCCCAAGAAATAAAAAAGGTTGCAGAGGATAGTCTCTTCCCTATCAGCAAAGAGAAACTGGACATAACCCTCCTAGCCCTGATAAGCAAGATAGAAACAGGTTACAGCAAAAGAAAATTCCTAGTAATTTTGAATATACCCCTACTATCAAGGGAATCACTGGATCTATTCAAAATCATACGATGCAAAATCACACAAAACCGTACAAGGGTACAGAACGGTTACAGCATACATCCAACCCGAAAAGGAATATATTATGACATCAAAAGTGAGTCCAAAATTCGCCCTCACCAACGAAGGCTACGTGAGAACCTGTATCCCCTTAGAAAACTGCTTAGCTTGCCCCAAAGGACTACCACTGCGAAAACCAGGAACAATCTCGAGCTGTGAATATCAACTCCTCACCAACGCTGACCTAGAACCAACATCAGAAGCATACCAAAATTGTAACATACGCCTGAGCAATAACTTGGACACCCAATGGACAAAATTAATTGGCAGCGAGGGATGGTTATACTCAGCCATACAACCGGAAAGGCTAGAGATAACATGCCAGGGTCTAGAGGCTGAATCGATCATCATCAATGGAACAGGAATACTTCACCTCAACAGCAGATGCTTGGCAGAAACGAAGACCATCATACTAGAAGGGACCGGCCTCATCGAATCCCAACTACCAATAATTCATGGTATACCTATAACTATGAATATCACTGCAATGGCTCCAAGTCTGGGTGACGGACCAAAGAAAATGGGTATTCTCACCCAAGTTGAACATCACGCTATCCCAGATATAGATAACTCCGAGATGTTCGATGAATCCATACGCATCGTATATTCACAGCCGCAAACTGTAGCATCACGGGAATTCTCTCAGTGGCCACCATCATCGCAGGAATTGTGGCATATAAGGGAGCGTTGAGTATATTACCACTGTTAAGTTACTGCTGCCGTAGGAAAAAGACAAAAACCAATAGAGAACAACAACACAAAAACCAGAATCGACCAACAATTGAACGATTCGAAGAGGTACCAATGGGCACCATCAGCATGCCTGCCGTAAGAATCGCCCCAGCACTACCAGCACTCCCACCAGTAATCCGAAAGACATTCAAGAGACCACCCTATCCGAGACACCTCAAAGGTCGGGTGTAACCATCAACTACATCTAAGAAAATATTAAAAAATAATAATAATAATAATAATAAATAAATAAATAAATGAATAAATAAATAATAACAATAATAATAATAACAATAAAAGTAATAACAATCAAAAGAAAAATTGGATAAGTTTAGAAATGGGGAAAAATAAACTTACTCAACAAACAGAGAATAGAAAGAAACATGTGTAAGAGGAAATTCACAGCCACCGACCAAAACTATTTATTTTACAGAAAATGTCTATAATAATCCAAACGGAATCAATACGATCAAAACATATTCAAAATTCGTGACATACAACAGAAACACTCCGAAATCAAAGATAGACTCTCCATAAACATCGCCAATACTGGGCCAACTTTCGGCTGACAGTCCCAAAAATACTTTCGTTCGATGCGCAAGATCCTCGTAATGCTATGGCCTGATGTCCCAAAAATTATGGGAGGACTCCCTCACCCCCAATCATCCTTCCAAACTTCAGACCACCCCATTGAGCTAAAATAAATAAATTATCTATATTTTCGGACTTACCAGTGAAAAAGAACGATGATTAATTTCGAAACAAAATAGCAAAAATGAAATAAAAACAACAAAGAGCATCTTACCCTCAAAATAAAGGCACCCCCACATCTCTCTCGATGACTCTCATACCAAGGATAAAAATCATCAGGTCCCGGCGGGCGAGATAAGACGCGAAACACTTTCTTCCCACATTTATTACAGATAAAAAGTTTATCCAGATTCAAAACCCGTAACCTATCCCAAGAAACGTCACTGTCATCCATAAGGTCACATCCTAGTAGCCTGTTTATCCGGGTCACCTCTTTCTTAAAAATCGGCCCATGTTCAGAATTCTCGTTTCTATCCGCGCCAGAGGTATCCAAAAACGCGTGGATCATCTCATGCAAGAGCTTGCGAACTAACACTGATCTACATAGTCCAGCGGAAAACAGGAACTCTTGCAAGTAAACTATTTTCGTTGTAAAATTCGTATAACTGAAACAGTCCTTCCTCCGGTTAGATCGAACATAGGTGTACCCACGCACCCCACCTCCAAAAAACTGCTCATTCAAAATTTTGATCAACTTAAAAATATCAGGATTCTTCCCCAAAACCATATCAACATATGGCAAAAGACCGGGAGACACCTGCACACCATCCGGTCCAGGCTGATCACACCGTGACAACAAAACTCTCAACTCCCCGGGAGCATTTCGAATACGACGGGCTTTCGAAGACATACTAAAACTCCTGTCACGAAGAAAGACAGAAGTAAACTGAATAAAGTGTACCAAGGAACTGTGACGGAAACCAACTACCCCGGACGATTTCTGCAAGCCAGCAGAAATTTGATCGGATTCCTCGACCGAATGAAACAAAGCAAACGGTATTCCTTACCCGAAGAATAGCTGAAATGAATACGAGAGATACAGGAAACCAACCAGGTCAAGTTACACCTAATCATGCGAAATTGCAGACACTCCTCAAAATCAATTTCAACTGATTGCAATAATGATTCTGAGCGGGGGCTGTCATGTCCAAAACCCTATATAAATAGTTTTTCTTGAATGTGTAAATTAAGAACGGAGCAAGTGGAGAAGGTGTAAAACACATGTCTTGTTTGTAACACTAAAGAAAATAAAGAACATTATTCTATTATTCAAATTGAAAATTTATATTGTTTGGTCGAAAGAATAAAAAACTTATAAGCAACTATTCAATATTAGTATATTATTTGATAACAGAAAGAAAAACTTACATTTTGTGGAGAAAAATTGCAAGGATTTGAAAGAACAGGTGAAACCCTCGAATTCTGGTCCGAGAAACGCAAGCGACGCTTGTCATTAGTAAAATTATTGAAAGCAACCACTTCGGGAGTGTTAATTGGTATAATTAGGCAACTAAAATCCGTAAATGGATTTTGATGCTTAGAGTTAAAAAGACAAATGAAGTGGATGAAGGCGGATGAGGCAGGGCTGCTCTCTCACTCCACTACTGTTAAGCCTGTTCATTTTAGGCTTGCAAGAGAAGCTAGGAAATAGTGAAAGAGAGGGTCGAAAATGAAAAAGGGGGTCGAGGCTGATGATGACAGTGGTGAATGTGGGGAAAGAAAGGGATGGTGTTTAGGGAAAGGAAAAGGAGGGCAAAGGAAGAGAGTCGCAGGGTGTGGAGAATAAATGGAAGACGTGTAGAGTTCTGCTAGCTGGGTTACTGATTGGTACAGAGTGTAAGAGGAGAGGGAGGGAGAGAGCATCCTGATTAATTTTATTCGTGAAAACAAAAGGGTCCTGGTATTCATGCATCAAATCGTCCACAATATCCACTGTCAGACGCAGACCTTGAGCGCTGTCTTGGATCAGAAATAGATGCCATAGGATTTCCCAAGCTCTGACGTGCTGCTCCCAAGCGTTCAATTTGTCGAGTGTATCCTGAATTACCTCAAGCAAGTCATCATTGGGCGGTTTTACAAACAAATTTTGTTTGATGCCTCAAATACGACTGTCGACGTCCCATAAAATATATCCTGTAGTCAATGTTATCAGGGCCAACAGCTAGCATTTCTCAAAAATATCGTTGATAAATTGGAAATCCGCGGTTGCCCCGCAATCCTCCAATTCAGGGATGTGCTGGTAAGTTATACTGTCGCGTAGACGACTTGTGAATGCGTTGGGTCCCTATGGCTGCCACATTTATCACTTGATTGTGCTATCTAGATGAAATTATTTTATCATCTATTTTTAATGTATTTAAATATTTGGTATAGTTGTCGCAGCAGAAAAATTCCCATAATTTTAAAAGTATGAGATATGGAGTCTTAGAAAGCGCGTTTGAGGAATTTGGAAACAGAAAACGACCAATAAATCTTAGAACCTTTGAACGTGCTCCTGTTCATCCAAAACAGCCTACTCCAACTCAACTATAATCTCTATAGAGCGCTCGGTACCCACTTCTGCCCACGCGGAACCAGTCAACAAGGCGTCGCTAGTGCTAACAGAGCGTTGTTATTGTCGAACAACCTAACCTCTCAATCTTTTCAGCGCAAATCAGAAAATGTGAATTCGATATTATCCACTAGCAGCTTCGTATTTTAATCGGATCTATGAATAGTCTTGACATTATTTATAAAATTGAATCGTATTAAATACTCAACTTGAAGCCTTGCACGTATCAATAAATTTAAGTCGGTACAATGCCGGCGTGTTTGACTCCTGGGTGTAACATTGGATACAATTCAAATGAATAAAAACTGCAAACTGTTTTACTGTTCCGAAGGATCCTGAACTCCGAAAAAAATGGCAAGAGAAAAACATTTTTTGAGAGAAGACATGATGACGACGTACAAGTTATCCAGTACCACTGGGCAAACTCTCCGTCAGGTAAGCAGCTCTCTCCTTTTCTCTTTTGTTTATTGAAAATTAAAAATGGGTAGAAATCGAGAGATCATCATTTTTCGACTCAGGGACCTATTGGAAGGCCAAAATTACGAGATGGAGCAGTTCCATTGTGGTTGCCATGGACGGAAGTATCTCGTTGCCAGTTATCCTGCCCAGACGTTCAGTCCTCTGAATCACCAGAAGATGCTTCTGTCAAAGATATTATCCATGTCAACTCCTCTTTCTCTCGTGCATCGAATAGTGAAAGCATGCTGAACTTGTCAGTAACTCTCGGAGAGATGAGTACACTGTCTTTTTCCGCATGTGAGACATCACAACTGGCTCTCAGCAGTCAGTCAAACACTTCCGAAGCTGTTGAATCCAATCTGCCATTTACATTTGATGATGAATAATGTGGCATGATGTCCTTACCACTGTCATGGATGAGAAAGAACGATATTATAGAGGAGCAAAGTGTAACAATATTCTCGAACCTGAGTCTGATGAAGAAGAAGGATACAGCACCGCCGCAGTCAGTAATACTAAAAGAAATTACTGTCAATTGTGATTTGGAGGTACAAGTGTACGTCTTGGGTAATCAGGCTGACAAGTCTCAGTGTCGAATCAATCAGACAATCACTTGTCTCCAGATGCTGGAAGAAACAATACGCCAGGTTAACTCATTGAATGTGTCTAAGGGATGTTTACTGATGAGAAACATTGTTGACGAATTTGGAAATTTGGCCAGCCGAGACTGGAGAGGCACTCTACGCCATAGAAACTGTGTAATGCTCACCAAATCCATTCAGTGTCAACTATGTCACTTTGGAAAAATAAGTGTATTACGGCGAGAAAAGAGGAAAGAAGAACAAAAAGTAAAAAATGAGTCTAGTTCAGCAAAGCGCTCAGAATCATTCGTTCGAAATCTGACGAAAAACGTTAAAAGATAAGAGAAGACGATCAAATTCCTCAATAGAGCGAATAAAAAATTGAGGAAAGAACTGGAAGCTACGCATAAAACAATGAGTAAATTGGAGACTGAAACGGTTTTGAAGCTATTGAAGAAATTCAACGTACCACAAAATCGAATAAATCTTGTTGAACAAATTGTAAACGCAGCAAAATGCAAAAGTTATCAAGGTGTCAAATACAAAGAAGAATGGATGTTGCGACTGGCGACTGAAGAGAAGTTGTTGTAAGGGTCTGCTTCACAGTGAGGGTAGTAAGAGGGAGAGCATTATGTAAAAGATAAAGAATACTGGTTATTATAATAAACAATTAGAAACAAATCGGTCCGGGACTAGCTCACTTTATCTAACAATTGCTTTGTATGTTGCTCCATATGCGCTTACCTTTCCGAATTAAATACCATTTATGATAATAAGGGAGCCACTGCATCGATTGCTTCACCTGGTAATTAACTGATGTGCAAACTGATTAGCTGATTAACTGATTAACTGATTAAATAATTTAACTGATGTGCAAGAGTTCGATATCAAAAGAATATCTTGTCAATCGTGACTATAGCAGCCCCGCCTCCAGTGGGTGTCATCGATCGTATAATGTTTACGTGACAGAGTACATTTGGAACAAAATAGTCAAGGCCAATAGGTTTAAAGTATGCCTGGACGCTATAAAAAATAATAATCGAAACGCGATTGATCCTCGAGCGGACATACTACATTTAAAGCACTTACATAACTTTATTCACCCTAATGAGAAGATGTACGAATTAGTTTGTCAGCGTGAGCACTTTTTTCAATGATACTGCATGTCACTGCCAGTGCATGCAAAAGTAATCGACTGTCTGATTGAGACTGGTTTTTTAACATTTCCTGGCACTTGGTTTGTTATAAACAATTGAGGCGTGACGTCGCGTCTTTGAGGGAATTTTGTACAGGTGATTTTCTTACTTTCAATACGCGTAACACTGATGATGTACTCGAATAGTTAGAGAATTTAATTACGCGGTTGAGAATTGAGTTTTACGTGAATTTGGAATAGAGTAAGGAACATTTGTGCCTCCGTTAATCATCTACGTTGAACTGGCTAAAACGTCCGTTGAGTGGATGCATCTTAGCGCGTGCTGATTTTTCATCCCTCTATAGGATGTTGAAAAAAACTATTTGAATTTGGTAACAAAAACTGATAATTAGTTACCCTCGCGATTAGCTCTAATTGGTGATATACAAGTTGATAATTATGGAGAACACACTATTCTTATATAAATTGAGTCTGGTTCTAACTTGCGAATAAATATATTCGATCGAGAATTGCTTGTTGGCGTAATTGCGTATTCACTGTTGACTGTTGACCGTTGAACTATTTGAGAATAAGTGAGCTAAATGTCTGTTTTTGGGTCTCTTTATATAGCCAAGGGTTGTTTTGATTGGATTAGCAACCCAAGGTTTTGGAAAGTTCGAGACGAATTCCTCAGTTCGAATGTTCTCGAAATCTTCATTTTATTATCGGGTGAATTCTCTCTCTTTCTCTCTTTTAAACACATGAAATATTTCCCGGAGACAGTTTAATGTACCTCAAGGAAAACTAAAGTATTTTCTATCATTCTCTAAAAGCCATATGTGAGGCCCCTTTGTTCGAGTCGCGTAGCATCGAGAGTGGGGGTTGGGTCAGTTTGAGCTATCACGGAGGTGTAAGACCAACCACATCGCCAAAGTCAAGGCCACGATTGGTCCCCTGCTCCCTGGTGTGGGATGAACTCTGTCTCTTCTACATCTAGAATAACTATTAGAATAAGACTAACGGCATAGTTTTTCACATTTGTAGAATGATTTTCCATCCCTTGTTCATTGTTCCTTAGCTGGACCCTATCTTAACATCCTAATTCATCGTAATGCATTTTCAAATTTCACGGATAAAATGGTGAATTAATAGTGCCATCTATGAAATTCAGGCCGCAGGACATCACAACAAGTGTTTAGGGGGGGCTCCGTTTGTACTTGTTCAATTGTACAAATGATGAACAGTAGAGAGAATTTTCAAACGTTGAGAGCACCGGTGTGCAGGGATCCAAGTGTCGAGACAAAAAGGTAAGCTGTACATGGGCGCTGGGTCCACATGTACAGCCACATTTTTGTCTCGACACTTGGATCCCTGCACACCGGTGCTCTCAACATTTGAAAATTCTCTCTACTGTTCATCATTTGTACAATTGAACAAGTACAAACGGAGCCCCCCCAGTTTACGATTTATGTGAATATCAAAGTCAGACAAGGTGGTCTTCATAAACAGGCGGATAACATTTTGTTATTTCGTCATTCACATTCATTTGTGTGTATAAGGCATTAAAATGACAAAAACATTACAACTGCATTCTCTCTTCCTAAATAACACATCCTGTAGAATTATAAAGTTTTAACAATGTGTTGTTGTTGTTGTTTGTTATATGTGGTTTCTCCGGCTAGTAATTTAATGAAGAGGGCGGGTAAGTTCCCCGTGGAGTGCTAAGGCACTCTGCTCGCTGGAAGCGGGAAGGTTTAATTTTAGGAATACTCCCCTCGAATAATTTTAATAAACTTTCAATTTTATTTAGAACACCGTTTTATTTAGAAACGTGTTTCCTTCTCAAACTCTGGGGGAAACTGAATTCACGAATTTCGCTAAAAATCTTAAGTTGTTACTCCTACGCTATCTTAAAATTAAAGTTACAACCCTTAAACGTAGTAGGGAGCCAATCGTGATAATAGTTTATCTTGAGAGGCCGGACCTTGCCCTTGGGTCGCACTTATTCCTTGAGGGTGTCCCTGTGGAGTAGGCCCCGATGAGACAGTTAGGGAGAGGGAAGGAGCTAGCGTGGGAGATGGAGGAACTAGGCGACTCGATGAGGGGAGGATGGCTGGCCGGGACTGGGGTTTTCATGGCATCGGGGAACTCATTAAGAAAAGCTTGGAAATGGTTTTATTGGTAGGGTTTCACTCGGGGTGGTTCTTTTACGGCGGGATGAACGTATGAAGGGAAAGTGGAAATTATATGACGGGATTTCAGAGTGCTGGGAAGAATAAAAGAAATATTGAATTTATTCTTGAAGCAATTAAACCATAACTATTTGTCATCTGCTAGTTCGGGGCCATTATAGTGTCTATATACTGGGGAAATCCCCAACTCTGTTCCACGTTCTTTCTAATTTTTATGATATTATATATATATATTATTTACATTAATTATTTCTTTAGAAGATGCGCGACATTAAAACGATGATTTGAATTATTCCCGCGGAACGTGAGCTTCACTAGTGGAATGTTGGGGAAATTATAGCGGTGATGCTACTGTTACACGGGGGGGCTCCGTTTGTACTTTCTCAACTGTACCAATGATCAACTGTACAGAGAATTTTCAAACGGTGAGAGCACCACTGTGCAGGGATTCAACTGTCGAGACAAAAATGTGGCTGTACATGTGGACCCAGCGCTACATATAAAGCTTAGCTTTTTGTCTCGACAGTTGAATCCCTGCACAGTGGTGCTCTCACCGTTTGAAAATTCTCTGTACAGTTGATCATTTGTACAGTTGAACAAATACGAACGGAGCCCCTCCGTGCCATTTTTTGTTTACTAGTAACAAAAAAGGCACTTTTTGACACGGGCTAAACGTAGCAGCAGTGACAAAAATAATATTTCAGTGCTGCTGCTAGGTGTCAATATCCACACCACTGGATATACCATGAGACTTATGCTGAGAGAGGTATCTGTATGCAGAGGAAATCTCAAATTTGGTCGATCTACATTCTCAAAGGTATCAACCTCATAGCTTCTCCACTCTTACACTTTTTGATTAACTCATTAGGATAATTTAGCTGATGGGACCCACGGCAACCTAAAAACAATAATAGAATAAGTAATTTGTGACGTTTTTCAAGCCCAAAATTATTTTTTTCAACATCTCTGAATACCACAGGTCGATACTGCCAGTCGTGAATAATGATTGTACGGGAATAATGAATCCTCAGCCGACCTGCAATAGATAATTAATGAATACCATCAAATAATTCTGCAACTATTGAACAAGAATATGCGACAATTCCTCATTGAGCTCGCGTTCCCACTTAATTAAATTTATATACTCCATATGACAAATTCAAAAAGACTTAGAATTAGAGAGGAAAAATTTCCTCTTTAACCCGGCTGGGAATCGAAGCCAGGTCTCGATATGAACATTGAAGGAACTTGTACATTTGCATGGAATCACTAGCGTGACTGATGCAATGCAGAGATCTAGTGAAAAATATTGTCCACGTGTTAAGAAAAGTAACTGAAACGTGCTAGGGATGGACGTTTAAATGAATCCTAAATACTTCTCAAGAGAAGCAAAAACGTTCATGGACATTTAAAATCCAACTCTAAGCTGAACTCTTGTAAAATCTGTAAGACCGGTAGCAATACAGGAGTGTATTGTACCATGAAACCCATAATTATCAATTCAGTCGCTTCTTCTTGGCATTTCCCATGGATTTATTACTCTCATTTAAAGTTTTTCTCTCATTGTTGGATTTCGCATTCGTAACAGCATTGAAAAAACCAACAAATTACCTTTGCCCAACATTCACATCATCAAACGTATTTATTTTTCCAAAATTATATTTCTTGGATTGAGTCATTTCCAAAAGATTTTACTCAGGTTTCAATAATAATAATCTAATTGCTCTTGAGGATGACTATGTTGATTAATGAATTCATTTATTAATTAAGACAATTAAGGTATTAATTTTTCAGAAGAAAAAATTTCAATCAATGTTTTAACGTTCATAATTATTGAAGGAGCTCACTGAATAATAATAAGGGTACGTTATGAAATAATATAATTGACATAATTAAGACCGGATGAGGATTGCCTAGTAATGACTGACGAAATGCCATATTGCCATATTGGAAGAATAAATACTTTTCTGAAATAAATGGATATTGGGCCAAAATTTTTTTATTCTCACTGAGGCTTTAGGCCTAGCCACTAACAAGAGATGATTTTGAGGTAAAATTTATGAAGACAATAATGTGGTAATTCTTGTTTGATACTCAACTTCAATGATAAAAGTAGAAGTTAATAGTTAATTATTTAACGGAAAAGAAGAACCCCTCGACATGAATAATGGCATCAAAATACATACGCTGGCTTGAGCAACGAGCAAACACACAAATCCGGCGAGTTTGGTGCTTTTCTATTTTTTTTTTAACAACAAAACGAGGCGAACTCACCACATTCAGAATATTTTTGGTTTCTTCATGCTCCAACATACAATTAGCCATGTGTTGGATTTGACACAGCGACCCCCTCATTAGCCACACAATATTTCTTGTAAAAAGAGAGAAAAACAAGGCCGACTTGCCATGCTGTGTAATATGTTTAATTTTATCCTACTTCAGAATCTAATGCAGGTGCACATGCCAAAACGATAGAAAAGAAACGATAGTAGTGGCTGAGAACCGGGGGAGCCAGGTGACCCGATGTCAACGCCAGTAATGACCCCAGCGGTGGAACGCGCCACCGTCGATTTTCGGCGCGAGGTGGACTGCCTGAAAAATCGTCTGTTCATTAAAAAATGATCTCTCTGTTTTTAATAATCATTAAGGAATGAAACTAACGCTGTTCCGAGAAGAATTAAATTCTGTCCGATCAGGTCAAGGTGAATAAAAATTAAAAACTTCAGTGGTAATGTGCACTGCAGCGTGATTTTCCTTGTGAATTTTAGTTTTGTGAGATTAAGGGATGAAGCTTGGCTTGATTGGGGGGAAATTTAATTGCCCATCGAAAGGCGCACTTAACATTTATTAGGACGGACGATATAATTTTGATAATTAGCGAGGGATCTTTCGAGTGGCTCTCTGCGCTTGGACTTTCTATTTTCTGCGACTAATGGATGAAATATGGCTAAATTATGGGCAATTAAGGTTTCATGAGCCATCGAATAACGTTGGTTTGATTTCTTCTTCTCAATTAGAAGGGGAGCTATGAATTTTTCAGTCGTGGGGGGTTATTTGATATTCTCGCTCGCCGCCGCCGAGAACTCATGCGCGTCAAGTTGCATTTTTCAAAATTAATCCCCCCTCCCCCTAATTCGGATGAAGAAACGAAACCATCGTCATTTATCAGAGATTTAATGAGCAATCGAATGACGCTGGTTTCATCCCTTGATCTCAATTAGAGCGGGCAATATCAATTTTTAAACCGCGGGCGAATCTGGTGTAATCGGCGCTTTAAGGGAAAAGCTTCTCTCACCGCCGTTCGGATATTCACAACGCCTGCGCAGCCGTTTAAGGGGTTAGTCTCATGTGATCACTGCGAAAAATCGATTTATTAAAAAATATTTTGACAGTAAAACCTATTGTAAACATGCTGTGAAAAATTCAGCCCGAAATTCATAATATTTGATAAGTTACAGCTCATAGTCGCCGACGTGTCGTAAGCGACTGTCTACCAGGCTTTAAACTTTAAACGCATTTTTCTCGAATCATCATTTTCTGAAACTGTCATGGTTCTAGAAAAAAAAGTATTCAACCGATTGCTTTAAAATTTACATATATTCTTCTACTCATTTATATCGTTATTTATCGTCCCTACCAGAATTGTTTATTTTCGAAAATATTTTCATATTTTTTTTTAAACGATTTTTAACGAAAAAGAACAAGATTTTCGTGATTTTTTTTTGAAGTTCGATATTTTTTTTTTAATGAAATTGATTATATTTGGTAGGGACGATAGCCGCAGATCTACTGAATAATAATCCATTCGATTTTTTTATCTCAGACAACATGAACAGCCGCTATCACCACGACCAGTGAACTACCTTTTTTTGTTGGGGACTACTTTGACGTAAAAAAAAAATATGTTAAAAATGTTAACATATATGTTATATATGTTAATATATGTTATGTATGCGATGTTCTTGGTTATGTAAAGGGAATAAATAATCTCAATGACATAATTTGATGTTCACAAATAATTAGAAAATCTTTAATTATTACATTAGATTATTTATTCCCTTCACATAAACAAGAACATCGCTGCTTGGGAATTAATTTTGAGGAGTAGTAGTGCAGGAGACAGTGTTGCCGCACCAAGGTGTATACCTGCGACTTACAACCGTAGGGAAGGATCAAACTGGAAGACTCGATTTTTCCTTCCAGTTGATCATCACGGTTACTACCCCGCACACAACTAGAGGGGGAGAAATGAATTTTTGAATCCTGGGGGGTTATTGGGTATTCTCGCTTGACGTCGCCGAGAACTGGTGTGCGGCAAGCTGCATTTTTGAAAATTAATGTCTCTCCCCGTAATTCGGATTAAGAAACGAAACCACCATCATTAATGAAGAATTTTACGAGCAATCGAATGGCATTGGTTTTATTTCTTCATCTCAATGGGGAACTTGCATGCGGCCCAGATTTGAGAAATAAATGTATTAATAAATAGTTTAACGCCTATGGAATACTCTCCAATGAAAAATGCATTCTAACTCATTGCAGTTCTTTTTTAACAATCAATCGAAAATTGCATAATTTTGAACCACTTTTTAACGCTCGTGACGTCATCAGGCGGTGACGCCGGTTTCTTATTGCAGCCGCTAGATGACAGCACTGATATTTTTCTAAACGTCAGCCGGTGTCAACAAACAGTAGAGGTTACATTGTTAAATGTCACTTCTGCCAGCTCCGAGAAGTTATCAACTTATTATTCTAATCAATTATCCCGCTCATGCCCAATCGTTTGAAGGTCCTTTGCAGGTCTATGATAGATAAGAATTATTGTTTGATCGATCATCGTTTTTTTAAAATGAATTTTTCAAAAAATGAAATATTTCTACGGAAGTTATCATCTTTTTTTTTTAATTTGGCCCTAGAATGTTGAATGACCGCTCAAACGATCGAGAATCGTTTGCAGGTGATTGATAGATGATCATCAATCCCCTACAGAACACTAATTATGAATTATTGATTAAAAATCATTTTGAGGTTACTGAGCTCAGCGGCGGCGGAGTAGGGAGGTCGCCATGTTGTATCCAACAGCTGACGGTTTGCATTTTGAGGCATGGCGAAAAACTACTCCGAAACAACTTCTTTCCAATCAAACTCACGATCTCATCTACAGGAGCAGGGCGCAAATATTGTTATCTCTTCGTGACACTGACGTATGTTATTCTACTGAGAAAATGTGGAATGACATTCCAATATTAGAAATCGAAGTATGTGGTACACCAGCCAATGTTTGGAGGAATTGTCTTTTTAATGAACCGAGCCAATGGAAAAAGTATGATTTTACTTGTGGGAGCTATATCCAACCCATTTCGATCTTGGAGCCGAATATTCCTAAACCATTGATCACATCAAACAAGTTACTTTTACCTCTGGAGTTTCATAAAGTTTTAAAAAAGGTGCAAAGTCGCCCGCCTCTTTGTAGCAGCAGATGCAATGTAGAGACAACCCAATTTTCATCTATTCATTCATTTGAAGCGATCAACTAAGTGTTTGCTGGGGAATGTATTTAAAATGATTGGAATGGGCGATCAGTATCAGTGAGTATTACTTTACATCAATTACATTCAAATATTATTCCTTTGGTTTCTAATGTACAATTATTCAAAATTGTTGCAGAATTGCTGGGGTCATCAGTGCATTTCATGACCGATACGTGGCCTTTTGTTTAGTGAATGGAAAGTGGTGGTTGTACGACAACCAGCAGCCAAACATCCAAATGACATCAGATGTAGAATTCGTTGAACTGGTTGGATTAGTTTATATTTTAAAAAGTACAATGAGTTGCTAAGCATGTTAAAAAAAATATCACTTACCAAAGTTATTCTATCAAAGATGAATATTTATTTGTTTTCCAATAAAAAAATATAATGATTAGAAAATTTATTCAAGTCTTATCTTTGAAATAAAGAAAAATTCTCATCTAGTTTACTACTGGGAAAGATCTTCAGCAAAATTCATCAACTATGAATCCTCTCGAGCTCCCCAGATGCAAAATGCTCAAAAGACTTGACATATAATCTGTAAGAAATAGGCAGCATGTGAAAATAATTATCTATTCGTCGATCAGCCACTTCACAGCTTTCTGATATCAAGCAATATTGCAATTTTATACTACAACTGAAAATCAAAGTCTAAAAATGACGGAAAAATTAGAACGTCAATGAAAAATAATTGGTAATGAACAAGTATACAGGCTTATCGTTGATCCATTTTTAGTGGCTTTTCGAATAATCCATTTCATTCAATCGGTTGCCATGCAAACTGGTTATGAATTAAATAAACATAATAGAAAATTAGAAGCATAGATATGTGAATAACATTCTCCTACGCATAAAAATGGCAGCAGCAATCAGCTGTTGGATGCAATATGGCGACCTCCCTACCCTGCCGCCGCTGAGCTCAGTAACCTCAAAATGATTTTTAATCAATAATTCATAATTAGTGTTCTGTAGGGGATTGATGATCATCTATCAATCACCTGCAAACGATTCTCGATCGTTTGAGCGGTCATTCAACATTCTAGGGCCAAATTAAAAAAAAAAGATGATAACTTCCGTAGAAATATTTCATTTTTTTGAAAAATTCATTTTAAAAAAACGATGATCTATCAAACAATAATTCTTATCTATCATAGACCTGCAAAGGACCTTCAAACGATTGGGCATGAGCGGGATAATTGATTAGAATAATAAGTTGATAACTTCTCGGAGCTACTTCTGCCCAGTAATGGGCGAAAATAACCTGCGGCTTCACACCACAATTTTCGAATATTTTTGCACGCAGGAACTGTTATAAACACTTTATTCGGTGTTGACACAGTTGAGTTCGCACACGATGGTACAAAACAATATTTGTATGGTTGTTTTTCAACTTTTTGACTGTCATTTGACATTTTGGAGTATTTGTGAGTGTTTTAATCAGTTAAGGTTAAATCAGTTTAAATAGGTTTAATCAGGTAGGGTTAGGTAAATTTGATATACCCAAAGAGGATAGACCAAAGTAGAGGCTCAGTTCTGGGGGTTTGACTGACGCCAGTTTCTCCACGTTACCGACACGATTTCACCCCCGAGGAGACGGGGCGCCACGAGTCCTACTGGGGTATCTGCATATCGGCCAAGCGGGGGGGCTCCGTTCGTACTTGTTCAACTGTACAAATGATCAACTGTACATAGAATTTTCAGACGGCGAGAGCACTACTGTGAAGGGATTCAACTGTCGAGAGAAAAAGCTAGGCTGTACATGTGGACCCAGCGCCACATATACAGCCTAGCTTTTTAGAATTTTAGAATTCTCAAACGGTGCTCTCACTATTTGAAAATTCTCTGTACAGTTGATCATTTGTACACTTGAACAAGTACAAACGGAGCCCCCCCGCTTGGCCGATATGCCGATACCCCAGTAGGACTCGTGGCGCCCCGTCTCCTCGGGGGGGAGGAGTCAAACCCCCAGAACTGAGCCTCTACTTTGGTCTATCCTCTTTGAAGAGGATAGACCAAAGTAGAGGCTCAGTTCTGGGGGTTTGACTGACGCCAGTTTCTCCACGTTACCGACACGATTTCACCCCCGAGGAGACGGGGCGCCACGAGTCCTACTGGGGTATCTGCATATCGGCCAAGCGGGGGGACTCCGTTCGTACTTATTCAACTGTACAAATAATCAACTGTACACAGAATTTTCAGACGATGAGAGCACCACTGTGCAGGGATTCAACTGTCGAGAGAAAAAGCTAGGCTGTACATGTGGACCCAGCGCCACATGTACAGCCTAGCTTTTTAGAATTTTAGAATTTTCAAACGGTGCTCTCACCGTTTGAAAATTCTGTGTACAGTTGATCATTTGTACAGTTGAACAAGTACGAACGGAGCCCCCCCGCTTGGCCGATATGCAGATACCCCAGTAGGACTCGTGGCGCCCCGTCTCCTCGGGGGTGAAATCGTGTCGGTAACGTGGAGAAACTGGCGTCAGTCAAACCCCCAGAACTGAGCCTCTACTTTGGTCTATCCTCTTTGATCCTCTTTGATCCTCTTTGCTGGGCCGCATGCAAGTTCCCCATTCCTGAATTGGCGCTAGAGTTCCCCCTAGTTACATAGTTGGAACCAGGGTTGGGTAAATCGGGATGGGTCTAAAATAGGTACAGCCGCAAAGAATGGTACAGGAAGTGGCGGCCATTTTCCCCAGAAGTTTCGGGGGTAGGGCCATCTAGAATCACTGTAGGGAACTAAAAAAGAGAATTTCTTTACCTGTTGTGAAAATTACCGATCGGAGAAAGGAATGCGAATGTCCTCTATCATAATTTTGTTGTAACAAAAAATTTTTATGTTTTATAGATGGCGATAGTAATCCGCAAATCATCTTTCAACGTTCTGTCAAGGGATGCTCATCCTAAAATACTAACGAGAATGTGCATGGAAGCTATATGCCCCGTTTTTTTCAAATAATTAATTAATTGTTAATGAATTAATTTATTGTATCGATGATGGTTATTCACTCTTTGAACTTAATCAGATATTTTTTTCGCAGTGCTCTATAATATTTCTTATTGTTACGGTTAATTATATATAATCGAATGAACAACTATTTATTTATTATTTTGTTAAATTTTAAATTCCATCACCGGTAATTTAGGTTGGTCCAATTATATATAATTAACCGTAATAATAAGAAATATTATAGAGCACTGCGAAAAAAATATCTGATTAAGTTCAAAGAGTGAATAACCATCATCGATACAATAAATTAATTCATTAACAATTAATTAATTATTTGAAAAAACGGGGCATATAGCTTCCATGCACATTCTCGTTAGTATTTTAGGATGAGCATCCCTTGACAGAACGTTGAAAGATGATTTGCGGATTACTATCGCCATCTATAAAACATAAAAATTTTTTGTTACAACAAAATTATGATAGAGGACATTCGCATTCCTTTCTCCGATCGGTAATTTTCTCAATAGGTAAAGAAATTCTTTTTTTCAGTTCCCTACAGCGATTCTAGATGGCCCTACCCCCGAAACTTCTGGGGAAAATGGCCGCCACTTCCTGTACCATTCTTTGCGGATGTACCTATTTTAGACCCATCCACCAATGGGAACTCGGAAAGTGTGGCCTCAAGCCGCATTGCCATGGCGTCGCCTAATTCCCCCCAATCTGAGCCTCTGCCTTTAGTCTATTCAATTTGCCACCAGTATTTAAAGAAGAATTAAAATGTCCTCGATCGGTAAACTGAAAGATGCAAAGCGTGCTGGCAAATCCAATAGAATTTCGTCGCAAAGACATTTATAATTCTCCGGTGAACAAGGTTATTTTCATTGGTTAATATTCATTCGGAAGGGAGAGGCAATTTTTGAATAAACTGGCGAAGTTTTCGCCAGCCGCCAGAGTCAACGCTAGCGCCTCTCACTGACGGGGTCATTACTAGGATTGGTGTGAGCTCGCCAGACCCCGAGATAGAAAGAAGCCTCTGCTTTAGCCCCCATCCTCTTGTGTCTCCCTCTGTCCACCCAATGTCCAAGTAATTATCCAAAATCACGTGACCATCAAGCAAACCAATGGCAGTGTTGCCTGCCGCCCTATACGTGGCACGAACGCATGAAATTCTTTTTCCCAACCTTCGGTACGGTCCGCCATTTTAACATACGGAAGTGTTGAAGTTTTATGTTTTAATCGTTGATACAAGCCTCGTAAAAATTGAATAAATAATTTTATTAGTGGAAAAAGGTAGGTAAATTATTAATTAGTTATGAATCGTGAATGAGTGTTCTGTGAAATAGAAAAAATATATTGGGGGATATTTAAGGGAAGGATGAGAAAAAAAATTGACAAAGTTTCAACGTTTAGGTTTTCTTGGAGCCGCTCAGTGTGACTCGTTGGGCTGGTGAGTTGACAGTACAATCATCCCTTGACTGTCGTTGGAACGCGAAGGCGAAAGTAATTTTTCCATCGATCATTTTGGTTTTTTAATCGTCAGGAATAATAGTTTGTGTGAAAGTGAGGAGTGTTTTCTAACACTTGGAAGTATTTTCTTAGAGTTGAGGTGATTCCACCCGGTACGAGATAGACAGGTCTGCCAGCGCATTGGTTGGTAATATTGGTTTTTTTCCTCAATTTTCCAAGTTTTTTTTTCATTGTGTCAATACTTGACGGCTTGGAGATTCAGCAATGGTTTCTCCTTCTGGGGATGGGGCAAGCTCTTTTTTTAAGGGTGACGAGTAAATAGAATCGATTGTATGCCACGCTATCACCTCGTGTGTGCTCTCTCTGGTGGCAGAATGAAACCGAGATGATGACGCGGTGCTCCGAGATTTTACTCACGTGGAAGTTTTGGGGATTGGGGGATACAAGTCTTTTAAAATGACTTTTGAGAGGAAAGTTTATAGTTTTAAAGGTGGCGAGGGGAGGGGCAGGTTCAGAATTATTGGGGTGGAGGAATAGGTGGCGACCATGGGTCAATTTTTTTTGGCTGCTTGCACCCTTGACGAAGCCTGAATATTCTAAGGATATGAAAAAAAATCAGTGTGCAGTGAGGCTTGCACATTTTAAGCGCATATGGATTTGTTAGATTCTTGGGCGATTCTTGGGCCTCTTGAAAATGAGTGATGACTGGTCTAAATTTCCTAGAATTTTCGTTTGGACTTTTGGATTTGAGGAGCGCAAGTGATGGGAACATTAATTTTTGCTAGATGTTTGCTAGATTTTTGTTAGGTTTTCGAGGAGTCCCCTCACCCTTACTATTGTCATACTTTTATAGAATGTAGGAGGGCCTTTTGGGAGAGCTGTGATTGTTGGGATTTGAAAACAAGTGGTGAGAGGTTCTACTACTTATTGGAAAATAATTATTTATTTCTGCCTGAATATGCTCATCTATGTGGCGATATAAAAACCAGTTGGAAATCTTACGCCTAATTATTGCATAGCTCTCTGATTCTTAAGACTTTGTTCTGGAAATTCTGGATTTTTATCTCACAATTGTTAACATTTGCACTTCTAGTGGGGGTTTTCCTTGAGTTTTTAAATTGTTGAAAAATCATACGCATTAGTAATGTGCAAATCTGATGTTTTTCCATTTTTCGACGTCTTTATGAAAATTTCTGGATTTGTTGTGGGGAATTTTAGAGAATAACTGATAATTTGATGGTTAACAATTGTTTACTTACATCTTGACAAGCTTTTCCGATAGGTTTGGGGTAATTGAAAATGTTTTATGTGGAATATTTTTTGCTATATTTATCATAAATAAAAATTACTGACGCCTCGCACTTAATTTGCCTTTTTGGAGGATAGAATAAAGGATTTTTGGATTTTCATTTTTTACATTTGAAAGGTTTTTATGATGTTGGAGAATTTTCGAGGGTATATCGAGTGATGGGGAGTTGAAATAAAAATTTCCCAAAGAAATCTAATGATTTTCCGGAATTTTCTGTAAGTAGATCAACGCACGATTTGATTATGAAAGAGGAAAAATTGTTGTTGTTGTTCTTGTCGTTTGTTCAGTTGACATTACGATTTTGGCGGAGAGCCAGGCCTGGCTGGCTATTCTTCGTATTTGGTGGGGTGTCGCAAGGCGTAAAAAGATAAACAAATAATTGTCACGTGAATAACAAAAGAAAATCCGAGCGAGTATTTTAAAAAAATGCTTACTTCATTTTTTTATCAACACCTCAATCTCTTCAACTTTTCTAATTAAAAAATTAATTAGAACACGTCACTTGTCATTAATTGACAAAACGAAAAGAGGAAAAATTTAACACTGACCATTTTATCACTTATTGGTGTTGTATAAAAAAAATTTCTTACTCTTCTACTGTTCTCATAAATGGTTAATATTCAATAGAATAAAGCAAACCAACCCCCACTCCATTTATTGGGTTTTTCATAAGTTTAGAAGGGGGTGGCTTTGGTGAAAAAAATTTGACTAGAATTTTTCACGAATATTTTTTGCTCTCGCGAATGAAATTGTTTTCAGAAGTCTCAAATAGTCGAAATTCGCAAATACAGCTGGCGATATGATCTTCCGCCATTGGCATTTCCACTTTATTTAGTTATCTTGAAATATTCATATTTTCAAGGAAGAAAAATGCTTTTCTCAACGACATCAAATTAAACACTCGCGTACACATGACAGTTAGAGTATACTGAGAGAGAAAATACAATTTTCTGGCCTGAGGAGAGCAAAGTGACATTTGCCTCTCGCTTGGCGCCTACGCGGGGGCGGAAAAATCCCTTCCCACAACGGCAAGTCAAATAAAGACCCTTTAGAGCATCCTTTATTTACCATATACTATATTGATAATACTATTTGTTTTTGACACCCGAAGTTTTAAAATTCCACCTTGAAATATTTCATTGACAGAATTACAGTTCCGTCCGGAAGTGCATAAACGAACGAACAAATAGATTCAACTATCGGGGTAGAATGGCCTACTCAAAAAATGAATAATCGAGTATAGCGGGTCGTAAATATATTGGAATAGTTTGTTGTTCATTGTTCATTGTATTGCTCCCCTTGATAGATGCAATCAATGTTGTCCATTCCAAAACTCCACTCTCTATTGTATGCTATATAACATTTGCTTGATGATTGAGATCGGCAACCTCACACTTGTTCACATCTTACTTTCCAGTACACATCACTCAAATCCCGCCTGATCTCTTAGAATTCATTCGAAACCATAAATAAATATCCCCCCTCCCCTTTTCCATCCTAATGTATTTATTATGTGTACTCGAGTGTTTAGCAAAAAATATCAAGAAAATTTTTTTTAGAAAATGTAGTTTTTTTTTTTTCATAAAAAACATGGACTCTCAGCCTGAAAATGTAAAAACCTTAAATAGAATAGTCTGAATTGCAGATAGCGAAGGAAAAGACTGAAATTAAAGGTGTGGAAGATGGTTTCGTTGGTTGGACTTTCAATTTTCTGAAACTCAGCAAAATTATTTCCTTCAACATAGCCGAATATCGCAGTTGAAAATTGTATTTTTAATTTTTTTTTTTCGTCAGATCAAGGCCACGTATACTTGTCACAAAGTAAGGATAAAAGATTGTATGTCGATTCTACTCCATAAAAAATGATAGGATATTAATGATTCGGTGGAAACGTGAAATTTCTACACATATTCATTATTTTTTTATTAAGCATTTTTAAAGCTTAGACGTTTGATTTGCATAAACATGTTCATTGTTGGTAGTGAACTTGTTGAAAATTTTATTGACAGTTGTGAAAGTAGATATGAGGATGTCATTGTGCTTTATCAAGTTATTACTGAATTACTTGTCTTGAATGAATTGTAACTGATGATTGATCAATTAATTATCATGAATTTTCCAGGTATTTATTCAACATCGATCATGGGGAATATGTTTGCGACGTTATTCAAAGGCCTCTTTGGCAAAAAAGAGATGAGAATTCTCATGGTTGGTCTCGATGCAGCCGGTAAAACAACAATTCTGTACAAATTAAAATTAGGAGAAATCGTAACGACGATTCCCACTATAGGTGAGATTTAAAGACAATTTTTTTTTCAATTCTCAATTATTTTCAATCATTGAACTAAAATTTTTCAATAAATCATCTAAAAATCAATAGAAGAAATAACATGTTTTTCTCATAATTTCACTTTTTCGTTAAGAACGCAGAACTAAAAGAAAAGGCTAAGAGTTTTTACATAAAATTAAATCTCGAATGAAAAGTATTTTTTAATATTGCATTACCATCTATTTATTAGAGAATTTATTGGAATCCAGGGCAATGAATTCTGATTAATCCAAATACCGTTTTACATTCTCTTGAGCGACTTGACCCACTATTTGTTCAAATATTTTTTGTAGTTTAGTAAATTTATAACAATAAAAGTCATTTGAAAATTCACTCTAATGCCAATTGGTCTTGTTTAGCTTTCATTTTGAAAAAAGGAATTCGTTAAATAATTTAATTTTATTTATTTTTCAGGCTTCAATGTAGAGACTGTGGAGTATAAAAATATTAGCTTTACTGTATGGGACGTGGGTGGTCAAGACAAAATCAGACCTCTCTGGCGACACTATTTCCAAAACACGCAAGTGAGCATCATTTATTACCTAAAAAGTTTTCAAAATCCATTATTTTCCAAGATGACGAATAATTTTACATTTTTAAAGCAGATGAATTTTTCTTGAAAGTACCCCCAATGCGATTTAGAACGAACCTTAAATTACCATGCGAGAGAGCTAGTATCCAAACGTATCAGAAATTGATGCGTTCTTGAAAATACAACTAAAAATACCGAACGTTCAATCGATGGCAGTTCATTACTTAAATCATCAAGAGTTCAGTACTCATACGATGCAGTTTTCCCTCTTTATTTCACAGGATAAATGATTGCGTTTGAATTTCAACTCTTTATATCATTAGTCATAGAAGTAAATACCTCCATGAATAGCACAACTGTTTTTGATTTTTCATCTGAAACTGGTACAGTGCTGCATTCAGCAGGGATACGCCAAAAATATGAACAGATGGTGAAAAAAAATGGACTTGGCGAATAAGAAGACTGGAAATTTAGAAATATATAATTGAGGTGGCGATTAACTGTCCGCTCAGCGTGTGAGAGATGCAAGGGAGAAGGAGAAATATCTTCAATCTAAATTATTAACATATGGGAACCAAATGTAAAATGTAAAATGTTGTCTGATAAATTTTTGAATATTTTTCAAATGTTCAATACAATGGTCTTAGCATAATATGCGTAGAACTCCAGTAATTAAACGAATTTAATTGAGATAAGGATCAACTATTACCTTGCAATAACATAGTCGTAGTAGAAGTTTGCCGCCCCTCCTCCACTCATCTGATGAAGTTACAGTTGATTATTACCTCGATTAATTTTTTCTGTTAACCAGGGGTCCACGCCTTTTACAATAAGACTATTGGAGTTTTTAAAAATTTGAAAATATTGAAAAACATTTCAGAAAACAAAACTTTTCATTTCCTTCCCATTTATTGATCACGAAATGATTTACATTCATGATACTTCCCCTGCACCCCTCCTTCTCTCATACACTGAAATAACAGTTAATCGCCACCGCAATTATATTTCTCTAAATCCCAGGCTTCTACGCTTTATCTGGTAAGACGATTGTAATTAAAAAATTGCTAAAATTAATCAACGATTGTTACCGGACCGATTTGTCATGATAACTTACCCATGAATCCCTCAGGAAATTATTTAGTTTTATATCAAACGTTTATAGCTTTTACTTGATTACAATTGTCCGAACATCTAAATTGAAAAGTACGAACTGTGAAAATTTTTTTAAAAAACACTCTCTTCCAGATAGTTTAGTCTAGCCCATCCGCGCCTTAAATGGAATATACTCCCCAGGGAACGTCATCTAGATTGTTTTTTATTGGACTTTTTCATGTAAACCTATATAATTAAACCTTGAGTTTTTATTATAATTAGTAGATTATCAAAAATAACAAACATATATTTAAAAAAGCAGGCGACTGTAGATGAGTTATGAAAATGTTTGGGATGATTTTTTTTTGTCATTACTAAATTGATGGCGAGCTTCCGAATGGATTTTGCAATATGTTTCTTCTCATTAATTAATATGGATTAACAATGTATATTGATCTAAATCAGAAAATTACCAAAAATATCAGATTATTTGATGAAATAATCTTCATTTGCTTTCTTTCTATTATTTAAAAAATTCTCAGTTAAAAAAAAACGAATCTGATCCAATTAATTCTGAGATATTCCACATAATTATTTTACATTAAAAATCAAATATCTATCAAATTAATCGGTCAATTAACCTCCTTTTGAATACCATCCATTGTAATGATGAAAGGAAGATCTCATCTGAATATTAAGGTAGTCGCTGGATTTTTGCATGGATGAGAGGTCGAGCAATAATATTTTTTTAAAAAGCAAAAAAAGTGACAATGACTATGATTTCTTTGAGAGGGTCCACTTTTCAATTTTTGATTGATACCCGTAGATTCACTCATGACATAAAAAATGAAAAAACAAGGAACTGAATATCTTGTTTAGTTTTAGAATCATTTCGATAGTACTTTTTATAGCCAAATCATGATTTCTCATAAATGGCTTCACCAAACGAGCTGAATCTGGGTACAGATTTAGACTCAACTCTTACCTACTGTCTGAGGAAATATCAAATTTTTTGAATTTTCTTAATTAAAAAATTATCCCTGATCAGTAAAATTTTCTAGTTCTACATTTCAGGAAAATTAGATTTTTTTGTTTTCGGGTGGAAGTAGTGCAATCGGAAATGTAAGAATACAAATTTTCTTTGAAAATATCTCTGCGTGGATTATCTTTTAGTTGATAAAAAAATAAAGCCCTTTTTTATCAATCACAAATTGGAGAGTGAACCCTGAAAGAAATCATAGCTATTGTCACTTGTCTGTTTTTGCGACAACAAAAAAATATTGTTGTTCACCCTCTTACTCCCATTAAAATTCAACTATTAACTGAAAATTCAGAGTAGATGTAGCTCTTATCACTAGGACCGCCGATATTAAAAATGAGCTTAATTGAACAATTAGTTTCGGGGACATTGAATTTTTAGTGTAAACTGATGATGTGGAATATTTTCGAATTGGTTTTTTTTTAATCTGAAATTTTTATTAAGTATAGCAATGAGCAAATACAAGTTACTTCTTGAAACAAGTAGATGTTTTCGTTTATTTGGCTATTTAAATCTATAGATGCTCTTAATAGATATAAATTAATAGGGAAGAACATATTGTAAAAAGGAGGCAGAAGTTGGCCATCAATTTATTGATGGCAAATAAAATATATCCATACATTTACGACATTGCCTGCTTGCTTTTGGGTCGAAATTGAAGAATATTTTCAAAGAACCTTCATAATTATTGAGAAATAAGTGAATAGAGGGAGAAACTTGAAAGGCATGATTACGAGCACAAAGGGTGTACATCCGACCTCAACATGGGGGAAGGAGCATGAAACACCAAATCTTCCAATAGAATACACATTAATTAAAATTTTATAAATTTTTTAAAATAGAATGGATTATTATTTTTTCAATGAAAACACTTGACAAACTTGGCGCTATTTCTTAGTTGAATTATTTTTTTAAATTGTCATCATGAACTTAGTTTAAGTAATTTCGTACCCATTCAATAAACTCTGTTTGTTTTCCAAACCAATTTATCAAAATGCTTACTAAGAAAAATTCATAGTTTTAGAGTATTGAATTTTATGTTATGAATATTATTATTATTATTATTATTATTATAATATAACATCATTAGTTGCACTTTTTGAAAATTCACAGCAACTAATCTAATGATTGGGTTAATGTCTGTAGGGGTTAATTTTCGTGGTGGACAGCAATGACAGAGAACGTATTGGAGAGGCACGTGAAGAATTGATGCGAATGCTGGCTGAGGATGAACTCAGAGATGCTGTACTCTTAATATTTGCCAACAAACAGGTAACTCAAAACTACATCTCTCTTTTCTTTAATGATTGACTAATTTATTTTTTTCAATTGGTAGGAAGTTTACAAATATAATTTTTGTAAAAAAACTTGATACGATTTGGTAAATGACTTTATTGGGATTTTTTGAATATTTTCTCTGGACTAGAAAAAATTGGCAATATATGAAAACAAATATTAGTCACGAATTGAATAAAAGGTACTGGGGATTATTCATCCTCATTCCTTAATGAGGATTATTCAATATTATTTCAACAGATGGAAAACGAGCTGTTTAATTTTTTCGTTTCATCCGGAATTTTCATTCCTTAATGTCCATGAAATTAACATTAAGTTCTATTATTAAAATGAACAATCAATCAATTTCTCTCACCTTAGTATTTTTTAGTAAAGACGAATTGGTGAATTTGAATGATTATTTTTCAGTATTTGAGCTTGTCAAACAGAATTTTCATCGGAAATTCATTAGTAGAATATCATGTGTTTTTCATGTTTCAAACCATTTGGCGTTGAGAATTTTAGGTGGCAGATAAATAGATACAGTAAATTATCCGAAAATATAGTTTGATAATATGTCGGTTTGGCCGATTTCCTCTCGGCCATATTGGCCAAACCATCAGTCATAATGTGCCAGCCACAGAGCAATGACACTAAAGCCAGCTGTAAAGTGTTTCTGGAATTAATTTGACGAGATTCTTCGTTGATTTTACCAGCCCGGTAAGGCTCCCAAGGCCCATCCAATCTGTCAGTTGAGTAGATATGAATCGTTTATAGCCATCATAAATATCATTTTTTTTTTTCTGGATAACGAAAATCTACTCCCCGTTGCAAGCCAATTTTTTAGGGGAGTTTGTGCCTTTGAAGGAGGAGTGACATAAATAAAATTTTGTCTCGTCTGAGAAAATCATAGAGTATCAGAACTTTTTGGAGAATATCGGAAAATCTCGAAAATAATTTTTCATTGTGGCTGATAATGAGACGAGTCATTGACCCTTATGAAGATTTTTTTCTTCGAATATGAAAAAAAGTTGAAGAATGACTTGCTGAGATTCATCAAAGCGAAGGGGCTATCAGTTTTTTTTCATTTTTTGCGATTTATTCGATATCTCCCATGAGCAAATGACTTGATAACCTTGCTCAGAGGCGCTATTTAATCTTTTGGATAATTATTTGTATTAAACTGAGGAAAAGTGAGTCAACATTGACAGATCACTCCTCTTCTTTTTGCCACTGAAACGTCAGTATATTCAAAGATATCCTCCAAAGACCATACCCAATAATTTCAAGTTCTAAGTAACACCTGACACGAAAACAGCCATTCACTATTTTCAAATGCTCTATCTTTATTCCAAATAATTACAACGAATTTTAAATAATGATTTCATTTATCAGAAGATAATGTTTAAGGGGGGGGGGGAGGGGTAGTCTTGTTTTACCCCCCGATAAGCCTCCTCCCTACCATTTCAATTCCCGTATTCATCATTTCTGATGACCTTCCGATTATGCCCACTCTGGAAATCCCTTTCGGACAAGGTCAACTTCATCGGGTGGATCAAAAAAATACGTATCTCTTAGTTTTTAATCCTCTGTAGAATATATAAAGCCCATCTGTGCTTCACATTCTTCTAACTTGACAAAAAACTATTCAATTTTATAATAATTGCCTCGCAAGTAGCACTTATCTGTCTTATATGAAACATCAGTGTCCACGTCCTTTCTGCATTGTTGAAAAATACAATGGGAAAACAATGGCTTTGTTTGTAATTTACTGATTCCCCCTTCCATCATCATTAATTAAGAAAATAACAGGAGTCAAACTGGCTCTGTTCCAAATGCACAAAGTTGCCCCCCACCCCCTCGTCCTATGTCCGTAAAAAAAACCACCACGTGGAAACATGATTTAATGGAATTCTCCCTGCCATCACCGTCGTTAATTGAGAAAAAGGACATGGCAAAATGGGTATCAATGGGTCCTCATCATTTACCAAATTCATCCCTTCCCCCTTTTTTTTTATATTGTCAAAAAAACAATGTTGCTACAAGTGATACAAGAATTGGGTTACTATTATGACGTTGTTGAAATAGAATAACTGAATATTCAATCAAGTAACAATGCTCTGGCAATGCATCTTCAAATGATTTGAACTAAAAAATTGATTAATTTCCATTTATGTGCCATTTATGTGTATTCCTCATTGCACTTGCACGCTAGACGATCCCTGACCTACTGCACTGTGCGGCGGCTGTTTATTCAAAACAGTTGAATATGGAGAAAAAAAAATGACCCATCTGCAAACTGCAATCTGGGTGATTGGGTTTAAAAACAATGTCAGCGCGTGAAAAATTGAAGCGAAAGAGCTTTTTGATTATTCATTCGAACGGCATAAAAAATCCCGAGTGAGAAATTCGTAGGCGATATTTATGCTGAATTCAACCAATGAACAAACTCCATCAGATTAATTTAATGACAGGCGAATTGAACGGTATTACACTATTTATTAATAATTATAGTGTGCAGTGCCTCCACAATTTATCATCCATAGACCTAGTAATAAACTAATGGTGATATATATGACAGAATAAAAAGGGGGATATTCTTTCGTTTAACATTTTCCACATTAATTAACTGATTAACTCATCTGACGATTGGAAGCCTAAAAACTCTCACTAAAATGTGAGAGTTTCCGAAATCCCACTCACTTGATACGGTGGTGGTGGTGACACTCACTTTCTTTTAATAAATTTGACACTCGTCTACGTCACGTAACATCTAAGATCTTGCCATTTCAATGACAAGTGCCCTTGATTATTCTATATATGCTCACAAGTTGGTCAATAGGTCAAAAAAAAAAAAACATTTGGTCCAACAAATAAGCGAAATCGATATTCTCCACTAGCAGCGGTTGGCCATAAAATGGTTTGCAATCAGACCCCCGATAATCGGCCATGTTGTCGAGGTCAACATTGGAAAAAACATTCTCCACGACACTAAATTACTTGTCTGATCGTTGGATTCAATAAAAATTGATTTTAAGACTCGTTTGGGGAGGGTCGCCTGATCATAAATCGCCACCATAAATAAAATGTTAAAATAAGGGTTTTATTAAACTATAATGGTAGGGCGATTATTGGGTTAATAATAACTGCTTGCAATCTGCGATAACGTTTTCATGTTATAGATGATTTTTTTAATAATTTAAAAGGAAATAAAAAAATTAAATTTTCCAATGTTCTCAAAGAAATCCAGTACTCTACGAGAAAATTGTGACTACAAGCCTAGCTTTTCATTATCCAGCTCAGAATGTAGCAAAAAATATAATTAGAGGACATGAAATTCATTGGAGACAGATTATGACTGATGGTTTCGTCAATGTTGCCGATAACAAGTCCGCCAAACTGACAACTATATTTATTTATCTGTCATACAAAATGCTCAACATGAAAGTGGTGGAAAGGTGAAATTTCCTTTAGAATGGAATGCTGGAATTTCCGTCAGAACCCACTGAACGCCAAGGAATTCCCTTGGAGAATTTTCCTTTTTCACTGACACATCATTGATTAACAGTTTTTTTTTTATCCTCATACTAGCTCCTGCCTGCACTATGCTTGGCCCAAATTCATGTATAACAATAATCAGTAGTAATACCACTAAATAATAATCGAAAATAATAATGGAATATTTACCGATAGTATTGTTAGCTAGGATCGAGTGTGTCAAATTTTTCAGGGTAAAAGGCCAGCTTCGCGCTAAATTTTAACATTCATTGAATCCCTAGGCAATAATGCTATCGGCAATTTTCAAACACTAGTGGTATTACTACTGAAAAAACAATGCCCGTAATACTATCATCTGAAAGCCAAAATCATTTGAGTTTTTACGATAAATCACTGATCCATCGCTCACCTGACTTACTTCTTTATTTGTCTGTAAGGAACCTATTATTGAATAATCGATAATTTCGAAGCACTTGGCTGTCGATCAATTCTTGATATATCGAAAAAACAAAAAAAAATTCGGCGCTTGCAAATTTTTGCTCCTAGTCCATGCACTGACTATGGCTTTGTTCCAAAATTGGGGTCCCTGAATAAACTAATTTGGAATTATCCAGTTTTGGTGCGTAGTACACCAATGTGTACGTTATTTTTTCCTCCGATTCGCTATAGCCAATGTTATGAAAAATTCAACTGTTTATACAAATATATGACTCGTGACCTATGCAAGTTATAAAAAAATGTTCAAGACAAAAGTGTTTCGTCTTCCCAAGACGAATAAAATAATGGCTCTTTTTCTATCTATCATAAATAACTGTAACTGATTATACTCGAATCAAATGACTTATCCAATGCTTTCTTCTTGAATATTCTATTTTAAAAATTGCCTCATGTAAAAAAAAAACATGTTTCTTGTTGATTTTATTTTAATACAATTTTGATAATTTCTCATGAAAAAACAGTGAAAAATTATGTGAAAAGTCCCGTGGACAGAGGATTGAAGAATGATAATTTTCAATTTTTCAGGACCTCCCAAATGCAATGAATGCAGCAGAGATAACTGATAAATTGGGACTTCATTCGTTACGCAATCGGAACTGGTATATCCAAGCAACGTGTGCCACAAGTGGTGATGGCCTATACGAGGGTCTTGATTGGCTCTCAAATCAGCTTAAGAATGCAAACCGCTAATCTCCACTACGACTAATTGATTGATTCCTACATTTTAAATCGAGATGAGAAAAAAAAGTAAAAAAAAAACCACATTATTACGATCATTAAAAACAATGACGAGAAATCGATGAAATAAAACACAGGATATGTATTTGCGAACGGTTCACACTAACCTATGCCCCCTCTACTGAAGAAAAAGTACAAAAAAGTCGAGGAAAATTTACAATTTCTACAGAAAACCAAATCAACGGAAACATTAGTCGAGGAAAACATGATGAGTCGAGTTTTTCATTGCAGACATTGTCTTACATCTCGAAAACCCTGACATTTTGGGAAAAATATCTTTATCCCTTTTTCTAGCTTTGAAAAATCTTACAAAAAAATGTATCTGGATATTTATCCCTTGGATCACAACTAAGGAAAATCATGTCATTCAAAGTACGTGACAAACCGACTTTTCACGCTTTTCTCGACGACAAATCAAATAAACAATTTTTTTTTTCATTAAGAATTATTTAAGACAACAGGGGGAGGTTCAGTAACATCTCGGAATCCTAGAGAAATTGGAGAAAAATGAATAAACATCGGGAAAAATTCCAGAGCTGTGGAGAATGACAAGTTTTTGTGTTTTAAATGGTAAAGAATTATTGGAAAATTGCGAGATCCTTGAGATGCACTTATGGATGGCATAGCTGACTCTTAAAATCCACCATAATTACTTTATGATTTTCTCCGTATTTCTCTTCACTAATTTAACGGAAAATTAAGACAGATAACAAAAAAACATTGTCCATTAAATCTTATAATGATTAATTATTATTGATTATTGTATTATTATTAGTATGATAATTACAAGTTTTTACACATAAATTAATGATTATGCGCGACTTGAGTGGATGGGTATGATAATTCATTATTCGAAGAATATTATGATCCCTTTTCTTTTCATTGTAATTGGAAATTTTTTTCTTTTTCTGATTTTTCGTAACATAAATCTTAAATGAAAATCATTTTTTTAGTGTTTTAGACTATTTTTTAACCTTGAGATCATATGGCAAGGGTGAGTGAAGGAAGGAGAATTAAGTTTTTCGTATTGTTTGAGATGAAAAGCCAGAAATGAACAGCAGATGTTTTATTTGATTTTTTTTTTTTTTTTTTCAAATCGAAAAATTGAAGAAGAACATTTTCACATTAAGAGACCCACATTGAGGTTTTTTAAATTCCCTTTCCCCGTATCCCATCATCGGACCCTAGTTCCAACTATGTAGAGATGGACAAAAATAGGGAGATAAAGCCCGGCGCCAGCTATAATTCATCTGACATGCAAGTGGATAAATATACTTTCCCAACTTTCATTTAATTGAAATCGGAGAAATACGTAAAATATGAGGTGACGGCCACCTGTTTGGTTGAATCATTTGCACGCCCATTTTATCGATGGTGCTCACCTCTTGAGAGCAACCATAAAAAAAACTCACCACAGGCTCCAATGTTACGCCGTTGTACCTAAAATGAATAATAGCAAGTCCAAGTACTTATTGGCAGACATGTCTAAATAATTAGCTACCCACTAGCTTCGATATTATTCCATATTTTTCTAATTTTAGTCACATCATTACGGAATTGTCATCAAACGAGCAGTGTGTCAGAGGTTTTTCACGGTAGCCATATCCCATATATTTCTCATTGGGCTATTAGAGTATATTAAAAATGCTGATGAAAAATCCAAGAGAGGAGAATAGAAACTCATTTTTTTTTATTTTTTATATATAGTATATAATATACGCATAACATAGCTAAAAAGCATACAAGTATAAAGTGATAACTCGAATCGCTATCTGTTGGAGCAAATATTTGCCCCGACTTTTAGCCGTATTCAAGTATTGAACCATAAATTTTGACTGACCAATAGAAAAATGAAGATATTGCCAAACTCTTTAATTGGAGGGTATTTTACATGAAAATGAACAAAAAAAAAACAAAAGAATGAGACTAGTAGTTCTTCACTTAATGAGGAATAAATATTTGAGAAAGCAATGATTCGATTTCGTTCATCTTCAATACCAAACTAAAAGGGTAGATTGTTGTTTTAAATTTTCATTTCGATTATGGTTTTGAATTATGGCGCACGCAGGCAAAATGAAAGAACGAATATAAAGTTGAGAAATTGCTCTATCTTCAGTACGGCTCTGCAAATAAACTTGAATTTAGTTTTAAAATTGCACTAATGAAAACACTAATTTTCAGCATCATTGCACCCATTGTTCTCGACTAATAACGACAGATCTCGACAGATGATTACAAATGTCCACACACCTACAGACAATATTCAAAAACATGATTTTTTAAACATAACTCACATGTCTAAGCATTCCCAATAAAAATTAGCTTATCGAAAAAAAAATACGATTACAATTTTCCATTGGAAAGAAACACTTTCAGCGCGCAACACTTACTTTAGCAGAATTTATTAATTTATTTGTATGTGAAATAAATTATAAGGAATGCCGAGCTTTATTCCCCATGATCTGGCATCTTTAAATAGGCCGGAATTAGGTAAGGATTAAAGGGCTTGCAAGTACTTGTAGTCCATCTTCCATAAAGACAACATAAGAGAATTGAGAAGAAGAAACATTAAGGTGGAGAAAATTTTCCTTGTTTTTGGATGAGAAAAAACATTAGCCTTATAGAGACTTTCCTAGGCCCTGGTGATATTCTCAATTTCCCCGAGTTATTTTCCTTGTTTAATATTCGATAAAATCATCAGTCAAGTGCTGATGTTTAATTTAGAAGACGAATTTTTTTTTTGCATTTGGCTGAATGTATAACGACCTTTTTCCAGCTGAAATCATTTTGAAGAAAAACATTCTTATCACGTTCTCTAGGATTCCACGTTAATAAAATCATTCTAACGAAAAACGTGGCAAATCGATTTTCCATGTGATAAAACCAAAAAATGGTAATTTTTTTATTCCTTTTCTAAACATCATGGCATTACTTGGTAATTATTTAGGACTTTGGCATTAGCTACCTCCTAGGCCTAGCAGCCAACCAGTCTGCAGGGTTTTCTGAGGACGCTAGTGTCAATAAGCTAAATAGTTGGCTATAATTTTAACATTTTTTGCTGGAGGCGGGTGATATCACTGACTGAGTGTCCCTGAGAAGTTTGAGAATTCAGTAAAAATCGGAAAAAGGAAATAGAATAGATCCAAAGAGAAAAAATAGAGAGACATTCCGATTTATCCACGTAAAGATAATATGTTTTTATCTTTTGCTCTTCTGAAAGAATAATTTTTCATCACGGAGAAATTAACGAAGAAGAATTAATGTTTTATCAGCTCAAGATAATTTTTCACTGTTCTTTTAGTTGATTCACTTCCGCAATTTTAATCCGCTGAGGGCCCCAAATACCCAAAACCATAAAAAAAAGACGTCGAACCGCTGGCGATGACCTTCCAAAGTGAAAAAAAAAACAACAGAAAACAAGAATTAATAGATGAAAACCAAGTGAAAAGTAATAAAAGTGAGATAGTGAATTAGTCCTCACTAATTATCAAATAATGAGGTGGATTGGCTTAAGGGAAAAGCCCTGAGAAATTAAAAAAAAATTGTATGAAAAAGGGAAAAATAGGAGAGAACTTTCAGTTGAAAAAAAGAAAATACGAAAAATATGAAGATACGAGAAACATTTTTTTTTATACTAATTAAATTCCTTGATAAGTCCTATCCATTGGTGAATGCGTCACTTTTGCGAGTGCTGAATGCGTTTTTACGAAACACATAATCTTCTTTATTAATGAAAAAATCTAAATATATTAAGGGATAAAGAAGAAAAAGTTTCACAGTATAGAAAAATGAATAAAATGCCGTTTAATTACGCGAAAAATGGAGTAAATAAATTCGTATTATGTATGAATGTTCAAGAATAATTTGTGAAATATATTGTAACTGTGCTTTATGTCGTTTATTTCAATACTTTGATTTTTCGACGTGCATTTGACAATTTTATAACAATTTTCATTTCCTCTAGATTCAGCAATGAGACCAAAACTTTGAATATTCATTTTCTCACAACGTAGAAATTCGCTTCACTCCAATTAACATCATGACAAGGATAAACTTATTTTTTCTTACATTGAGCCGGTGTGGAAAAAAGGGCCTTTTCATTTACTAGTAAACGAAAAATGGCACTCTTTGTCACCCCCTGAATGTAACTGACAAAAACAATAGTGAGACGAGGTGTTGTAACTCGTGTGATGTGTGATTGACACTTCAACTAATACATGGAAATATACTATTTCGTCACTCCGAAAAATTCGAAAAATCTACTACTAGACTTTTCTCTTTCTCTCCCAATAATTGTCTTTGAGTGGGTTAATGTTTGTTAATAATATTGACTTATTATAAATAAGATGACCATTCAACAAGTGGTGAAAATCCATATTAGTGATTATTTGCTCATCGACTTGTGAATACAATCTTATGGCTTATGCTTGCACACCACACCTAACCTAACCTACAAAGCGCTTTGCGTCTTCTTATACTAGTCAATTACACAAAAAGCCAAGACTTTTTCATACGGTATTTTCGTAATATTGACTTTCGAGAGGACTCGATTGTTTGCTCATCAATTGATCGAAATAAATGATGTTTATGCACATCATATCCGGTTTAATCGTCTCAGAGTGCCGAATGAACGCAACGCGCCCTCTTATTTTTCCTTTCCTCTTCCTATTTATAAAACAAAAAATAACAACACGAGTCAACTAATCGAACATGCCACATTTTATGGAGATATACTCGACTATGTAATAGTAGTCATAATCGATCATTTGGCAATGTATAATGGATTAGTGAAGAAGGAAAAACAAATGGTGATGACCCTCTCTTCTCTTCTTATGGAAATGATTTTTATGATTTTCAGATGAGATTCATCAATCCCTGCATACCTGCCCTATTGGAAAAAGTACAGGAATATTACAAAGTTAACTGATAATCTCAATGAATAATTTCACAATAAATTCAAGGCTCTATGATTTTTAACAATGGTAAGGGTTATAATGACTGGAATAATCAAATATTTTGTTGGCAAATCAAAATAAGATAAATGATTTATTTGCGATTTTTTAATATTATCATTTAATAAAATTAATACTATCAGGGGAATAATATGAACAGGGCACCCTCCTCTTGAAAAATCGGCGGGTTTATTGATTACCTTTAGTTGTAGAGAAGAATGTTGAAAGGACATATGTACATGTCAACTATAAGTATTTCATTATGAGCTTTTTAAATGAAAACATTCAAGTGGAGCAAGCGATCAGAGTGAGCTATGCTCACACCCCACTTTTCTATTGATGATAAATTAATAATTTATTTACCTATTTAATGACTCTCCACTCTCTCCCCATTTTTGATTATGCAATGCATATGATTCTCATGTTGCTACGTCTTTCGACACCCTCTTTCACATTTATATCTAGCTTAACAAAAAATCACAACAATTTAGAAAAAATTAATAAACTAAACTCTCGAACGATGACCCCCCTCTCTAAAACTTATACTAAAATTATAGAATTGGCCTTTCTTTGTAAATGAAAAGGTGAGAATTAAAAGCGATAGTTTTGGGTGTTGTGTTGTGTTGTGTTGTGTTGTTGTGCCACTGATGAGAACCGGGTGAGTACAAATTTTGAAATCAATATTTCTACATACTATGGACAAAAAAAAATACATCAATAAAATATAGCACTGGAAGGTAAATAGCAGCATGAATTTGTATGAATTTTCCACGACATTTAAGCTACTCACATGAAACTCGAACCCACATCCTCCAGAGGCCTATTCTATTCATAATATATGTATACATATTTTCATAAACGGTATGGAAAAACATTTATGGCAATTAAGTTTAAAGATGTAAACTTTGGTCATATGGTTATATGACCAAAGTTGGTTATATGGTATAAGTGACACGCCATTCTTTCCAATATATATTTTGTTCGGTATTGAAAGTTTATTTTATAAAATTTCAAAGGGTTCTCGAAGAATAGTAGAGAATGTATTTACATGAGCAGGGATTGGGGGAGACAAATTCCTTTAAGCGAGAGTTAAATAATTTCTTGGGTCTCAAGAGAATTGTGCTTCAAACTCAAATAACTATAGTGACTATTCTAAACCGAGTAAACTTCAGGCTCACGACTTCAATTCAACATCAATGAATTGTAAACTAATGGAAGACAGGTATTCTACCTAAGTATTTGTAATAATGCTCCAATGACCGTAGGAAGGTGGCTTATTAGTCAGTATAAAAAGACAAAGGGGAGATCTTCTCCTTTAAACCAATAGTCGTCCATTTTTATCAATGACAAATTCTAGCTGGAAGAGTCCAAATATTATTCTTCGACGAAATTCACATCTCTCAACATAAGAGCATTAAACAATCAAGGAATAAAACAAGTAAATGCAAGACATCTGGTAAACATGGCAAACTTTAGAATTTAAGAAAACTTTACGACATACCCGGCATACATGTTAGTTCATTCGGATTAAATTCCTAAATGTCTGAGATCGCCCCGTCAGAGAACCACCTTGGTTGAACCTTTAATCAAAAATCTTAAGGGCACAATAAATTCCTTATACCAATAGTAAAATGTAAATTCAACACTTTAATTTTTCACAAAATTATTATTTCAAAAGAACCCCTGCTGAAAAATGTTTTACACACGTAAAAAAAAAGAGAAAAAAATTGTATAAACTGCATGAAAAAAAAACATCTGATGATAAGATCGATAAGACCAAAAAAAAATCTCCGAAACAAACGTTACGAATACACACGCTAAAGCCTCCAAAAATTGTACCAACTGTGCACGTGATTATTATTTTTTTGTGTAATCGCATGTACTTTTCGAGTTATTGAAATTAACTTTACTCGAAAGAATATTAAGACTAAATTCAAAATTTTTATAGAATTATTAATTCTCTTAAAATGAGAGAAAAAAGACATAAAACGGAGTTTTTTTAATGCACAATTTTGTATTTTAATGGAGACTCAATGGATTTCTACAAGGGTTTTTGTTTTATTTTAAAACTTGACACACTTATTAATAAATTTAAGGTTTTTTTTAGGTAACAAGGTAAGAAACAATGAAAAAAGTAATGTTATGAAGGCGAAAAGAGCTCGGATGGCGAAATGCGAAATAGAAAACCCGTATATGCGTGAACGGAAAATCGTTGATGGTTTTTTGAAATCGGAGTTAAGACTGCAAAATCTCGGAAAACTCTCTCACCATTCCCCTATCGTCTTCTGAGGGTGTGTCTATTGAGTGAGGATCTTTAAGGAAGTTGGAAATGCTGGTTTTTAATTGGAGAAATGTTAACTGCAGGGGAGGTAGTGCCGATAATCAAAAGAGACTTGGGGTAGCTGCTATGTATTGTTTATTAAAAACTCAAGTATCGAATCAGTTTAAATGTTCTTTATTGGCAAAGATGGTAAGAAAGAGGGAGATACTATTCAGAATGGGCTGGTAAATATTAGTGGTGTAGTGAGTCATGAAGAGGGATGTCCTTTGGAGAGGTTTTTGCAAAAGTTTAAGGAGTAGGAGTAGTAGATATTCGATTTCGAGATTAAAATTAAAGTGCCCTATTACCTTAGAAGTATTTATCTGTTAGCTTAGCTGTGTAAGTAATAAGCGGATAACAAGATAGTTTGAAGATTATGAATGATTAATGATAAGGCATCTGTGGGTTTTCTCATCTCTACGGAGAATAGAGAATAAACCTTAGAATATAGTGTAGTCTATGAATAAATTGGGTAGAAACTTCCACCTTCCCAATACCAATGATCCCGGCACAGAAAAAACATTCTATCAATTTATCATCATATCAAGATACGCGGTAGCGTATCGGCCAAGTACACGTTTCATACGTGAAAGATCACCGAAAGCTACCAAGTATCTACAGGGTGTCCCAGAATTGCACGTCCAAACTTTAAACTTAAGTTGGGGGTGAAATTCTGGATCGAAAAGTCCTGAGCGACTTTTTGATCAGATGCACCTTCTTCAAGTTATTATGGGTTGAAGTTGGACGAATCAGGGGCCTGGAATACCCAGTCGCACGTCGGTGAGAAAAACATGTGAGTGTAGTGGTGTCCCCACCATACCGTACTACTCCCTTGCGACGGCAGAAAGAGATGACTGGAGGCGGAGGGTAAGAGGTAGTATTTCGATTACGATTCGTTTTCTTTAATTTATCTTGTTTATGTATTTTTCCAAAGAATAATTTTTTTTAAATTAAGCCTATTTCTGTTTTTCACTTTTCATCTTAATCGAAATACCAAAAGATTAATAAGTGCTTTAATATTATAAAAGTTTATAAAATTAAATTGATACAAATTATAAAATGTTTTTTGGTGAATAAATTTTGCAATCGTATGATTTCTTCTTTCGATGAACACAACCATGGACAATAGAACCTAAGCAAAACGTTAAGATTCGTTTTCTTTAGTTGATATTGTTTATGTATTTTTCTAAAGAATAATTTTTTTTTAATTAAGTCTATTTCTTTTTTGCGCTAGGGGGGGGGGGGCGAAGCCTCCGGCTCGCCTCGACTGCGACTTGTCACGCCTCGTGCTGCAAACTTCACACTTCTCACAATCCTCAACCTATCGTCCTCATGTCATAATCTACTATTATGTAGCGGGCAGGTGTTCATTTTTTTTATTTCCCTCCCCTTCCTCTTACCCACCGCCGCCATGCATCTCTTTCTGCCGCCGCAGGGGAGTAGTACGGTATGGTGGGGACACCACTACACTCGCATGTTTTTCTCACCGACGTGCGACTGGGTATTCCACGCCCCTGATTCGTCCAACTTCAACCCTCAATAACTTGAAGAGGGTGCATCTGATCAAAAAATCGCTCAGGTCTTTTCGATCCAGAATTTCACCCCCAACTTAAGTTTAAAGTTTGGACGTGCAATTCTGGGACACCCTGTATACACCACACAACTTACCCTTCCACTACCTCCAGTCCCTTTTTCTTAGTTAATAAACTTACGCGATAATTTTGATGAAAACTGGCCTTAGTTACATTATATAAATCGCGTATCAGCTTTCCACTGATCCAATTTTCGATTTTGTTTATTGAATATTAACGAAGATATGCGCATAGCAACGAGCTATCATGCACATTTCTCGAGTTTTTATTATGTCCATCAACTAACGGGTTACACTTGAGCAGCTCAGTTGGCAGCGCGCAGTGTAGTGTACTGTAGTGTAATACATAATCGTGATTGGCCATTCGCTAGTAAGACGGTGGTGATCTAGAGACCTTATACAACAGTGTACAGTGCAGTGAAGTGTTGGTGAACGCATCCTCCCTCGTTTTGTCAGTTTATCAACATGGCCGACAATGATCTCAACATCCCAGCTCTGGCAGAAGGCGCTTGAAAATATCAAATATTAACTATGTAACAGAAAAAAAGACTGTTTATTTAGAGTACGAAAACCATGTGTTCAACGAAGACTAGAAGTTTCTGATAATTTTGAAAATAAAATAATGGACCTTATAAAATGTCTGAAGTAATTTCTTTGCGTTCCTTTTTCCCATTGTCGTCTTCTTATCTACTTTTCTATTTTATTTGAACGTTATTTTCTGACTATACCTAACTCGAAGAAACCCCAAGGAGTACCAACATCTGCCGTCAAAGTTAGAATAAGTTACCGGGCTAAGGAATAAAGAATAAAAAGTTGGAAGTAAAAATATTCGAGACATATATATGTATCATAAAAAAAAAGTCAGTCATCTAGAGACTTCTTAACATTAGTATAAAAATTCATTGAGGTGAAAAAACTTGAAATATATTTGGCAAAATATTAAAAATCTCATAAAAATCAAAAATAATTTTTGAAAAAAATGGCCAAGTCCACGTTTCAATGTATTATGTTTTGCACGGTTTCGTGAACTTCACTGGTTTGAAAAAAAGCTAAAAATAAAAAAAAACAAGCTTGCATAAATACACTGCCTTATTTACAATGCCACCACTCTGAATATAACGTTTGTGCCAAAAACGTCTGATATTTGGCCGAAAAAAAATGTTCAAAAAAAACGCCGCGACTAAAGTACTTGGCGCGATTTTCCCTACTAACGAGGATTTAGCTTAGGAGGTTCTGTATCTTGAAACATACTCCAGAATCAGAAACTATATTGCCACAGGAGGTGTTTGCAGATTATGAGATAATAATGTGTTTTATTTCAATCAGTTAGAATTCCTCCATGGGTTAAACCCAGCAGAGGTGTCCAATAGTGCAACCCTGGAATTAGGGGAATTTATTAACTTATACCATTGGATAATCTGGCATCCACAGATCAATAAGTCTGGCACAGTAAGGCAGCAACGATGTTTTTGTCCAGGGACACTTCCTGAACTTATAGGACTTATATCTACAGGGAATAGCAGCTCTCATCTGATGGAGTTTTTTAGAAACCGCGCCAAGTACGTTAATCGCGGCGTTTTTTTTGAAATTTTTTTTTCGACCAAATATCAGGCGTTTTTGGCATAAACGTTGTATTCAGAGTGATGGCTTTGTAAACAAGGCAGTGTATTTATACCAGCTTGGCTTTTTTTTTTTTAACGTTTTTTCAAACCAGTGAAGTTCACGAAACCGTGCAAAACATAATACATTCATCCCAATTTCAACCAATCAAATGGTGGCATTTCCCGTCACGTGGTACAAGTAAAAGGGTTTTACTTCGGATATTTCCCTGTTTGTTGCCAAGCAATGAAAATATCCGATAAACAATTTGTACGCGTTTCAAACGCCAAAACTGTCATTAGAAAAAATCAAGTTTAAAGACTTTACCTCGACATGAGCAGGTTTGGAGGAGAATCCTTGGACATTATTGATCAAAAACTTTGAAAAAATGTTCCTAATAATACGGTGAAGAAAAAAACCACAATTTGGAAACAATTCTCTGCATTTTGTGCAGACAGAAGATATATGCTGGAAGCCATAATTACCAGTGAAAAACCATACCACACATTTAATTGCTTGAAATTGGAATGAAAAAAATAATTCAGCCAAGTACCCCTCGACCTTCAAAATTAATCGGATATTTTTGAAGGCCTTGGGGGGGTATTATTACTGATAAATTTCGGGAATTTTTATTGAGCCACACTGGAGGATTTCAGGACATTTTGTTATGGAAAATTCGGGATCTCGTGGAGAAACCAAATAGAATAGTCAGGTTCTGTTCCCTATTTCCCTGAAAATGAACAGAAAACAAGGAAATTGCTGTTAATGCATTTTTGAATTCGGGGAACGGTGACACCGAATCCCATTTAGGACAAAAAATCAAGAAATTTACGATCTCAAGGAAAAATCAAGGAAATTGATCTCCAATATTCATATTAGAGTATATATTTAAATAAATGACGAAATTCTCATTTTCGTACCGCTTAAAATTCGGTAATTTTACTGAAGCATAAGTTAGACCGGAGGTACGTCTTCCCTGACATTACTTCGGATAATCGAGATTGTACTGTAATTTTAAGTGAAATATTCTTTGTAAACTTTGGACCCTTGTAATTCACGGAAAAACATTCAACTTAAATTGAAATTTAGGATTCCTCCGTGATTGTGAAGTTTAAGAATATCGAATACAAAGCAAACATCTAAAGGTGTTTTATATTTAAAGGATTAGTTACAATTATTTTAATGGTCCTTTCCGAATATTTCGAATAAAAAGTGAAACTTTTGGTCTCAGCAAAGGACGAAAAAAATTAAGGGGTTACATGGGGTTCAAGGTTTCAAAAAATCGATTTTTTTTTGTCTTATTAAATTTTATAACATCTCTAGAATATTGTCCTAAATTTTCAAGTTGATCCGAGTAATAGTTTCGGAGATACAGCCCTGAAAAGACGGACGCTCGAGGTCAGGTATAGGCTGAGCGCGCAATAGGTATAACGTATAACGCTGCAGCTGCTCGCCTATTGTTAGCCGTAATTCTTGCCCTTTTCTTTCACTGTATAAGGTAAACTAGTGGGGAAATATTTCATTTGGTGATTTCTCGTTAAACTACGTAGTTTATTTTGAGTTTATAAGTGTTTGCTGTGAATTTTATTCGATAAAAAATGCCGTTTAAAGTGTCTAGAGCCCAGATAACGGAAGGTGTTCGTAGAAAAGATAGACCTAAGAAAAGGAAACAATCGTTTAATCCAAAAAATCCTGAGATAGATGATAATTCTTTCACGAGTTCGTCGGCAAAGAAATTAAAAGGCGAGGATAAACAGCACGTGCCAGAGGAAGCCACACTACAATATTCGATCATTGACTTTGCTCTGGTTTTTTCTACACTTTCGTCTTTTGTACGGTGTTCAAACATTATTAAAAGTGCAGGTGAAGAACAATTTTGTAATGGAAAAATAGATTTTAAACAATGCTCCAAATTCGGTCTGGGATTTAAACTTGTGGTACAATGTGAACGATGTAAACCAAAATATATTTTATCATGTCAACAAATTGGCAGAATGTATGAACTAAATCGGCGGTTTATTTTTGTTATGCGAGTATTGGGTTTGGGTCTTGCTGGATGCAAGAAGTTTTGCGGTTTGATGGATATAAGCAGCTCCTTTTTGAATCAATCAACATACGACTTTTATATTAATAAAATACATGAATGTATTACCATAGTTGCTGAGAAACTGTTCTCCTCTGCTGCTACAGAGGAAAAGCAAATGACAAGTTTAGCAAACAACATTGAAGATACGACAGATGTGACTGTCTCCGGTGATGGGACGTGGAAAAAGCGTGGTTTTGCATCACTTTATGGTGTCAGTTCTCTAATCGGATATCACACAGGAAAAGTCTTGGATGTTATTGTTAAAAGTTCATACTGTAAATTATGTGAGTCTTGGAAAAAAAAATTAGATACGGCAGAATTTGAAGAGTGGAAAGAAGAACACATCGACACTGATCAATGTACCGCCAATCACACTGGAGCATCTGGAAACATGGAAGTATCTTCAATTATTGAAATGTTTAAACGTTCTATTGTAAAACATGGCGTGAGGTACGTAAATTATATAGGAGATGGAGATTCTAAAACATACTCTGGTATTCTCAAAGCCCAACCTTATGGTGAAGATTGTGTTGTCAATAAGAAAGAATGTATTGGCCACGTACAGAAGAGGATGGGCACCCGGTTGCGTGATTTAGTGAAGAAAACCGTTGAGGAAAAGATGGTCAAAGGCAAAAAAACTCAAAAAAAAATTCTTTCCGGTAAAGGTAAATTCACTAATAAATTGATAGACAAATTAACTGTATATTATGGCTTAGCGATAAGAAGAAACAGTGATTCAGCTGATAAAATGAGGGATGCAATATGGGCTACTTACTACCACTACAGCTCTACAGACAAAAATCCTCAGCATCAAAATTGCCCTGAAGCTCCAGCCACGTGGTGCACCTGGCAGCAAGCATCAGCATCAAATAATCTCTCATCGTTCAAACACAATTATACTCCATTACCAGATGATGTTTTGACTGCAATGAAACCAATTTATGAAGACCTGAGTAAGGATGAGCTTTTGGAGCGGTGTGTTGGTGGATTTACACAAAATAACAATGAAAGTTTCAATCAGTTGATTTGGAAAATTACTCCCAAAATACTTCCAGCTGGGTCAATAATCGTTCAAATTGCTGCATTAATCGTTGCTTGTACTTTCAATGAAGGAATATCAGCATTATTATTAATTATGCACAGTATGGACCTAAAACTTGGTCCAAATTCCCACGATTATGCCCGAAAGATAGATGAAAACCGGGTGATCGCAGCCGAAAAGAAATCTACTAGCGAGACTCGTGAAGCCAGGGTGCGTCATCGACAGGAGCAAGAGGATGCCGTGGACATTGCAGCTGCAGCAGGTTCTCTACTTTATGGCCCAGGAATCGACGATTCAATGTAAGTTGAAAAAAAGATTTTTTTTCCCACTTTTATTGTCTCCAAAACTTTAAACGCGTTTTTCTCAAAACTATATTTTCAAAGTCGGTTGTCAAGATTTCTTGCGAACTACTCAACCGATCTTAATGAAATTTTACACAAGTCTTCGAGATATCATTTACAAGGTCTTGAACGAAGGATTTTTTTTTTTTTAATTACAACTATTTAAAAATAAAAAATTTCGAGAAATTTTCATCAAAATTTGCATTTTTTTATAAAAATGTCTGCCAAAAATCGAATTTTCATTTTTTTTTTCCTTCGTCCAATACCTAGTTTGTTGTCTTTACTAAAACACGAATTTTTTTACTTTCATTTCAGATAATCCTGAAAGAAGTTCTGCTGACAACGCGGAGGCACCTTTTTTCCAAGGGACTGCCGGAAATGGCGTCGTAATGGCCGCCATCTTGATATTTTTTTTGAAAATTTCACAAAATGTTTATTAAATATGTATCTTTTAAATAATAAAAAGTTTCATCTAAATATTTCATTTTTCATATGCAAAAAAAATTATTGAAAAAAGGCCGTTTTTTGCCCGAGGAAACCCATGTAACCCCTTAAGTATGAGTGGAGAATGAATAAATTGTTCATTAAAACTCGGGAACAGACTATAAGAAACATTTTATCGCATTCTAGTTTTATTGTCGTCAAATGAATTGTTAATATCTGCTTTCCGATAGAGTCAAATGAACTAAATCCAGTGGAGGATCAATTCAGAACGTCAGCATTTTCCTGCCTGAAAAATCCTTCGGAGCTAACGAAATAAATATGGGTTCATCATTAATCCGTAAATATTAAGCGGTATAGGGAAATTGCTTTTCCTCTTTTTATTTTTCATGCAAAAATAAAGAAAAAAACATTTAGTATTTTTCATTATAGATCATACTTTCGTCATGTTACATCATTCTACACACTCTGGGTCAATCTGGGACTGTTGCTCGCCAGCTTCTTTTCCAATAGAGCAATATGTCTGAAAAAAATAATGTTTTCGTTATACTTGTTGGACTGTTAAGTTTAGTAAGAAACCTACCTTCAGCCACCCGTCTATTCCTTTCTCGTTATAGAATAATGGAATAAGTCTGTCGTTAATAGAGGCATGCAAGTGGGTCAATGCTCTCTCTTTAGCTCCATCCAACCTCTCCACTTCAGATGTAATAATATCGCTTAGATCATGTTGGAGAATTTTCAGCACCTCTAAATTCTATAAAAAAAATTTTTGCTAGAAAATATAAATAGATATTCTTGTTAAATAATGCAGATCATTTAACAACTATCGCCATACAGAGAGAAGAGTTCAATAAAAGTTTATTGTATTTCATAATATATTAACTAACAATTTAGAATTTTGTCAGGAGATGAATTTGTATGAAATGCACGGAAAAAAATATCTTATGATCGCTACGTGAATTGTTTTTTGACTTGAAATGAACAGATGTTCTCTCTCTCTCTCTCTCTTCGTATAGGCAATTACATACGTGAACGGCACAATTGTACGGGGCTGTTGCGTTGTCTTTACTCGAGAGAGTACTACAATTTAAAGTTTTCTTCTGCATATCTGATAGAATCGTTTGAGCGAGATCAAGCCTACTAGTGAAGTACCCGAAGTACTCGTTGAATAATTCTTTCGCTTTCTCTGTATATTGTGACATTTCTTTCTGATGTTGTTCACTCATTTCAAGGAGATCCGAGATATATTGCTGACAGTCCTTAGAGAATTTCGGATTTTCGGCAAATGCGGTGCGTTTAGGCCCATACTGAAAACATAATTGTTGGATTAATATTGCAAGTGCTTGATCAGAATGAGTCTTTATTAATTTCCATTTTCATTAATTTATATATAACTCGATCACCGCCCTAATGCAATTGTTGGAAGATCCAGGAACACACTCACACTCACACTTGTTCAAAAACTACTCGACAAATATTTATATTGAGAGTGTGGAGAGTAATTTGGAATGGCTATGGGCTATGGAAATTGGAAAATCTCGCCTCAAAATTCATCGCATATTTCCCTCAAGCTTCTCTATGTAAAAATGACTGTCAAATTTTGAGAGGTTGAATGGTAGGAAGATCAAAAGTGGAAAACCCCATGAGGGGTAATATTATATGATAAGTTTGCAGCCCTAGTAGCATTATTCCCGAAAATAGCCATAATCCATCCAAATCCACATAAATGAAACTATCCTATTTGTTTAAGAAGATAAGAAGAATTATAAATCATTGGTGAAGTTATTATTAATGTATAGGGGTAATCCAACAACAATTAAGGCAAATGATTTCCCTCATTTTTTAATCACATGATTCATTCTGGAAATTATGATATTGTTGGCTAGATGACATTACCTTTTGCTGAAAGTGGCGGTGCATCTCCGGGCCATAATTCAACTGAACACTGCTGATGTTGCCATTGAAAGAGTCAACAATTTGGCGAACTTGGCCATCAGCGGCGAGAATATCGGTAGATGTATTGGCAATGCGTTGTTGTATCTCAACAGTTATGTTCATATAGGAGTGACGAGACACAGCAGCGGAAAACACTATCTGTAACTATATGTAAGGCGAAAAAAAATAATGAATGTCTGTACTTGCTGTGATTAGTTTGATCGTACAAGTGAAATTTTTTCATTTTCAACAATAATACATTTTTAAATGAGCATGTAGTCAAAGACAATGATGAATATGCTGAGAATAATAAATATTCAACTCAATTATTAAACTTACGACTGAGAAAAGGAGGCAGAGAAGCACGAAGGTCCGCATGATAATTAATTGGTCTTTCTCCGGTATGGATGTAACGCACGATAATAAGACATATGGTTTGAACACCTTAATTTATAGGCAGAACAGCCGGAAGTGATTTTGTTTTCATGATAATTCAACCACTAATAACCAAGAGATGACGAAATTTTTTATTTGATTTGTAATTTATGGCTTTTACATTATGGACTGTCCCCATATTGATTGATTTAATAGTTAAGGTCGTAAAGATTCTTATCTATTTATTGAAGCAGAAATCCGATATGATGATACTTTATCAGGGTACGATGAACCTTATGTAGGGTCAATGAGCGTTAATGAGCATTTCCACAATGACGCATATCATGAAAGGAAGTCAAAGTCAAATTCCAAGGCATTTCACAAATATCTAACGTTATTTCAAACTTGTCATTAGTAATTATTCTCTTCATCATTTGCGAAACTTTTCCTTCAGTATGGATTTTGTTACTTCCATCTCAAGTACGAGTTGACTTGACAGTCAAGCCATTAATACCTATTCTCATACTTATCACAATTTCATTATATCCATAAATTATATTCATATCATTTCGTCAATATTTGACACTTGCCATTATTAATTATTTCATTCCTTTCTTCCAGTATTCACAAAACGTTGTCATTCTAACCTCACCTTCTACGTCGCCTTGAAATTTATTTTTTGCTGAATTATCTTCTCTATCCAATAGAGGATTGCAATAGAGGTTCGATGCTTTGAGTGACTTACATAGACTTGATGAGTTTGAAACAAAATCAAAATATATTCGTCAATCATTCCACAGATATCTGGAGGCCTTCATCAACGAAATTACCATTGAATGCCAAATATCGGTTCATTTATTCATAACACAACACACAACTCTTCTCATGGTGTACTTAGTCGTCACTTATATCTAATTTATATGTTCACTTCTATGAATTTTCTAAATGATTAGCCGCCTATCAAACATGATCAGAGGATAGCGCATTTCGATTGATTGTCACATCCATCGAAAATTGCATTATTTAGGTTTTTTTAAAACAATTATTGATTTTATACAATGAGAAATAATTAAATCATAACTTTCTCTTTTTTGTCAGAGATATTAACTGAAAATGCCTAAGGGAAAATCATTAGACAATTAAATTATTCGAGAAAGATAAATTTTTCGAAAAAGTCTCACTAATGATTCTTAATGTGTTTCTTAATGAAGACCTTAATCCATGTAACTTAAATTCTATTAAGTAGCATCAATTTGATAATACATTGAAATGTTAAAAAAAGATCTAGACCAACACTCAATGCGTTATTATAGAAACCACTTTGCGAGGTTCTGACTTTCCGAAAACTCGCATGGCCTATTGATCTACTACTCTACTTGTATGTTGTCAAACACTTGGGCTATTGGGAATCCATATGATCGGTTAGGATAAATAGCCCAAGGATACTTTGCAACCATGCCCGGGTTGTGCCGCGAGTAACTGACACAAACATGGCTCCCGAATCGAATCGAATTCCCATTCATGTCTCCAACCGGGGCAGGGTTTCCGACAACGAGAGTTGGGTGATCTCATTCATTCATTCATTCATTCATTCCCTCATCGTCGTCATCATTTCTCATAAATTCCGCGAATGAGACAGTATCGGGGAACAACGCAAAGACGTTCCTCTCGTTCTCCGCTTCCATCGACATCGGATTTCTGTCTTTACATTTTTGCGACGGTATCGATCGGGTGACTGTTGCCATTCAGGCGCGGATTTGGAGGGTCTACCTTTACAATATCTATTTTAATCGAAATGTCTTTGTCGGCTTGGTAGCGCGCGACTCTTTCCTGCAGTAAAATATTCACAGGAAGGGCGCCTGTAGTTGCGCAGAGGTTTTTCCAGTCGTCCACTGTGCACCGGTCCATCCACTTTTGAGCTGCGTGAGTGATGACGGCCTCGAAGATCCCCCTAAATACCCTTCGAACGGAGCCGTACCGAAGTTCCCAATGCTTAAGCGTTAGGTCCGATAATCGACTGAAAAGTGTTTCCACTTTGTGCGCTATGTGATCTATATGAGTCCGGACCCGCAGATTTCCATTGAAATGTACGCCGACGTACCTCACGCTATCTTGGAATGTAGTATGTTTTACCCGGTTATCTTAATTGCGGGTAAGGTAATACTCAACGATTTCGCTTCCGTGCCCTATTCGCCCTAAATTGTCCCGGTGGCGGCCTCTTCTGCAAATTCCATGACAGGATAATTCCCTTTTGATGTGAAACATCTATAGGCGCACCCCTAAACTGAATCGTTGGCCTGGCGATACTTGCCGTGGCGAGCATTCGCCAGGCTATACTAAGGTATGCCTATCTATATTCTGTGTAGTAGAGTGTACGGCGTGGCTTCTCACTCAGTTCGACGTTGTTGTTTACTACGGTACACATAACCTGCGTTTTATTTAATTTTTCATTTTAATTTTTGACAATAAAATATGTGTGACAGTGATAACTCAGAAGATCAAAGTGATCAACCTTGTGCAAAGAAAGTGAAACTACACTATGGTATACTACCAAGTCATCAGTAAGTAGATCGTATTTTTCAAGTCTCCATAAATGTAATTATTATATTTTTATATTTAATTAATTATATTCATATTAATCATATTAATAATTTATATAAATTATATTAATATTATCTTCAATTAAGGATTCTTTTATTATTCATGAAGGAATTAATATAGAAAAATTTATTAATAAAATTTATACTTGCAAATCTTTAGTCATATATTGCAATAATTAACTAAGATTTGAGTTCATGAGTATATTGAAGCCACACTTAAATTTTTTTTTTTTGTGTATTTCAATATCATATTGTTTTAAATATTTCAGTTCCCAACAATCATCAGAAGGATCACAAAATATTATTATTGAAACTGGACGTCACCCTGATCAGTTAAACACAAGGCATACTATCAATGTTGTGTCAGACTTTATTAATCGAATAGTACCAGACTATTTTAAACTATTGCATCTATTGGAAATGTGTGTTCTTCACATGTTAAACTACAAGACGGAAGTGAATTAATTATGATTGTAATATACATTTCACCTAATAACAAAATGGATCATCTCATTTCATTTTTACATGAAAGGTTATTTCCTTATAGTCAAACAGGTTCAATAATTCTTAAAGCGAATAAACATAAACTACCATTATTTTTAGCTGCATATTTCAGTGTAAATTTTGCAAGAGCTGAATCAATGCCATTAATGACATTTCTTCAAAAAGAATTTCAACGGCAAATCAATAACGATCCAAAAGAATCTACTACCAAATATGGAACAACAATAGATGCTGTATTTGTGAGATATCTTGATGGTGTTTCATCCAATACTTTTGTAACGTACTTTAGTTATCATCGACCAATCGTCACAGTAATACCGGCAGAGGAAAAATCGAATATAACTATTATTGAAGCCACAGATGAAAATATTTAAATTGTGGCAACTTGATACTAATATCGAATTTTTATATCATGTAAATAAATGTTTATTAAATAAAGTTACCATTTACTGTAAGAATCTCGTAATACTTCATTTTTTCATTAGGCTATATTTAATTCCTGTAATAATATTATCTTTTATGCATATTACTTGTACACACACGATGTTTCACATCTGCCAGGCGTCCCATGACGGCTCATTTTTTTTTTTTTTCAATGCATTCAAACCGTACGGTTTATTCTGCTACAGAAAACATTTTTTTCATTTACAAACTCGGTATTTATAAACTAGTATATTAGTACAACATTAAATAGATGTTATAGTCTGTTAAATAGCCATTTTACATGAGATGAAAAAGGAATCAATTAGTAGTATCATTTTTTGATCTAGTCTTCAAAAATTTCCGAATTTCATAAGGGGGGAGAGTCCCTTTTTTTGTAATCCACTAATTAGTTTTAGACGGGACTTCTCATGGGTAGGAGAGTGCCACAACACGTGATCTAAATTTTGAACCGGGCCACCGCATTCACAGGCAGCAGACCCAACGTAGCCAGCCCTTTTCAAAGAGCCGGCCAGGCTGTAGTGATTCGCCCTGGCCATATTCACCTACGAGACAGTCCTTCAGTGCAGTTTGGGAAAACGAGAGTATCAAGGCTTCCCGCCACTTTTATAATAGTGCTCGAAATAGTTCATTCCATTGCGAACACTCATTTCTAATATCTTTATTTCTGTGTTCGTAAAAGACTGTCCTCTATACCCCTCAATAAAATCCGTGAAGGGAAAGGCAAGATCTCCCTATTAAATGGTTGAGATTTTGCACTTCCGGCAAGATGATCCGCCTCTTCGTTTCCATCAATATCAGTATGGGATGGAACCCATGTCAATTTAATTGAATCTGGCCTGTTTACACACCTTTCTTTAACATTGAGTACATATAAATATAAATAAATAAATAAATAAATATTGAAGAGCACTGAGTGAATCGCTAACAATAAAAAATTTTAGGTCAGGATGAGAATCAACTATTTTCATTGCTTCACTGAGTGCCAAGCACTCTGCTGTATAGATAAAGGCTATAGGATTCATACTAACGCCAATATTTCTGTCCAGAAATGGGCAATCACATGCTGCCCCAACCGCAATCCCACCTTTTCTCTTACTCCCATCAGTATAAATTCTGATGAATTCAGGGGACCGTTGAAAAAGAACTGGATTAGGGTTGGGCCCAGATCCAGCCTCCCTCGTAACAACGTCACCTGATTCATCATCAAGGGTTGGGGAGCTTATTAAACAATTATAATTGACATTGAAAATATTGTAATGTTTATTTGTTTGTAGAGAAGGCAATATTACTGAAATTTCTTGTATGCATTGTTTCATCAATTTTGGTCCAGTCATAGGTCTGTTGAGATAATATTTTATGATTGTGGATGAGACTTGGAGATCAGTATTCGACATGATTTTGGTAAGATAATTTTTACACAAAAAAACAGCCCTAGAATAAATAGTTGGGAGTTTACTCTCTCTAAGGAGTACACACCTAGGCGTTCAATTCCTCTAACCTAATGCAAAGCGTATGGCTGCATATTGGATTTTCTCCAATTTATCCAAATGAGAATTGAAAGACGGCATGTACATGAACAATCAATACTCTATTATTGAACGAACAAATGCTTTGTATATCATGCTGAGAGTAATTGGATCAGATCCCCACCAAGTGCCTCTAATGAATTTAACCATATTTAGACTTTTCAGAGAGAGTCTGAGAAATTTTTCAAGATGAGGTTTGAATGTGAGTTTCTGATCAAAGATGAGCCCAAGAAAACGAGCTGTTGGACTACATCTCACGTCGTGTCTTCCAATGGTTATAACAGAATTGTTGGGAGGTATGCGTCTTTTATTGAAATGGATCATTTCAAGCGAGACCCAGTTTTTTCAGATTTTGATCAATAATTTTCACTGATTATTTTTCTCACCCAAATTTCAGCCAATAGAATTGCACCATTTGTTGATATTTTGTATAGCCTACCTCGAATATCAGCGATTATTTTTCCCATCCAAATCTTGGCCAATAGGATTGCACCATTCGACGTTATTTTGTATAGTCAACACGGTATTTCAGCGGATATTCTTGGAAATTTCACTGGAAATTTTGCATGTTGATATATATAAAAAAAAACAAATGTTGAAGTAACCCTCAATTGTATCTGACAGATTAATGGCAATTCGTTGAAAATTATGTCTCATGGTGCAATTCTATCGGCCAAGATTTGGATGCAAAAAATAATCCCCCGAATACCACTCGAACTTCGAAATTATCTGATATTTCCCTCAAGGTTCCCTACAAACAAATCGGTCGTGAAGTGGTAAACTAGGATAAGTGCAGAAATCCGAATTTTTCAGGAGAGCGGAAAAACGATTTGCAGCATTGTAAGGAGGATTTTCACGCATCTAATGATGGATATTTATTTATTGCTTTAGTATTTGTTAATAACGATGGCACCAAGACTTTGTACTAGATTTGACGCCTAATTCACGCACTTATCCTCACTGTCATGATTGGCAACAAAAGATAAGTCAACTTATCTTCCTTGGCAATAAAAATGGAAAGCAGCAAGTCGTGTAAAAATAGTAAGATAAGTCAACTTATCCTTTCTCCGCAACTCAACCTCCGAGGATATGTCAACTTATCTTCATTTGCGCTGTCATAATGTCACTTATCCTCCTCATTTTTGTTCGATACTGGCACCAAAAATTGATTTTCACATATAATACCACAAGTGGTTCAAAATTATCGAATATTTCCCGATAGATTCGTTGCAAACAAATGAAGGAGTCAAGTTTTTCAGGCTAAAAAATCACGAGTGCGAAGCACGAGTGATTTTTCCTGAAAAACTTGACGACTTCATTTGTATGCAGGGAACCTAGAGGGAAATATTCTATAATTTTGAAGCTCGAGTGGTATTCAGGGGATTATTTTTCCTATCCAAATTTCGGCCAAGAGAATTGTGCCATGACATGAAAAGAGGTTTATTTGGTTAAGTGTCAGCGATAATTTTTTGAATATTTTGGTAAACAAACGACACTTAACCAAATAAACGTCTTTTCATGACATGGCACAATTCTCTTGGCCGAAATTTGGATAGGAAAAATAATCCCCTGAATACCACTCGAGCTTCAAAATTATAGAATATTTCCCTCTAGGTTCCCTGCATACAAATGAAGTCGTCAAGTTTTTCAGGAAAAATCACTCGTGCTTCGCACTCGTGATTTTTTAGCCTGAAAAACTTGACTCCTTCATTTGTTTGCAACGACTCTATCGGGAAATATTCGATAATTTTGAACCACTTGTGGTATTATATGTGAATATTCTATAATTCTCAAGCTTCTTGGAACAGAGGGGGACGAATAGTAGAGAGCAATGTCATCGGCAAATTGGGAATCAATAACTCCCACGGGGAGACCCTCTGTAATTTGTGACACATAGATAATATATAAAAGAGGAGATAAAACTCCCAGAACTGTATACCGTTCTGGGTATGGTATTACATTGAGATGTGATTGATCTTTCACGTCACAGAAATTTGACATATTTAATCATAGTGGTTGGACAGCCAATTAATGCAAGTTTATCTAGGAGAATATTAATGTCTACATTGTCAAAGGCAGATTTTATGTCAAAAAAAACCACTGAAGACGATTTTTAATCATGGTTTCCGGTAGTTTGCTCAAACATGATGATCTGTCATCATGCAATTGGACCAACTCCACATAAATTAGGTTTGGGTGTGAAATGGATGAATTGCCTGGTCCATTCCTCAGGGAAACTTCCAGTAGAGTACATATCGTTGTAAATATCTGAGGAATACAGCTTACGTATTGAAAATGGTTCTGTTTGTTGAGGGAATCATTGTTGACCCATGCATTTTTAAGGATTTTACATTTATTCCAACTATAGGTCGCATTTTTCCTTATGTCCAATGTTTCTGAAAAGTTTCTAAAGTTATCTTTTCTCTTTTGTTGGAATAATTTTCTGGTTTTAATAACAGACTCTTGGTAAAGATTATGATGTTCCTCCGACTTTGTGTAGGACCACTTCTTGTAAGCAACCCTTCTCAATCTCTTAGCCTTATCACAATCAGCATCCCACCATGCCATAGGGTTTCTATGTTGTTCAGGAAGGGCTTTCTTTCTAGGAGGAGTGCCAATTATCATATTCTAATTGTAGGAATTCCGGATATGTGTCATTTAGCTCTCTAGTGAGCTCCTCCCACCTAGTTTTAACTGAGGTCAATTTAAATGTCTCTTTATGTTAGATGTGTTTCTGTATTGTAACTTTTATATACAAAGGAAAATGATCCGATCCCAGAGTCTCATCCCTAACTACTACATGTACCCTATCAGCGAACGATGAAGTCGAGAGAACTAGATCTATATTAGATTTGCTGCGCTCATCCTCCCGAGTAATAGTATCAGTGTTAAGTAAAATCAAATGATGGCTCATTATGCTATTGTAAAGTCGTAATCCATCAGTTTTGGTCATACGACAATTCGATGACTGGTGGTGAGCATTGAGGTCACCAACAATCACAGCGTCGCCTAGAGAATCAGCAATACTAGCAATTTTATCATTTATACAATGCAAATCAATAAAATGATGGGTTCGTATTGGTTATTTTGAGTGCTACATATTCTAGGCTAGGTACACGTATGTTGTTATAAAAAATTCTTTGATAGGCAAGTTGATTTCTAACTGCAACAACGATTCCGCCTCCAGGTGCATGGGCCCTATCCTCTCTTATAATTTTAAACCCAGGTTTTGTGATACGCCACTGATTATGATGTTCTAATAATGTTTCAGTACAAATAATAATATCAAATTCTTTTGCAATTGCTAATATCTCATGATATCTTAATTGAAAACTTCGACAGTTCCAATGAAATGTTTTCAATTCTAGAGATACTATTTTCTCCGTAGATTGAAGAGGTGGAAGTTGTTGTGTGTGGGATTGCATAAGTGGATTGATGATGTGCTAACTGTTACACTGCGTTTAACCTGAGGCTAGTTTATCTTGAGGTATATTGGGAGGATTGTGACGGCGTCATTTTTAATGGATTTTTTGGATCCATGCGCTATTGGGGAAAGATTTCCGTCACTCACATTGTGGTCAAAGATGAGAGTGGGTGTAGGGGAGGTGGAAAGGGTTATGCTAGATTGGTTTGGCGTACACAGTTGCATTGGTACTTGTGACGTTTCCTTATTGCTATCTTGTAACGTATCTAGGGATGAAAGTGAGTTTTTAATGATAACATTGATTTTTTTGATTATCCGGGTGGCCCTGGACTTGTGATCTGTTCAGTTAAAAAAGGTCATATCGAGTAAATAGCGGACAGACAGGTCATTGATGGTTCATTGTATATTAGTTCGAACTATGTCCATTATTTTGTCCTTAAAAATAACAAGTCTTCAATATTTTCTGTGATTCTATCATGATGGAGACATTCATAAATAATCGTAAGATTTCTGCATTCTTCATGATTCATCACGAACTTTTTGGTGGTTTATCATAATAGATCTCTTAAAATTTAAAGCTTAAATATCCATTATTTGCATTCAACAAACGCACTGGACAACTTAATACTTAATCATACATTAAAGTTATTTTGCAGGCTGTGATTCCTTGACAACGTAAATAAAACCTTTTGGTTGAATCTTCGCAGACCCGGATACAGTCTGAACCGCAGTAGAGTGGCCATCATATAATAGCCAATTTGCTAGTGTCCAACAATATCCAACGTAACTGTCTTCAGTGTAAGCAATTATTCCCGCTAATCTGTTGACATTTTATTTATAAAAAAAGCTAATTAACCATTCAATAAACACCACGAATTATTATTAGTATTAATGTATATTAAGGCCGATCAACATACGCTGAAATAAACGACTTTAAAGTTTTTCATAATTAATCATTTCGACCAGCAACTAATATTATTCGAAAATTTTTTAAAAATCGATTATTTCTCACTTCGTCCACAATAGGAGTATTGCAACTTACCGATAATCGGATTCTCGTTGGATAGATTTGGGAATGGCATCAATAGAAGATTGTGGAGATCCTTGGGGAAGATCAATGAACAGATGAAAATTGGGGGTTGTTGTCACCACACATTAACCTGAACACGATTTCCTTCGACAGAAAACTTTTCTGAGGCTCTCGCAGAAGGGAAGGGCTTTTTGCAACTCATCATAGCTTCGTGGTGATCTCTTATAGTCAGGGGACAAAGTTGGAATTTTTCTGATATATTTACCACAGGCATCACATTCGTATAATCTCTCTTCAGTAGGCTCACTATCAAGACACGTTTTCCAGATATCAACCGGCGTACCACATACTGTCAAATGGATTGATTGTACACCGAAATCTACTTCGGTCTTACTCCGACAGACTCCTACTTCACTGAGGGACCAAAGAATCAGTGCTCGTTTCTCATAAACAGATTCAAGATTCTCATCATTAATTAATTTTACAATCAAGCCCAACGTTCTATTATCAGTAGTAAGGAATTTAATGAGTAATCCATAGCTATCATCATTGATTGCAGTGCACCACAGAATATGCGGAATTGAATCGAAGCTAGATATTTGGGAAACGTGGAGCAACTCCTCCTCAATTATGACGCCAGGTAGTAACTCACCACTTTTAAGCAATTTCACTGACTCGATATTGGATTTGTCATCTTCAGAATTGTTGGTAGTATAAAACTCTTTCACATCAGTATCCAGGGAAGATCGTTTTTTTTTTACGTCTCCAATTATCACGTGAAATTGTGTCGATTAGCAGGAATAATTGTTTACACTGAAGACAGATGCGGTGGATATTGTTGGACACTAGCAAATAGGCTATTACATGATGGCCACTCTACTGCGGTTCAGACTGTATGCGGGTCTGCGAAGATTCAACCAAAAGGTTTTATCTACGTTATCAGGGAATCACAGCCTGCAAAATAACTTTAATGTATGATTAAGTATTAAGTTATCCAGTGCGTTCGTTGAATGCAAATAACGGATATTTAAGCTTCAAATTTCAAGAGATCTGTTATGATAAACCACCAAAAAGTTCGTGATCAGTCATGAAGAATGCTGAAATCTTACGATTATTTATGAATGTCTCCATCATGATAGAATCACAGAGAATGTTGAAGACTTCTTATTTTTAAGGACAAAATAAAGGACATAGTTCGAACTAGTATACAATGAACCATCAATGACCTGTCTGTCCGCTATTTACTCGATATCACCTTTTTTAACTGAACAGATGTTTTTATAAAAAATTCGTGATGACCCTCCTTAAATTGAACATTCACGAATACGATTGAACTTCTTTTTGCAAACGAATTCAAATAACGATTGAAGATAAAAATGATTGGCAATAGATGAAAATTAAGGTAGTATGAATAACGCGGCATGCGTAGCGTCTGTGCTCATGCGCATGCGCACTCGTCCGTCAGAATAATATTCTCTAATTAATTAATATCCCATAAATGATAATTGATATACTAATGACAATGGACTATATATGACCTACAAACAATTTTCAATCCAATGAAGAGGTTACTTTTGACCTTCAATCGAAAAATAAAAAATGGGGTGCTAACGTTTGCTTAAAAAAGTTTTTCATTGATAAAAAAATAAATATTGACTATCAAAGCGAATTGATGGAATATCAATGGTCTTCAATGGATCTTCAAAGGGCCCGAATGGAGAAACTGATCAATTTTTACCTATGTGGAATTAACTACCTGGGGCTCAAGCCGCGTGACATAAATTTCTCATCTGAAATATTAGACTATTTCCTATTATTTTTTTCACCTGATCTTGTGGACTTTATTGTGGATAAGACAAATAACTATTGGGCCCGTACAGTAAATGATGACTTGCGTAACATCAAAATTGGTACAACTGTCGACGAGCTGTACTGTTTTTTCGCATGTACGCTACTAATGTCGAGAAACAAAAAATTACGGCTTAGCGAGTATTGGTCTAAAGACAAACTTTTAAAAACTGATATTTTTAGAGAAATTATGTATAGAGATAGATATTTAGTTTTATTGAAAATGTTGCATTTTGAAGATGATAATCAAAACTCTTCTGATCGTATGAAAAAAATTATCACGGTCTCAAGCAGACTTCAAAAATCGTTTAAAAACTCATTTTATCCTTTTCAAAATTTATGCATAGATGAAAGTTTTTTACTATACAAGGGCAGGACTATCTTTTAAACAATATATACCGGCCAAAAGAAGCCGATTTGGCATTAAAACGTACGTATTATGCGATTGTAAAACTAGCTACGTACTAGATACTATCGTATATACAGGTAGTGATTCACACGTGACAGAGAATACGGAAGAAATTGGCAAAACAGGAAATATCGTTTTAACACTTTTAAAACCGTACTTGGGAAAAGGTCGTTCATTGTATGTAGATAATTATTATAGTAGTCCTGTTCTTTTTAATTTATTACATAAAAATGTAACAAATGCTTGTGGGACTGTAAAGCAAAGGCGAAAAGGAATGCCTACAATTGACAGAAAATTAAAAAAAGGCGAGGTTGACTTTCGGACATCAAGTAATTTGCTGGCCCTTAAATGGCGTGATAAAAGGGATGTATTTATGTTATCTACTTTTCATACTAGGGAATTAATATGTACAGGAAAGAGAAATTATACCACTCAAGAACTTATACGTAAACCTAAATGTATAGTCGATTGTAATTCATCAATGGAAGCTGTCGACAAATGTGATATGGTTATCAGTTCCATTAAATCTATCAGAAAATCTATAAAATGGTACAAGCCGCCAATGGTATAGCCGCTTTTCATCTTGAATTAATAAGACAAATTTTACGAAAATACCATAAAGACGACTTTAGACAAAGCGCTCCTAGATCTGCGGATAAATATCCTTTGAGGCTTACTGGTAGACATTTCCCAGCAATTTACACGAGCGAGAAAACAAAACGAAAAAGTGGACTAAGAAAATGTGTTGTTTGTACTAAGAATGGTGTCCAACGACAAACACATTATCAATGTAAAACATGTGAGGTAGGACTTAGTATATACCCGTGCTTTGAAAATTATCATACAAAAATACATTATTAAATTATATTTTCTGATTAGATTATACGATGAATTTTTTACCATTTCCTTTCTACGAGCGACTACACCCGCTCTGCGTAAGATACCGCGGTATTGAGCGTATCACGGGCGATTGCAGTTGTTCCGCAAATGCACACTTTTGGCGCGGCGGCTCAATCAGCGAGAGAAGCGCGCCGGAGAATGCGTCCGTAGCGAAAGGGTTAATGATGAGAAAAAAGTAGTCGTAAAAATGAATTAACCCTAGAACGTTGCACTTACTTTTCGTACCCTAGAACATTGCACTGGGGTACAAACGTACTCCGCGCATTAGACCGCAATTTTCGTAGGTAAAAATTAAAATTGGAAAATGTTGTTATACATCATTTTCTTCGTTTTTTAATACCGAATACGATTGTGTAAGTGAAATTGCGGAATTTATTTTAAAAATCATAGAAAATTTAACTTGAACGAAAAAAAAAGTGAAAAAAATTCGATTTTTACTTTTTTTACTAAAGTTACTGTAACTTTGCGAATTTTCAACCGATTTCGAAAAAATTTGATGTTTCTTAAAGTTAAATCAATTATCTAGAAACGGTGTAAAATAGAATTTTGATTAGTGGGAAAAAAAGCAATTATTTGGAAGAATGAAAGTTCAAAAAATCGGGTTTGAAGAAAATCAGAAAAAGAGGCGGAATTGAAATTCAAAATTTATTTATTGTCGGTTATACATCAGAATCGAGTAATTATTGGTATATAATGTAAATCTATGCAAGAGTTCGAAAAAAGTGAATCAATTGTGCATCATACATTCATTACACTTAATTTGTCGGTGCTCCTCACAAACTACAACCTTGCACGAGACGCAACGAATTCGCGTTTTCCTGTCCATCGATCTTGGACAGAAATTACAGCGAATAAGTTTCCCGGGAATTTTTTCCGTCTTGACATTTCACTTTGTTCTGTTTTGATGTCACTTTCGACAATAGATAAGTTCTCCGTGTCTGACGTGTCATCTTCAGGGTCGGGATCATTGGTGACACGTAATGCTGCTCTTACAGCATTTGCTGAGCGCAAATTGTACCAGCCATTTTTTTTGAAAACTGAAAAATAGCAAATACACTAATAATCACCAACAATGAAAAAAAAAAATAGAAAAAATGAAAATGCAAAAATAAAAATCACCGTACATGAAAAAACAATGTTTTTACTCGAAAATTACATAACATTTGTTGCATACATAGTTACAAACTATTTCATAATACTCATTGTTACTTACCTAGTAAAATAGCTGCTAATTGAAAACGTATTTCGAAGAATCACAATTTCACTGTGGGCACAAAACATAAACGGGAACGTTGCACTGGGGTACAAATTAACCCCACACGCTTTTTAAAACTGGCCCACACGAAAGCCAAACGCAAATTACTCTTGTTGTCATTTCCTACTCCCTTTATGATCTTCAAATTGAATTATGATGAGGGTCTCCGGTCGATAAATACAGGATTCTCATCTTCACACATCCCTGAAGATGCCGTGGGGTATATTTGTACCCCAGTGCAACGTTCTAGGGTTAAAATTGTATTTCAAAGAGGGAAAGAAATCGCCATTACTACCGACACTTGTGATGATTAATCACGCAAATTACCTAATTAATTAATGAGCGTTGATTTTATTCCACAGAAGGATTAGATGTTGCGCGCCTAAATGCTCGGGATGCGGAGATTTGCTGCCAGATGGAAGCTTCCATCAATCAGCGACGCAGATAACCCATAAATGCGAACCGCTTAAGGATGCAGTTGCGAATCACAAATTCGTGACAAAGCTTATTGATTCTATACGCGTCGGCAATGGGACAAATAGTGCCGCTTACGATATACAACGTAACATAGTTGGCCCAAGCACGACAAAGTTACCGTATCATCGTTACAAAAAATTGATGAAATACCAAGCGGGGAAAGTCAATCCCAAGGCACCCACGAGCTTGGAGGAGCTCTCCACAACTCTGGAAGAAGAGCGGTGGAAGAAATTGTCGGAGTACAGCGGTAACCGTTCCGGACGATTAGAGTCGAAGCTCATCCGCGCTGCAAATTCGGATTCAACCACGAGTGATAACGTAGTATTCGCAGATAAGGACTTCATCGAGCTGGTGTTGAGATGAGTTCAGAACGGGACTTTGGAAGGATTCTGCGACGCCACTTTTAAGACGGTGCCAAGACGGAGCGGCGCAACGCAGCTATTGGTATTTCAGGTTGGACGATTCAACCATAGCGTAATTCTTTTTTACGCTTTAATGGAAAAGAAGACCACCGAAGCCTACGAAGCAATCCTGAACTACGTATTTTCGGAACTAGCCTGCGATTTACGGGACAAACTCGGAAAAATCCACTGCGATTTCGAAAAGGCGGAGCAAAATGCCTTTCGTAAGTTGCTGCCCCGAGTGAAGATAGTCCCTTGTCTGTTCCACTTTGCCCAAGCCGTGTGGAGACAATCTAAGAAAAAGGGAGTTTTCCACGGATTGAGGAAAAATAAAAATTTGTCTCCTGAGGAAGAGCAATTGAGACAGGAGCTGAAGGAGATCATTACATTTTTTACTAAGTTACCTCATCTACCCTCAGAAATGATCACGCAAGATTTAATTATCTCAATCGTGAAGTCGGCAAGTGATGAGGCATCAGCGAGGCTGAAGAGTTTCCGAGACTATTTCGACATCCAATGGATGAAAGACCCTTCAATATGGTCAGTCCATGGGCAATCGCACCGCACAAACAATTTTGCGGAATCCCGTAATCGGGATCTCAACGGAGCTATAAAGAGCAATCCCACACCTTGGCAATTTATCAGAAGTATTGCCATCTTCCAGACTGGCGTTATGAATGCTTTTGATGATAGGGTTGAACTCCCGAAGTGGCATAAGGTTAAAGATCCAGTGGAGAATGCCATAAAGTGGTTCAATAATGGGGGGCTACCACAACCGATGGATTTCCTAAGTGTGCTTGTTCATGGCGATAGTTTCAAACGAGACTACCAATTTCAGCAGTTCGTGGTAGCAAAAGATGAATTAACAGACTCCTCGGACTCTGATAGCATGGAAGCGGTAGGCACACACTCCCCAGTTCTTTTCACTAATGACGTCCGCAGAGGATTGATAAATCAACCAGCAGTGAGGATGCAAAGCATTTTAAAGCCGAGAATTTTGCAACACGTTAATTGCCCACTGGCAATTTCTTTGTACATGACTTTATTTGATTTCCCAATAACGATTGAAAATGCTCTGTAAATTTTTGAAGGTATGTTGATAAGGAACATGAACGCATAGAGTCATGTCAAATGTAATGGTATAAGCAATTACTTATAACATTGAATATTGTGGCTTTGAAATTATGAGCGTAATGATCATAATGTTCAATTCAGCTGTTCTCACAGCAATTAAACGCGTTGACGCTAAAATTATTTTTTTCTTGTTACGTTAGGAGTAATTTGTTGAATAAAATCTGAGGTTGAAGTGGTAGAAATGATTAGGTCGATGTATCTCTTTCATTGGTAATGAGACGATCTTGGATATGCCTGATTATTAAAGAAATTGTCAAAAGACTGGTGTTTTTTTTTCTATACCACCGTCAAATCCATGAATAATTGCATAATTCATAAAGATTTTATATTTTAATTAATTGGTTTCACCACTTCATCGTTAAATTTATCAAATTCTAAATGTCATTCAAGAAATGAGCGAAAAGATGAGTAATCATGTTCTAAAAACAATAAATTGACATTAATTTCTGATGTTTAAAATTGCAAATGTACTAATAAGCACCATGTAATTGCAAACGATACATTTGTCCAACCCTTTAGCTCCAAGAGAAATATGATCAAAAGCTAATCAAATGATACGTTTCTTAATGTTTTTTTCTTACAAACACTTGTAGTTCTATTTAATTAATTAAACTCATTTACGATTGATTCATAAATAATAACACGTACTCCAATGCCAGTGACATTACTTCATATTCATAGAATTAAAACAGATCAGAACAATCTTTGATACGAGACGAAGTAATCATCATTATAGTTTTGAAGTAGTAAAGATCTGTTAGGTTGGAAGACAATTCGATAGATTTTCCCTCTCAGCGATTTTCTCCAAAATTCGTTTTTATTCGCCATTCAATACATTTCACATATTTACATTCATATTAATTATTCATGGACGGAGCAGGAAATGCGTATGTTGCTTATAATGCCACTGGGCGAACCTCACATGTTTTCCTGGAGACATGGATGCAATTTTATTCATCAAAACTGTAGTTTTAACTGTTTAATAATACAAAAAAAAAAATTAATATACAAGTCCCTATTCCTTTCAATTTTTTGAAAATTGAAAAACGAAAGTAAGGAGTAATAACGACCATCGTATAGGCATAATTAAATTTCCAAATCAAATACAGTGCTTTGGCAGAGTGGTTAAAAAAAAAAATAAGTAAGTGGATAATATCATGGGCATCATAATCTTTTGGGATAGGGTTCAAGTCTCGCCGGATCTAATTTTTTTGTTTTCATTTACCCACAATAAACTTTAACAACAATTATTTTTATGGGATGATAATATGTGTACAACCATTCATTAATAATGGTTTTTTATTTCAAATGTCATCACCGGTAATTTTTGATGATTCAATCATAAGTAATTAAGTGTAACAATCCAAATAGTTTCTCATGGGATGATCGTTGTAGAGAAAACTAAATTCCAAATTAAAGACCGCCTTTGGCAGAGTGGGTAAGTTTATAAATATCATTGGCGCCCATTTCGAAGCCGCAAATACCCAAAACCTTCAGTTTGGTAGTCCTGCACTCGACAACATCGTTAAGCTAAAGACCGACACCTTCAAAGATGAGATAACTCATGAAGAAACAAACAAAATATCAGTAACCCAATTTGACCATAACAACCCGGCATCGTTTCCGAATACAGTACTTGAGGACAAATACTTCACCTCAACCCTAGAATTATCAGGAATACTAAAAACTCTCCCCAACAAAAAATCCTCCAGCTTCGATAAAATCCCCCACATCGCCATCAAACATATCCCCCCAATCCTCATAGAACAACTCGTCATAATATTTAACAATGCCCTGAATAACAAATACTTTCCCTCATCATGGAAGTTAGCCAAAGTCATAGCCTTAAAGAAAAAAGGTAAAAACACTCAAGACCCCGCTAATTATCGTCCAATCTCCCTCCTGCCCAACCTAAGCAAAATCTTCGAGATTATCATAAACAGAGCAATAATCAAATTCTGTGACAAAAAAATGATGATGCCTGAACAACAGTTCGGTTTCAGACGTAATCACTCCACCCTGCACGCAGCCACTAAATTCTCCTCAGACATATGCTGGTCTATAAATAAAAAAGAATGTGTCGGAGCCTGCTTTATCGACCTCGAAAAAGCATTCGATACTGTCTGGCTGGATGGCTTAATATATAAACTAATTAACAAGAACTTTCCCTCCCATCTAATAAAAATAATATTTAGTATGATTCACAACAAAGAATTCATAGTCACTAGCGGCGCCCTCAGCTCAAACCGAAGATTCAAGGTCACGAACGGCCTCCAACAGGGGACGGTAAATTCCCCTGTATTATTTAACTTATACACATGTGATCTACTCAATCTATTCGGAGTCAATGTTGACCCAGATAAAAAAGCATTAGCCTTTGCTGATGATCTCCTCATTTACGCCACAAATAAGAAAGTTTCAGTGATTCAGGAAAATCTACAATCAATTTTCAATAAAATTAACAATTACTATCACAACTGGAAACTAAAAATTAACCCCAGTAAATGCGAAACAATACTTTTTACACCTAATATAAATACAGTGTGCGCCGATGTTCGCAAGAACTGGGACAAGTTCAAAATAAACGAAAAGGCTGATGGTACAGGTATCGAGATCCCACACAAAAAAGTGGTAAGGTATCTAGGTATTTATTTCGACAATAAGCTAAACTTCCGAATCCACACCCAAACACAAATAACGAAAGCAAACAAGGCCTTTAAAATGAGCCTTAAACTATTCCAAAATAAATACCTACACGTTAGAATAAAAATAATATGTTACCAAGCCCTAATAAGACCCATTCTGTCATACGGATGTCCCATATGGTTCTCAATAAATAATAGACAAATGGAAGAATTTAGAAAATTCGAAAGAAAATGTTTAAGAACATGTCTGAACAAATTCAGAACCCCTCAATCGAATTATAAAAAATATCATAGTAATCACAAATTATACAACAGCGCTAAAATTCACAGATTCGACTGTTTTACTATCAAACTGATCAGAAATCACATTTACAAATCAACAAAACACATTAAAATTAACAACCTAATTGGGGCACCTTTTTACACAGATGAAAAATACATAAAAAAACACTGGCATCGGGATTCATCCCCCCGGAAGCATTTATTTATCTAGACAAAAACAATATGATCCAAGACAAAAACAACATACCTATAATCTACCACGCCAAGAGAGGTGGTTATCCCACCAAGATACTATATAAGAAAAACATTGATTGTAAAACAGAAAAAAATCTAATAGCGGGCGATACAACAATTTCTAGTAGAGATATGGAACTAGATCACAGAAAAAAATCTAAAATATACTGGTGGTTACCTGACCCCCCCCCCAAACCATAATTTCATAACCCCTTCCCCTGTATCATACCCCCATAACCCCTGTAAATACCCAAAAAATGTAGATATGTATATTTCCTCTAGGCTTAGATATAGTTCCTAAGTTATAATAATGTTAGTCATGATAAGACCAGTTTTACTGGCCATTTCTGGTCCCAAATACCACTGAAATAAGTCACAATAAAGTCAAAGACTCAGCACACCAAAAGAAAAAAAAAAAAAAATTTCAATACCCTAAGATAAAATTCAACCAACATTATGAGTTGCGAAGCGAGCTGAGCTCGTATGTATCCTCCTTAGCATTTAAGACACTTTAATTACGTTTTTCCCATGTTTTTTAAGTAGCATTAAGCACAAACTATGTCACCTGCAATGTTCAACCTCTATGATCTCGGCCAAATAAACATGTTTTAAAAAAAAAAAAAAAAAAGTGGGTAAGTTTATGGATTATATACTGGAGGGCCAGGGTTCGAATCTCGCCGACACCATTTTTTTTTTATTATTAACAATAAACATTAACAACAATTATTTGTATGGGATGATCGAATGAACAACTATTTATTTATCATTTTGTTAAATTTTAAATTACATCACCGGTAATTTAGGTTGGTCCAATTATATATAATTAACCGTAACAATAAGAAATATTATAGAGCACTGCGAAAAAAATATCTGATTAAGTTCAAAGAGTGAATAACCATCATCGATACAATAAATTAATTCATTAACAATTAATTAATTATTTGAAAAAAACGGGGCATGTAGCTTCCATGCACATTCTCGTTAGTATTTTAGGTTGAGCATCCCTTGACAGAACGTTGAAAGATGATTATTGAATTACTATCGCCATCTATAAAACATAAAAATTTTGTGTTACAACAAAATTATGATAGAGGACATTCGCATTCCTTTCTCCGATCGGTAATTTTCACAACAGGTAAAGAAATTCTCTTTTTCAGTTCCTTACAGTGATTCTAGATGGCCCTACCCCCGAAACTTCTGGGGAAAATGGCCGCCACTTCCTGTACGATTCTTTGCGGGTGTACCTATTTTAGACCCATCCTTCACGAGATTCACATGAAAATCCCGTTGATGGTGCGCCGCCATGACAGTTTCCAGTCCATGCTTTTTTATCAAAGGGTAAACACCTCAAGTTCTATGAGTTGTCCATCAATAAATTACTAATATTATTTCAATTCCAAATATTGTTGGTCGATCATGGGTAAGGACAATGACTCGGAAAGTCCAAAGAAACGCAGAAAATCAATCAGCAGCATTAGCAGTAGCATCACAGGGAAAGATAACGACATGTATAAAGTAAGCATTAAAGTTAATACCTAACCTTTTTTTCCACTTTTAAACTTCCAACACGTCATGTTGATTATCATCAGAATCGACAAGGATCCATCTATCTTTCCCAAAAAAGGATTTTTTGTGAAAAAATTAATATTTTTTACTTTCATATGATTCAAGGCATAACATTACTTCTATTAAATTGGCAAAGTACTAGTCAAGCGAATTGGCGATGCCGGATCATACACCGGTTTCCATCAAATTGTACCTCTGATTTTTTCAATTTGTACATTCATTTTCATAGCACACAAGTTAAGGAAGCAAAGGACAACATTTAGTATTCCTCTTTTCTGTAAAAATTTCGATACTATTGATGAAATAACTACAAAAGGTGGATCGAGGCAATAACCCTGCGAGATATTAGTGAATGTCTTATTTCTATTATTTTGTCAGCTCATACGACTAAAGCCACTACGTTTACGATGCTAAAAATATCCCAAATCTTTGGATTGCAGATACTGATAATAACCCTTTTTGCTTTAAATATTCAATATGTTTATATGTTTCACCCAACAAAAACGAGCCTTGTATATACTATTATGGAAATGATAAAAAAAAGTATAAAGCCGGACCTACAATCCACATTTTTCACTTAAACGCGACTTTTTATTACAAAATTTCACTCTCATTAGGAAATAATGTAACAAGGTCTGAAACTTGAATCTACAGTATTCTTTCAAGTTCCTAAAAGTTGCCTTGATGGAATAAAGGATTAAAGTTAATTCCAGATAGTTAGAATTTTGTTAGATATTGTTTATATGAAAAACTTTTCATCCCTCGAAAGATCCATCTCGATGTGAGATATCAATTTTCCATATATTCTGAAAAAACGTGAAAAGCCTTAAATCGGGGAAAGAAAATGAGAAATAAAATGTCTAAAAAATTTAAGCAAGAGGTATAATGGCAAAGGGAATTGCAAAGGATCTCTTCAGATGTTTGCTAATAAAAATAAATAAGAGTCAACTGCTTTCTGTTAAATCGCTTCTGCTCCCTCATTGTTTTCCAGTGAAATTGAATATTTCTCACATTTTAGTAGATGGTTAACGTAATGAAAAAATTTATAAATTTTCTCTACCCATGAAATGGTAGCAAATCAATTTTGCCCCAATTTTCCTTTCTCATTTATATGTTTTGAGAGGGATTATCTTATTAAACTCACCCCTGGATCAACTAGTCTATCACAGCAATCTTTCCATCGAACAAGGTGAAAATTAAAGTTTGCAAATCCTTCCTTAATGTTCATTTATCATTCCGAATCCTGCATTGGACGATCCTTTTTTTCTGGCAATTTTCTTGTAAAATTACATTGAGAATACTCTTGGGTCCTCTCCTACCAATTATTAACAATTTCTTGTGACGTCACAATATATGGAGGGCTATGTAAATTTGCTGACTTACATGTTTTACCTTTGTCACAGGCAATAATTACCTTTGAGGAACAAGAAGCCACTTCTCGTTCGCCAGATCAAGACTCGGAGAATTTTTTTGCAAGCTGCGACATAATACGCAAATCGATGGAAAAAATATCAAGATTAAAATCAACGGATGTAGGGAGAGTGAGTATTTGCATTCGCACTTCTATACCTTAATTTATGTTATTACGTGAATAAGCATCAGTCTCCACTCTATCCAAATAATAGGTCTACCCTTTGTTTTTGCATTGAGCCACCTGTACATGTTTCCAGAACAAAGATGAGATACGTGAATTGATGATTGATACATCTCTTGCATTCATTGAGTTGAAAAAACTCAATAGAATGGAAAAATTCAGAACAAATTTTGCCAGGGATTCATTGACCTCGGCTAAAATGGGAGTTGACAGTCGGCATCTACAGCTGCAAAATCTACTTTACGAAGTTATGCATTTGAAGAAGGAAGTTATCAAGTGTTTGCAGTTCAAGTGAGTAATAAACTGTGCTAAGTTTGTTCCTCATAATCTACTTTGGATATTTGACTAATTCTTCTTTTGGGCCATTTCTGGGGAATTTAGGTCTAAGGATGAGTCAATTGAACTTGTTTCAGAGAACAAGTTCTATGAGGAGGCGCCGGAAAATATTTCGAGACTGGTGAGTTGTTGAAATGAAATCAACTCGTAACATATTACTATCACATTCAGTCGTTGCTAAAATTCTAAAAGTAATTGGGTTATGCTCGGTGGGCTTCATTTGATTATTATTTAGTACAGGATTTTCGAGTTGAAGCGAGGCCAGTTTTTATTTATTTCAAAAGTTTCACCCCATGTGCTAAGGATACATTATTCATAAAATCCTTGAAGGAAAAATTATAGTTGTATCAGTCAAGAAAGATAGTTTCATCATTTTTACCATCCTTAAGATTGTGTTTTACGTATGAAATACAACTCCGAAGGTGAATCTCCCTACTCGTTGCAGTGATTTGTAGAATTCTTATTCATTTTCACGCAATATAAGAGTAAGACAAAAAACGTTATGGAATTAATTGTGCTATTAAAGAGCTGGTTTAAAAGAAATCCTTTTTGCTTTCAAATCATTCAATTTTTTCATTTTATCATTTTGCTTGGAAACGATACAGAACAGTGTCGTCAAACGCGAAAATTCCAAGTTTGACATGTTTGACGTGTCATGTTTATATAGGAGGGTCCAACCGATGGTCAATTGTTAAATAAGTGAGTGGATTAAGGGCTAACATAATTCAAAAAAGTAATCGATCCTATCCGACAAAAGGGATGACGGTTACTTTACGTGTAATTGATAATTCTTTCATTCTTTTATACCAATTTCATTGGTAGTGTGCATCCCGATGGATCCCTATCAATTGGATCTCAAAAATGAAAAATTATATATTCGCGATGTGATTTAAAAATATTAAACAATTTTTTCCACAATGTTTAAATTACCAAATTTTTGTTCCATTGTCGGAATTTTTCTAAATTAGGTCAACAAAGCATTTTACAGATATTTTACAGGGTGTTTCAAAGAAAATATGTAACATTTCAATCAAATTGATTTATTTAAAAAATTGACTATTTTAAAAACCAGCGAATCAAATGCGACCATTGAAAATGTCAACCTCTAATATTATTCAAGCTATTATCATCTTTAGTTTTAAATTCCTATCCTCATAGTTATTCAAGTTAGCGGATGTCGAAAACGAATATAAAACATGGCCATCGACACATCTCTCTTCATCACCACTATTACAATATTCTGTTAATTATTAACGATACAGCTAACTAAAATAATATTTTTCCAAAACCATTCAAGCCCCCCCCCCCCCCTCGACAACGACTAGTTGTAATTTATGATTTTTCATTAATTTTGCTTTTTCTTTTGAATATTTTTTCTGTTTTGGGTGAACAAAAATTGTTAGAAGGGTAATGTTGCGACAATTTTATTGATCAATTTGAAATTTTCTAAAAAACTTCCCCTTGGCAATGGAATATTTGGTATTGAAGAACGACTTAATGGGATCATTAGTTTATGAGTTATTCCACTTTATATAAAAATCAATTTTCTTGAATATCTTGTAAATTGACGAATCTCTTTCAATGTATCAACTCTGAAAATTTTCATCTCGGTGTACTCCATCTCTATTGATTACAATATGTATACGCATTCATATTACGCTTCGGGATATTCCAATTTTTTGGATTTTTTGTAAAAAAATTTTTTTTTTGCACGGCAAATGCTTAAATTAAATAATCATAATTCTATAGGAATTTTGTGAAAAATTCAGTGACAAACTCTATACGATGATAAAGATTGTTCAGTCAAATAATTAGATCATTTTGTTGATTTTTCTATTTAAATGGATACATTTTTAATAAATATAAATTAATGGGAAAAAACCTATTTGAAAAACCATCCGGGAGCTCACCATCAATTTATTGATGACAAACAAAATATTCCCATGCATTTCAATAGCTCATCTACAGTTGCATCACTTTGGTCACCTGCTTGTTTCTTATGATTTTTGCTATTGGCATTTTCTACGTGATTCATTTCCCATACAAATAATAAGTTTCCATCCGAGATCCATCTAGGTTTTAATCTACATGATGACTTTTCTTTTTCTCCCATTATCCATGATTTTATGATTTTTGGAATATCAGCCATGCTACTGCATTAAAGGATAACGTTATTTTCTCTTTAGGAAACAACAAAGTCAGATCCACACCAGCTTCGTCTAGCCCGCTTGGAGTGGGAGTTGACTCAACGAAAGCAACTATCCTCCCTCTGCGACGAGCTATCAAAGAGCAAGAAGGCGGTGGCCGCTAGCATCTCTACAAAGCAATCCCGATTGGACAATCTTGTTCCTCAACTACGTTCCATTCTCGAGGCATCGAAACCTCTCCAAGAGAGCCTGGGACTCCCCTTGGATAAAATTCATCAGGAGCACCAAAAAGCATTTCTACTCCCGACTCCTCTCTACGTTCTCTACTTGAAGGCCACCGCCTATAGAGATGCATATGATTGCCAGTTGATAGTATCGGTTGAGGGGGATGAAGATGAAGCAAAAAGGATTAATTCTCAAGAAGGTGGAGCTTTTTTTTTTATCACCTAGTTTGAATTCATGCGATAATTGGCAATATTTTTTTTGAAATTTAAATTTTCTAAATTGCGTTGAAATATCATGCTTGAAATGAATTTTAATTCAATACAAAGTACTAGTATTAATAGCTCCCTATGGAGTTTGAACCATAATTTCCACATCTATCTCCGGATTTGATTTTTATGATTGTTTTTTTGAATTGAGAAAAAATTGTATAGGAGTTGGTCATGTACAAATTCGTATTACAATTGTAGCTATATTATTTGCCTATCATTCAAGTAATGCTTGCAACTTGTACAGGACGTTAATGAATAATAATTTTCAATTCTCTTAATAGCAGGTGCAAAAATAAAAATCATTGCGGATAAATACTACACTGCTGCATTTCTATGGAAATATACAATTTTACGGCATTATTTTGCATCAGCCAATAGGATTAAAGTGTTTGATTTTTTACGATAAAAATCAGAATATGATGATGGAGTGTGAGAACAAGCGCAATGGGATATCAGATAATACATCTCACCAAATGGCCTATCTTTAGCTTTATTATGAAGATAAATAGCCTTTTCGCGAATATCCCCCTAATTACTTCAATCAATCAAAGTACAGGCCTCCTTCACACAATAATTTCCCTAATTTTTTGTTTTAACACTCTTCCGCCCAAACAAAATTATATCGATAATACCTCCTTGGTTTAAAATTCCGAAATTCAAATATTTAAGCAATTATATAAATATAGATCTCATGAGAAGAAACTTGAAAATCCAATTCTCTCTATGTTTTCTTCTACAAAGGAATCAACGACTCAGACTCTGACCAAGCAGAAGAAGCCCTACCGGAGGAGGCACCAGTCCACAAAAAACGCCACCACAGACTCTCAAAAGAAGAGAGGATGGAGGAGAAAAAGTGTAGAATACTTCAGAGGCATCCTCTCACTGTTCACTTAAACCTTACGATAAAGAATGAGATAAAAATGAGTCTCAAGTTTCTTTACATGACTGTCTTGAAGATCGTGACGGTCGAGTCTCACTTGACTGCTGAAGAGGTCGGACTCCTTGCTGGGGACATGCTCATATCAGAGTCCGTCCTCAAGGAGCTTTATCCCAAAGATTTTGGCTTGGAGTCACCAAATTCTGCCAATTCTTATCAGTTATCCAGACAAAACTTGGGGCATTTCGCTACTCTTGGAGTAGGCATTCCGTACAAATGGGCCCAGAGAATGGCTGGGCTTCAGTTTGTTGACAATGTTGTTGAGGAAAAGAGCAAAGTCGATGTGAAAGTTGCTCATGACAGCGTGGAAGAGGTCCTCAAAGAGGTGAAGAAGAGGGTGAAAACAAGGCTGGAGCTCTGCAAGGAAATCAGAATGTTGGAGGAGGGTAATTTTCCGGTGTTCGGGAGGGATGTGCCTATGAAAATTGCCACCGTCCTCGTAAGATTCGCCTCCCTGAAACGAGGCCAGGAGAGGGGCGAGCTGGGGTATGAGGCTGTACTCAGAAGGGGGAACAGTAAGTTTTTCCATTTCTTTCTGACTAGTCTATCATGCTAACCCAATACGATTAACAAAATTTAAAAATTGCATTTTTTCAACCCTCTCCTTTGTAATGTTCACGAATTTTAAGTCCTATCTAGCCCTGGAGTGAGGATACGCTAAGCGTAGCGGATCACTCACTTGTCACATTCGTGATTAGATGTTAGCTTGGTGTCAGGCACCATTTTTACAATGCCATTGTTAGTACGATCTATCTTTCCCTCTCACATCTGTGGGCCTCTCGTAAACCTCCAAAATGTGACCGTCTATGTCTATTTGCAGGATTTCTCCAAAAATAGCACCTATTACTACGTCTATCATATAATCTTATAGCTATACTCAAGAAAACTTTATCCCACGCGTCTTAATCCTAAATTACTCTAAATTAAAACCATCAAGTTCTAACAATGTATTTTTCCAAAACTAATAGAGAGAGTAAACACTCGGTTATTGAAATCACCATTGGAGATGTGCTTCATTCCATGGATCATAATCAACGCATCGTGATAATTTTAACAGATTTCACACTAATAATTTTTTTAATTAATTTTCATAATTTGACAAACAATCTACTTCCCACATACTTTATGATGGAAGAAAGAATATTCGTGTAAAAAGTTTGATTGAATATTATTAATTGCATTTTTATTGACAATTTCAGGTGAATTGATTGCACACATAGTGATAAAGCCAGACTATCCGAAGGTTTCTCCAATCTTTAGTATTAAAATCAACCCATCTGTACCGTCATCAGCGGATATAATCAGAGATATGGAGCGTGAGATAAATGTTTTGTGGGATAAACCAGTGCGTCTATCTGCTCAAGTACAGAGACTTCGAGCTTGCTTCGATATTTACCTGGAGACGGAGGCTATGGCACCCAAAGAGAAGGTTTTCTTTCATCCAGTGAAGGGACGAACTCGAGCTAGACCGTACAAGTATCTATCATTAGCAGGTGGAATTTTCACACAACGCTGAATCCTTTTCCTTACTCTATTATTATTATTATTATTATTATTATTATTATTTTGTAAGAGGCCGAATGATTAACAGTGTCGATTAATAAATAACAAAATTTCTTCGATTATAAGCTGAGTTTGCCCCAATTATTATCGAACGGCATCTTCTATGGAATAAATTGAGGTTGTCCCAATGGACCAGACATTGCTATATAGCATACACAGCATATTTATCATTTAAAATTACTGTCAAGTTTTAAAGTTGTCGATTGTTAGTGTTTTCGAACGGAAACATTGGCATCGTGCTAGTTAAAATTTTCCATTTTTCTGTACCAGGTTAACTTATGCCCTCAAACATCTGATAATTGATTTTTGAGATCGTGTCCAACTGTGTGAACGTATGTGCGTTTGTATGTTCCAATTTTTTTGATTAATTTTCTTTCATTGCTCGATAATGACGAGATGTAATTGAATCTATTAGAATTAATGGAGATCTGATTTAGTATTATAATTGAGTTTTATTAATGTAAAATAATGGTGCAGTTCACAGTATGTGCCATATCAGCGATGACTCCTAGCAACCCGACTTGTATCGTGCTCTAGACTCCTATTTCTCCCATCCTACAAGTGGTGGCAGTTATTGTTATAAGTACAAATGTACAATATTCCCAACAGAACCATTTTTTTCGAATGTAGTGAATTAAAATTGAATTAATTCATTCGTTTTTTTGAGTTCTTCATTATTCCGAAAACTGCTTTTTTTTTCACGATAATTAATCAAATATTCAGTATGAATTGAATGACTACTTAAAATAATATATCATAGTGTTTTTTTTTTCATATTTCTTTGGGAAATTGGGAGAATGAGTACTTTGGGTTTATTTGATGTCGTCCAGGATTCATTGAGTCATTGATAAAGCTCGACATTTTTTTTCGCTGCCTGCTCTCACATTTCTGGTTTAGGTAGCGTTGCAATTCTCGCTGATAATCTTTTCCACTCCATATACACTCAAATTATTCGCAATAGGGCTAACAGCTACTTATTAATATAGTGATAATCTCATTATTGTAGTGGATATTTACAACGAAGTTAATCTCAGTAGAGAATTCCTTAGGATCAGCTACGGCACATCACATTTATGATATTTCTCAACGAGTCGAGAATGCATTCTGACAATTTTTTATTGTCTGAAATGCTTTCGTTTGTCCGAGAGTAGAAGAAACTAGATATTTTGTTTTTTTTAATTCTTTTACTCATTAGGTTCAGGTTACGGCCAGGGAGTGGCGAACTGTGCCTCATCAAAAACCGATGTCTTTTACCCATCATCCGTAAATCCGCTCTTCAAAACCCAAATTATACAGGAGTCTAGAAGTAACTGTACCAGCGATAATTTGACGAGGTGGAAATTACTTTCCGGAATCGATTTGTCTCTTTCGGAGCTCCCTCCCCCCTCCCCCCCATTATAATTCACGAGAGAGTCGATATAGTGTGTGGTATTGGTGGCTATTGAATAATAGGAGGCAGGGATACTTCATCCTTGAGTGGAAAGTACGAGTGGAGTTTCTTGCATTTTACGAGGATCAGTTCTCCCGGGTGTGGGCATATTCTAAGTGAAGGTGATGCAATACCAAGTGGTTATAATAGGATCTGAGAAAACTACAATTTTGGTGAAGACCATTGTGTTACCTAAAGATTCACGAACAAAAATCATAAGGCGTAAAACACGAAAAATCGATAAATTGTCAGTGAAACATTAAAATGGTTATAAAAATTTGCCGGAGCCATTTCTAGGAATAAAAATTGTAATTGTTGTTACCTTTTTATAATTCACTATTTGTTACAAATTTTATGTGAAATTCTAAATTCTATTCGAATTTTCAGTTTGTTTTTTTTTCAAAGATTAAGAATATAGATTAGTTTTGAACATATAATCTACACGTCATCTTTTGATCATTTGAAACATATTAAATACTCTTCTTTCCTGAATTTTCCTTCCGATATTCTAAATTCTTAAAAGGAACCAAGCTAAGAGCGTCGTCCAAATTCAACTAAAAATAGACCAATATTTGGATAAGTTGGCGATTTCTAATTTTGCTTCTTCATATTTTTATAATAAAAGTTCTAATCGTCATTTTTTTAAGAATATCACTATTTAATGCAAACGCTGATGACATCTTCGGACATAACAGTTGATCAGGTTTCAAATACATTCAATGATATCTTAAAATGTTCCTCTCAATGCTAGTAAGTCTAAATTGAAAGATGGTTATCATAGCTGCACTCCTTAACAACCTTTTCATTATGATTTTTTAAAGTTCTCTAGTTGTGATGATTGTTTCCGTACAAGTTATATTTTTAATAATTCCTCCAGATGTGATGGGTTCAATTCATCCAGTTGTGTATCTATATAGTTGCTCTGCTAGAATTTAATCAAATTTTTATTTTTTATGCACAAAATACTCGCATTAAATCTTTCATAAGAACAAGTAGGTTCTGCTTGATTTCATTATTACTAATGAGATTTTCCGTCCTTTCCGGTTCTGAATAAATTATCTACACATGTACTACTAGAGGCACATGACTGTTTCCTCTCTAACTAAAAGTTACGAGTGTTGTACGTTTACAATGAGGATAGGACCGCTCGATTGTCAACTTGTTATATACTCGCTTTTTTACCCGTGAACGTAAAGCCTTTTTTGCCGATAGCGGATCTTCCTTGCTGGAGTAGTGCTACTACTACCATGTCCTCAGCATTATTCGAGGCGCTGGCCTGGCTCCGATAAAACGCATGGAGCCGCTGAATATACTTGTTTCTTCAACATGTTTTGAGCAAAAATACAATAGTTCTTCTTCGGCAATCAACGGAAAGACATCCTCATGTCACAAAAAAGGAAAAAAATATCCTAGTGAGTGTTGAAAAGAAATGAGAAGCAATAAGGAGATTGCATGCAGGAGAAATTATTAGAAATGTCATGTCCGATTATGATGTTGGAGAAACGATGGAAGGGGATGGGCGACGAAATCGATCTAATTTCGAACAATTCGCAATAAAATCCGGCGACGCGGAGTCAAGTCCTAAATCAATGAAATCCGTAGAATACGATAAAATTGACAAAGTTTTATGTCTACGGTGCATTGAGACTTGCTTAAACCGCATTGGTGACAGGTGATATTTAATTTATCAATGCTTTGTATATCAGATATTAAGCTATGTCAATACACTTTAACATTTCCATACTTTTATCATTGAATTTCACATCGTTATTCAAAAATAATAAAAAATGACGGAAAATTTATAACTTTTCATTTTATCCATGTGACACGAGTTTTCGGTTATCCGAGCCCCCCCCCCCCCCCGACCCTTACACACATTACCTCGGATAATCGAGATTGTACTATACCTGTAACGTACATGACTCATACCACCGTGTACAGATACTATTGTAACATCCGTCGAAAAATACACCTTTTGAATATTTGTCCTGTTATCTACATTTAAAAATCGTGTTTCCCACGTTAGATTATTTGTCTTAAGACTCATAATAGTCAGCTGCATACGAGTGTACTATCTACACGAAGTTACCTTAGAAATTTAACCTGTTATCAAAACCCAGGAATCATGCTCTCCACGTTACATTGTTTACTTTGGGACACATCAGGACCTACTGCATATGAGCAAAGTAACCAATTGAAAAATTTGAAAAAATCATAAAAATGGAAATCCGAGAAATCGCGTGTCAAAGTTTTCGTGATGCTCGTATACCTGCTCAACGCTTGCTCACTATTTCGTCTGTATCTCCGGAAATAATCCAAATTTTGTTCTGAAATTTTGGAGACATATTCTTGGATAGTTGAGGAAGTGATTTACGCAAAAAAAAATCGATTTTTTGAAGCCTCTAAAGCAGGCTCCCCCCTTAACTCCTCACGAAATAATTATAAAACTTGAGTATTAAATTATCAGTGTGGTGGTTAGTTCTTGTGTTTTAGAAAATTCTTTCTGTACACTGTCTTTCGTGACAGTTTTTATACTTCAAGATCCAGAGTTAAATCCGAATAACTGTAACGGATTTCAACTAAACTGTAAATGAAAAAAATCTTTGATTTCTTTATATTAAATATAGACTCTCCAGAGTCATTTTGTTATTAGCAACATTTTTTTCATACGGTTCTTAAGAGGAACCTCGTTAAAATTTCCTTCCTTTAAATTCTCTTTTTGGGGTTTAAATTCCTATTCAAACATATTTTCTTGTTCCCTCTCGATTAGCTTGGAGTGACTTTTTAAGTACTTATAAGTTATTAGATGTACATCATCGGTTATATAGATTTCACGGTCATTCAAGTATGTACATAAAGAGTTTGAGAGAGTTTTTGTGAGACTGAAGCGAGCCTCGTACTCATGTATTTGGCTACCTAATATAACGTATTTAGCTACAAATCCCGCAAGTTTCATCAGCAAGTAATGGTGGTAAGGGCAGAGTTTGAAAGATATTTTCACAGGTAGCCACGTCTTGCGTATCAAATCAGGCCAAGTCATAATTTCCTTTTGGAAATGAAATTACTCAACGTATTGTGGTGACTGTGTCACCAGTACATCCTATCAACTCGATGGGAAATCCCCCAAACGTGTTTAGCCCTGAACCTGACCAGCATCATTCCCATCATTAGTTTGAGGAACACCCCAAATCCTTGTCATTTACATCTGGGAAATAACTCAGAAACCCATCATTAAAGACTGGGGAACACCTCAGAACCGTCGCATTCACAATCCTAGACCAGAGATCCCGAGGCATCCCCTGTCCTACACTTTCCCGATCATCGACACTCGCTCTCCAACCTACATTGGACACGCACCATCCAACGAGAGGACAAGGTAACCCTAAGGACACTTTAATAATAAAACATTGAATTGATACGCTGGCGTGAATCTTCTTCCATCACCTGTTAAACCCCACATTATATATAAGAATTTTTCTTAATATACATTCAAATAGTTTTTCTCCCCAACCAGATTTAGTAAAACCTTATAATGGCCAATTTCACTATTTTAGACAAACAATAAAATCCAAAATTCTTTCCATGATCCTTCTCGGGCAACGGACCCGCCCCCTGGAATACCCGAAGGCCACATTGGAAGGTAACAAGGTAACCATGCGACAGGTGAAATTCCGTACACACTCTGGAGGAGTCCACTCTAACTGGTGACACAGTGTGATGAAAGTTAGGGTTGTTCGTAATCGTTCGGAAAATAAGTCCACGTGGGTGTAGTGAACTATATGATCATAAATAGCATTCCTAAAAGAATTTTCCTCATAAAGAGGAGCAATGTTATTGAAAAAATACCTGCTCGTCCGTTTATTCTAGAAATTAGAATATTTACTTATATTCTTTAAAAGTTGCGGATTCCCGGAGGCCGAAATATTGATTAAACAATTGTTGACAAGTGTGCAGAACCAGTTCTAACGCCTGATAGAGCATTCCGAATATAGACATAGGTGAATTATTTAAAAAAAAGGATAAAAATGCCGCCAAAGAAGAAAGGAGGTTCGAAAATGGCTCGAATGAGTGAAGATGAGAAGATGCGCTATCTCGCCCACCGAGCCGAAATTGAACTTGAGGCAAAGCGACGAAAACAACAATTGATAGCAATATTTACAAAAGTAAGGGGAATTTCAGAAATTCTTTTGTGACAAAAACCATTTTCCATTAAGGAAAACTTAAAGTTAAAAAACAACATTTTGTTTTCATCTAAGGTACATGCGATAGGTTTTGATGAGTTAATTCAGTGGTCTAAATGGACGAGGGAGAATATAGAAATGTTCATCAAATACAATTAAAACTTTCTAAAAGTTTTAAACAAGACTGTTTCGAATCACTAATAGAAGATGACTAATATTTCCGTAGTAATTTTTGTTTGATATTCTTGGCAGTTTGAGGCATTTTAAGTACCACTTTTTTAGCCATATCTCGTGCCGCCTTCAATTCTATTGCCGTTACACACCAAGTGCAAAAGAAATTCAATCTAAATCACTGATTCTCGAAATCCTGTTCATTTGAAGAAATTTAACAAGTCATTCATTATCACTGCGGTAATATATAAGAAATATACATCATTATTGTCACTGCAGTGTGACCATCAAGACAAAAGAAAAGTGTATACCGATGATTAACCGTCGCAGGTTAGATTTTGTCATTAGTTTCCAATTAGCTCATTTTAGTCCGAGAGTCCGAGATATTTATTTCCAATTCACCATGTGGTACCCATTATTTTTAAACTACTTTAAATATCCTTGTCATTCACGATACCTCAGTCCATCCATGATATCTTACTATTTATTTTGGAGCTTTTTCAAACAGGTTAATTATATGAATCCCAGTGAGAATAAAACTAGGAAGACCATTCGGGTGGCGATCAGTAGTCAAACTGTCTATAATTTCCATAAACCTCACAAAATTGGCAAAAATACAACTACGCGATGAGACATTGTTACAAACCATAGAATGTCGGGTACTGTGCAACCTTACAATGGAGCAGTTAACAATTTTTGATATTAATAACTGGGGCAGGAGGAGGGTTATCACTTATAATACCACCAGAGCCTCGATATTATCCAATATTTCTTCATGTGTTTTATATTCCTTCAAATATCACATTCAATTTGAATTTCCCAGAGTTGTAAATTCTAGGAATCTGTCCTCTACAGAGTGATATTTTCAAATATACACTACACACTGAAGTTTTTCTTTATGTAGTTGTTTTAATGTTAATTTTTAGCAGAATAGGAATTAGTATAACTGACACACAACACCTTTTATTCGAAATTTCATATATATATATATATATATAAATATTGCGATATAATTGACCTAAACTTTTCAACCATATGAGACTTGTAATTGTTGATTTTACTCGACGAACCGGAATTTTAGCTTTACCGGGGAAATGTGCTATTGATTTAATTTCGTTCACTTTCCTCGAATTATGAGGTGCAATTTCCACAAATAATCTTTTATTTTGAAATTATTTCCAATTTTCCTGACCGCGTTGAATAGCATTAAAAAAATCCTATCCAACAACTCCTTTGACGTCATAGAGATGTGGAAAGCTATAAAAAAAATCCCGTCTGCTATGTCGGATAGCAGGGCTACACCGAGGGCCCGTCGCGGAAGCGTGAGGTGCTCTCGGCTGGTAAACGATTGCACTGAGCTGCTGGAGAGGATAGTAACGCGTTGTGTGGCATAGATCCTTGGCAATGAAAATACCGACGAGCTAGCCAAGAATGGATGTCTGAGTACAACGCCAGCAGTGGGAAACCACGTAGAAGTAGACACAGACTATGTAAAGGACACAATTCGGAGGAATGCGGACACGCACATGTCATGTTTACAGGCTTAATTAATTAAATTGTTAATTAGTGAAGAGAAATTTGTTTCTCTGTTGTTGCTGAGCTGTACAATCCTCAGGAGAATCCCATGAATATTCCACTACCATTGAAAAGGTCACTTAATTAAAAGTAATTTGTTTCTTCCTGTCTATAGCCGAGTTGTGCATTTTTTCGACCATCACCACAAGTTTGCACAACGATTCGCGAGGTCGGCATAATCCGGCCCTTCATGGCTCCAATAAAATGAAGTCTTGGTTATGAGTTTAAGTTTCTATTAATTATCCGATAAATAATTAATTACTTTCTTCGACTGTTTATGGGTTGTGTAATCTCCCAGGAGGATGCCATGAAGATTGCACACCCATTTAAGGCGTCATCAGAATCGCCTGATGGTCTCTATGGAAATGAGTGGAAGGCAGTCTTGTTTGTTGTGTCAATGATTTTCTTTTGTTTATTTTATTATTCCACTTTTATTGGGGGTGCAAACTCAATGGATGACTCGCGATATTTGCACAAACTGGTAAATAAATAAATTCAAAAAATTACGGCTCATTTCTAATGGTTGTGCTAGCTCGAAACCTCCTGGTGGACGTAAAAGCACCATTATTCTATCCAATAATAGAAGTGTAGATATCAAATGGCAAGAAAACGATGTAGGCTTGGACTTTTCAACCTGCACCAATCGGCAACCTCTTGTCACGCATGAACCCATTTGAAATATGATTGTTTTTTTATGTAGTGCTCAGTGTGTCTCAAAACCTCATGATGGTTAAACCATTACTAGCTAGACACCTCCTGGGGTTGTGCGGAGGAACCAGCTTGCCTCATTTCTAACCTGGCAATCCTGGCCCTGATAGGACAGCAGTTTCACCTTACAAAATTTCAAGTTGGTGAGGGGGCTGCTGTCGAGATCGGGTGTAACGTAATTGGTTGAAATAATTTTGAAGACTGAAAAAAATAGAACGAAAATATGGTGGTTGTAACATTGTACAATGTGTAGTATCGGGGAATCTTCAGTGTAAAAATGGTAGTCTGTCGAATATGGTAGACATATGTCCACGGTATTTTATTAAGGTGGGACTAGTATGAGATGTACAGCCATAAAACGATAGTGTGGGTGTAGCAAGAGGTGCTATTTGTGGGGAAACCCCGGAAATAGAGATGGATGGTACTGGGATGCAAGCCTGTACAATACAAGTACCTAGACAGTCATATGTTGTGGGCTTATGAGAGATCCACAGATGTGACAGGTGAAAATCGTTTCCAGCCGGCAAGGTTCAGAGACCACCCTAGGGCCCCCTCCGGGCAGAAGACGGGACTGAGGATTGAGAAGAGTAAGAGTTCAGACTACCAGGTCAGAGTTGAATTTTATGAGCGATAGAAGATAGACGCGTAGTTAAACGACTAGGATTGTTAGACGTTTCCTTTTGTGTGCTCAGAGTCGGAAGGGCTGGAAAGTGTATTCAATATTATGTTAAACATAGTGTAGACGTAGTGTTTAATATTAATTATACTACGCGTCTCGTTCTCGATGATAGATTATATGTAGTACTGTCAGGTACCCGGTAAATACACAACATTTAGAGTTTTAAAAGAAAGTGCCCTTTTCTGTCAGTGGTCGCCCCCTCGGAGGCCCCTCTCTCGTGCCTTCATATTGTTTCGTTGTGGGGTCGAATACAGACGCTTAGAGTCTTTATCGATAAATATTCATCAATTTTAGAGTTTTCCCCATCACAAAATGGGAAAATCTAAAAAAACGTTCTCGATAACAATCACGGGATCGTGCAAGAGAAGACAGTAGCACGAATAAAAAGTTGAAATCGATGCGGAAAAACAGATTTCTAACCTCACTAAGTGTTGGCAAGATTTCTTCGAAAGCCAAAAAGGCGTAGAAACTACTGGACAAAATCCAGAGCCAATAAAATGTAAACCTAAGTTAAAAACAATAATACATAGTATATCCTTCCACACGAAGATATACTTGGGCAAAGTTCCACACGAGCAAAGCCCAGTTTCCAATAGGAACCAAAAAAAAAAAAATCTCTTGTTTCCACACGAACAAAATTGTTGTTGTTTCCAGAATCAGAAGACATTTCCAACAAGGAGAATGTCTCAAGCAATAAGCTTGTTGACTCTAGTTTGAAGGTAACTTAGTCCGAGTAGGAAAAGGTTGATGACGAGATGCCTCAACTTCCTGAGTTATACACTTCAGAGAATTCTGTCCCACAACCAGATCTGGATGAAGAATTTTTGGAGATGTTAGGAGAAGAAATTCCATCGACTGGATCACAGGTTAAGATAGATGAAGGTGTGAAAAAGTGGTGGAAATAACTGGATGTTGAAAGGACTACCAGAGGAAAACAAAAAAGGTTTATCATGGTCAATCTGTCGCTAGAAAATCGTTTATCACACCTGTACTTGATAAGGCAATCAAACCAACACCTGATGCTAGTATTTAAGACGAATGGCTATACGGTGAGAATTTGGCTGATCCAATTGAAGATATAAAAGCCATCGAGAAAGCCTCGCCCTCATTAAAAGCTCCAGAGAAGTTTTCAACAAAGAAACTTTTTCCTAGACCTACGTTCCAGGGAAACTGGGGGAACCCACCAGCCAGGTATGCTCAGGTTGGGTTGATATGCACCGAAAAGGTTTACGAACCTGAAATACAAACCAAAATCGACGCCATCACAGTCATCCCAGGGACCCAGCAGCGAGAAAACTCGAACAGTGAACAGATCAATCAAGAAGTAAAGGTAATTCCCATTATGGGTAGGCTGCAATTTTTTCTAGATAAGTGGAAAAACATAACCAATGATAAAGCGATTCTTCATTGGCTAAAAGGTTATGAGATCCCTTTACAAAAAAACCGATCCGAGACGATAGTCAACAAGAGCCAACTTGGTCATTAGATGAAAAAATAAAAATCAAAAAGGAAATTACATCACTGTTATCTAAAGAAACGATTGAAGAATGTGAATACTGTAAACAGCAATTCCTGTCAAAATATTTTCTGATCCTTTAAGCTGATGGATTTAATCGATTCATTCCTAATTTGAAAAAACTAAAAAAAATTCATTCAAACAAATCATTTTAAAATCGAAGACCTGAAGACAACAAAATGTCTTCTATCCCTAAATGATTATATGTTCACAATAGACTTAAAGGATGCCTATTTGTTAGTACCCATGTGTGACAATAGCAGAAAATTCTTACGTTTCCGTTTCGATAATAAGTTATATCAATTCACATGTCTTCCTTTCGGTTTGAGTACAAGTCTATACGTCTTTACAAAACTTATGAAACCTGTTATTAATGTTTTGCGGACCCAAGGCGTCTTGTCGCTGATATATATTTGGATGATATATTGGGCATTAGTGGTACTGGTGAGGGTTGTGAAGCCAACGCCTTGAAACCAAAGATCATATTAAAAGAATTGGGATCCTATTCCTATTTATTAAAGGAGAAGCACATAAATTAAGTTAGCTACGTAAGATATTTGCTAACTTCATGCGTAAGACTTTTTCCTTATTGGTCGTTCGGGTTCATAGTGGACGAGATCGCCAGCGCGCCGAATTTGAATTTATTCCGAAGTAGAACATGTAATATTTTCAATGGTGACTTAAACAATCAATTAGTAGATTTAATGGAATTGTTCATGCTGCCCGAAAATGAGGTAGTTTCGATTCATCGTTATGATAAGTCACCATCGAAAATATTACATGTTCTACTTCGGAATAAATTCAAATTCGGCGCGCGAAGCGCGCTGGCGGTCTCGTTTATTATAAATTACCAGAAAAGCTCTATGACACCCAAAATAAAACAGAAATATCTATGTTTCATCATAAATTCTACGGAATATCAAACTGAAATGACTGGAGATAAGAAAACAGATGTAATTAAGTTATTAAATCGATTTCCATTGACAAAGCAATACAAAATTCCTGGAGTTGCACATATTTTAGGAAAATTAGTGTCTTGTTACCCAGGAGTTGACTATGGAAAATTCTGTTGTAAAATACTTGAACGTGAAAAATGGTTGGCATCATTGAAGAATGACAATAATTTTGAAGGTCTTATGGAAATCAGTCAAGCATGGATGGAAGATATCGTTTGGTGGAAACGTAATATAATGGTCGGGATTAATCCGATTAAAATGCAGCAGTATAAATGGGTCATTAGTTGTGAAGCTCGAGAATGGGTTGGGGTGCTGAGTCGAATGGAGTCGTAACACATGATGTTGGGACCAGGGGGACAAAAAATCTCACATCAATTATTTAAAGCTCTTAGCAGCTTTCTTCGCGCTAAAAAGTTTTGCATCAGACGTTCCAAATCGCGAAGTATTAATGTGTATAGACAATACAACTGCAATAGCTTATATAAAGAGGGCAGATGGCATAAAGTTTTCTGATCTTACCGAGTTGGCTCGAAAAATTTGGCAATGGTGCGAAAGACGAAAAATGGGACTAGTCGCAACTTATATTGTATCAAACGAGAATATACAAGCTGATGCAGCATCTAGAGTCACAAATTTTGATGCTGAATGGGAACTTGCTCAACCATATTATGATCTGGTGAAAAAGAAATTCCGTCCTTTCACAATTGATTTATTTGCTTCTCGAATTAATAAAAAATGTAAAACGTATTGCGCTCGTTACCCCGATCCCGTATCCGAAACAGTTGATGGATTCTCAATCTCTTGGAATAATGAGGATTTCTGGGCTTTCCTGCCTTTTCGCATTCATTGGTCCGACTTTATTATTATTGTCACCTTGCAGGCAGAAAATGCATCCCTTGGCCCCAAAACTTTCACTAATGGCAGGAAAATTGTCGAGCAGTCATACCGGAATAAGGGGAGCCCTGAACATGCTTTAGACATTATGGTGAATTCAATCACCTCATCAACTCTAATGCAATCTGAGGGACCGCTATGGAAATGGTCATAATTCTCCAAAGATGAGGGAATTAACATGTTTAATCTTCAAAATTTGATGTGATAAAATTTTTAACTTGAAGTTTTGATAAGGGAGCGAGTTACGGTACCTTGAACTCTACTATTTCTCTTATAATTAAGAAAGATTTGCCAAAAGATGCACTCATATCTAGATACTTCAGAGGTATTTCGAAGAAAGGCCCTCCAAAATCAAAGTATTCTGATACATGGAGTACTGAGACAGTACTTTCCTACATCGAACATTTAGAAAACATTGCAGAATTAACATTTAAGGAAATATCGGAGAGTACCATTACTCTGCTTGCACTAGCTATAGCTCATAGACTCCAGACGTTTGCCCTGGTCAATGTTAATACAAAAAAAACAAAAAGCCTTTTGTTTGAAAAACACCCGCCAAGCAAATTTATCGATTGTACTCTTCCTACAGAACAGAAATCTCGAGAAAAGAGATTTGTTCAGAAATAAATAAATGTAAAAATAAACCAAATCAAGAAACGAGCGCCAGGTCAGAAATGCTTACGAAAAAAAAGGTAGAGACATAACAGACGACTTGGCTCGGTTGAGAGGATCAAGACAACGAGACTCAGTGAGTAAGGTTGCGATTCAATGCATCCAATACTGATCAGCAGTTATCTGCGATAAAAAAAAACGCGCCAAGTCTTCGATTATGCCTCTACTGTTTTTTTTCGTAAGCATTTTTGACTTGGTGCTCGTTTCTTGATTTTGTTTGTTTTTACATTTACTTGTTCCCGAACAAATATCGTTTCCCGAAATTTCCATTCTGTAGGAAGAGAACAATCGATAAATTGACTTGGCGGGTTTTTTTAAAACCAAAGGCTTTTTGTTTTTTTTTGTATCATTTCACTAGTTTTTTTCAAATCTGAGTGGAGAAGTCTCGTTCCGATCTCACTCGGAACTGTGAAGCTCTAGTCTGCTACAATTGGCAATGTACTTCATCGACTAAGATATTATTTGATTTTAGTTTGTTCTTTTATCAATAATATTTGAATCTGGATCTACAAAACGACCTGTTAGGAGAGATTTTAGTAATAAATATGAAAAAAATTTGTTTCTAGCTGACGAAAGTACCAATGAAAAATCTCCTCTGACATTTTCAAAATCATAGAAGATAGCATAACTTTTTAAACATTCATTCGAGTAAATGTTTGAGAAGTTGTACCTTTCATAACCTCGAAAATGTCCGGTACGGCACGAAAATAGAAAATCACTTAAAATATTAATCACAAACGAGAAATACGGACGGAAAGAGGTAGATTATATGCGATTTATATTATGAAAGGAAGGTCCATTCTCCCGTAATCTTCGGCATCTGCATTTTATTGCATTACTATTATTCGGGAGTAATGGCGGGGGGAGTTGTGTCGTGTATGTATACGCGGTAGCTCTCGGCCTTATTTTCGGACATTCGGAAAGTATCGAACATTGCCTTGGCCGATACGCTACCGCGTACCTTGATAACATCGAATCCTCCTCTTCAGGTATTAAAATAAAAATTCCAAACATTATCCAGACCTCCCAGCCCGGAAACGTTCAACCAACATTGATCTTACCTTTCTTAAATAAAAAAAAAGGTGTGCGTAGCCTCTATCATACTACATTACGTAAGATTAATTCAGGACCTGAGAGATAATACTAACAAATTATTTATATCAACGGTCCGCCCATATCGTGCGGTCTGCGCACAAACATAGGGGCATTGGATTAAAGCATTATTGAAAAAAGCTGGTATCCATATAGAAAAATTCAGTGCTCACAGTACAAAACACGCAGCTATCTCTGCTGCATGCAATCGGGGTATTGATGTTCAAGCAACAATTAAACCAGCTGGATGGTCTGAGGAATCAAGCGTATTTTTATTTGCTCAATTTTATAATAGATCAATCCATAAATCAGAAAATACTTTTGCAAGGGTAGTGTTTAGTAAAGAAACATAAAATTAAATTCTTACAGTTTATGAAGTTTTGTTTTATTTGTATATTAATTGAAAAATTTGATAAAGATACATATTTGTAACTTTAAACACTTTAAAAAGTAAAACTAACCAAACTCCTTTTTATGTTTATAAGAATAAATTAAAACGAGAAGAGACATTCGCTCGCCTCAACACCGCTAAAATCAACGAACAATGGCGGTTTATTCTCCGCCAAGTAAAATGCAAGGAATTGTACGAGGATCTCGAGTATTTGTGGAAAAATTTTGATGATACTTTAAAGTCGAAAAACGCTATAATTAGAAAGCTATACGGCGAACTGGAGAAGGCTGACACTGACCATCGGCGGCTCCAGGAGGCGCATATAGAGACGATGAACATGCTGATTCAGAGACATCAAATTGGCCTGCAAGATCTCAAAGATGACTACCTTAGAAATATCAAAGTAGTCGAGACCGAGGAGATTGATGAGATGAATCAGGTGAAAAGAGAATTGAATGCGGATTACAAGCATTTGGAGACTGTGATGTTCGCGCAGAACAATTTGATAGAGGATAGACTTGGTGTGACCAAGATGAGGAATGCAGTCAACACGTTCTCTGTTGAACATTCGGTGAGTGGTGTACGCCAACATTGTTATTCATTTACTTTATTGATCTTTAACAACAGAAGAACACCTACAAGTTCTTGGAGTGAAAATTTTTCCGAATAAAACCCCTTCCTTTTCAGAAGATTAAGAGGTTTTAGCTGGAGGTAACTAATAACGCTTTTCCATTTTTCCTTCCTAATGCAAGTACTGCAATCATCCACTGGGAACCTCAAAAGAAATTCTCATTTTGCTTGAAAACCAGGTACAATGATCTGAAATGTAAAAATACAAATTTTTTTGGAGATTTTCAAGGTCTGTTTGTGGTCTCTCTTGAGCAGAGACCTTTTTTAGTTAATAAGAAATGGAGGTGGGTTAACAATTTCCATAAAATAATCGGTAAGAGTTGATGCCAAGTCTCGACCCACATTCAGCTCCATCAGTCTGGCATTTTTGAAAAATTGTGATTTATTGAAAATTCGATTCTCGGAAATATGTCCAAAACTAAGCTAGGCAGTCACTTTTTATACACTCGTTCACTGAGTTTATAATGAAGAGGTGTTTGTGAAATGCAATTTATTTTATGAATATTTCAATTATTTATTCATTAATTATGTTTAATATAAAGTAGTTTAAAAAACGGATATCAAATCAAGTTTATGTAAATTACCGAGAGAGTCTGTCTGATAATTTGACTATTGAACGTAACCGATACGGTGTAGTTCATAACTTAGAAAAAGTACTAACATTTGTAACAAAATGTTGGGATGTTGTCTAAAAGCACGGACCTAGAGGAGAGGCGCGAAATCTCTACAGGGTGTCCCAGAATTGCACGTTCAGACTTTAAACTTAAGTTGGGGGTGAAATTCTGGATCGAAAAGTCCTGAGCGACTTTTTGATCAGACGCACCCTCCTCAACTTATTCAGGGTTGAAGTTGGACGAATCAGGGGCGTGGGATAACCGTTCGCACGACGGTGAGGAAAACATGCGAGTGTGGTGGTGTCCCCACCATACCGTACTACTCCCCTGCGGCGGCAGAAAGAGATGACTGGCGGCGGCGGGTAAGAGGAAAGGGAGGGAAATGAAAAAAATTAACACCCGCCCGCTACATAAAAATTATTTACTCCTCCCCTAATTAATGGCAAGGGATGAAACCAAGGGCATTCGATGTAGGAATAAATTCTCCATCGATTGAGTCCCATTGAATGTCTTAATCTAATCGAAAAGGAGAAAAAAACAGCGTTGAAAATTACAGGAAGGAGGAAAAAAATGATCAATCGCTGATGATTTTTTTTTTTTGGGTGTTAATTTTTTTCATTTCTCTCCCCTTCCTCTTACCCACCGCCGCCAGTCATCTCTTTCTGCCGCCGCAGGGGAGTAGTACGGTATGGCGGGGACACCACCACACTCGAACGTTTTCCTCACCGTCGTGCGACCGGGTATTCCACGCCCCTGATTCGTCCAACTTCAACCCTGAATAAGTTGAAGAGGGTGCGTCTGATCAAAAAGTCGCTCAGGACTTTTCGATCCAGAATTTCACCCCCAACTTAAGTTTAAAGTCTGGACGTTCAATTCTGGGACACCGTGTATATAAAAACTAAATGTCGGAAATTTCGAAATCGTTGGGAAAAAGTCATTAATGAAACTAAGTGTTTTTCTCAGTGGGCATAATAAATGATTTACTCGATGGATTTAGAGTTTTAGAATTATCAAGCCGGAGTTTTTATGATTTATAATCTCTAGTTTCCGGGGAAAGAAAATGTAGAATAAAGCAATTTTTTCTGCGATAGAACACTTTTTTCTCCATCTTTATTGTCATGATTGGCTCTATTAGAATTAATCAAAAATTGCAAAGTTAACCCTGGTGCAAATCATAGCTATTTTCACTTTTCGCACTGTGAATAAACAATTATGGTTTACTCCGTTGCCCCCGCAAGTATCTCCTTTTGCTTTTGTTGAGGGATTATCCGAAGATGAGAGGAAAATATCAGCTGCACCCACGTCGTGTTGTGATCGTTTGTCAGGGTCAACACTTGTTCAATGATTTGATCGTCCTCCTCAACCAACTGTGTGGTTGCAGGTACTGTTTCGGATGGGCAATGGCTCACTCGATGTCATGGGTTATGACAGATGTAATTGACGTAATCGCTGACTGTAGTGTTGTTCCAATCTCTCTTATCTTATCCTCCAAGACTCTGTTGGGTATCCACGCCACGACATTGGAGAGTATGAATTTCTTATTACTTGAAGTGAATGCTCTTATTGGAATCCCATCGGCATGGATAGCCCAAGTCCTCTTCTAATTTATCCACTATTTTACCATTGCTTAATGCAATAACAATTAGTTGATTGGAAATTTGGAGGATTGAACAATTTTGTTTTGTTTCCAGAGTTTACTAAGGGCCAGAGGATACTCATTGACTCTGATTCCAGGGCATCAGGGCATAGTTTTTCCGGGGTGATAAATTTCTCAAAGGGATTTTTACGCCTCCAGGACTTCTGGGTGAGTCCTGGCTCTGCTGTTCTCTCAGTATTATCTTCTTATCTTCTCCCCTCTTTTTTTCGCCACTAAGATTTGGGACATTCTCGAGGGAGCCTTTAGTGATTGATCTGCAGTTTGTAGGGTTCGTTGGCGGTATAGGTCTGGTGGAACAGTCGGTGAGGAATGGGGTTTTTCCTAAGACTGTTACTAGACGACCTGTTTGCAGCTCCAACACCTATCCTTCAATGGCCAACGCAGCCGCTATTGTAGCAACCTTGTGCCTTTCGAAATGGTCCATGGACAGTCCTATTCCTATAGTGATCAATACACAGCTGACATCGTAAAGTAGAAATATGTCGGACCAGGCAATATAATCAACTGACTCGTAAACACTGCGACCTACCTGACGACCGTTTGGACCATCTACACTTGGATTATGGGGCTTTCAACTATTAACCGGTTTAGAGCCGAGCTGGAAGAGCGCTTTTCATTTTCCTGCTATAACCGAGCCACGACCTGCAACATTGTTTTCATAAATGTATTACATATTTTTTGGGGATTTGGAAAATAGGTGATTGGGAGGTGGTTCCACCACCGCGAGGTCCTACATATCATAGCACCTGCCATGGACTTTCTTCCGAAAATTACTTGTGGATGCCAAGTGACCACTTTAAGAAGCCGGGCCACTATACCACTGGGTGTTCGCACCTCATGCTGATTTGCCAATTTTTAAATACATTGAATTTGGCCGATGATGACTTGAATTGAACTGATTTAGATTAATTACTTGATAATTACCTCGAGAAATACTACACTATCAACGAAAATGATGGGAGAGTGATTTATACTCGTTGACTGTCCGTTGATTACTGATTGATTATATTATCGTGAATTGCTAGTGGTGACGTGTTTCGTTAGCTGGCCGTTGACCGCGAGAGATTGGATAATCGTCGAGGATTTCCATTTGCAGCGATGGGGAAACTTCGAGACGCTATACTTGCCTTTTACACACTACTAATTTTATCTCAATATGGGAATTTGAAAAGAACGTTTAAATCTTTTAAATTTTCTTCTATAATTTTCAGACAGCAGAAGCAATCTCCCATATAAAATGCACAATAGGAGGTAAGGCCGACGAGCTATGGTGTCAATTGAACCGAGTGATATCGAATTACCAATCGGTGACTCAGAAGAAACGGAAACAGTATGAAAGCCTAAAATTCCTTGATGATGCTCACCACCACGAGGCCTCCCAATTCTCCAAACGTCAGTCGTTTCTTCTGGGGATGATGGAGACTCTGAAAACTGCGGGGACAAGATTATCTGAGGAGCGAAATCATACAATTAACGAAATGACGGCTCAATCAGAGAATTTAAACACAAGATTTTTGCAATTGAGACAGGAAATTAGAAAGAACCAGGCGACGGACCAGGCACAGCTGAAGAAGCTAACAGTGATGAGTGGATCTGTGATAGAAGACATAAAGAAGATTGAGGAGAAAAGCTTGACGATTCTCTTCCTCATGAAGATTTGTTCCTCGTTGGAGAATAAAATTCTTTGTCTGAAAAAAATCAATTTTGTGAAAGTAACTGAGGAAAATGCTTTGAATGGTGTCATGAGCCCTTACGATAATTTGGATAATTTCTGGGAACAGTATAATTACACAAAAGCTGAGATGATTACAATGAAGATGGAGAAAAATGAATTGATGACCGAGAATCAGAGATTCAGGAGATCTTTGAAAGCTCATTTAGTTACCATTGCGAGAATGCCAAGATCTAGACCACAAACATCGGTCTAATAACGATGGAACAACCATCGTAGAAGCCATATCGTCCTTCATTACTGCACTCTTATTATTTTTTTCCGTCACAATGAAGACATTGTGACTAATGATTCATACGACGATCTAAAATGTTTTTTTCAAATGGGGTGTACGCATGTCTGCAAGCATGTGGTTATTTTCTTGGAAAGCTCTCACAACTGACAAACACAAACAACGTACAACTCCTCGTTGATGGGTACAGTGGGCTGGTACTCCTTTTTTCTCATTTCTTCTTTACATTGCATAATTTTTAGCAATAATATTAGTCTGTCATTAGTTGAAAATTTCGATTTAAAAAAAATTAAGAGTAATCCAGTTGTCACCGAGAGACAATGAATACTTTCGAGAGTATTGACAATATTTCCCATACATTTGAAAGTAGGAAAAAAGAATCATTTACTTGTGGAATTGACGACCGTCTATCCCTCAAGGGCCGCCGAATACTTCGCGAAGGAGTCCAACGGCTCGGGCTACAGCTGTAACGATGTGAAATACGGACATTATTACATTACACCAGACCATTTTTTGCGTTAGACTGTAATCATTGGGTGTGAAATCATAAAAGGCACCCAGAGAAACCGGTCAACACGAGAGGTTATGCGATGACGTGTCCAGAATAATGGGAAACCCCCTACCACCCGTCGCGACCCGATTTCGGGGCATTAAAGAAGAACATTCCGGAAGGAAACACTTGGCGGATGAAACGGTCAACCGAATTTCCATCGAATGAATAACCTTCCGTCTTTCGTGATCTACAGCAGTATTTTTCCCCAAAGCATACCCATCCTTCCAACGGTGAGCCCCTCATTTCATCCCCTCTCCACCCCCCAGATCAATCGAGATACGCGGTAGCGTATCGAACAAGTACACGTTTCATACGCGAAAGATCGCCAAAAGCTACCAAGTATAATACACCACACAACTGACCCTTCCACTACCTCTAGTCCCTTTTTCTTAGTTAATAAACTTACGCGATAATTTTGATGAAAACTGGCCTTAGTTACATTATATAAATCGCGTATCAGCTTTCCACTGATCCAATTATCGGTTTTATTTATTGAATATTAACGAAGATATGCGCATAGCAACGAGCTATCATGCACATTTCTCGAGTTTTTATTATGTCCATCAACTAACGGGTTACACTTGAGCCGCTCAGTTGGCAGCGTGCAGTGTAGTGTAGTGTACTGTAGTGTAATACATAAAAAGCCAAGCTTGTATAAATAGACTGCCTTATTTACGGAGCTACCACTCTGAATACAACGTTTATGCCAAAAACGCCTGATATTTGGTCGAAAAAAAAAATGTTCAAAAAAAACGCCGCAACGAACGTACTTGGCGCGGTTTTTCCTACTAACGAGGATTTAGCTTAGGAGGTTCTGTAACCTGAAACATACTTCAGCATCAGAAACTATATTGCCACAGGAGGCGTTTGCAGATTATGAGATAATAATGTGTTTTATTTCAATCAGTTAGAATTCCTCCATGGCTTAAACCCAGCAGAGGTGTCCAATAGTGCAACCCTGGAATTAGGGGAATTTATTAACTTATACCATTGGATAATCTGGCATCCACAGATCAATAAGTCTGGCACAGTAAGGCAGCAATGATGTTTCTGTCCAGGGACACTTCCTGAACCCAATCCTATAATGTGAGAGCTATATCTACAGTGAATAACTGCTCTCATCTGATGGGGTTTTTTAGAAACCGCGCCAAGTACATTGGTCGCGGCGTTTTTTTGAACACTTTTTTTTCGACCAAATATCAGGCGTTGTTGGCATAACCGTTGTATTCAGAGTGGTAGCTTCGTAAATAAGGCAGTGTATTTATACAACCTTGGCTTTTTAAAAATTTTTAGCATTTTTTGAAACCTGTGAAGATAACGAAATCGTACAAAACACAATACATTGGAACGTGGACTTGGCCATTTTTTTCAAAAATTATTTTTGATTTTTATGAGATATCACAACTCACGACGCGATGAAAATATCAACAGCTTTGATATTGACCCGAACAGTACACTCATCCACTAATTATTGAATTCACCATGATAAATGGATTTTATGCATAAGATCTCCCCGATGAACTGGCTGATCATAAAACTAATGTCCATACGGCGAGAAAAATTCCGTAAAAATTACGTGGCTGTTCCGTAATCTGCCAGTCCAAACAATATTCAGTATGAATTACGGGACAGTTGCACGATTTTCAGGGAACTTTCAGGAGAAAATAAAAAATATCGCAGAAAAAGTGTGGAACGTTGAGTGGAAAAATGCATAACTGTTCCGTAATTTTGACTGAATACTGTTTTGACTGACCGATTACAGAACCAGCGCATGATAAAAAAATTTCTCTCCATCCAGGGAGTGTTCAGTACAAAAACTTTCGATTATATTGTTCCTCAATACCGATAGTATCTTATGAAATGAAATCAGATCGCTATTTCGCAGCAATGTCTCTCGCGGGTCTCCCCAAACTAATGAATTGTTTTCTATAGAGCATAACATCCACCTGACATGTTGCTACGATCTCCACTCTGGAGTGTCATAAAAAATTACTGGTTATCGATGGCATTCAGTATGAATGATAATCATCGTGGTAGGGTAATGCGCTCCTTATATTCGTTAAATAGGCACATTTTATATGAGAAAATTGGACGAATCGATAGCAATTACCGCACTTATATTACTGAGAAACTATACCCAGTGCATCTAGACAAGTGGGGCTGGTGAGCTTCTATTCACCAGAGAACAACATAGAACGATGGAACATACAGGAAGGAAAAAACTTATAGAATCTTGTTTTAGAGACTGCGTGGGTGGTGATGTACTCATTCTGCAGTACATGGGATTATACTCAATGGGTAATATTTTTAGGGATAGTAAACCACGGTGGTACTATTGGGAAGTTATACCATATAGTATTGGATTGGCAACAATAACATTTGCTCTTATATGTGACACACGTAATGTGTACGACACTGCTCAAGTTAATTCGATGTTATCGATTGAGGTGGCTGCAGCGGTATTTACTGTTACTTTAGCTGCATTCAAAGTACGTAAGTTGTTGTCTACATTAAATTAAATTATAGGTATTAACGACCCTCAGCAGATTAATTTTAATGTTAACGAAATCCTCCACTACCTCTGAATGATTTTTAACTTCACATCTTTCATATTCTTCGAATCGACGCAGCTGTTGTTGGAAAAATTATATTTAAAAATTTAGTAAAATGGTAGAATTAAAAGTAAAGTTTAAAGACTTTAGGCATCATTGGTGTATGTATATGTATTAGGGATATCGTATACTGTTGCGTCGAAAGGAGCTTTACGATATATTGAAAGTTTGCCACCAGCGATGGATTATCCAAACATCACGGAATGCTATAACAGAGGGCGCCATAGAAAATGCTAAGAATGCACGGCTACTAAGGATGTGTTATGCTGTAGCTATCATTGGGACTGTTGGATCTTACAACTTGCGCCCTTATATGTAAATTCACTTGTGTTATGGTACAAATGCATCAGTCATATGAAATTTGACATTTTATTTCAGATTATACCTGAAATTTCGACTTTCTGAGACCAACGATTCCTTCGATTTTTCGCAAACCGTTTATCCGGCTCATTATCCTTTCATATTAAATTCATATACTCAGTATTTTTTGTGTGCCGCCTGGGAGCATATGGGCTTATATTTTTTAGCTCTCTGCTGGATATCAGCGGACTGTCTTTTTACTCAATTCTCCACATACTTTTCAATTGAATTCAATGTAATGCCCAACGTAATAATCGTCATTAGTACAAATCAACGTTAACACAAATTTATTGATAAGAAACTGCCATGTTTTCATTTGCTAGATACTTGCTAATGATATTCGTCGCATAGATTTAGCTAGCAACTCCACAAGTCCGAGAAATACGGTGATAATCGTGAAAGAATTGAAGAGAATTATACGCGAGCATATTGAATTATTTTCGTGAGTATTATATTACGATTGAAAATGGCTTCACAATCAATAGAATGAGTACGTATTTTAGATATGTTCATGCGATGGAAGAATGGTATAATCCAATAATTTTTGCTACTTTATTACTCAATGGACTGAACTTGTGCAGCCTTCTGTACAGTCTTCAATATGTATTTCATTATTTATTCAATCATCTTTAGTATATAACTGTTATTATTTTTATCCTTGACATTAATAGATTAACATTTTTACAGAGAATCGCAGAAAATAATTGGAGAGACGCCATAAAAAATACGAGTCATATAACTGCTATAATTATGCAGACTATTCTCTTTTGTTCATATGCTCAGTACTTGAGTGATGAGGTAACAAATTATATAGTAATGAGCGATACAATTCGAAAAATACGTGAACACTAGCCAGAGACCAGTCGTTCGTGTTCACTCAAGTCAGTTTTTCCATCTAGAACTTTGAGTCCCCAGCGATTTGGAAACTGTCAGGCTGAAACAAGCCCTTTGACCGTTTTTTTGATGCGATTGTTTTTTTTTTGTTTTCATGAATAAATATATTCTTTTTATCATAAGAAAAATCATGGACAATCGATCATCCAATCGTGACACGTTCGGACTTTGAAAATTCAGCTCTTTGACCTTGAAGTTTGAAACTTCATTAACGAATGAAGAAACAGTAAGCTAATGTGACTGTTAATTTTTGAAGATCTGTTGAGTCTTGTCAATTTACCCGGTGTCAGGCCTAAATTAACTTTCGTGAATAGTTTCATGAATGGCATCGAATTCGTTTGATTTGTTGAATCTGTTGGACTGAATATAGAATATATGATAGAATTGTTTATTTAATCATATCATCCCTCGCAAAAATATCACCATTTATGTGAGATTAATTAATTTAATGTTTAAATAAAAATTGTAAATTTTCAACTTGAGATCAATGGATTCCGCCAAGCAGTTTATGAATGTTCATGGACAAACTTCAATCTACAAACACAGGCCATTATTTTAGTTATAATGATCCACACAGAACGTGATTACACGTTCTCAGCGTACGAATTGTTTAACTTAAATATGGCTCAAGTCACTACAGTAAGTAAATACCATAGAAAACCCATCTGTTCTTCATGTTTAACTTTTGAAATTGATTTTCATCTTCCATCTTTCATTTGTTTAGATATTCAGCGCTGCCATGAAATTTTTAACAATATTACGCAATCTCACCTAAATAACATCGATGAACTTTTGTAGTAAAAATTAGCGAGTGATATACATTTTTGTAGTTCATAATTCAATAAACCAAGTGATTTGGCGAATGTTCCACATTGATGGAAAAGCCTAGAAATTGAACTCCGATAAAGTCTTGTTAAGGAATCGAGTAACAATCGTGACGATTGAACCAAATGCATTCACGAAAACTTTTCTCGTCATTTTCGTAATCGAAAAGCGAACGTGAGTTTCGTAGATTTTACGAATTATTTTCCCCATCAAAATTTCAGCCAATGCAAGCGTAACATTCGACAATTTTTTGCATTGTCAACACAAGTTTCAACTGACAAATGTTTGAAAATTTAGCTGATTATTTTTCATGTTGATGTATTTAAAAAACTATAGCTTGTCCACATTCCCGCTTCCAATTTGACACACAGAATACTATTCTGTTAATTTGCCTCAAGGGGCATTTACCTATTGAACGAAATTTAGATGGAAAAATAATCCCCGAATACCCCTTGTCGGGTAGAAAGCGATTTTTCTACACGAGCAGTAGGAAGGCGAACTATCGATGCAAAATAATTAACTAACACAAACACTGATGTTAAAAGGAAACTATATTCTTCTCAACACAGAGATGTACAAAATTAATAGATAAGAACGCGCAAGTAGAAAAAAAATGGATGAGTTCACGATGAACTCGTTTTCGGAACTGGCTGCTTGGAAAGTAAGGAAATTTGAAAAGGAAATTCTGCATGGGGTGCGAATGAATGAATGGAGACGTGATTGGTCACTTGCAGATTGGAAAGGCCATTTTATTGGAGGAATTTTCACGGAGGAAAATGAAAATAGGAGGTACTTAGAATATGGGGGATGGGGCCCAAAGGGTCAGGAGAGGCGATGCTAGGTACCGGGAATTACTGAGGTTTTGAGAGGCATCATAAATGGCAGACTGAGGAAAGTTGGTGTGAGGATTGACGCAGCTATAAAGGCATTCAGGCATAAGTACATGAAAGTGTAAAAATGGTAAAATCTATACATTTGGTCACCAAATGTGAACCATAAAAGCAAAACCTTAATTTAGCCTGTCGTCACCTTTATGGCTTGACTGATGAAGGTGTTGGGGGAAAATGTGAGAATTTGGAAAAAGGAGAGGACAGAGAATTTTTAATGGGGGAAAGACCCAAAGGGGAATTTCCAAAGGCTGTAAGATTAGCCTGTTTGCACGTTCCACACATTCCGCGTTGGAACACCCCTCGGGCTCCAAACATTACACTAAAACGTAAATGTTAATTATTTTCTACAGTGTATCTGGTAATTCCTTCAAGGTACTCTGCCAACAAATAAAGTCGTCAAGTTTTTCGAAAAAATCGCGCCTCGCGTTCATGATATTTTATCCTAGAAAATTTGACTTCTTGATGTTTGCAGGAAATCTTTCGGAAAATCGAATAATATCCATAATTTTAAAGCTCCCGTGGCAGTACGTGTGAATATTTCTCTCAGGCACCCGAAAAATTACGAAACTCGCTGTTCACGCACCGATTACGCAATCGACTGAGACATTTTACGTTCGAATATCGTAATTTGCCACCGACGATTCAGGTAAAAATTGCAGAACTTTCAGGAGGACATAAGTTACTTGACAACGCAAAAAAATGGAATAGTACATGAACTTTTACGACTAAAAGATTTACAGATACAACAGATAAAAAGTATGCCAATTTTATTTGTAATTATTTGAAAGATAATGTGCGGATGATTTTTAAAAAAATAAAACAGCTTACGGTTAATACATTTTATTTTATTGAAGTAGTTCGTCGCGGGTCTGTCTTTACCTGTCTGTTTACCAATCGGAGGAGGGATCACCATAGCACATTCTTGAAGGGACTAATTTATTTTTTTTCTCCCTCTCCGGGTGGCTCTCGGCTTTTCAGAGCTTTGTTCCTCAGGATAGTCTGGCGTAGAATGCTGCGTTGAAAAGTCGTGCTAAGTTTTTCTACTGTTTTTGTACCATACCTGTTGACCCACCCGGTCTACGAGTATGACTCACATAATAATAAAGAGGACATTAATTAATAGTGATAACGTGTCTAATATTGGTTGATCTTCGTCTAACTGTTGTTCTCTTCTCCTCATTGGCCATAGGAGATAAATCGATAACTTTAACATATTTAATGGGGGTCGTCATTTTACACTATTTTACAAATTATTACAAAACTATTATTATTGTACCGTGGTTCCGTCGCGATCTTATCCAATTCCTCTTTCAAGGGTTCCATCTAAACTTTCTTAAAGAGTGCTTCCTCTGATACTCGTATGCAGGAACGTCTTCCGAAAACAGCGGTTCGAAATGGACTTTCTCCTAAGTGATCCGCGTCCCTCCCTGAGTCCTAAAAAATTTCCCTTAACCTCCCCTCCCTTGCCGTCAAACATCCCTCGTGACCCTAATGGCCATCTTCCAATTTTGGGGAATTTTCAAAACTCGATGGTCGTGCGTCAGACAGGGAACCAAAATATTTTCTCCGGCGCTCAATAAAATACCAAAACAACCCCACGCCTCGACCTTCATAAGCTATCCTATTCTAAATAAAACTGTTCGATACTACAATTATAATTAACAAATCTAACTCGAATTGGGCTATAAGGGGGAAAAATATAAAATAGTTAGTGAAACATCAATGACGGTGTAAATAACCCATTCACGGGCTATATCGAGATACGCGGTAGCGTATCGGCCAAGTACACGTTTCATATGCGAAAGATCGCCGCCAGCTACCAAGTATCTATACACCACACAACTTCTACTTCTACTGATCCCATTATCGGCTTTATTTATTGAATATTAACAAAGATATGCGCATAGCAACGAGCTATAATGCACATTTCTCGAGTTTTTATTATGTTCATCACCTGGGGGGGCTCCGTGTGTACTTTCTCAACTGTACCAATGAACAACTGTACAGAGAATTTTCAAACGGTGAGAGCACCACTGTGCAGGGATTCAACTGTCCAGACAAAAATGTGACTGTACATGTGGACCCAGCGCCACATGTACAGCTTGCCTTTTTGTCTCGACAGTTGAATGCCTGCACAATGGTGCTCTCACCGTTTGAAAATTCTCTGTACAGTTGTTCATTGGTACAGTTGAGAAAGTACAAACGGAGCCCCCCCCCCCCCCCCCCATCGCCTAACGGGTGACACTTGAGCCGCTCAGTTGGCAGCGCGCAGTGTAGTGTACTGTAGTGTAATACCTAATCGTGATTGGCCATTCGCTAGTAAGACGATGGCGATCTAGAGACCCTAGACACCAGCGTACAGTGCAGTGAAGTATTGGTGAACGCATCCTCCCTCGTTTTTTCAGTTTATCAACACGGCCGACAACGATCTCAACATCCCAGCTCTGGCAGAAGGCGCGTGAAAATATCAAATATTAAGTATGTAATAGAAAAAAAGACTGTTTATTTAAAGTAAGAAAACCATGTGTTCAACGAAGACTAGAAGTTTGTGATGATTTTGAGAATAAAATAATGCATCTTATAAAATGTCTGAAGTAATTTCTTTACGTTCTTTTTTCCCATTGTCTTCTTCTTATCTACTTTTCTATTTTATTTAAATGTTAGTTTCTTACGATACCTAACTTGAAGAAATCTCAAGGAGTACCAACCTGTTATAAATTTTAACTCTTATCATGAATTCCATAACTGTTATACGATGCAGCACGGATGATTCTGATTAAACCAGTCTGGGGCAGTCAGTTGAAGGGATTTAATTATATCTCCAGCAATGCTTTTAAGTACCGATGTTGATGCCCAGTGCTTCTTCCAAATGTTATCAAAGGCTCGCAGTTGCAACTGGACGATCTTCGTAAAACGATCAGTAGGACGAGTGAGTTTGGTAACTGGTGGAGCATCTTCGTCAACGTTTTCGTACTCGCGGAATTCGATGTACAGCTCACTTTCACAGCGAGCATCCATAGGTGACTTAGTCATATCTACCTTGCATGCCTGACACTTCCCCACAGTTTTAAAGGCTATATAGCCGGCGAAGAAGGCGACTGCGTTCATTTTATAAAATGACATTGGCTCTTCAGCTGTGTCATTTCCGTCTCGATTATGTTCCAAGGTGAAAATGATTTCGGCAACCTCAGAGATTCCCTCCCGATTATCATCTTTATCCTCATCGTTCATTTCACGTGAATGGTTCGTAGATACTGATGGATCAGAAAAGGCTCTTGAAATACGCGTGGGCTTCGGCGCTACAAGAAACTCGTTACCTTCGCATGAAACATTCCCTTTTTCTCCAATGTTGACATCGTTCATGGCCAAAACATGCCTTGTGGAGAGTCGTACCATTCGCGCTGGTGGGTTTTGGCAATTACCGTTTTGAGCACGAAGAAGTCCAAACCAATGTTCCGTCCCGTCTTGATTGCCTCGTGCAGTTGCGAACTTGAAGTTTGGATATTCCTGGGACACTGAGTTGTAGACTCCTAGTAGAGCATTGCCAGCTAGTTGCAAACCGTAAAAACTAGGCAGAATTGTAAAACCTCTCTTCTGAGGGATCCTCCACGTTTTGGACCATTGAATCATGTCCCGAATGAGTTCTTCTATTTGGGGATTATCCGGAGAGAATGGTCTTCTATTGGGATTTCGATCGATCATGCCCATCGAGTTACATGCATCAATAATGTTATTCATTTTTTCCACAAATTGAGCTGTAGCCTCCCACGTGCTTGATGCGAAGTTGTGTCCCGCTGCAGTCTTCATCGAATAACCCCACAACCGAATTGCTTGAGCGTATCTAGCTCTGAAGATTTGAAACGCTCGTTTGACATTCATTGACTGAAAATTATTGGGAGCCATATGAATATCAGAAATATGACTCAGGAGATTGGATGTCCCCAAAGTTTTGTCGAACTCATATGACTGCACGAAGTCATTCCAGCAGACAATCTTGGTTTCATCCTTCCAAATTCCTCCGTGATTCCTCAATGCAGTTACAATCCTCTTGATTAGATGTGGAAAATCAAATGAAACGAAATAACTCTCTTCGTTGATGACAATCGACGCTTTGTCGATATTCACCTGCAGAATTTCAGAATAGAGCTTCTGATTCGAAGGTCCTTGATCGCACACGATCAGTTGTACTTGTACATTCGACTCTTTTAATCGGTGAAGGCATTCCTTCAGCAAAACGTTGATTTCGCTCGCTGAAATTCCCCCCTTCAGCGTGTAAAAGTAAGCCACAGCTTGGCGCCATTTATCCTTACAGTTCAGGCTGGTCAGACTAAAGATGAATACAATGTGTGCCCTTTGATCCCGTCGCCCTAAAGGTCCAAGGTCTACCAGGCCTTCAATGCCATCAAATTTGATCGAGTACTCCTCCCAAGCTTTTATGCCCATTTCATCGATAGCAATACTACATTTCCTCTTTAATGGACTTAAAAGGGCCATTTTTTCCTTCAGTTTTTCAAAAATCACAGGGCAGAATCCTGGAGTAATATCGTATTCAGCTACCCACGAACGAACGGTAGTTTCCCCTGGCAGAACTAATCCTGCCTTGCGCATCCGAGCAAAAGCAGAAGCCGAATGATATTGGAATTGTTTCGCTAAATCCTGTTCCTCCGGGGTGTAAGGAGTATTTGGTTTATGAAATTGTAACCTCACCATTGTTTCCGCTGTTGGATGCAGCGGCGGATCATGAGATGCCAATAAATCATCAATTGTGACGTTAGCTACAGCTTGCGAAATTTTCCTATCCGTTTGACGCGCATGATATTGCATATTTTTTATTTTTAGGGCACGTTCTTCACTTTTGGTGGTGAAAGCATGGTTTTCCTCCCTTTGCCTCCTATTAGCAATCCTCAACTGCTCATTTTCTCTAACCAAATCGACAGACGCAGTATTGGAATGCATGGATTTATCCTGCTCCGGATAGTTTGTCGATAAAACGAAGGGACATTCAGATTCCATCGTATGTACCTCGGGTTCAGTGTTATTCATTGATGTCTGTGATTGAGGGACTGTTCATATCTGCAGTTGGAGATTGGTACTGCATTCCACTTCAACCCCTGCTTATTTACATTGAGGAATGAGTTGTCAGCAAAATGCCGCCTCCAACTCCCATATTGTAAAATCGACTTCTTCTTCAAATCTCGCAACTTCATATTACCTGCATTACAATTGATACAACCATTAGAAAAATGCCGCGATTATTGTATGTTCGGTAAAGAATGTTAAAACGTTTAATATGCATCAAAATTCGGTATTTAGCCTCGCCTGAAAGTGAAAACTGCCTATTCTCCAGTCGTCCAGTGAAGAGTTCAGCCTTCTAGTCTAGCCTCCTATTTCTATTCTATTTTTTTTTGAAATTGTTAAGGTAAATTATAGGCGTCGTAAACAATTCTGATACGGCGAATCGCAACGGCTCTCGATTAGATTAAGATGTTTAAAAAGCAAATAAATATAGCAAGGAATATATTTACCGATGTTATTCCCGTTCGATTTGTTTAGCATAACTTTTCCGATCCACCAATTGCAATAAGCATCAACAATCTGACAGTCAAGAGTCTACTTCTAATTATTCCCCAGTTATAAGCTCAATTTTTTTATTGTCATCATTGCATTGAGCTCGTTCTGACGTCGAAAAATTATAATGTCACTAAATTTGTTATTAGAAAACCCGGAAGAATTTTATAGGTATTTTCTAAGTATTTTTATCTGATTTCTTGAAATCAAAAAAAAAAAAAAATTGACAGGCAACCGGGAAATAATCTGATAATTTGGCTGGTGCCGGAAAAATTAGGATATTGAAATGTGTCCCATAATCCGGAAAACTGGGGGCTGATTGGACGAAATGACAGTTAAGGAAATCCTAATATCACGAAAAAACAGACCTCTTAGAGGATATCCCCTAAATCCTCAAAATAGGCCCGTCAGCGTTTTCAATTCTTTAATGTATCCTGGAATATTTGATCGCATCTTAATTTTAAAATGAAGAAATGACAAATCTTTAAAATAAAGATTATTTTCGGGTTGACCCACAAACTTCAAAACTGATCACCTTCCACATTTTCACTAACGAAAGCATGGAATTCATATGTTATAAAAACATTTATAAATACAAATACGATTAGGATCCGCAATAAAATATAAAAACCTGAGTTTTGAATCCACTCAGAGCGTCGTTTATCGTCGGAAGGAAATCTGAACAATTTCCCGGCTTCACGGTCCCTCGATGTAATATCACAACCCTTGTACACACACACTTCACGAGCTAAAATTTTATTTGCCATTTTGCAAAAGAAAAAAAAGGAACTCACAATCAGAAACGCTTTGTAATATTTAAGAGGCTCTGAAATAGAGGAAAGTTGTAGCCCTGCCGAAAGACAGTTCTCAACTGATTTAAAAATTGTTAAAAACATTCAAACCTCGATGGGTTTTGTTTATAATTCAATCTCGTCACTTCTCTCTATATTACCTCTCTTTTTGAGGCCCACTGATGTCGAGTCGCCAATGTTTTCAAAAACAAGACAAAACACGAGCCCTTCTAGGAATCGACTGGTCATTCCAGGTTTTATTCCCGTAAAAATAATTTAAATAAAAAATTTATATGGTCGTTATTGAGACGGCAAAATAGAAAATTGAGTTTTCAAATTTTTCCGTTGAATTATTATCAACAAAAAAATTTTCAAGTAGATATAGTTCGGCGGCGAGAGGGCTAGCGGTAGGCACTCAAAAAGAAAACATTCCTCTCCTCGAAAGAAAATTAAGCCGATGTCATTCGATTGGCCATTTAATTTCCAATCGATCGTCGTTGGTTTCATCCCTTCACCTCCATTAGGGGTCGGATATGGATTTTTTAAAAAATTGCTGCTTCTAGCCGAGAGAAACGTAATGGAGTTAGTTTCTTCGGGGCTTAAAAAAAATCATTTTATCCTTTCGAAATGATAAAGATTAAGGGATGAAATTGGAGTCATTCATTGAGAATGGAATTCTCAATCAAATGCCGCTGGTTTTATCCCTTAATCTTCATTAGGGGGGAGAAATGAATTTTTGAACGAAATTAAATATTAATTGAGGGCATTTTTCTGGATCAGCTGGCGTGCACCTATGAAACTCAAAATCCCTCAGTTTCGTTGGGATCACAGCACGTTGGCCCTGCCCACTCACGGGCTTTCTCCCACTCTAGTCATTATTGACGCTCTCGTACGCTCCCTGTTTTACTTACAGGGACGTTAACGGAATTAGTTCCTGCGCCACCGCTACGCAATATTGGGGGGGCTCCGTTTGTACTTTTTCAATTGTTTTTCAAACGTTGAGAGCCCCGGTGTGCAGGGATCCAACTGTCGAGACAAAAAGGTAAGCTTGTACATGTGGCGCTGGCTCCACATGCACAGCCACATTTTTGTCTCGATAGTTGAATCCCTGCACACCGGTGCTCTCAACGTTTGAAAATTCTCTCTACAGTTCATCATTTGTACAGTTGAGAAAGTACAAACGGAGTCCCCCCAAAATTATGATACAGGACATTCGCATTCCTTTCTCCGATCGGTAATTTTCACAACAGGTAAAGAAATTCTCTTTTTCAGTTCCCTACAGTGATTCTAGATGGCCCTACCCCCGAAACTGCTGGGGAAAATGGCCGCCACTTCCTGTACCATTATTTGCGGATGTACCTATTTTAGACCCATCCCACCTCAACCCATATTTGTAATTAATTTAAATCACATGAGCCATCATTGATAACCTTATACCAATGGACTGTATATAACCTACAAACAATTTCAAATGTATTGACAATATCCATTTTAACCGTTAATAAAAAAGAACAATGGAGTGCAAAATTTGTTTCCTGTACAGGTTTTTAATTGATAAAAAAATGAATATTTACTACCAATTGAAAATAAGCAATTACCAATGGTGTGCAGTATACTTTCAAATGTTCTGAAGCCGGAAATTAATCAATTTCTAATTATGTGGTGTTAATGATACACTACACCAGCTGTTTCAACATTGTTTACAAGCTGCGTGCAAACGTGTCAAGATGAGGGCAGTGAAGAACACAATTTCTCCTAAAATAATTCATATTTTTACGTTATTTTTCGTTTTTAATTCTGTTAATTCGGATTGGCTCGATGCTAAAGTTGATTTTCACGTTGATGGAGATGGATTTCACAGGTAAGAGTCCACAACTTCGTTAAAAAGCTTTTTTTAGATTTTTTGGATAATTTTGTTTGTTTTCAATAAAGGAAAATATATTACTTCGTGGAGATTACGAATTTGCTTGAGAAGGATTGTCGTGCGGCGTTGTACCTGACATTACCACCATCTTTATACGTCAGTATTGATGAACTTGCAGATTTGAAAAGTGCTGGCACGGTAAGCAAATAAGATTATTAATTTTATTGACTTTAATACTTTTTCATACTTGGTTCATTATTCCGTGGTCGTGGAAGTGAAATATTGCGAATAGGTTGATATGTTGCGTATCATGTAATTCTAGATATATGGGTGAGAATATGTTGGAATGATCAGTTTATATGAATATTTCTGGTGATTAAATGCGCAGTGTTTATGCACACGGGACATGATCAATTTAACCCTAGATCTACGCTAACAATTACGGTCGATCTATGAGTTTACCCTAACTTGACAATAAATAAACAATGGGCCTACGGTGATGTTCAGAATCCCCGAGGATCCCTTATTTTAATCGTGCATCCCCCATAATTTTGAGGCTATTGAAGGAGTCACGGCTCTTACCAGAAATCTTAACAGCTAAAGTTACCGAGAACTGGTAAGGTTCTTTATTAAAAATTTTATAGAAGACATTTCCATCTCCTTGGAAGAGTGAGTGATGATTAGTGAGCATTCATACTTAGAGGGTTCTGTGGAAAATTGGTCAAGTCACGAGACATGTAAATAACAGTGATCCTCACTTTCGAGGAGGTAGGTACCCGTGGTGCCAAGTCATATCGCGAAATGGGATACTTTGAGACGAAAGCATGGGCACCATTTGGCGGAGGATTTAATATAAAAAATGGCATAAATTATTTGCCCCGGAAATGGAAGGAGAAGCCCCATGGAATAAGGGAAAATCGTTTGAGAATGAGACCGCTATGACGAGGAAAACCCAGCGAATGTGAGGGATCTAACCACATTTATTAGACCTGGAAGTCAACGGAAATGTGGACCCACATACGTCAAAATAAGTTATAATTACATTGATATTTTTCTACTCCCAGCAGCAGGTAGAAGACTGCACGATGGACAGGACAGATGGTCGAAAACCGACATGTATGTAGCATTAACTCATGGCCAATGTGCCACTTTTCCTAAATTTCTTCATCACTCACTGCGCTATATCGTCAAAATATTGCATATTGATCCGCGCGTTCGTCAGGCAAGATTTGATCTTTAAAATTATTATTTAGGTTACAGACTTTGTCCAGGAAAAAGTCAATTAGAAAGGGATGTTTTCCTGAATAACTTTCCTTCAGTATTATCAAACTTTTCGTGGATTTTTATTAAACTTTTCTTTCTTAAATAAATAGGAATTAATAATATTGAATGTTAAATGATATGAAATTTAGATAGGATATTTCATTAAAAAATTGAGCATTTCATAAATTTCAAATTTCGTTTCGTTGTAATACAAAATATGTAGTTGTGATACCATCGAAATTGTTGAAATATCAATTGAAAGTTGAGTCAATTAGAATATTAACTTGAAGAACTTATGATAACTGTATATCTGGATTGGGAGCTGGCATATTTGAAAAATAAACATGGTTACTTCGGTATCTTCGGGAGAGCAGGAATTCATCGGCGACGTTTCCAAATGATGGCATTATGGTGTGACGAGTACGGAGGTCATGGCGGAGCGATATATTTTCATCTTCCATTGGAAATTCATGGGAAAACACGAGGCAAGACACTTTAAACTCAAAGTCATTCTACTAATGTTAGAGTTAATCGGAAAAGAAAAAAATTGATACTTGTACTTGTAATTGAATAATACAAAGTCATTGTTATTGAAAATGACGATTGATCGCATCGGGTGCTACCGACCAATCTGAATACAAATAGGCAACCGGAGCTATTCGCCAGAAGTACTTCGGTTGCTTCTACCAATGCCATTGGATCCGCACCAATTTGATTTCAAAAATGGAAAGGTAAAAATTCGTGACGTGGGTGAGTTGTGTTACTGACATTCGTCAGGAGATTTAGAAAGATATATTTGACCTATTAGTAATATGAATTTCAACAAAACAATAGATTGTGTTACAACCACCGGGCGCATTGCACTCATCCGACGTCTGATTACCAAATTCTAACTTTCTTATCCGAAATTTTCATCAAGTTATTAAGTACAAAATGCAGAAAATATTTTAAAAACGGAAAAATGGCAATATTTCGTGATTCTTCCACTAACGGGTATACATATTCTCATAGCTTTGAGTGGTGTCCACTGAGACGAGTATCTTGAAAAAAATTGAAATCCTTGCTCTAGTTTTTGAGATATTGAAGAAAAATGAAATTTACGAGAATTGCACGATCTGAAGAACTACAGGATCGATCGAGTTGAAAGGCCGCATCAAAGTAAAAATTGACGATAGTAGAATGGGTCAATACAAGGCAGCAAAATTTCAATTCCAATTTCTAGTAACGTCATCTCTACATGAGGGAGTTCAGCCGATGAGTTATCTCGCTCGATGGCGCTACTGCTGATTTCTTCCCCCAATGGTATCGACAATATTACCGACCGTCGTTTAATATCTCAGTTCGGTAACAAGTTGATATCTCTACTTAATTATCAATAATTTTGAAATTAGGAGGGTATGATTAATGATAGATGCGAATAAAGAGGATTGGCTGAAGTAGATGCTCAGTTCTGAGGGTTTGAGTGACGTCAAGGGTATCGTAGTACCTCACCCCAGAAGAGGCAGGGCACAACACATCCCGATTCGCTCCTTTGAGGGGTACCCAAAGTGTTCCAGCTTATTATGAGGTGGGAAAAACGCTGAGCTCCAGGTCGATGTTGTAAAGTCTGCTGAAGATACGAGACACTTTCAGGAGAGCGACGTTGAGGACCTTAACTTGATGTTAATGACTTCCTGAGGTTTTCGTTGTTTATAAGGATCTTTCCGAGGCCCTTAAGTTGTTTCTTCGTCACGTATGGTACATCCTCTGTTTGAATCTTTAGAATTTAGGCGCGCTCGAGAGTGTCAATCTGTCCGGGTTGTTCTTTTCACGGGATCATTCTCAGATACATGTGTGCCAATCGTACAACAGTAGTCTCCCGTATGGTCCAGTGCGGGATGAACTCTCAATTTATTTGCCGCGTATATGCAGTTAAAGGTTCTAGACTTTGCGTTGCCTTTAGTGGTGCTCTTAGATTTTTTTAATTTGCCTAGTGCACGCCCGCAGAACTATGTCATACCTATTTTTATTGATGTTAAGTACTCCAGTGGGAGTCTTCCTGCGGTAAGCATTTCGAATACGACAGCTCCTTGGTCCACCAGGGATTCGCTCGACGGTAATGTCCAGTGGATAGTCCGTCAGTCGCTTATGGGCTTTATTATCCTCGACGTTTGGCTTGAACTTTCCCCAGTCGCATTGTTGAACCCTCCTCAGCCTCCGAGCCATTGGCACATTATGAACTACTATGAATCGTTACATGAAAATTCAAGGATTTGGTTATATGTCAGCGGTAGTCAGTCCGTCGTCTATGAATGATGTGCCCTGAGACGTGCACTGGTTCTGTGGTGCCCATTAGGGTGGCCCAAAAAAGGAAAACTTTGAAATTTACATTTAAAGTTTTGTCTTCTGATGGGATAGCTGATGAAATATTAGTGTGAATTTTTTCAGGATTTTGAAATTGTTTTTTGAGGCGGCAAAGGGTTCTCGGAATTTCACATAATATAGATACGTAGAGAAACGAAAAAAGTTCATATTTATTATTATACCTGGAAATTATACGAATTTCGCAATTCTCTTCTCCAGCATGCATCACGAGAAGCCTAAGAATATTAGTATTATTTTTTGCAATTTTTATACTTATTTTTCATGGCATAAAAAAGTACGAAATTAGCTGAAAATCAAGGTTTTGGATGGCTTGTAAAAGCGTTCCAAATTATCCGATTTCCTTTCCGATTCGCCTGCATGGTTATCCAACTATTGTACTATCATCTCAACTAGAAAACTAATATTTTTCTACATTGTGAATCAAGGAAAACTGCATTGGAAAATTTTAAAATTTCTGGAAACGGCAGGTGCTCGGATTATCTGGTGCTCCTAATGAGAGCTGTAAAATGAAATGGAGAGGGTCAGGTAACCGTCTGACCCTTCACTGACACGGGACAAAATCTTTTACTACAGCCAATAAATAAAAGTGTACCCTTCATTGCCCATGAGTGAATTTTTAATTTTTCAATGATTTCGATTAAAAATTTACATAGTGGAATGCTTCATATCATGACGAATCTAATGAAATTTGATTCGTAGGAATAGCTTCATTTGAAGTAAGCTTACTATATTTCAATCCTTATGAAATTTCAATAAATATCGATAATTACAAAGTTTTGTCACTCTATCGGGGAAATATTTCATGATATACGGTAAATGAGAGTTTCTGATCAGTTGAGCCCAATGTTCTAGGTGAAAGACATAAAAAACCAAAATCGTTATGCAAATTGCAATGAAACTTCCTCTGAAATACAATATTGATATTTTTTCGTATTTGTCAATCGGTTGCCAGCCTTTAATATGAAATAATTCATAAAAAAATACTATTAAAAAAATTGATCAGCATTCAGAATACCGATTGAGAGAGGCGGAAGGAGAAGTAATTAGAAGGAATGAAGGATTTTGAGAATCAAATAAGCTTCAGAATTTAACGGGAATCAAATGGGAAGGGTTAGTTCGAGCTTTACCTTATGTTTGTCGAAAATTCAGTGGAATGGATAGGCAAAGGTTTTTTTGGGGTACCTGGAAGATGTCCCGTGCACCGACTGAACACTTTTATGACATACCTAGCGAGAACCGCCATAAAGTAATTTGACTTGTCATCAAACTTAGTGACTGCAAACTGCCAGTAGGTCAAACATTTTCTTCAAACTTTGAATAGCGTTTGCGGTGGTTAAAAACATTTAAAAAATTTTGAAAAAATTCACATAAATGTTTTATAAGCTACCCTATCAGAATAGAACACTGTAAATGCAGATATTTAAACTACACTTTTCATGGGCCACCCTAGTGCCCATAGGGTATTTTGGGTATTGGCATACGCCGCCACCAGAATGCGGCGAGCTCCAAGATAGCTGAGAACCTTGCCAAGCTAGCCTCAAGTGAATCTCGATATCCTCCGAGATTCACTGCTGGAGCCATTGCATCTGAAATTTTATCAGGTCCAAGTTACAGTATGATGCCTCCAATATCTCGTCACAGACCTTGATCGCAATATTCGTTTCAGAACAATTAGAGCTGAAACTTTGACCACATGCAGATCTTTCGCTCAAATACAGAAACACATGTCCCCTAAATCATTCCAAAATGACTTTGGATGACGTGAAATTTCGAGTTACTATTAATCTGCCACTTTTTATTTCTAGGGGCGACAGCAGGTGCCCTCTATCGAGAAGGTGAAATGCACTTTTTCAAGTTTCATTTCATCAAAATAACAGTCCGATGAAAATAATTTTAAGAAACCATTACGAGCACTTTAATGTTTCAAGACACCAATATATTCATTCACGAATATCGTAAATATTTACCAACATTTATTAGATAGTCATCCTTGCGTTTTTTCGGAAATATGTAAAGTATGTTAATTGTCTGACCAATTCCGCACGGAAAACTGCATATTTTGACAACTGTTATGCCTCTCACTTTCCAAATAACTAAACCATTAATATTCAATATTGTTTTTGCTTAAGCAGAGCATACTCGGTTGTCGTGATTATTTTTGTTCGTAATCCATTTCTTCCTCTCAAATATATGCTCTCTCAAGATCTCAATCCGGCCTGTGATTTCCTATGCAGACATTCACACAAATATCATATTTTGTATCCTCGAATATCTCTTCCTTCACGTCTCCAACACGTCCTCTCATACAAACAAGTCAATAATTTTTACCCAACAACCTTAGAGTAGAGAAAGCGCTCTCCGATAACGTTAGAGAACTAGCACTCAATCACAGCCCCAACCTCAGTACGGATAACCGGCGTGTTTGGGACGATCTCTGCGCATCCCACTATCTTGTGTCAATAGTATTACAGTTCAACTATAAAACATTTTAAAGGTCTTTTTACATATAATAGAAAGTCTTTTGAAAATGAATTAGTATTAACTAATGAGTAATCGTTCAGATTGAACTGGCCAGAGTACACAATTAAGTTTTCCAATGCTCCCGCTTTCAGGGGGAATCAAAATTTATTCTTCTATTTTTTTGCGAAAATACCTATGATAAAATTAGTTTAACCTATAGTAAAATTAGTAGGACCATCTCAACCATCACCTCTATCCCGTAATAGCCAACTCGCACATACCCATACCTGCGATCCTTACCACTCATTGCAACGATTTTAGAACCTTCCACCATCGATCTTCCTCGCTGACTCCTGTCCCATTATATCTCTTTTGTTTTCCATAAAAAAAGTACCATCAACATTAACTCTTACTTTCTTTCTCCTTAAGGGGGGAGCCTGCTTTAGAGGCTTCAAAAAATCTATCTTTTCAAGCATTTTTTTGGAAAGGAAAGAAATGTCTGATTGAAATGGAACTCTTAGGATTTATTCTTATATATTTGAAGAGTCTTCTCAAATTTTTTTATTATTATACATTAGATATTCTTCATGTTTGAAGAAATTTACGGAGGCGCCTCGAGTGTGTAATTTCTGTGTGTCGGACAAGATGCAGGTCGCAATTTTCATGTGAAACAAAAAAACAAAAGAAATTTTTAATTTTCAATAGTGTAATTCCCAGGTGAACCACGAAAATTCAACAAGAAATGAAAAATTCAACAATTTTTCGCAGATTGAAAAAAAATGCACTTTAAATCGTTTAAAAACCGAATTAATGTAAACTTTCTTAAGATATGTTAGGTTTACCTGGAAGAGAATTTAATTCCAAATTCACCGCATTTTGATTCGTTTCGATAGGACGTTTACTTTTTTTCCTATCTTGTCCAACAATTTGAAAAAATCATAAAAATGGAAATCCGAGAAATCGCGTGTCAAAGTTTTCGTGGATAGTTTAGGAAGTGATTTATGCAAAAAAAAAAAAATCGATTTTTTGAAGCCTCTAAAGCAGGCTCCCCCCTTAATGGGCCCTCCAGGATACGCCATCACTCCCTCCCCCCGTTCACTCTCGACCCCACCTCTGACTTGATGAACCATTTTTCAAGTTCACCATGAGCCACAATGGCAATGACTAGACTACTCGCAGACATTTTTTTATATCTTAATGTCCTCAATAAGCATAATTAGGAAGGTTCTGCTAAATGTAATTTAATTACATCACATCACATCAGAATTGAGTATTGAGGTGGTTATTATTTATTATGTCTATCGTGTGTCTATTTAATGAAAATTTGTAAGATACTTATGTTAACGGTCTATTCATTGAGGCAATATCAATTATCCATTGTAGAATTAAAAACTCGCCATCTGTTGTATCGTTTCATTGACACGATAGTCGAATTTAATTTAAATTGAAATTTGACCCTTTCCTGAGTTTGAAAGACTCAGGTATACACTGTGGTACGTCAATGGTTTTAACGATATTTATCACCAACGGCGAGCAACCCGAAAACGAAGAGGTTATAAGAGGTTTAAATAAAAAACGAAGAATAAATAACAGTTCACTTAAACACTTTGTTTATTACCAATAAAACAAGGTTGAGAAATAAGGGGAATGAAATAAAACGAATTATACTGTTGCACTAATTTTTAAATATTAAGGCAAAATTTCACAAAGTTATTTTCACTATAAGTCGGCTCCAGATACAATGGATTTGAAAAACTGAGCTCACTCGATGTTGGCTCTTCAAAATCGCACAAGTACCTAACTGTTGATATCTCGCAATTTTCACGTACAGAGTCACGGTAGAGAGGGTAGGCCCTTTATTGTCGATAATAAAGATAATAAAAAAAGGAAAAAAGCAAAAAGTGGACGGAACGAGAACCATTTTTGGGTGGAATTTATGATAGTCATGTTGTTTACAGATGTGTCCTGTGACTAAATTTTTATGAGAAACAAATTTTTATATGAAGCGGTTAACAAGGATTTTTTCACATTAAATCGGAAGGGAGACTCTCGGCTGGAACGTCGAGCAAGTAAGACGTGTTTATAAACGCTCCGGCCTCGTACAAATTCTCGAAACTAATGGTCTCCTAATATCCATAATTTATCTACAATAAAGTAAGTGACACTAATGAACAAGTGAGAACAATCATTTTTTAATACCCCTTCTTTCCTCGGACAAAAGGGGTATTGGCTCCAACAGAACGGCCGGATTTCTCTCAAGTTACTTCTGACTACAGGGGTAATAGACTTAAACAACACGATCAATTCACCAAGACCCAGCTACTCCCAAATTATCGAAGAATCAAGTCTGCCGAAAAAAGAGCATTCAATCGTCCTTGATGCCATTCCTGGAATTAGAGTCAACGAGTACCTTTTAGCACTAAGTAAATTTTGGAAAGAGAGTAAGATCAAGTCAATAAGATGCCCCCAAAATTGCCCATACACTACGACAATGAAGTGTTTTATTTGTCGCAAGCCGGGATGACACAGAGCCAGAGAGTGTCCCACGGTTACAAGTTCTGCTGAAGCAGTGGGCGAAGACGAGGAAGACATCGACTATTACGAAATTACCGATATAATGTTGATCGATTCCTCACATGAGAACAATCTAGGTTTTGACAATCAATCACAATACGATGTCATCCCAGGCGATAAGACCCCACCATCGATCATTCGTGCGAAGATACAATCGCAGCCTCATCAATGTCAACAAATAATCTAGGAGAGAGAAACATGCGACGGCCTCTGAACGAGACACATCACTAGCACAGCCCCGTCCCGTAAAATCCTCGCCGGAGAGACGCCAATCGCCGAAAACAAGTTCTCTAGCTGCAGAGGCACTAGGGAGGAGATAACTCCACCTTCAGCGGACAAGCTGAAGGAGATCATCGATGTTCAGATATCACCATTCGAGAGTACATATAATAGAGATGAGTCTAGTTTCCCCATAACATACGATAATATTAAAGTTTTCTATTCAGAATATATGGACAGCCTGACACTAGACCTATTAGTGAAGTAATAACGGACAGAACTCTCAAAAGTCAGATTGCCAGAATTTCCAAAAAACTTGACACAGTGTATCCCATATCTCTGTCGCTGAGTAATATTAGTAATATCTAAGCAAACAGCAATCAATATTAAAATCAATGGCAATTCCGGACAACAATTTCTCGAATAAATTGCCTATTCTATACTGCAATTGTTGCAGCCTTCAGCTGAGAATGAATGACTTACTTGCTATCTCTCATCAATTAGGTGTTATCGTTTGCGTGGAAAAACATATACAAATAAATTCGAAATTCCAGCCCCGAATTCCGGGATTTGAGATTATTACAGAGGACAGAAGACGCTCAGCGGGAGGTGATGTGTTGATTCCCATTAGAAATAATATTGCTTACCAGCAAATAGAAACTCAGAGGGTTTCTGAAGATGTCATTGAAACTATAGGAATAAATATCACCAACGGCAAACCTACGTTAAGCCTCGTGGCAATGTATAAACCCCCAGATAGTATCGTATCTCACAAAATATGGCATCAAATTTTTTCAATTAAAGACTTAGTAAATAATGTAATCATCATGGAGGCTTTTAATACCTGGAAGACGGCCTGGAATTATCGTTTCACCTCTACCAGCGGTAGTCGACTTTTTGATGTGATTAACAGTGTCAGTGATTGCATCATGCATAATAGAGATACAATTACGAGAGTGAGCCATCAGAGTGAATCTAACATAGATTTAATGTTCACCTCAGTGTCGATATCTGACAAAGTAACGGTTCAGGTAGAACAGGAAACCGGGCTTTTTCACCATTTCCCACTTATCGTTGAATTGAACATAGGAAAAAATATTTTACACCAAAAATCTCATAAATTAAATTCTGAGAAGACAAACTGGGAATAACTCGCTGAGAAGCTTAAATCCACGCACCAGTACTTTCTGGAAGTCCAATTCGAATCTCTATCTGCGAATGGCAAATACAATTTTTTTATTAATCATCTCTCGCAGACAATTGGAATGTTCACCCTGGAAAGATCATCTGCAATACGAATCCAAAATACCAGAAATCCTTGATATTCTCAGTTCACCTTGGTGTTCGACGAATCCGGGGGATGTTCCCGAATGCCAAGAAAATTAAATTCTGAACTGAACGTTCAACTTTGTTGAGTTTAATCAGGACTTGAGAAGGCGGATAAATAAATCTTTGCCTGGCCTGCATGGCATCAATTACGGCGTTATAAAAAGACTTCCGGTTCAATATCATTGAATCTTAGTTGATATTTTTAATCATATGTACACCAATGCTGATTTCCCCAAAAGCTCCAACTCTTAATATATTAATTTCATACCGAAACCTAATGGCCTTAACCACAGACCTATTGTTCTCTCGTCGTGCCTATGCAAGCTGTTCGAAACTATGGTTAAAAATCGGTTTGATTGATGGATAGAAAGTAATAATTTGCTCCCTAACAGCCAAAGCGGCTTTAGAAATGACAGATCGACCTATAACAACCTAAGTAATATAGTCTTACTAGCGGACCCCGCCACGCGTGGCTGTGGCTAAGGTTTTTGTTATATTACACTGTACTGAACTATTTAGGAGGAACGGTAGGAGAACATCAGTCAGGGTGATCACCATGCTTTTGCAGCTCTGTCTCCAATGCTGTACACCCTCTACGTTTCTCAAATTACTGAGGGCATCAATAGTAAGGTTCAAAACTCACAAGTTTGCCGATGATCTAGCGCTGTATATGTCGCCCTTGTGTTTCCAAAAGCATTCAAATCATCGAGGAATCTACTAGAATCATAGACGCTAATTTGAGGAGACTTGGCCTGTCCTTGGCACCCCATAAAACTGAACTTGTTCACGTCTACAAACGATGTAATCCTCCCAGGGACAGCTCAATGTTGATAGAAAATTTGTAATATCAAATGTCGCACTTACCTTCTGTTCGGTCGCATATATATAACCCTCAATTGTTATTTTTTAGACAACTGTGGAAAACTGTTCGTTTCCAAATTTTCCTCTTATGTTATAAAATAATTAGTAATTTTAATCCCTTGCCAGGCGACTTAAAGCACGTACAAGTCGTCACAGCATAAAATTCTGCTTCTTGAGAAAACCGTGGCAACTCTTTCCCACGGTTTTATCTATTGTCTACAATATTTCCCAAAATTCTTAAGAGCTCTAAAAGTTTTCACTAATGTCCTCTTCCCAAGAATTTATGAGGACCCCCTTTTTTTTTGCTACTCCGCGTCACAGCGATGGGCCCAACATAGCCATCTGCGACGCGGCAGATTTACACCCTGCAATAATTTTTCCTTCAACCAGGAAATTTTTCTTTTCCCCTCTTCCTACCAGGGAACAATTACTTACACCCACTCTTCATTTTTGTATTTTGAAGAATTTGTAACAAGTTAGTACACCAAAAGAGTTCGAAGTGATAATCTCGAGCTACAACCCTCTGTTGTAATCCAAAAATCTGAGAAAACATCTATCGTGCGAGAATTATTGCAATAAGTTTTTTAATATTGTGTGTTACGTGCGAACTAATTTATTAATCTTGTAATTGTCTGTTCTTATAAATTTTTAAACAACCATTTCTTAAAATATAATCTAAGCTTTTTGGTAAATCGTGGCTAATTATTAAAAACCTACTATCCTTCTGCTTTCGGGTCACGCGTCGTTGGCAGCAGTACGGAGACAAAACTAACCTACAAACAATTGTATACTTGGGCCTTACAACCCAAGGAAGGGTCGACATTAAACTCAACTCGGCTATCGCGTTAGTTACCCCGTACAGTACAGATGTTTCTAACTGTAGATGATGTCATCTCGGTGATTCAGGCATATAATAATCTAATATATTTATAAAATTGATAGGTAAATAAACAAAAGTAATTAATTTGTTTGAAATGATGAAAATAATTCAATACTGAAACATTCAGATTTGTGATACGTCCTGAAACCATTTGCAAAATTATATGTTCCTAATTTTACGTGGAAAGGCGATTTAAAATTCACACGAAAAGCCAGAATTCGACTTCTTTTCAAAGTACATATAAGCAAAATTTTATAATTTCATTCTCAGGTCTTTTTCCGGTTCAATCTGAAATCAATTGAGTTACATCCCTACCTCATCAGAAATGGTTCATAACCCCGTGTAATGGCTGAGATCATATCAGGAAGATAAGAATTTGATCCGTTTTAGTCAGGTGACCTGATATCAAATTAAGGCCATGCTGATCAAATCCAAACCTGATCATAATTCTGTAGTGAAGTGGTGAACTAGGATAAGTGCAGAAATCCGAATTTTTCAGGAGAGCTGAAAAACGATTTGCAGCATTATAAGGAGGATTTTCACGCATCCAATGATGGATATTTATTTATTGCTCCATTATTTGTTAACAACGATGGCACCAAGACTTTTTACTAGATTTGACGCCTAAGTCACGCACTTATCCTCACTGTCATGATTTCCAACAAAAGTTAAGTCAACTTATCTTCCTCGGCAATGAAAATGGAAAGAGATATGTTGACTTATCCTCTAGTTGTTGTCAGGGCAATAATCAGTTACTAAATTCCGTCGAATTGTGTACGAAAAATTTTATTTATGTATTTATGATACTCCAATTTCAATGGTATTACACTGATCATATCTATCCCTTTTTAATCATTGTATTCACTTGATGAGATAATTCCTGGATCCGTTAGGGGGTTATCCTCGGTATCAACAATAAGATCCCTGTAAAAACACTGCTCCAGGTCAAACGTCGTGACAATTATTCTACCGTCACTGTTTTGGGTGATTTGCTTGTCAGTGACTTTCATGTTGTATGGTGCATTGGCCATATTTAAATGAGATTCCAGTTGTTCCTTGGCATAAGTCTTCTCTAACTCGGTAGTAGCTGATTTCAGTTGAATCTGCAATTGATTGCAGGTTCTGGACGTGTCAGTTTTCGGTTCCTTGAATGATAAGCCAAGCGCCTTAATCTGTTGTTGATATGACCATCTGGAAACGGTTTGATCAGGATATGCTTCCTCATACAGTTTAAACATCTGAGTCCGGGTCAAGTGAGAAGGTAGAAATTTCTTGGAGGTTTTGCTGCGAGAATAGTGCGACTCACAAGCCGGGAAACTCAGTATGTGATTTCTAACTACTGTCCCGTAATCCTCAAACAATTATTGCTGATTTGTTTGAATAAATTGTCAAGTGCTGGATTTGAACCAGGTATGTTTCGAGCGCCTTATTTTCAGAGGCAAGCCCCCGCAACGAACTACGCCAAGGATCGCTTTAAGTTGATTTCAAACAATGAAGCAAGTCGTATAAATATACTAAGATAAGTCAACTTATCCTTTCCCAGCCACTCAACCTCCGAGGATATGTCAACTTATCTTCATTTGCGCTGTCATAATTTCACTTATCCTCCTCATTTTTGTTCACTACTGGCACCAACAATTAATTTTCAGCGAAATACTTTTGTGAGGACCTCCGGAACAATGTTATGTTTCAATTTAAACAAAGAACCCATTTTTTAAAAAATGCACTTATCCTAGTTTACCACTTCGCTACACAATTGACCTGAGTTATTTTTGATTACACAAACTGGATCAAGATTTGATCAGTTTGTCATCAGGGGTTACTAGCTCAGGTAAACCTGACTATTGTCGGGTCCAATACTGATCCGACTTCAGGGTCGCCTGATGAAATTTCCACTCGGGATGTTTGTATAGCAGTGTAAGCCAATTGGCTTGGAATGTTCAAAATAAAAAACAATAAAAATTGGACGGATTTATGACTAGTACGTGCGCAAACCAAATCTCCACGATTTAAAAACTATATTTCTAGAAATGGGAAGAAGGCTAAGGAGGTTGGAAGAAACAGAAAAAAAAACTCTTCAACGGTCGTCTGAATAATTATTCTCCACATGCGACCGAACACAATCTAAGCATTAAGTGTCAGACTAGTCACCCTGTTACAAATCAATGGTTATTAACGGTTCTCTTTGGGTTTTCATTCCAGGGCATTGCCTGTTCTGAAGGTGAGACAGACGTTGAGATCTTTGCGGAGGAGGCAAAGCCCCAGAGGGTTTCAATGTGCTCGGTTTTGAACGAAACCAACGGAATCTTTAGCCTCCCAGTGCATCAGAGGTATCACAGAACTAGGAAGGAAGGAGACATGGTCACTGTAACACTACCCACTCCCAAATTACTTGTCGGTTGTAAGCATCGAATCAAAGAGTATCTAGTCTCTAAAATACAACTTTGTTCACCCTGTGTTGAGTTATCGACCAAATGGAGAGAAATTCCATATCAAACTGTGAGTAATCAATTTCTTTCCCGTTTTATGGTTTCATTCCAAGTACAGCATTCATTTTTGGTATTGCTTCTACCCTCGGTTTGCAACCGATAGCTGTTAATGGACTAAATGATAAAAGATGTAGGTAAAAGGTTGATCTGTTCAATGAAATAGTGTAATAGGAAAGCACACCCTTAGGAAAGAGATACTTCTATCGAACAAACTTAATGGTTGAACCCTTGAATATTTCCAACAGGTAAGAGGAAGTTGAGAGTTCTGTAAGAAATGGGATAATATCGGATTCTGTGGAATTCTCCTAATAGTTCCCATTTTTTAAAAATCATCAATGTTTATTAATGTCAGAGAGCTGGGGAAATGGGGGAAGAGGAAGCCAAAGTTTTCTCTAAAAATTATCTATTGTAAGAGCTGCAAGTTCGCGCTTTTCATTAATTATGATTGTCCGTCAATGTCAGAAAGCTTCGAGACTCAGCCTCGCGTCCTACGCTACAGCCGCTTTAGAAAGTTCAGGGTACAACGATATAACATTCCGTTCAGTCAAGATCCTGGGCTGATATGCGGTTACATCTGTTTATATTACAAGATGAGAGAAAATAGTGAGTTGATTGTGTAGAAATTTGAACAGAATAAAAATTCACCAAGATAGGAATAAAATGATAAATATTAAAGTTATCGATTGATCTGGCATGACCAATGAGGAGAAGCGAACAACGCTGAGACGAAGGTCAGTAAATAGCGGACACGTTATTAATATTTTCGAGTGTCCCGTTCATTATTTGAGTGGTACTCGTAGATCCGATGGGTCAACGGGTATGGTACAAAAAATTCGAAAAACTTGGCCCGACTATTCAACGCAGCGTTCTATCCCAGACTAGCCCGAGGAACAAAGCTCTCGAAAGTTGAGAGCGACCGGAGAGGGAGAAAGAAAATAAATTAATCCCTTCGAGAGTGTTCCATGGACATCCCGCCGTCGATTGGCAAACACACTAACAGCAAACCCGCGACCAACCACTTCAATAATAAATGTGAAGGAAAACTGGAATAAATACTACAAAATATAATAAAATAAACGAATCAACGGTGTGCAGAAGAAGCCGGGGAACTCAGGTTAGGTTAGATCTAGAAAAAGAGAAACTGAGGCCAAGTCAACACTATGTTAGAGGTTCCTTCTTCAAAAGCCAACATTGCAGGTGGGACTCCACCATTTCTTGGAACAAACGCCGTCAAACCATGTTCTCTCCTCCTTTAGGAAACTTTAACAGGCTAAGAATCGTTATCTTCCGTTCATCAAAACCACGTCGGACATCATTCATAAGTTTCAGTGCAGCAGTCTGGGTTCTATAGGTGAGACTGAAAACCGCATTGGTCAGGTCAAGTAAGAAACGAATTTGGCGAGACCGAGAGTGTGAAGGTAGGGTGCTGCAGGATGGTGTACACGGCGATGAGGGAGAAACGAGGATGGGATCTGGTCAATGGAGACAGGACGATAAATGGTGGAGTAGATGAGAACATTGACATGAGCGAGTGGTCGGAATATTTGATGGATCTATTTGGAGGGGTAAAGGGTCAGGTGAGAGTGCCAGGGAGGAAGAGGGTGCTGGGAGTAACCGAGTGAGAGCCAAGTCCAGAGGAAACAAGGACTGTTGTTTCCGCACAATGAGGCAGGTTGCAGAAAGGACATGGACCCGATGGACCCATCTTCACACTGAAGCTATTGATAAATAAGATAATACAAAAGAAATAGGAGAGATTGTTCACCTGGTTCGTGGATTTTAAGGCGGGCTTCGAGAGGATAAACATCGAAATATTATGGGAGAGGTGAATGGAGAGAGAATAAAAGAAATATTTTAGGAGACGTTGGGAAGAGCCAGCGTCAGAAGGGAGGTCGGGGAGAGATTTCGGGCAGGAAGGAGTATGAAACACGGCTCCCCGTTGAGTTCCTTGCTATTCAGCTTGATGTTTCCAGGTTTGGAGAAGAACCTGGAGAAAAGAGGACAAGGACTTCTATTGGGAGCGAGGAGTGCCTTTCATTTACCCCGTCGGAGGATATACTCCTGCCGGTAAACAGTGAGAGCGAGACCAAGTTGATGATAGAGCAGTTTGCAAAAGTGGAGGGGAAAAGGGACCTGGGGGTGAATGTAAGGAAGATGAAGATGATAGTTTACAGCAAAAGAGAACGGGGTAGAACGGCAGGGGGGGGGGGGAAAGGAAGGCTACGTTTAGGGACGGTGGAAGACATGAATGAATTTTGATATTCGGGTTATTCGCTAACGAGAAATGATATGGATGATCTGCACGTGAAGATACGATTAGTGGCAGCAGTGAGGATGATGGAGAATGTATAGGCGATTAAGAAGAAAAGATTTAGGAACGATTGGAAAAGAAAACTGGATGTTTGACGCACTGCTCAGGGCGACGAGGAACTCCAACCTGGAGATCTAGACATGAAGAAGGTGCAGAGGGATAGAGGCGCTACACAAAAGGTTATCTAAGTGGATGTTCGGTGTGAGTCAAGCGTGTCCAGGGTACGAGCTCAAAGAGGGATTAAGGAGGATTAGGCGGAAGGAAGAGATACTAAAAAGACCGTGGCATTTCAACGAAAAGTTGAGGGCGGGTTGTGAGAAGGCGTGGTTCAGAGAGGTGGAGAGGAAGGACGACAGGAAGTTGCGCAAATGAGAAAACGCTAAAAGTAAGGAGAGGCGTCAATGGGAAATGTGAAAAAGCCATGGTTGGGGCGACCTTGAGAGGTATTTGTCGAGGAGAGAAAAAGAAAGTGCGGAGGGATGGGCGAAGATAATGGACTTGAAGTTCAATAAGTGATACTGTTGAATTTTATGAGTTTCCGGAAGGATGATTGGGCCGGATGGCACTGGGAAGTGCCAAGATGAAGTTCGGAGATTGATAATGATGGTTCACACGTGGTTTAGATGAAAGTCCTGATTTATTTAAACATACACGTATGGTCACTCCGTTGATAAAATGTTATGTCGTTCATTTATTTAATGGACTGTATAGTTATGTTTCCCGGATAATGTTCCCGGTTATTACGACGATTTCCGATGGATTTCCCGTTGAATTTCCGAGCGAGGTTATGAAACACGTCTGATCCTGATAGATATCGAAGCTGTACTGACCACCCTAACGATCCCGAAAACGATCGTGACCTCTCGTTATGGTGGTCAAAGATTATTGGTTGTGGCCATTGGATAATTGACCGCAAGATTTTGAACAGATACAAATTTTGGAAGACCTTAAAGACGGTGGCAAGTTGTTTGGAGTCCATAAATAAGGAACGGAAATGACAGACGTGCTTCAGGTCCAGGATGTAGCAAGCTAAGAGAGACGCGTAGTACTGGGGGGGGGGGGGGGGGATGTGAAGAAAATATCCAGAATATGTGAAAGTGAGAAAGACTGGTCCATTTTTGTTCTGGTAGATTAATGTCTCCTCCCCCCCCCCCAAGGAAATTATATTCTTCGTCACACTTCCGAAAGATTTGACACCAGTGCGGTTTTCCCCCCGAACTTCCTTCACATAATCTTGGTATTTGTATGCAGTCGGAAAAACCCACGCATTTCTACATTTTATGTAATAAAACATCACTACTATGCAAAATTGCTTTGGAACCACAGACAAAGTTTGTTCATTTTTCGCATATTTCCTTTCAATTGATGAATTCGCGATGGCATGGCGCCTCAGTGACGGAGGATTGTATATCATTTGAAACTTTGATTCGATTTCTTCATTAGATTCCAAATGTTTACAGATCCATTTGATAATTTTGACTTTGTTTCCAGAAAACCAAAAGTTATGAATGGAACATTCAAATTGGAGATTCATCACAAAGACATGTCGTCACTTATGTCACGTTATTCGTAACTTGCCTTGGCACAATATGGATTCTGAAAACTCTCTGGAGGCCACATCCAAGTAAACGAAGAAAAATGGATTGAAATGGTTTTCATATTTAAATAAAGATACAAAGCATTCTTCACCTATTGGAAACAACAATGGAGCTGATTAGTCCCTTGGCTGCTTGATAGCTGGAATTCTAGCTAGACTTCGAGCAGGTTACTGACAATGGCTTTCTAATCAAGACGGCAATACATTTACATTATGTCCCTTGCACGAATTTGAGTAATAAAGAGGTGATCTGCTGGTGTTTGGGGATTTTCCCGGGTACAAACTCCACTCGTGCTAAGTTTTATTTTCTCGTTTAAGTAAAGATAGTTCATAGCCACATTCTCCGAGATTTGCCTTGGTTGTAGAATCAAGGGAAATGTCCACAGTTCTTCCTTACATTTTATAACATTTGGATATTTCCAAAATACATCTGTTGACCAGAAGGGGTCATAAAAGGGAAAAAGAAAATATTTCAGGGGATGGAAATTATATTACCCTCTCCGGGGCAACCGAGTCTAACTTGTAATACCTCTTCAGTCTCGTGTATATATTCATTGAGTGAAGTGCCTTCTGTCTGTCAAGATTTGGAGATATTCAAAAATAAAATCATTTCTGAAAGTTAATAAATGTGTTTGCTTATTTAATACCATAATCCAATATGACTCACTACAATAGTTAGTTACTGGTTATATTCAATCAGCATTTGTGAAAGACATTTCGGTAACATGGAAAGAGTATGTTCAAGTTACCAAATAATTTTTTCATAAATTATAAGACAGAGCACTTAGACATTGTGCGTTAACAGGTTAACTCTTTACACCAACTTTAATGAGTAGAGTTTCTTCAATCAGACGACATTGACCGTTAAACGTTGAACAATTGGAGGTTTGTCACATCATTGAAACATTTTTCAAATACTAAGACTCTATGCGAGTACTTCTGGCCAAACCGTCATTTCTTCAATTATTTCAATTGGATAATTTATATCCTCAGGAGAATGTCCAGTGCCATATAAATCGTCCATTTGAAAGCAACCTCCCGAGTAATTTCTCCTCTTAATGCGGATTATTTAGATCATTCCGCCATTAAATCCTTAAAAGACACTTCCCCGTGGATTCATATACCAAGGGGACGGAGTGCCCAATGATCAACAGTCATGCATAGACGACCCCCCCCCCCCCCGCCCCAGCGAATAATACATTTGTGAAAGTTATATGTATGAATCAGTCTGAAGACCCAGATCGTGGGCTAGGAGGAAGGATTATGCACAGAAATGTTAAAATGAAATTCCGTGAGAATGAGGCACTGCATTTAGTGGAGCTGCTGTCCCACATTTGGCGGCATTATCGCCACAAAGCCCTGTCAGGATGGTGTGTCAAAGTTCGGTGGAGTTGGGACAGTGAGAGGAGAACAGTACAGGGGATGGATCAACGACAATTTGATTACGTGAACAATCGTTCTACGTCGAATTTTCGTCGGAACTTGAAATCACCAACCCCTACCCCATACAGCCCACGCCTCATGCAGAACAATAAAAACTTGCATGGGTACAAATTAAAATCAGTTGCGGAAAAATTGAAGAACTATATGCTCTTCAAATAGCTGGTAACAAGTTTTTTGGTACAAATTGAGTAAAATCGAGTATAGCATAAGTGTGTGTATTGTAACGTGGTAAATTTCTATTTGCATAAAAGACAGCCAGTTAACTCGCCCTTCTTCCTGGTCGTCTGAAAACAGAAAATATACAGGAAAGGGCGCCAGTTGTGTTTTGTCTCGAGGGAAACAACAAAATGAAAAACGTAGTCGAAGCGGAAAGATCACGTCAACGAAACCAAAATATAGAATTCGAAAGATAACGAGAAATGAAACTTACAATGAAGATCAAGGAAAAGGTGTCGGATGCCCGTGTTGCTCAGGAGGTTGGTTGTAAAGAGAGGGGCCACAGATTTTTGGGACATTATCTCGATAAATAAAGAGTGATTGCTGTCTGTATGAATGTTAAAAATACCTTTTTGCAGGAATAACCATACAGAACGTGCTTGTTCTGGATAGCTACAACGTAGGGCCAAGATTTTAAATGTCAGATCAACAGCATGCACAATTGAATCGGTCGCGTAAATTGTAGGATGGTTTAATGAGTCATGGACATACACATACGTAGCTAGTAAATTATCTAAGGGTCCCACGATAACTGGAATGAGCTGCAACGATAATCCCGCAGCTTGCACAACTTTCCTCTGTCGTTGGAGAGAGCTGGAAGTATCTCTGCTGTCGTCTGAAAATATAGAAAGAAATCACTATTTCCATTTCACACCAGTCTCATTCCATTTTCATGACAGTTGATTATTTCAAATACCTCTACATGGATCATGAATGCTTCTTTTCTTTCTTCATTAGTTCACCTCCCATGTGCACGTTGCACTTGTCTACTGTAGTTTGAACCAGGGGGAATTAGGCATGGTAGTAAATAAAGAACTATAGCATCACAATTGTCTGAAATATGTGAAAAGAATTTGTTAATGATTTTCCTTTGTTTTTCAATGTTAAATATTTGGTTTACGCGTAACCAAATAACTTCATTCCAAGTGAATGAAAACATTTTTTACCTCTATTGAAAAAAGAAGTGACATGTCATGGATTCTAGAATTTTTTCTTACAAAATTATTGATTTTTGTGTTGCCAAAAGGCTAAAATTTATGTCCACATGAATTTTCTATCAGACAACTATGCAGTGAAAAAATTTTGTTGAGCTTTTAATCAATACGCCGACTCATTGAGCATTGATTGTTCTATTTGATGATTGGCATGAAAATTAAAAACCTTTTCTTATCGCAGCACTGGCAAAATGAGTGGAAAAATTACTTATTAATTACTTACGTAATAACAGGCGAGGTGAATCACCCGAGAATTTTTTTATCATCAACACTCAAAGCAGTGCACTGCTCCAATAAACTGATAATGTGAGGCCTGACCACCTCCCAACGATCAAAGAACGAATTTCCGTGATTAGGATACACAGTATCGAAATCGTTTTGCAACTAAAAATAAGTTTTTAAAAATAATTTCTCTTGAAATCAATATAATTACTATATGGTATCGATTCGAACTGCCTAATTCAGCTCCTAATGCCACCTTCAACCAAGGAAACTTGGTGTAGTAGAGGTTGACAGAACAACCTTCTTGGAGACGTCGTTGACGGACAGGATATGATCTCCTCCAATGGTCCCTCACTTCTTCCGGTGGAACGATATGAGTCTCTAGCCACTCGACAGCTTTCTCTGCATTTTCAGGTGGAGGTTGGAGAACAGGAACAATATTTCTGGGAGCTCTAATGGGTGCTAATAATCCCTTCGCTCTCAACTTTCTCTTTATGTAATCATAGTGCTCGTGACGACATCCTGCTGCTGCAGGAATCCTTCGATCGTTTGCTCTTCCACATTCCTTGTAATAGACTCGGGGATTTTCGCCAACAATAATCTCGCTGATTTGCCGATCCCAGCTCTGACATTGGTTTTTGGTGATTCGAAACGTTCTCAAAGAGATTAATCTTTCGTCTCGATATACTCTGTCAAATTGCCTGTCCTGTTCTCTTTTAATCATTGTTCGGCTCAGTAAACTTCGTGAAATCTTCTCTAATCTTCCCTCATTTTTGTATGCCTTGACAATCTTCTTAAAGTCGGTATCATCTAAAAATTCTTGAAATGGCGGCTGGAATGAAAAGCAAAGAAAATGACATTAGAAATTACGTAGCTGAGTCATGTGGGCTCTTAACTCAATCAACTTACGTGTTTTATTATTTCTGGCCTCGCAAAATAACCCTCTGCAGCCTTAAAAAATATTCATGTTCGAATATACAGATTTTTAATTTTCAATAATGAAAATTGAAACGAAAAAAAAGTAGTAGAAGAATATAATAGTTTAGACACTAATGCAACTCATGTAGATTACAGATAAGGAATAAAAAAGCAGCACGACAGATTTCCAAGGGAAAAAATAGCGACAGAAATGCATGCTAAGAAATATTGATTGAAAAATAGATATAAATGCTTAATGAGATGTCGAATTTCTTCTCTCGCTGCTGATTTTCCTTACCATGATTTTAGTAACTGGAAAAAAATTGTAAAAAAACACAACCAATGATAAACAAGCCGGATATGGTGTCCCATACCCGACCGGGTATTCCACGCCCCTGATTCGTCCAACTTCAACCCTGAATAAGTCGAAGAGGGTGCGTCTGATCAAAAAGTCGCTCAGGACTTTTCGATCCAGAATTTCATCCCCAACTTAAGTTTAAAGTCTGGACGTGCAATTCTGGGACACCCTGTATTGTATATATATAACCCCCTCGGTGAGTAGACTGGGAATATTCCCTATCACTTGGCTATCCAAAGGATTATCGCAGTGGATAGCCAAAACCCAAACGTCACAAAGCCACACTTAGAATTTTTTTTCTTTTTTTTGTGTATTTTAATATCATATTTTTTAAAATATTTCCGTTCCCAACAATCATCGCAGGGATCACAACATATTCTTATTGAAACTGGACGGCACCCTGATCATTCAAACAAGGCATACTATCAATGTTGTGTAAGACTTTATTAATCGAATAGTACCAGACTATTTTAATTTTTATCTTAGATTTTATTAACATATTTATATTTTTTATAAATATAAATGGGCGTTTATATTTTTTAATATGGAACAATAATAGATGCTGTATTTGTGAGATATCTTGATGATGTTTCATCCAATACTTTTGTAACGTACTTTAGTTATCATCGACCATTCGTCACAGTAATACCGGCAGAGGAAACATCGAATATAACTATTACTGAAGTCACGGATGGAATATTTAAATTGTGGCCACTTGATATTAATCGAACTTTTATATCACATGTAAATAAATGTTTATTAAATAAAGTTACCATTTTCTGTAAGAAATTCGTAATACTTCATTTGTCCATGAGGCTATATTTAATTCCTGTAATAAAATCATCTTCTATGCATATTACTTGTACACACACGATGTTTCACATCTGCCAGGCGTCCCACGACGGCTTACATTTTTTTTTATTTAGAAACTTCAGGATTCAGTGCAAACTGTGACATCCGGAAGATCGCAGCAGGCACTGGATCAACATCATGTGACATCTATATAAAACCCTCCAAGCCGATTGATCCTAAAGCTACAGAGAAAAATCCCTTAATTAGTGTCTCAGGAAACCTTCTGTTAGGGATTTGATGTTTTTAACCGGGTAGGGTGGATTGGAAGCGGAAGTGGAGAGATGATTTTCCAACTCGGGATGGTGACGAAAAACACGTTGATTTTGCCTTATGGCGATCCAATATAATTTAACCCAAATGTACACTATTTACACGTGATAACTTTCCAATAATGATGATGATGATGATAATTATACAATATTCGATGATAATGAACCAAAATTGATATAAGAAAGATGAACCAATCCGATAAAAGCCACGATACAAAAACCTGATGAGATCACGATATTTGATGCGATTTAGTTGATGGATGAACACGAAGTGAAGTATGTGGTCAGAGTAACCCCTCATGGCACCCGAGCCCACTCCCGAATTATTCCGATGGTGTCCGATCGACCCAGTGCCCTGGATCAGCCTTAATTTTATACACCTTCATATGAATGGAATTCTCCTAGAAACTGTGAGTATTTGTTGTGCGTTGACTGAACTCCTCTCCTATCTCCAGAAATTCAACAAGAAATGCATATTAGTCGCACATAATCTCGGTTTTGATAGACCTCGACTCTTGAGATCCATTGAGAAAGCCTCGCTTCTAAATGAATTTCACTCAGTTGTTGCTGGCTTGGCTTGCTCTTTGGAAGCATACAAACATAAAATGAAGATTCAGAAGAAGAAGGATGGTAATTTAAAACTCTGAAATCCAGCTCGTGCTCATGTGAAACATGTGGATACAAAAAGTATTCATAACGCTTCCTATGATGCATATCTATTGAGACGTTTGGTTTGTCATGTTTTTACACTAGAAGATATTGTCTCAGAGCTTATTCCAATGACTGATGCTGTTACAAAGTATCAGCGCAATAAACACGTGAGGAACATTATTAACACGCTTTCAGTATTTCCCAAAACTATAATACCAACAATTTTGAAAAAAAAATTGGGTGAAGCTAATGTGAGTTTTGCTGAATTGCAAAACGCTTTTAATGAAGATGGAACAATAGGAATTGTGAAATTGCTGGACATGAAGATTAAATATAAGCCTCATAAGTTCAACCTCCAAGAAATTTATCAGGAGATTGCAGATTATTTCAAGAAAGGCCATAAATAGTAATATAATTGTTGTTTTGTTCCCATGATGCGCTCATTTACTGAGTCTATCCTTGTTGTGTTAGTGTTACGGATTATTTAATGTTTCTGAATAATAAAAATGATAAAAGAAATTGCCAATAGCGAATGAAATTTGTATTTTATGTCTGTGCCTTCGGCTTGACCCTTCGGAGATAACTTACCGCATCCTATGCATGTGTGTGTACGTACAATTTACCTAAATCTCACTGTCAATGCCATCTTTAGGGTATAAAGGGGACTCCTGCGTGCCGTGCGAGGAGCTTCGCGATTGTCGCGGGGTTCTTCAGTACGCTTTCGTTTTCCGAAGCGTGTGTGTGTAAAACAAAAAAATTTTTTTTTTGTTAAACGTTGTTGTAACGTTCAGTAATAATTGGCACAAAAGTGCAGAAATTCCATTATGGATTCAAAGGTGAGTATCTCTCTGTCCTTGCCTTCGAAGTTTTTGTTTTAGGGTTTAGGTCATGGGTGATGGAGATAAAAAAAAAAAAAAAAAAAATGGGGCGAGACCGTCCCCGACTTCCGCCATTTTAAGCTACGGTTGGATAGCCCCCGTGTGTCAGGACTCACGAGAAACTTCTCTGCGCATATACATACACTTCGTCAACGAGTGATTTCCGCAACCTGCAGTCATCCGCCCAGGCATGCGATGACAGCTTATTAGGCCGGGGGGGAAGAGGCTAACCTCTCCCCTTCTCACCTCCTTCAGGAAGGGACTTTCCGCTGCCCGCAGTCATCCGCTCGGGCATGCGATGACCGCCTGACAAGCTGGGGGAGATGGTTTAACCTCTCTCTTCCACTCTTAACTGGAAAGAAATACCCTACATGCGGGAACGTAAGACGATGTCATAGCAGGGTCCAGCGGTCTAACCTCTGTCCTACCTTACTGTCATTGTAGTGGGTAAAGTAAATATGGACCCGGGGAAGAGACTGAGAGGTCGAGGCCATGCTCCCACCTTCTTACAGTCAATACAACCCTTCATAACCCCTTTGAACAGTCATCTTCAATTTCGGGGAGGGGTGGGGCAACCAGCGCAAACGACAAATGACTTTGCAATATCTAAACCCCCTATGCATGATCCTTCTGGTGAATCTGGTTTTCTGTTCAAAACATTTCCAGGAAGAGAGGAACTGGACGACGTTGGAAGATTTGTTGGGATGGGCAGCTGCCACCGAGGAGGAGGATGCGACGCTAGATCTTCTGAAGCTATCCGCCAGCAAAAGTTTACCAGAAGGATGGCAGATGGGGAGAGTCTTGGTGCTATCAAATAGAGAGCTCTTCGGATCAGAAAAAGAGATCGACACTCTTCTCTTCAAAAAAATTGAGTTTGCAATCCCTACTCTGGATGTGTGTGGCTCTGTGTATTATGGCTTTCAAACTAACAGCCACGAATCTTAATGAAGAGTCCTTCAGCGCTTCTAAAAAGGCCATGCTGGCCTGGCCGTTCTGCAGGGCCCTTATTTCAAGCCCCCCTTCGTTAGTGAATAAAGTGCGGGGGTCGATAAGGGAGGCACAGAAGTTCGTGCAGTCATTAGCGACAATCAGACACCTTTTAACGCCCTGGGGAATGGCAGTTAAAGAGCTTCAACGATTGTCAGGGACCGGGAGTCAACTCGAGGCGCTCGAGGAGTCAGAGGAGTCGGAAGAACCTCCGGTCAAAAGGTCGTGCCTGGAAGCCCTGGAGAATCGAATGACCTCCATGTTCAATATTCTTTACGAAAAAATCGACAATCAAGCTACACAGTGTCCCACTTCGCCCCAGAGTCTAGAGGGGTCGTCATCAGATGAATGGGAAGGCGCACCGGAAGAGTCAGAATCGGAGCAGGACCGCAAGTCTTCTAGTGGTCTTGAAACCACGCAACGCCTAGCATGGGATCCGTTGGTAAAGGAATGCGAGCCCCCCATTCCTGAGCCAAAATCAGCTATCAGGGCTCAGGGAATCAGATGACAAAAATTGGGATCGTCGGCATGGAATAAAATTCGATATCTGGAAGTGCAGAAGAGACTGGGAGCTTCACCGGTTTTCAACGCTCTCAAGGTCAATAATGAATTAACAAACGTAAGCCCATCCACTTACAGCCAGGCGATCATGGCTAAAACCGATCTATTGACAGGCACTCTCTCTCATGGTCTTTTAATACAAAGGGAGCGTCTTTCTGACGCGTTCAATTCACTGGTAGCGAAGCACCCGGTGGTCCTCCCGGATATCAAGGCCCTGTTCCTTGGGGACTCGCCAGTCAGCACGATTTCTTATGATTTACTCCACTACACTTGTGTAAGAAGAGCCGAATTCATCGAAATGAGGAGAAACGCCTTTAAAGCACCAGAGCCCCATCATGCAGCGAAGCTAGCAGAGATTCCCCCGTCAGAATCCCACCTGTTTGAGGAAAAACAGTTATCAGAATTCTTGAATCAGCAAGGGGGTGTCTCCAAGGTCTTCCTCCCGAGGCTAAAACGTCACCAGTTCAAGGGCTCGAATTCCTTTCGCCCCAGAACTCAGCCTAACTCAAAAAATACCACTCATCCACGTCCCTCAAAAGCAAGACCGTCGACCAGTTCAGCCACACGTAAGCCGGAAGCGAGATCTTCAAAGAACTCACCAAAGCGTAGGGATTCAAGGAAAAGAAGCGCTCACTATCGCAGAGCGTGACTACGATTCTCCATTCGCAGGGGGGCGATTGGGTCAATTTATTCCCAGGTGGATCAAAGCAGGAGCGCCAAAACACGTTTTAAGCATTCTAGAAGGCTATTCCATTCCGTTCATCAAAAAACCACCAATCGTCCCTTTCACACCAGCAAACATACGTACATATTCGACCAAAAATACGGCACAAATGTCGAAGGCGATGCGATCAATGATCGACCAGAGAATCTTGGAAAAAGCAAGTTGGAACTCAGGATTTATATCCCCGATGTTCCTTATTCCAAAAGCCGATGGCAAATTTCGGCAAATTTTCAACCTCCGTTGTTTGAACGAGTACTTGGATCCACCAAAATTTCGACTGATAAGTCATCGCATGGTTCCTTCATTTTTGCAAACATGCGACTACCTAGTAAAGATAGACTTGTCACAAGCTTACCTACACGTTCCTATAAAGCAATCTCACCGAAGATTCCTCTGTCTATCGTTCAAAGACCAACTATACAACATAACATGCCTCCCCTTTGGCCTCTCCACAGCTCCTGTGGCCTTCTCAAGGATAAGCAATTGGTTGGCGAACACTCTTCGACAGAGGGGGATGAGAGTTTTGGTCTACCTGGACGATTTTCTGGTAGTAAGCCAAAGTGCCCAGGAACTCAAGCTGCAGGTGTTGGAGATATTGGATTTCCTCCGCTCTCTAGGTTGGATAGTCAATGCAAAAAAATCCACAGTCACTCCCAATCACAGAATCGAATTCTTGGGCATCATCTGGGACACCAGGCTCAACGAAATGGTGCTTCCTACCCACAAGAAAGCAAAGATCTTAACGCTCCTGGGGAAAATGCTAAAGTCGAGAACCTGGAGTTGGAGGTCAGCGGCACCTCTGCTAGGGATGCTGAATTTCGCATCCATGGTCAGCCCCCTGGGACGTCTTTTCTGTCGCCAATTACGGCGAGGCATACACCGTCTCTCGAAAAGCTCTCCAAAGACACGTTTTCCACTACTCAGCCTGAGTCGAGGCGATTGCCTGTGGTGGAAAAGCAATATCCATCGAAAGAGCTCCATCTTCCAGCCGGAACCCGAGATTTTTCTATCAACAGATGCCTCACAGACATGCTGGGGCTTTGATTTGGATGGGACGCACTGGGCAGGCTTATGGACACCGGAGCAGATGACCTGGCACATCAATCGGAAGGAGCTGTTCACAGTATTGAAAGCAATACAAATGTTCGACACTATTGCAAAAGGATTGATAGAACTAAGAGACCTGACAAAAGTATTTTTTTTTTTTTTTTTTTTATTTGTTTATTTCCTTTGATGTTACAACGCATTTCCGCTGTTTTACATCTCCTCCCGCCTAGCCTTTCTCCTCTCTTCCTCCACTTTGTTTTTCCCTTCCCCTGCGGTGCCATGGGACCGACTTTTTCCCAACTGTACTGCATTTGCACAGGAGTAGAGGGAAACCATGGAAAACCTCTACCGTACAGTCGGCCGATAGTGCAGGGTCCCAGTGTACCCTTCCGTCACACTGACACGAAGGGTACACTGGGTCTCCACACCCGTGCCTTCCGCACAGTAATTTTTGAGCGAGCGAACGGTGTTCCTAAACGGTCACCCATCCAAGTAGTATCCCAGTGGAACGCTGCTTAGCCTGGATGATCGCCGGAGCAACACCACACTCGCCCAACCATTACAGTCGGTCCTGACAAAAGTATTTCTTTAGTTAAGAGTTTCAAACCAGTTTGATCCTTGAGACAATCTGAGTTTAGAGTTATGGCATGCCATGGTAAAGCTTATTCAAGAGTTCTCGTTGTAAGAACCCTGTAGCAATTTGATTTGTCAAAATTCGTTAAATAAACATTGTTCATTTATTATTCTTTGGGGGGTCACACTACACTTTTAAGAAATGTGCCGTCAGAGTATAAACATCTCTCCGAAGGGTCAAGCCGAAGGCACAGACCTAAAATATACGTTTTCTTCCCTACGGGGGGAAAACGGTTCTATTATCCTATCCAGTGAATTCTGATGGAAGCCCCGAATATTTGAATGTCCCGCTACCGTACCAGCCCGTCCACCGCGCCGCGGAGCGCTCCAACCTCCTCTCAACGTTGCCACGTTTGATGGTCATTTCGATGAAATTTCCTGACTGACGATAGATTTTTTAATCACAACTCGAAATCCACTTAGTAACATATGGAAAAAATCCGTTTTATTTCTTCTTGATTAGTTTACGGAGTGATTCCGCAGGTTTTTCGATTTTTTGGTGATTGTCGATTATTTTTAATTGATTTTTAAAAATTGCGTGACATAAGAGCCTGTACAAATGGCATGTCTTAAATCATTAATTAAAAAAAATATATGTCGCCCATTGTTTTCGGACTTCGGCTACATATTTTTAGTCCCGAAAAAGATGTATACTGAAAATTTCAACGCTTTCGTGCATTTCTTTCTATTCCCATTTACTTACGGCGGAAGTTCCTTAAAAGCTAGACTCAAAAATAAAAAGTTCCTGGGAGGGGGCTGGGCAACGTCGTGATGCAGTCAACTGATGCCAGCCACCCCCACCCACTTTCTAAACTTTGGGATGCGCGTGTTACTTGCAAAAAATGACGTTCTTGGGTTTAATACAAAGAATACAGAGACAGATGTGTTGGGATTAGTCATGGACCCTTCTCAAGAAATTTATGTGTGAATTTATGTGTGTATGGTGACGCCAGAAAATCAACAAGTGTTCAATATTTGTATTAACTTCCTTTGTACGTTCGTTATTTTCAATTGTTTATTTCCAACTGTCTATCCTATTTCTCTCATGAATAAGCACTCTGATTGCACTTCTTATTGATACGCTACGCAGTATCAATACGAATTAATAATTAAATAATTATAGTGTGGGTCACTGTTGTATACCCACATTATTTCCTTATTCCCAAATACATTCCAAACCCTCTAAAGCTTCAAACCTAGTCCCCATCCTAACCAAATGGGTTTGCACTTAAACTAATAAAACCATTAGGTTCCAACTGTCCCCAAATGTCCAGATAGACCTTAATATTTGCCATAAATGTTGGCGCCTCCAAAAACTTCCACTCCTCAATTTTCCTCTTTTCCGTCATAATTCCAAGACTCATGTCCTGCAAGGGAACTCTCCCTTAAATCAATTCCAAATTACCCTCTATACAGTCAATACCTTTCAAAGTCAGAAGTGTTATCTTAAGAATAAATTAATCAGTGAACAGTACCTCGCTTCTCCAGTTCTCCTTATATTATAAAAAACGTTGTTTCTTCGGAATACGACATAATTCTGGCGACGAGGATTGGGATGTCCAGCACTCTAAAGCAGTGAATTGAAGTGGAACTGGCAATTCTACCCTGTGGACCGAGTGGCAGCTATCAAGTTGCTGAGAACATGGACATCGTTGGAGACAAATTGAAGGATTATCGCGAGCTAAGCAATTAGCAACTCCAGCACCGATCGCAACGAATCGTTTCCGCAGTAAGTGCTGTTCGGATCATTTGAGTATTCATACATTTAGACACTTCCATTATTTCCCATCACTTCCAAATACCTCTATAAATTTCTTTTCGACTCAAAACATAGAGATCAAATTTCAACGTTCAATAAAATGCCTGACAGTACAGAAAATAATCAACGTACAACCGATACGCCCATGTCTTATGGACTCTCATTTTTAATTAAACTTATTTCCGAAACTTTTGATGGAGATCGATATAAAATTCGCAGATTTATCAAACAAATTGATGGAGCTTTTGAACTTGCGTCTGCTCAGCAAAAGCCAGCACTTTTACTCTATGTGAAAAGTCGTATCACTAGCAAAGCCCGTGAGCAGATCGACATTCATTGCAACCTCACGACTTGGGAAGAAATTTCTGACCTTCTCCTAAATCTTTATCAAGATAAAAAAGCTCTTGATCAATTGTTCGACGAATTGAATTCCATACATCAGATGAGAAACGAAAATGTGTCACAATTTTACCAGAGAATTGAACACCTTTCATCGCGTATTCTCGCAACAATTCAGACGACTGAACAAGACGAAAATCTCTTACCGGGCTCTATCGCAATGGTCACTAAGATCACTCTAAATCGATTTATTTATCATACACACCCTCAAATGTCGCAAAGGCTCCGCTACCGCGACTTTACTACAATTAATCGAGCCTTTACTGCCGCGGTAACCGAAGAAAAAGCCCTTCGAATGCAACATAATTCGTATTCTAAATGCACACATTGTGGTAGATCAAATCACACGAGTGATGACTGTCGGCTTAAAAATCGAAATTCAAATTTCTCCACATCCCGCGAACATAAACAAATCCATTTTTCTCATGAAAATTCTCACATATAATACCACACGTGCTTCAAAAATATTTCCCTCTAGGTTCCCTGCATACAAACGAAATCGTCAAGTTTTTCAGGAAAAATCACGAGTGCGAAGCACGAGTGATTTTTTAACCTGAAAAACTTGACTCCTTCATTTGTTTTCAACCAATCTATCAGGAAATATTCTATAATTTTGAAGCTCGAGTGGTATTCAGGAGATTATTTTTCCTATCCAAATTTCGGCCCAGAGAATTGTGCCATGAAATAAAAAGAGCACTCAATCCGCACTCAAAATGTATTTCCTCTCATCATAAAAACTCGAAAATTGCATCCATGTTGATGCTTTCGTCTTGATGGTATTAACGGGGACAGTTCCTTGTATTGCCTTATCAATATTTGCCAGAGAACTACTTCCGAATCGACTCATTTTCCATACAATTGCGTAAAATCACCACAATGAAATTCAATCTGTCAGTTTGACAAGGAGTTTATTTGGTTAAGTTATGGTTTGTTTTTTTATATATAGCCGCCCGCAGAATTATCAAAAAATAATCGCATATAATACCACAAGAGCTCCGAAATTAATCGGATATTTCTCTCCAGTTTCTCTGCGTAGCACCGATCGGGATAAGATTCGCAGAAAAACCCTCGCGCTCGGGTTTTTTGACCTGCGAACCTTATCCCTCTCGTTGCTACGCAACGAAACTGGAGGGAAATATCCGATTAATTTTGAAGGTCGAGGGGTATTTGGCTGGATTATTTTTTTCATTCCAATTGCAATCAATTAAATGTGTGGCATTTCACATCATATAGTATGGTTTTTCACTCGTAGTTGTGGCTTCTCCAGCGTATATTTTCTGCCTGCACAAAATGCAGAGAATTGTTTCCAAATTGTGGCTTTTGTCTTCACTGTATTATTAGGAACATTATTTCTAATTTTTTAATCAATAATCTCCAAGGATTCTTCTCCAAATCTGCTCATGTTGAGGTAAAGTCTTTGAACTTGATTTTTTGTAATAACAGTTTTGGGGTTTGAAACGCGTACAAATTGTTTATCGGATATTTTCGTTGCTTCGCAACATACAGGGAAATATCCGAAAAATATCCGAAGTAAAACTCTCTTACTTGTACCACGTGACGGGAAATGCCACCATTTGATTGGTGGAACGTGGGATGGAAAAAATGCTCACCAAAATTCTTTTAAAAATCAAAATCAATCACAAAACCCAAATCGATTAAATAATCACCGACTCCATCAAATTCTCAAAATACGTGCAATTACTGTAAAAAGAGTGGCCATGTTATTGAAGAATGTATAAAACGATTTGCTGGAAATGTTAAGAAAAATCCGGATAACGTATCGCAAAATCGACAACAGTCAAGCGTCAACGTTAGCAACCCAATGCAAAATAAAAATTTTCAAACAGTCAATCCTAATTTGCATCAACCAGAGCTATCTGAACAAAAAAATGAAGCTCCGACTATCTTTACAACTTTAGATTCATTTGCTTTTCACATACCCTTGAATAACAACGACCTAACATACATTCTATTTGAATCCTCTCATTCAGACGATTCTGATCAAATTCTTAAATTTTTGGTCGACACTGGAGCGGTCGTCTCTCTCGTAAAAGCCTTGAGTGTTCATAATTACAAAATCATCAATCTTGAGCCAATTATCCTCAATGGTATTAAACCCAACGCACCGATCATGACTCTCGGACAGACTAAACTAAATTTGTCGGTCAATTCCAACTCTTTCTTTAATTAATTTCATGTACTCAATTTGAATACAGGAATCCCATTTGATCGTCTCCCGGGACAAGATTTTTTCCAAAAGCATAATTGCAAAATCAATTATCAAAATTCGACACTCTCAATCGACGCGCTACCATTTCCCTTACCATTACAAAGTAATGCTATTCTATTTCACAATGCATCGCAATTAATTATTCAACCTCGCTCAGAAGCAATTGCAAAAATATCACTCATGAATCTTCTCGACCTTGACGAAGGTATAATCGCCGGTCAATTTCTCGATAAAGAAGAAAAATTATTAATCCCCACAGCTCTCGTAAAAGCAATAAATAAGAACTTCCTATCGGGAAGTTAAAAAAGAATCGCTTATTACAATTGTAAATCAATCCACAGAAGAGAAAATCCTTTCAAAACCATGTTTACCGCTTTTATCTTCTCCTCAACAAATGAAAGTTTTCCATATAAACAACAACTCGAATAATTTAGAAAAAAGATATGAACTATTACATGAAAATCTCCGCACTGAACACCTTAATCCCGAAGAAAAACAATCATTAACAAAACTCTGTGAAGAATTTCACGATATTTTTAATCTCCCAAACGACAAATTATCTTGTACATCAGCGACAGATTGTAAAATTCCTACAATCGACAATATTCTAATTCAGGTAAAATCCTATCGGTACCCCGAGGTACATAAAAACAAAGTTTCCAACCAAATAGAAAAAATGATTAAATAAGGGATCATAAAACCCTCTGTAAGCCCATGGTCGAGCCCACTCTGGGTCGTCCCCAAGAAAATGGACGCTTCAGGTCAACGAAAGCGGCGAAAGGGAATCGTTCAAATCACTAACTCCAAATTAACTCGTCTCACTTATCTCAATAAAACTCACCTCAGAAACACCTTCGATATCATTGACAAATATTTAACTAAAACTGAGGAAATTTGTAAACAAACGACGACCGAAATGACTAAAAAGGGTCATATCAGGTTCAGTAAAGAATGATATTCTTCGACAAATGACTGAGAGATCAATTATCAGGAAAAAGAAACGTGGCCTCATCAATGGGTTGTCTTACATATTCAAATGGAGTTTCGGCATGCCTAACGCAGACGATGCCCAATATTATGAAGATTCAATAAAAATGTTGACAAATAATAACAGACAAACACAAACATTGCTGAAATCACAGGTTCAAATAATTGCAAACGCAATTAGAAATTTCAATAACTCCTTGTTTTCCCTTGAGAGTCAAGAGAAAGCAATGAATCAAAATATTCAGAAAATTAATTCTTTCACTGCCCAGACAAACTCTTATATATCTGATTTAGAAATGATAACGACATTCAATCAACAAATCACTATACTCCATATACTTGGTACTCAAGCAAACCGCGAATTTTCTAAGTATATCGAAGCTGTTAATTTAGCTGACCATAATATCGTCTCTCCTTTTCTCCTAACCCCACAAATGTTACATGACGAGTTAAAAAGGTACAAAAATATCCATGAGCTAATAATGGACCCAAATTTGGAAAATATACATCACTTATTCAAGCTTTTACATTTACAAATTATGTCTACAAAAGACAATATCGTTTTTGCATTACAAATTCCACTTGCGGATAAAATGAAATTTGAACTCTATGAAATAATCCCACTTCCTATTCAACATAATAATTCACAATTTTTCTCCTACATTATGCCTCAAAGCAATTACCTCCTATTATCACAATCTCGATCCCAATACACTTTCCTTAATGGATTGTCTGATTGTCATGAGTACCAAGATGAACAATACATCTGCTATCACCTGCACACGATAACTTCAAATAGCAATCCACCGTGTGAAATAGAGTTGCTATCTCCACATATGACAAGGATTCCAGCATCATGTACTACAAAAACCATCAAAGCAACCATCGAAACCTGGCATCATATCGGGAGGAATCAATGGATTTATATTCTCCAAAAACCAACGACGCTTACGATTATGTGCGAAGAGAATGAAAATCACCTAGAAGATGTCATTCTCCAAAAGGGTGGATTAATCCAATTGGAACCCGAATGCCGAGGTTACACAGACCAAATCGTTCTTGAATCTTGACAGTACGCGACAGTACGAAAAACGCGACCTATTATATTCCTCATATGAATATAATCGCTGACGACTGTTGTATCCTGCAGACTCATTTCAGTACCACTGAGTGAATTACGCTGAAGCCAATTCATCTAACCAACATCGACCTCAAGGACCTCCAGATAGCGGATAGAAAGCTCAACGAGTTCGACGAAATCATCACGAAACGACTGAATGAACCATTCATTGTCACCCATACTAGATGGTACAATGTCCCCCGTGGGATCATCGCAGCATTCATCATTATTATCATTATTCTTCGTTGCTGCAAATGTTTTGGACAATTTAATCTTTTTTATCGTCTCTGCTATCCTACTACGAATCCGAGAAACTATGAAACGAATCCTCCACTCATCAGTAATTTTGTCAATTGTATTTTTGACTCATCAGAACCATCTTATGGATCAGTCAATGAAATAGTAACCTACCGACTAAGACAGGATGTACCTGCTGTCTCTCATCGAGCACCTGACTTTCGGATGATGACGAAGTCCCGCCAACAATTCGTTTTCCACCTCTCCAACGACCTCGTAGAAGCACAATACCAATTTAATTTAATATTTAAACTTTTTTAATTCATATCCAATCTTTTAAACACATTTATATTTGACTGAACCTTAGAGTTAGAGTCTTTTGTCAGTTACGAACTTGAGATTTACAATTCTATCAATTAATTCATCTATTATTGTAATTCAAAGGATCTTATTGAATTTTATGATTTATCCTTTATAATTCAATGTATCTTATTTAATTTTATGATTTATTCTTCATTTATAATTCAATATTATTGTAATTCGATGTATCATTTGTTAACTCTCCGTTAACAAACTTAAGGGGGAAGGTGTTGTATAACCACATTATTTCCTTATTCCCAAATACATTCCAAACCCTCTAAAGCTTCAAACCTAGTCCCCATCCTAACCAAATGGGTTTGCACTTAAATTAATAAAACCATTAGGTTCCAACTGTCCCCAAATGTCCAGATAGGCCTTAATATTTGCCATAATTGTTGGCGCCTCCAAAAACTCTCACTCCTCAATTTTCCTCTTTTCCGTCATGATTCCAAGACTCAAGTCCTGCAAGGGAACTCTCCCTTAAATCAGTTCCAAATCACCCTCTAAATAGTCAATATCTTCCAAATTCAGAAGTGTCATCTTAAGAATAAATTAATCAGTGAACAGTACCTCGCTTCTCCAGTTCTTCTTATATTATAAAAAACGTTGTTTCTTCGAAATACGACATCACACAGACGCCAGAAGATTCTTCGATGAGTTTAGTAAAGCAACTAATGAAGTAAAAGCAGCGGGAGCTCAGCTCAGTGAATTAGAGAAATTCAATTATATGATCAAAGCACTTCCCACCTCGATGAGCTACTTCGGAGATTCAATTGACGTATTGCCAGAGGACCCAAGAACTGTGGAATTTTTACAAAGCAAAATAACAACAAAAATGGTGGATTGCCAAAACGAAACCAATAAGTTTGAGAGAGATCAAGAAAACGCCAGTATATTCAATACAGAAAGAAACACAAACACACAGGCGTGTTACAAGTGTGGAAAACCCGGACACTACAAGCGAGAATGTAGGCAACAATATGACCTGAACCAAGGTCAAAATAGGGATAGATTACAGAGTCGAGGCAGAGGAGACTATTTTCGAGGAAGAGGAGAGTATTTTCGAAGCAGAGGAGATTACTTTCGGGGCAGAGGAGAACCCCACGAAGGTCGAGGTTACTACAGAGACAACAACAGAGGATTGCAGAGAGGAAACTACAGGGCTGTAGCCAAGACAATGACACTAAATCCAGAGCAACAGAATCAGGACAACTACGAAGACTACCACGATAAGCAATCTAACGTGTTTTCTACTGGAGTAAATAAGAACTATGTAAGTTACAATAAAATGAAAGACAATGAAGTTAATTGGACACTCGACAGTGGAACCACAGACCACATAATTAATGATGAAAAATTGTTTGAGTCACGTATAGATTTGAAGAATCCAGTCAATGGTAAATTGGGCATATTATGACAGCTACAAAAATAGGAACAGTGATAACAATATGTAAGATCGACGGTAGAGAAATTCCTATAAAATTAGTTAATGTCTTCTTTGTAAAAGGAATGAGAAAGAATTAGATTAGCTTTGCTAAAGTAACAAATAATAATACATTGATAGCTCACGGTGATGTATCTGAAATATACAATCCCTTTAATGAGTTAATTTCTATTGCAAAAAAGGAAAATGACATTTATCAAGTGACTAGTTATGTAAAGCCAAAAATATAGATCGGTATAGCGAAGTAAACAATAGTAAATCAACAAAAAAGAATCAAGAGAAAATTAGTCAAAAAGAAAGGTGGCACAGAAAACTATGCTATGTAAATTTTGAATATCTGAAGAAATTATGTGAAAAAGAAGGTGTCTTAGAGGATGTACCTAAAGAGTTAGAACCTGACTTTATGAAATGTGCAATTTGCATTCAATCTCAAATGCCTAATAAGTCATTTGAAAATAATAGGAGCAAAGCCACTGAAAATCTTGAGACAGTACACACTGATGTTAATGGGCCTCACTTTACCACAGGTAATCATGGTGAAAAATATTTTTTGAACATAATTGATGACTATAGTAAGTTGGCAAAGGTATATTGCACTAATTCTAAAACGGAAGTCTTTAGTTGTATTGAGAGCTATATAAACCTAATGGAAAATATGACAGGACAAAGGGTAAAAAACTTAATTTGCGACAATGGAAAAGAATATACAGGGTGTCCCAGAATTGAACGTCCAGGCTTTAAACTTAAGTTGGGGGTGAATTTCTGGATCGAAAAGTCCTGAGCGACTTTTTGATCAGACGCACCCTCTTCAACTTATTCAGGGTTGAAGTTGGACTAATCAGGGGCGTGGAATACCCGGTCGCACGACGGTGAGGAAAACGTTCGAGTGTGCTGGTGGCCCCACCATACGGTACTACTCCCCTGCGGTGGCAGAAAGAGATGACTGGCGGCGGTGGATAAGTGGAAGGGGAGGGAAATGAAAAAAATGAACACCCAAAAAAAAATAATCATCAGCGATTGATCTTTTTTTTTCTCTTTCGCTGAAAGAAAAAATGAACATCTCATACAGGGCCAATGGGGCTGACTTTAGAAAGTTACATCGCCGGGTTTTTTTTCCAGCGCTGTAATTTTCAATGCTGTTTTTTTCTCCTTTTCGATTAGATTAAGAGATATAATGGACCTCAATCGATGGGGAATTTATTCCTCCATCGAATGCCCTTGGTTTCATCCCTTGGCATTAATTAGGGGAGCAGTAAATAATTTTTACGTACCGGGCGGGTTTTCATATTTTTCATTTCCCTCCCCTTCTTCTTACCCCCCGACGCTAGTCATCTCGTTCTGCCGCGGCAGGGGAGTAGTACGGTATGGTGGGGACACCAGCACACTCGCATGTTTTCCTCACCGTCGTGCGAGCGGTTATCCCACGCCCCTGATTCGTCCAACTTCAACCCTGAATAAGTTGAAGAGGGTGTGTTTGATCAAAAAGTCGCTCAGGACTTTTCGATCCAGAATTTCACCCCCAACTTAAGTTTAAAGTCTGGACGTGCAATTCTGGGACACCCTGTATAATAAGATTATTTGGAAATGTTGTGTTTTGGAAGTCACGAAAAGAAAAATCAGTTACAAAATCTTCATCGGAAGCAGAATATGTTGCCTTATCCGAATCTCTGAGTGAAGTAGAATTTATAAAAGGACTAGTAGAAGAATGCTTCAATCTAAAATTTGATAAACCGATAAAAATCCACGAGGATAATCTACCTGCAGTAACTATCGCAAAATGTGGTAATCTATCAAAAAATTCTAAATTCACTGAGGTGAAATATCATGATGTACATGATAGTGTAAACGAAGGAACAATTGAAGTTGTTGAGATTAAATCATAAGATCACACTGCAGATATACTCACCAAAGCGTTAAACAAAGAACAATTCATTAAATTAAGAAAAATGTTAAAATTGATATAAAAGTACAAATGTAAGAGGCGTGTTGAGAATGGAGTACATTTGTGCTTTCATTGTGTGTGTGTGTGCGCAGTGGCAGGGCGCAGCAAGCGAACTCATAAGAGTGGGAGTCAGTCGACGAGGCGCACAGCAGGTGACTGTAAGGAGGACTATTGTTCAAAATAAATAAATGTAATTGAAGTGTGGATTCTTCTCGATTTGAATCATTAAAATCCAACAATATTTATTTCGTTTGGTTGTAACAGGAACCCGTCCCCATTACCCGGGCCCACCGTAATGGGATATTAGCCAGGAGATGATAGTGCCACAGACAAGGTGCTCTGCGTTCCTCAAAAATTGTTACACTTTCCTGTATTGAATGTCATTTTATGTCAAATTTGTTGATAATCCAAGGGGCAGAATGAAAAATGCAATGCTAGAAGTAGAAAGGAATGGAAGAATGAAGGACAAAAACAATACTTGGATGTAAAGAAGCGTTTATTTCATATAATTCAATCACAACGGAGTGAATTTTGGACATTTTGTGAATGTTGATACTGCCCTGATGCCTTGCATTGCTTTGGCGACCATATTTATGCATCATCAACCTCACATAATAGGCAACCACTGGACAAATGGCCCCTGGCCTATACTATGACACTTTTGATCGTTTTGACTACGTGGTTAATTAGAAAACTACGTGAGTATTTAGCCATGCGAAATGGCTGGCACCACCTACTGTCTGAATTTCGACTGTGACAAGGGGGCATTTAAATTTCTATTTGGAATCTATCTTGTCCACATGTCCAAATTATTGTCGTTGTTAGGGAATAATGCTCGTTTGTGTGTGTGCGTGAGGAGGGTGGGGGGGCCGCATCGACGGAAGGGATTTTTGAGAGAGTAGAGGTACTCAACCACGATTATTTTTTGGTGACGAAAATATCCCTATTGTGTCATTCATTGGTATAGATTCCCATAGCGTTTAAGGAATTTCAAACGTCGTTTGTGTATACAATAAATATTAAATAGCTACATTATCATAGTCTGAGATGCAAATTAACCTGAGAAATATTTTCTCAAATATTTCTTATCTAATAAATGCAATCACCTGATGTATGTATAAGGTGAAGAATTATTGTATTATCTCACTCTTTTCTTCAATTCTCTTCTCATCCATATCCTTGGGGCCTTCAGGAATTGTTGAGATTTCATGATCCTCAATATATGTAGTTGTGTCATTCCATTGCTGTACGGTGGCTTTTCCAAACAGGACGAATCCTAAATTTCCTATTATGTAAATCCCAGCTGATAAGAAATAGACTTTCCTCCATTGGTGGACATCGCTCTGAAACAGTTTTTGAGTTATTAGAAGTGCGTAGTCTTTCTAGATATATCCAAATAACTGATACACGCCGGAGTATATGATCCGAGTAAGCATTTTTATCATCGTCTGGCTTCTCATTACTCTCTCCCCACATTTATGTGAATATTTTATCTCTACAATAAGTAATCATAAAGATTATAGCGGGTTGTAATGAAATTGTTTCAATTTTCTGTGTATGTCCCGTACTTTCTGCCAATCTGTCAAATTCATTTTTCGAGACTGGCACTTTTTTCGACCCAGCAGAGAGATGAATGTAAAGTCAAATTATTGAATAAATTCTCCAGTTTGTTTATGAAAGACTGTTTAGGGTTCACAGCATTCGTGACATAAATACTCACAAGAAATAGTGATTTATTATTGTGACTGTTTATTTTAATTGTCACGATTGTACATTCTATTGACGAATGATTCCCAGTGATTGTATTTTGTGATGAACAGATGATGAACAGTGATACTGGTCGCCGGCCATGAACAAGGTCTGCAACAGGAGGACGGTTGGCAGAATGGGTAGGCTTGCGCTGCTAGGTATGGCAGGGGCCCTGAGGACGGCCCCTTCTAATGGTTGCGAGGATGCAGCGTCAGAGGACATGGAGAACAGCTAAGAGTTGTCATGCGGTCATTCTCGCTGCATGCAGACGTATTTCTGAATAAGATACTGTCTGCAGGAGTGAACCCATACAGACCGAAGTGGCACTTCCATAGATCCTTACAGATCGACCTTCACTACGAGGAATCTCTAATGGGAGGCGATGGCGAGTGATTGCCGTCCAAGGGGCTGGTCTGGTACACAGATGACTGCGGGACTGGCGATAGTGCGGGGGCGGGGATATACTCGATGGGCCCTCAATACGGAGGGCCAGCGGACTAGAGTCACACGCAACCTTAATCTAAACGGAATGAGTTACCCTTACTCTAAACGGAATTAGCTGCCCGGGTGCACAGAGGGCACTCCGCGGAAGCGTCAGCTCCTCCCGGCTTGTAAACGAGTGCGCTGAGCTGATGGAGAGAATAGCTGTGCATGATCAGCTAGAAGTGGTATGAATCTCAGGCCACGCTGGCATCCTCGGCAACGAAAACGCCGAAGAGCCAGCCAAGAATGTGTGTCTGAGTACAACGCCAACAGTGGGAAACCACGTGGAGGTTCACGCAGTCTATGTAAAGAGCGCGATGAGGAGGAAAGCGGAGACAGAGACCATAGGGGAGATTCGCAGTGCCAGTCCTGGGAGATCAACCACGAAATGTCCTAGCGGTAGCGCCGGAACTAATTTTGCAGCCAGTTTTGTTGGTAAGGTACCGAACGTTACGGCTGCAAAATCGGAGCAGAGGGAAAAGTCGGTAATGCAGATAGCGTGGGGTGGGGGAATACAAGGAAATAGGGGAAATTAAACGGCTGGGCAGGCGTTCTAAATATCCGAACGGCGGTGAGGGAAGCTTTTCCCTCATTAGGGGGGAGGGATTAATTTTCAAAAAAGCAGCTTGTCGCGCATCCGCTCTCGGCGACGGCAAGCGACTATCCCTTTTTTTAAGTAAAATTTGCTTGTTAAATTATATCGATTATTTTTTCCATCCAAATCTTGGCCAATAGGATTGCACCATTCGACGTTATTTTGTATAGTCAACACGGTATTTCAGCGGATATTCTTGAAAATTACACTGGAAATTTTGCATGTTGATATATATAAAAAAAAACAAATGTTGAAGTAACCCTCAATTGTATCTGACAGATTAAATGGCAATTCGTTGAAAATTATGTCTCATGGTGCAATTCTATCGGCCAAGATTTGGATGGAAAAAATAATCCCCCGAATACCACTCGAACTTCGAAATTATCTGATATTTCCCTCAAGGTTCCCTACAAACAAATAAGCTTGTCAAGTTTTCCAGAAAAATCACTCGCGCTTCGCGCTCGTGATTTTTAGACTGGAAAACTTGACTTGAAATTTCGTAGCTCTTGTGGTATTATATGCGAGAATAATCATGGTTTCCTCCCTACCTCATCCAAAATGCTATCCATCTCCTGTAACTTGACAAGATGTGAAACTCTATATAAATTCCCTGTCTTACATGTAAGAATGCATTCATTATAAATTCCTTTTGCCTGCAGGATTTACAATTTATTGAAAACCTCTGCTCTGTGCATCTAATGTATTGAGTCTTATAATGAGTATATTAAAAATAATTGACCAATTTAATTTTTGACTGACAAATAGAAAAACCCGACATACCAGACTCGCGCACCCAACGATTTCATAATTTTTGAACGACAAAGTCATATATTTCACCTCCTCACAAGTTCCTATGGCAATTAGAAATAATCACTACAGGACTACTTAGATTACGTAAATATGACTCAGCCCTCTCGTGAGTATTACTCCATCATGATAACACAATTGTAGGAAATGGTCAATTTAAGGATTCGGTAATCACTTGAAGAGTTCATTCTTAGTCCTCATTTTTTCCAACAGTATCCAGAGAATAACAAAAAAAATGCTCACCGTGTCAGTAACAATGAGTCCACAAATGAGTGGTGCAGCAATTCCGCAAATATTCGCCGCGGCGTTAGTGATTCCCATGAGTATACCAGCAAAATTTGGACTAAGATCCATGTGATTCATCTGATGGCCACTAAACACAGCGACATTGAAACCCACCGATGTAACAAGGACACCGACAGCAATGTCACGATGCTCACTATCAACGTAACCGAGTCCAATTAATGCTGCTGCCGGGATAAACTCACCAATGGTATTCGCTATCTTCCTCATGTTAACTAGAGACACGTAGCCAGCCTTAACTAGCCTGTCCGATGCGAAACTTATGGGGAAACCCAGTAGCCATGCTGCCAGGTATGGTAGTGCTGATACCCGGCCATTCTGAAAAAAAAAACGTATGGCTTTTTACAATCAAACGATAATATTCTGTATCGATTTTGTGAGATAATTTCCCTCTTTGTTAAGCATTATTTTCTTAAACAAGAACAAATAATTTATGACGGAAAGTGGAGAAAAAATGGTTGACAACAAACTAAACTTTTGGTGCTTGCAAATGGGACTGAGAGCAATCTCTTTTTCAATGCATTCGAAACATTTGTTATTTTTCGATTTAAATCGATGAGCCACTTCGCTACTGATCCGTTTGTTTGTGACTTACGTGATTTTCAGACCAAATCTAAAACATCCAGCTTGATCACTGGTAAAAATTCAGTTACGATACTGGAATGTTAAAATATCGGGGTATTGAAACATTACAATTTTTTGAAAAATCCAAGTAGAATTGTAAATTTCCGTTCCCCTGAAAATCTCGTAAAAATGTTTCTAAAATGTAATTTAAGGGTAAAAATCATGAAATTTTGGGTTCCATTGAAAATTCAGGGTAATTTCACACTGAATATTTGTATTCAATTGTAAATTTGACTACATCAATAAATTTTCAATTTCATATTGTCTGAAATTCTGGAATTCTACTGAATTGTCCGTAAAACTTGAAAATTTATGATTTTTCGATCTCCGACTACTGAATAGCTATTCAATATCATTGCACTGGGAACTGCATGATAGTCTACTGTCCATGGAATTTCATTTTTTCGTCATTAAATCTATATTCACCCCAATAATGTGCTAAAACATTTTCCTTCTCTATGTCACTGCAGAATCGAGTAACATTGTTTTTCATCCGAGCAAATATTTACTGCCCCGTTTCTCTTCGATATCTTGAGAGCCCATTGAGATATTGCAACTTTATATGAATTTATCAATATATGTGAAAATTTCCGATGACATTGCGAACGAAAAACATTTTTCGCTATACAATTCTACGTACTATGGAGTTACTTCGATTTCACAATTAAATAGGATTTCTATAATACTAACACAGAAATACTGAATCAAAATTTTGACATAATAGTTAACGTTCGGAGGGAAAATTTCGATACATTCTACCGCAATAACTTTCAATCACATGTTTCACATTGCCTCCACTTACTCTGTGATAACATTTAGTCAACTACTTAATTAAAATTTCACGAGTAACAGTAGTTGCATAAGCTTTGACCTTAATCACTATCGGTGAATTTTATTCGACTCACGTACAGTCATCTTATCCCGGCCTTCCATTCACACGAATGCAATTGAAATAATCAATTTCAATTGGAATATTGACGTGGCGATGCGTTGCCCATTATTTTACCATATAGGTGCAGATAAAATAATTTATAATCGACATTCGGCACGGCGTATAAAAAAATTAATGATCAGTGTTATTTTTATCAACTCAAGAGACCACTTTAACCAATTACACAATGTCAAAAAAGGAATTGTTCGTTTACCTCATCGATTTTATAATGCAATGCATGATCCATATACGTCGGAGTCTTGGTGAGGAGCATCCAGAAACCCCAGGCTTGTGAGCACTGAGCAATGAGCAATGCCCAGACAGGAATCGAGGTCATGATCGACCGCCAAGGTGTTTTCAATGTCTACAAACAAGAATTTATATGAAATTAAATCATGACAAAACATCTAATCTAATGGGGAATCGAGTGATCATAGTCAATTAATCTATACTCTCCAGGACCATAGCAATCGATTTAGTATCAACAAGTGGTTGTTGAATAATGCCTATACAAATAAACAGAACTCATCAAATTTCATGGGAATATCACATAAGAACAATTTGTATAAAATAGACGAAAATTCGTCGAAAATTCGTTGTACATCTTGGTGGGTGCTAAAATACAATTTTCATCAAAAATACTCGGTGAGAAATTTTCTATAACAATTCTAGTATGTGTTCTGGAAAAAGTCACATTCTTGCAGTGATGAAAAAATCTGATCCTCGGAAGGGAAAATTTCATGGAATTTCGAAAATTTTCTCCGAAGTTGGTAGAAAAACTCATATTTCAGCAAATAAAATTTTCAATTGTTTTCAAGAGATTCCTCTCCGTGTACGGTTGCCGTCCTGGAATAATAAATACAAGCACTTGACCCAGCTGTAGACCATTCGTACCTTCGCCTCCCTTGGTTATCGTACACGTCAGCATAACATCTTTATTTGATCTCTTATTCCTCTTCCATTCTCTAACGAGCGAAAAAAATGTACCTGCCACATTAGAGAGAAATCTGCACCCTCGAGTGAAAAAATATTCTTAACCTTCAAAACTCAATAGTTTCCTCATTCCATTAGAATTTATCAGTCTCCAGTAAAAAGTAAGGACTTTTGTCTCATATTGTTTACAAGAATGTGCAAATGTCTTTTATGTTTTCAAGTTTCCTTGCTTACGTGCCGAGTAAACGAAAAAGGACTTTTCGATACGGGCTGGACGTCGCACCAGTGTTAAAAATGTTTTTTTTTCTCACCCAGCGGATGCGAAACAGGAGGTAAATCTGACTTCATGCCTATACCAGAATGGAATAATATTCTTTAAATTTGCGGATTTAAAATATTCTGAACTGAAGACGAGGATGATAAGGACATAGGATTCTAGATTGAAGAAATGTTACTTTAGATATAGTTCATAGTAATCTTTTTCGGGATAATGACATAGTGTACCATATCAAGCCTAATATCATAAAATTAACATTCATAAGCCGACGCTATGACGACGCGTGTATGAGTGTCGTGGATACATTATATGACTCAAGGATTATCGTTTCAATAGTATTATTCTTTTACTAAACCATCGTACACAGTGATACTTCACGCTGGGAACTTTGTTGGACACCGAATGCTGTTAAATTCAAACGATTTTTCTACAGTCTATAAATAAAGCCGATTAGATAGTATGCCCTCCCGCTGTTGACAATTTTCCCCGAAATTTCCCGTGACAAGTTCGAGTTGAAATTGAATTGTGTCATAATTGCGCTGCAAAGTCAATGCCTTTTGACATTGGCAATAGATAATTTTGTGGGCCAATCAAACTAATCGGTAAATTTCGCGGTCATTTTACCACTGAATGCAATTTAAAGATAAAAAAATTATAAAATTTCCGATTTCATTAGAAATTTAATAGAATTTCATTGCGCCTATAAATGCATTATGACTTTCTCATCTTCGTCGCACCGAAAATTCTGGTAACTAAAATTCTGGAAACTATGGAGAATGGTCTGAAAATAAAAAATATGAAGTTAGAGGATCATGACTCTATGTACTTCTACCTATCACTTTTAGGAAATCGAGAAATAAAAAAACTGATGAAATTCCACAAAATATGAAATTTACACAGATGAGATAAGTCTTACTTTCGGTTTTTTCAAGTTTATTGAAAGTATGTCCTGATAGTGAGGTCTGTCATGCATAAACTGCTATATCCTTTGAAACTTGAAAAAACATAATTGAAAGTATATTCTGTTCCGAATAATAGATCAAACAAACGCGCAAAAAAATATATACTTAAGTCAAATATATTTTATACTTTGTTTAAGGATAATCTGTATACTTAAACTGAGTATTGCATATGTTTGAGGTAAGTATATGTACTATTATATTTCGACTGAATATACTTCTTTTCTAGTATAATGTTTTTTCCATGGTAAAATGGATAACCAGTTGATTTTTTCACACCACTTGGGGGAATAAGATTTTTTATTCAATATTAGCCTCGAGAATCGAATGTACTTGAATTGATTATAAAATATACTCAAAATGAGCATTAATCTTTGGTGTCGAATGTAAGTGACTATCAGTTAGCCATGTGGTAAAGGTAAGTAAATGATAAGGAGATGAAAGTATAAAAAACTGCAAGGAAGATGGAATAAGTTGGAGAGGTCGAGAGGGAAATTTAGAAGGTAATCCTTGGGGTATGAAGGAAAGGAAGGCTTTCAGGGGAGAAGAATGAACAAGTTGGAAGATAAGAGTGAAAGGGAGAAAAGGAGAGGAATGCATGTGGAAATGAAAAGGTATTGGAGTGAAGTGGCGAGAGCAGTGTATAAAGGGCGTCAATAGGGGGTACGAAAACGAAAGAGTGAGAGTCGAAGGGGAGTCAACGAGGGGTTGCTGACGAGGTGTTGTAGAGGGTTGGCTCGTGGCGGATGATTGAAAATTAAGGTTAGTAGCGTGGGTTTTGAGAAAGGGAAAGGCAGAAATGTTGAATACTATTGGAACCCAACTCTCATGTCTCCCTAATATATGGTTTATATGGAAATCATAAGGGGGAGGCTGACGGAGGAGATGAAGAGGGAAAGCTTGATTTCACATAATCAAACGGGGTTTAGAAAGGGTATGGGTAGGATGGAGAAGACCTTGGTTCTAAACTTTGTAATATACAGAGAGATTCAGGAAGAAAGGAGAAGACTTTTCGCACCATTCGTGAACTTTAAGGCTGCCTTGAACAGTATGAATAGGGCTGTCATGCGGAGGACAACGGCGGGAAGGATCGAGGCAGCATATCAGGATACGATTGGGAGAGTAACGGTCAAGAATGAAGTGGGAGAAGGGTTTTGGACTTGAAGGGAGTTGTACCGGCGCCGTTCCCTCAATCTTCTACTATTCAGTCTGGTAATTTCAGACTTAGAAATAAAGGCTAGCAAGTAAAGAAAAAGGGGGAGGGTGATGTTGGGAGCGAGAAAGGTATACCATCCGTCGTCTGCCGGTGATATTGTGCTGTCGTCGGATAGTGATTCGAGAGTCCGGATGGCAAGAGGGGTGTGGAGCTTCGAAGGGAAGTTAAGAAAGGGTGGTAGTAAGAAATTAACGGATAAGGGCTGTAACGTGGTATTTTTACCAGTTGCGGGTTCTCGACCGTTTCGCGATTTTCGCCAGTTCCGGCAGACGGGAAGTCACCTTCAGTGACGAGCGTTCAGGGGAGAGAGGAGAGCAGGGTTCTCATGGGGTTGATTTTCTTTTTTTTCGTTGTGCCAAATTTAAATGTCCGGGCCACTGCCCTCCTTCTGGGGACATCGAGGACCTCGAGGGCATCCTTGATGCCCTCGAGGCCAGAGACCCGAGAGATGTCGTCAAACTCCTCGGGATTGATGACATCGGATTGCTTGTGGGATGTGACCGACCAGAGAGCCACAATGCAGTCCTCGAGGACACCGGAAGTGACGCAACACTGGAGACACGTGGTTGATTGGCGCTCGGGAGGAAAATGACAGAGAGTGAAGGAGGAGAGACAATTATCTCTCTGAGGGGAGGATTTAACGCCAAACATGATTTTGGAGAATTCAGGATGCGCTGAGACGTATTTCTCAGGAAGGTTCGATTGAAACCTGCTCACTCGGCATCGCCAAGAGCAAGGGCGCATGCGTTAGCACTTGAGGACGCATACGTTAGGAGTAAGGGCAGATGTCGCGCATGCCTGATTGATGGGGATTGGTGGACAATAACGTCGCCACTCTCTACCCTTATATCCTAGAGTGCGTTAGCCACCTGTTGCGTGCGGCACGTGTGTTGTAAGGACACTTCCCGTTTGGTGGGCATTGAGAGTGGGCCTGTGAGTAAAGTTAATTGAGAGTGACGCAATCTGGGCCTTCTGGAGATCTGGTGAGCGTGGTGGACCTTTTATCAGTGGCATTTGTAACTTTCTTTTGCATTTTTCATTTTAATTAATCGTGGGCAGATTCCGAGAGTAATTTAAATTTGATGTCCCGGACATCCGAGTCCAGAAGGACTATATGTTAAGTATTCTCTCAACGAATCTCTGGCCGCTTCAATTGGTGAAAACTCTCGATTGCTGTCTCTCTCTCCGTGTGGTTAATTAAATATTGTTATTTCGATAATTGAACTTTGTTAGTTCGATAAGTGAATTTTATTATTTCTATTATGAATTTTGCATGGCAAATTCCAGGTAAATTCTCTCGCCACGGAATTTCAGTTGAGGAATGTGACGGTCTCGTGACCTCGAAAATGTTTGTGTCGGATTGGCGTATCTATTATCTATTTCTTCTGTTTGGGGTCACGGAGACTTATCAATTTTCGGATTGTTCCGGGTCATTGAATTATTTGAAGAATTTTAATTACAGTATTTCTGATCAAACCTTCTGTTTATATTCCGACTATCGACAATTAGGGTGACTACCCCAGTTGTTCCGGTTCACTTGTTGTGTCCGTGATAATACCCACTAGAGTCTAGCGACTCAGTTATTTGCTCATCTGTTAACTGACTGCGTTGACCTTCTGTCTTAATTATTTGTTTAATTTTTTTTTTTTTGATATTGTGTATTAAACTTCAGAACCGCCTTCATATATTGTAATTAGACGACAATGACTCGAATCGTATTCCGGTATGTCATTAATCACGTATAATCGAGTTAACGGGATTTTATGTAATGGTTACTTAATTATTGAATTGTATCGAGACTGAATCTTGAATTTAATTAAAAATTGTTCTCCCCGATAATTCTCTAATTTTGTTTTTTTGTTTTATTGGATATCCCAGTGTGCATCTCCTTTCAGCTTCAGGTTCGTATTAGAACTCTCTCCGGACCGAGCAGTGGGGAATTCGGGGCTGCAAAGGGAGAAGGATTTTTGGAACGGTGGTCATTCCGTTAAATGACCTGGCCTCTAAGTGACGATTTGGATTTTTGCGTTTTGGGGTGTGGTGGTGCCAGAGGGCTGACTAACGGACGAAGGGTTCCGTCAACCTCTCGAAATTACGTCACAGTGATTATAGGACATTGAGAGGAGACAAGAAAGGAATATATGTGACCTGAATGGGTGGGAGAGGAAGGGGATGGAGGTCGGAAGGTAATGAAGAAGGGAAGAGACAGACGATTGGAGGGAACTAGAGGAGATGATGGAAGAGATGGAATGAGTGGAAACGTGTAAGAGGATCATGGATTCGACGCACAACGAGTGTTACAACAGAGAACGCACCGTCGTATCATGAGTCCTGGACAATAAAAGATAAAGTAGTATTGTCATAAAATCATCTACACTACATGAAAAATTTCTAATCTCATGTCACTATATCCCTGGTCCCCATGACCATCATCAGTGTCTCAGGAGATCTTGACCCTACCTGAACTTTATGAGTCCCAATACTTAGAGTGTTCTATTTCTAACATTTAGTCAATCCGGGAATTACCCAATTTTACAATACTGAGCCAATCACAGCATTTCTTACGAGATATAAAGGCTGCGACTTGCTTGTTTTTTGTTAGTTACAATCAACCGTTCAACCATTCAATACAGTCCACTGTGACATTGTACAATTCATAGTCAACTAAATACATTCTTTATTAACATCAAAAAGTGTTGTGTTTTCGAGTATTTTATCCAACCATTTTAATATCCGAACAAAGTTTACCACGGCGTTCGGAAGTATCTTTCAAACGATACACTACTATTATACTTATTTCAAGAATATAAATATACTTTTTGTACGTATTCCGGACATATGTTATATCAAGTATGAAGTATACTTTATTCAAGTATAACTTTTTTCCTTGGAAATATAAAAATAAAGGGTTAATAATAATTTTTCTATTAACCGCAAACAAAAGGGGGATACCTTAAAACTATCTATTGCCGAACGAATGGCAAGTCATGTCCTGTACGTTTTATCAATTGTTATTACATACTTTTTAATCCCAAAAATTGGATCTTTTCTGTAATTTTTACGAATTTTCAGAAAATAGTATCATTACAACGTTCGTTCGACTGTCGGCCGCAGAAAAACTAACACGTCTCATTTTCGAATATGCAAATAACTTCCCCTCAATGGATGCATGAAATTCGATGAAAAATTCAAGTACTATGTGTGAACAAAATGCTACCAGGTTAGCGTTTAGAATATTTTGTTGAATAACAAATACAAGTGGCAAAATGCTCCTGAATTATATACGGCACAGTTTTGTTGCTAATGGATTACAACTATGATTCGGCATGCTATCTTGCAATTTTGATTTTCTGATGTCATTATTGTTTTCTCATCATCATGGATGCTCACTTCTACGGTTTCATTTTTCATATTATAGAAGACCTAGTGTGAACATATGCCGATGACATTGTCCTATGAGCTACCTTAATTTATAGGCTTCTCTTTTGATAAATAGGATTTATCAGTTCATATTCACTCTGTATTTATTAATCAATCATGACATAGGAAAAATTCATAGAATACAATTATCAACAAACTAAAGTGACCAAAAGCGGATGACTTCGCAAATGGCCAGAAGTGTGGCAAAAATAAGATTTATGTAGGATGACTGATCTTTTTTGTATGGAATAAAACAAAGACAAAAGTGGGTAAGAGTGAGATGGAAGTATGTCGCCAGAATGAGTAAACCTAGACTGTAATATTTAGACGATTGACAAGATTTGAATGTTTATATGAAAGTATGGAATGCCCGTTGCGTGATAGAAGAAAGAGCCATTGTGAGATTAAGCGGAAGAGGGAAATGATTTTTGGGAATGAGTGCGACGTGTGTGGTATGTCTTTGTGGGTTTATGTATGTCCTATGAGTGGAATGAGTTTGAGAGAGAAATAGTGTGACAGAGTGAAAAAGAAAAGTATTATAAACAAATGAGTATGGATGGTGCGAGAAGATGATGGATGATGCAGTCTAAGGATAAGAGTTGACCAGTTAAGATCGTGGATCTTTATTATACCCGATTTAATTTTTAGTATCAATATATATTTCAAGTTTGATTAAAATTATTGCCGTCCCCTGTACCCTGATCCTACATTTATCAAGACCATTGTCATTATTATTTTCCAACTCCAATTTAATAACGTTAGAACAAACAATTTCAATTATGATTGAATTCATCCAGCGAATAGTATCCAGAGATAGTCACATTACTCTGATACTGATGTTTGGTTAAGTTTCCTGATTTTTAATAAAATAAAATTAACGAGTGTTCCTATGAGTTGCATCTTCAAACCTGATCCCGAGGAAACCCCAACAATTGTGTTGAGCCATCATTTGTGAATTGCCATCCATTTTTGATTTACTTGTCGTGACAAACGTTTTATTAAAAAAAATTCAAGAATATGCAAGAATGAATCTTATCTGCTGGCAGTGGGTAAGCCTCATCAATACCGATATTTAAAGGGAATAAATTGTTTTATTTCATCGATTACTTAGGGCGCAATCGATGAAAATTCCTGTGACACGCACCCACACGCACACACACATACACACATACACACACACACACACACACACACACACACGCACAGGCAAACATCCATGTATGTACGCGTTCTAAAAAATGCATGTGCTGAATTTTGGGATCGTAGTAACTGAACTCCCACTAAAAAATCAAATACATAAATTCGCCTGATTATAATGCGGAATAATCCTGAAACACGAGTAGAATTTGGAGTTCAACCAATAGCTAGAATTTATCATTTCTATCGACAACAGCCTACGTGGTTAATTACGTGGTTGTGCTTCTAATAAAAAAACAAAAATTGGCTGGTGGTTGCGGTCTTATTATTATACCTACCCCGTTCCAGTACCGGCATGATACCGCAGTTTAATTCCCTACCCGCATTTGCTTCTAAGTTAACTTATATTTAATTCCACATACTTGTAAACTCCTCATGCGCTAGTTTCGTGTTCCGGCGATGAAATAATCCTTCATCACCGGGACTCGAGCCTGTTCTCCTGGGACGCTTTGGTCGTAGAGCCAGCATGCTGACGACGACGAGTCCAAAGACGTCCTCGGCTTTCTCTTTCCAATTTTCTTTTATTCTGATGTTCACGCCATTCGTGCATATGGGGAAAAGTGATTTGTTCCCTAAAACGAGGATGTGCAAAATGTGCCTACCTCAACGGTTTCTGTTACTCCCAAGCTGACTTCAATATACTCTCTTTCGTCTGAGGGAATTTCATTGTGATCAGAGGGAGACTCTTTTCCAAAGATGAAGAAGAGGATAGCCCAGACAATGGCTACTCCACCCCAACTGTAGAAACTCCCTGGCCAGCCCAATACTGATTTGGCTAGTTCTCCACAGGTTAATAGGGCTATTACGTTGCCCAGCCAGCCACCAGAGTACGTGCAACTACCTTTGAAAAATCATCCAGTACATATTTTCGAAAAAAAAAACAAATTACTTTCTTGGTAGAGATGAATAAATTGGTAATGTGTAGGGCTCTTTACAATAGTGTTAATATTCATTAAATGTTGTAATATTTCTTGATTGTTCCATTGCAATAGTTCGATGACTCTATATCAAATATGAAGGAAAGAAGGAACAGACTCTCATTTCATGTTTTTTTTTTTCAAAATAATAATTAATAATATAAAAATGGAAAGAAATGTAGAGACTATCATTAATTACTTATTTCAACAGTATAGAGGAAAGCCAAGATAAGCCGATTTATCTTTACATAGAGTTATGGACCCACAGCTCCAAATCTAAGGAAGATTGGTTAAGGAGGAGAAATTTTCGCAAAATTTTGTAATCGTATACCCCGAGGTATGGACTAAACAAATAAAGAATTTAAATTGACCTAGCCTGGTTTACCACTTCACTTCCGATTTTTATTTCCGACAGTAAAAAGTTAATATGAAATTTCATTGTGAAATTGTGAGGTTCCTTCAAGTAATAGTGTTTATTATTCGGTACCTGCTCTTCCTCTTTCCTCTAAAGGTACCCATTTTGATAACAGAGTATGTATACATGGGGGTACGATGCCTTGACAACATCCGGTGAGTATCCTCAGGACGACAACAGCCTGCCAACCTCCGTATGTAGCTGCTGTAGGAACTAATATTGTCACAAGTCCGCAAAGACCTACCGCGTAGGAAAATAGTTTGCGTGCTCCGAATTTTTGAGCTAGAGCACCGCCTGGTATGTGGGTTATCACGTAGCCCCAGAAAAATGAACTGAGAATTGTGTTCTGTACTCCATCCTCCCAATTAAATTCCTAAATTAGAAAAAATAATGAGGTGTCAATCGATCAATAGAGACAGTTGTTTAATAAATTTATCCGCACTGCCCTTCATTTTTTTTTCGGTTCGAGATCGGTGCTGGCCTTTCCTCCAACTCGAAAAAAGGAAGCTCATTACGGAGATAATATTTTTCACGCAGAGTGTGAAAAAGTTAAAGTGTTTCAGTTTCATTACTTTTTTGGCGGCAGCTATGATACCACTATATGTCGTTGCGGCCGAAAACACGCGTCTAAGGTTAAAAAAAAAACGATTTATCGGCCCCAATGACGTAGAATGTTGTTTACCACCAATGCCCTACAGATTTTTACTCTAGGTGAAAACCACAATATTATTCTAACAATGACTTGCTTTCTTTTAATGTTAGTGTTTTTCGATAATCTGTTTATAAAATTGGTTCACGCTTTTGAGAAATAAATACCTGATGAATCCCTATTAGAAGCGCCCACCGAAATTTGAATTCTACTTTTTTTTTTAAAGGCAATAATTATTTTGAATGATTCTAGTAGTTTGTCGCAACGTGGGGGAATGCAAGGATCGTATATTTTACAATCTCAAATGGAACAAAGTTGAAACGTTAATGAATTTTTCATTTATTTATCATTGTGACTTTTCAATGGAGAATGCGAATAAATAAGAGAAACAGTCATCAAGCAGAGAATTTTACTCCATTAAAATTTTCATTAAATAATAACATCAACGAATGCTGCTTGTAGCTTGATTTCAAAATTTATATTAAGAAATATTAAAATGAAATTTTCTACCTGACTTGAAAAATATCATCGAATTTATATTTGTTGAATGAAAAATATGAGAATTTTGAAATTGACCAACCGACTCTTACTGAGTAATTGTTAAAAAAGTCAATTATGAGTCACTTAATAGATTTCAGTAATTATTGGTTCAGTAATTCATATTCTCCCCAACTAGTTTTCATTGAATGCCTTGAGTTGATTTTTGGTGGTTCTTTGTCGGTTTATTTTGACTACAATGAGATGAATTAATCGGAGAAATGCATATGGAAATTTATAATATTAAATAATCTACATAGGTAATTACTGGAAAGTCTGGATTGGCATGCTTAGAGTTGGTCATAGCCACCAGCGAGATAGATAGAGCGACTCTGACCGCGTAACACGTGAAAAATCCTAGAGTCATGAGAAGAATCTGCACGTGCCTGCATCCAAACCAAGCTGCAATCCAAGTATTGAAAAATATCATCAAACAATTATTTAATCATAAATTTTATAAAGGAACAAGTGTCATACAGCATGTCGTAAGAATATCAGTAAAATATCATAACGATAAATGAAGGGAGCGGTAGAATGTGGAGTAGTTGATAACGCTCAACAAATAAGACTTGCGCGAATGTTTGCCACAATTTATTGGAAAAATATTCCATTCGACGGTGTATCCTCGAGCTAGAGCTACTAACAAGTTTCATGCGACAATTATGTTCCATTGAACATAAATTACAAATAGACGTTGGATCAAGAATGCGGACAAGTTTTTTACGGTGTAATTGAATGCCAAATTGTAATTTGTTTATTCCTTATTCGTTTAGATTTACGATACCGGATAGCTCTGCCCTAATAACGTATTTATTTATTACTTTCACCAGAGATGAAAACCAGACAAGTCAGATTTGTTTTCTGTTGAAGGTTTCGGAGTAACCTTTTTGCTCCGTAGAAAGATTGTGACAAAGATTAATCAGGCGTTAATTGAGTGAAAATCATGCATCAAGTTGATTGATTTAATCCGGTTATAGATTTTCCCAATACTGGAAAACTATCGCTCTAGTTTCAGTTCTTATTTCTCTCCAAGTTGGTCTATTACTAAACGAATAACTTTAATATTTTTAATTGCTCCACTCAGTTATCTCGACAACAGCCAACATCATACGGCATTTGATGAACGAACGATACAATGGCGCAACTCACTGCACAGGTTTCCATGGGCGTACCACACGTTTTTGAGTATTCAAGTGATTCAGTTCAAACGCAATCAGTTAATATGAAGAGATTGCAACAATGACCTGTCAATAGGCATGAAAAGTTTTTCATCCAATGTCTGACCTCAAAAATGACATTACACACTGCATACCAATGGCGATTTCATGGAAGCGTTGAACATCAACACAACATATCTAGTCTAGTCTAGTCTAGTCTAGTCTACTGTGATTGACTTCACTACAATCACATTTCCTCACTTTGGAAATGCTGACGGCAATATTTCAATACCGTAATATCGTTCTTGAAAGCTTGAAAACAAAATCAGTCGACTTCAGTCATTGTTAATGGTTCTCGGCAAACCCTTCTATCCCATTGCAGCCGATAAACCGCCATTCTAATCGAGCCTCCCTGCAATAACACAAAATAACAAAGTAATTCTGGCAAATCTGGCTTTATAGTCTGATTTGAAGGTTCGAGAGCTAACCTTCGGCTCGAAGGCCAATCTTCGGCTCCAACTCTAAAGCCACATTTGTCAGAATCAGTTGTTCCGGCCTAGGCACGAGAAATACCATTTAAAGCTCTTTAAAATTTTCTTTTCGCCTTCCTTTCTTTTTGCTTCCAACTCAAGGCATTGTAATTGGTTCTTTTTCAAATTCCTTCATTATCATTAGAAATAAAGGAGAATGGTCTAACACGCAGATATACGATGCTTCAGAAGCATGTCTGTCTGTGAGCCCTCTACCACGATGCCGAAATTAACTTTTAGAAAATCAAGCAATAAATTAGGTAAAAAAATTTGAAAGTACCTGACATTTTCACAGATCATACATAATAATAAGGACCAAAACGTAGTGGCGAACTATAGCTCGAATATTTTCCGAGGGGAAAGGCTTTTTTTTTTTAAATTCTTTTTCGCAAATATCTCCAAACCTGATTGACCGCTTTATTGATATTTTCTTTTTCAAAATATTCGTCACTCTCTAGCATTCGCAAAAAATGGAGATGATACTTTAAGCTTTGGAGACATCATGCTACCCACGACTACAATGATTTATACTACAGATGGACTAAGTCGAATCAGTAGTTGTAGAGATATTACACTTTTTCCGTAAATGGCCTTTTGGGAATATCTCCAAAATTAGTAAAGCGATTTTTATCACTTTTTAGATAGAATGGGATCTTTGGATTCAATATATTGGACAACAAATTTTTTCAACTTTTCCATCGCATCGCAAATATTTAGTTTCTCAGGTTTTAAATTGATTTTCTGGGGATCTCTACCCTTGAAATTGTTATAAATAAAGGAACAAGTGACTAATACGCATAATCTCTGTCGGATAGCGTCAGTGGTTATTTTTTGTCTATACTGAAATTCCTCCTTTATTTTCAGATGTGTTAGGAATATTGTACATTTGTACTTATAACAATGAGTGCTGCCACCACTTGTAGGATGAGAAAAATAGGAGTCTAGAGCACGATGCAAGTCGGGTTGCTAGGAGTCATCGCTGATATGGCACATGCTGTGAAATGCACCATTATTTTACATTAATAAAACTCAATTATAATACTAAATCAGATCCATTAATTCTAACAAGATGGGGCGGGGGGGGGGGGGGGGGCTCGCCTCGACTTCGACTTGTCACGCCTCGTGCTGCAAATTTCACACTTCTCACAATCCTCCACCTATCGTCCTCATGCCATAATCTACTAATTACTCAATATTTTGAATGGCGAATTTCCATATTAGAGTGTTGAGCTTTATCGAAATTTTCAAGGAGAGATATTCTATACAAAAATTCAATAGAAACATAGGCTCCTCTGAAATTTTTACGACTTCATAATTCAAATATGTTTTTTCCCTTCATTCTCATCCTGTTTATAAAAATAAATTTTTCCAAACATTCTATAAAAATATAATCGAATTATTTCATGAAATATCTATGATTTCATCTTAAATATTCAAGAAAATATTAAGCGTTAATACTAAGCATAGCGGAACGATGACACATCATAAATTGTTAACATTCTTATTGAGGAATGATTATTACTTTTTTTGAAGCAAAGTTGGAGGTATCATGGATGGAGTTCACGTCATTTATTAAATTCCGCCATTGGACAATTGATTGTTTTCTTTTAAGTCATTTATGAAAATAGTCGATGTTGATGAAGAATTTTCAAAGCACTTGGCGCGTGACACATAACCAGGCGTTATGATAGTCCATATTACTAACAGAAAATGTGTAAAATGATCCTTTGGTATCCAAATCTTCTATTGAAAGTTTCAGTATTTACATTGAAAATGAAACATTTGAAATAATTCATGCCAATCTTTTATATGCATAATATCTTTAATCCTTCATTTCACTCAATTAATTCAATTTCATTCTTTGATTAAATTTCATCGACTTGGCGCGGATAACAAAGTTCAAATTTCACAAACAGTATATTAGTTAAAAAGTACTTGTAGGTATTTTCCTATTTCTTAATAAAATCTATTCAAATTTCTTTCTCCACAATATTTACCGGTTTAAAATGTTTTTCGTCTTTATTAATAAATAATCCGAGGTGTACACAACGAGACATACTTATATCGTAAGGCGGTTGGAGTAGCAAAAGCGTTGTCGGTTAATACTGATATTTTAAGGCATAACATGTGACCAAAAAGGTGAGAAAAACAAATTGTTTTTGCCAAATATCCATCTACTTCAGGGAAATTTTTAGTTTTTCAATCCTGTATTTCTGAAACAGAATCACTTTCTGACAATTCTGACTACGTTTAAATAGTGTCTATTATATTGCTCTAACACATGATCATAACATTTATAATTTCGAATTACCGCCAACAATAATTTTGAGCCTTAAATAATTTATCGAAATTCTTCCGTTAAGAAAATCAGCAATTTGAACAAATTAAATAATTATTAATAAAGTTCATTGAGGGGTATGTAGAAAATGCTCATCTGCTAGAGTAATATCATTATCGCAATGCAAATCTAACTTGACTTCCTTAGTAGTGAGATTAGACTGGAGAAATCCAATTAAAAAAAAAATCAATATTTCTCCGGAATAAATGGATATTTGGCAAAAAAAAAAAATTCACCACCGTATATTTCTACTTTTTGAAATACTGAATAAATCGGAATTCTCTGTAATTTTGATAAAAGGGTTTTAATAACTCCCATTTCCGAGTTACAAAATTGACCAATTGTCGTTTAGCGATCACCAGCACACAGAACAACACCCTCGAAATTTATTTCACTCATTTGGGAACTATATTTGGACAAATTAACTCTATTCAACTTGAACCCGAAAAATCAAAATTATTAACGGTTAGAAGATGTGTTGGGTCCCCCCCCACGTTTATCGCAACTACAGTTTTGTTGATAATATTTCGAGTTCTGTGCATCTCATCTTGGGCGTTGCGATTTGGAAGTTTGTGACAAAAATTGTACGTGAAACACCTGTTCACAGTGATTGAATTTTCAGTGATTTCCTTCCTAAGATTTTTAAACTCGGTGGTCTTTAACTGGCCAGCAATTTCGACATCGCAAGCTGTTAAAACGAGGTGTTAAAATATTTGTTATATTCAGTCTTATATGGAAGGTAATTAAGGATCATTTTAAGGGTTGCTTTGGCTGGCCCCAAGTGGCTTCATCACACAACTTTTCTGCGGAATAATTTTCCAGGAAACCACGTTATTTGAATGCCAGGTCGATAGTTAATTTATTTTTGTTCATTTCAGTAGTTCTTTTGTTTATCGGTGAAATTTGGAATCGGTCGGTTTATTCTTTTGCGCTCATTCTGGGGAATTTTTGAGGGCATCTGTCTGATCAAAACTGGCATTGGTGGGCGCCAAATACTCTGAAGGTTGGACTACATAGAATGTAGATAAACCTTGATTATTTTCATAAGTCAATTGAAAAAACGATCAATGCTTAACATTAAAAATTTAATAATGCCAATTTTTTTCCATCTTTGCCGGTAATAAAAAATCAATTGTCCATTTTTACTTTCTTTAGTCCGAGGTGCAAGACCATTTTAAATGTTTATATGACGTAGCTGCCCATCTCGTCAATCCTTTCTCTTAAAATATTTCTGTTATTCCCTTATAAATGAAGCTTTCATCCTAAACTATTCCGCTTTTGCAGTATTCGAACCAAACCAAACATCATGATCGAATAGCTTTTCAAAAGACGTTACGATAAAATCCGCTGCACAAATCCCAGCCGTTCCATGTAACCGACATAGTTGTGCCCTAATTAATTTGATAAAACAATCATTAAAGGTGCCAGTTAATTTGAATACAAAGTTTTTCCCTCAATTGAAGAGAATAAAGTTGATTGACAAATCGCGATGGTTCTGTTTGGAAACACACTGTAATTTAACGTGTGTCAAAGAAGACGCGGAATATTAAAAAAAGATAGTCTAAATGCAGAAATACAAAATTAATTACTACAAATGTTTCTTCATTTAGCTTATTTTTTTTGTCATAGTGATCCATAGGATTCAGTTTATTTTTATTCGACTATAGTCATCGATATGGATTTGAGAGAAAAACTGCCTATCTTATAACGATTTTTCAACACATGGCAAAATGTTGAAATCTTTGTACAAATCGACTTCAGTACGAAAGTCAAATTTTAGGACAACAATTGATAAAATTCGTCCATTTACCTTTTGGTTTGTGAGCAGGTACTTTCATGTTCTCCACCCTGGAGATTCTCCTGGTTCTGAGTCTATCTGTCATGTTGATATTGATAATTCGTGGTGATATCAAATCAAGAACTCAAAAAAAATTGATCAACCAACTTCTTTACGTTTCTGTTACTGAATCGGGTGTTGTTGATGTAACTCTTCAACTAGAAATGAATCGATCGACGTTTAACGATCATAAAATTATCCCCCCCCCCTCCCCAACAACAACAACTACCCCCACCCAATCTCTCAGAGACGCCTTAGACGATTCCCAAACACTACCTCTTGGCGTTCGTTCAGTAGAAAAACTTTCATGCTCTCGATTTATTGAAAAATCGTAAAGTCGAACAAAAGTCCATTTGTTGATTTATAAGACTTTAATATGCTCCAGAATTCCCAAATACTTATGAGATGTTTCATTCAAAAGCAGTATTTAATGTCGAGAAATAACACTGAAGCAACAGTTTTACAAAGTAATAGAATGTCATTAAAAAAATTAATAAATTAAAAAGGCGTAGGGCATTTCTCTTTTTTTAAACCATGGTGTTTTAGTAATTTTCTTCTCGAGACGTTAGTAATACCATTAATGATAGTTATTTAGCAAATAAGCACAAACTTTTTTTTTAGACAGAAAAAAATTAAAATTACCGATCTATATGCACAACTGATCAGGAGCGAATACGCGACTAAATTATCACTAAAAATTCTTTCCTCCTACTAGATCTTTCAAGTGATCAGATAACAACTAATCTCGTAGTATCAGGGACGATCGATTATACTCGAGAAAATCTCATAAGATTCATGAAATACCGATATCTCAGAGGCGTCGGCACGCTATGGATAAGTTTCCATCACAAAGTGCTTTATTTTAACTGTACAATATTTCATTAACAACATCATAATAAAATACGTTCCATCAACAATAATCTTCTTGAATATCACAGTACAGTACTCTTAAACAAATGAATGATTTTCAGTGAGAGGTAATTGCTAAGAAATCAAAATGTCTTCGGCAGCAGCTGATGGCGATCGTCGATGCATAATCATTTCATCACTGTACTGTTTAATATTTTCAACGTCATCCCACCACTGCGTGTCTCCACTACCGAATACGATAAACATCAAATTTCCGAAGAAATAAATACCCCCGGATAGGTAAAAAACAATCTTCCACTGGTTGGCGTTCGTCTGAAACGAAAAATACATTGAAAATTTAACAAGTGTATGAAATAATACTCCTACTTTAAGGGTTTGGGGATGTCGACTGCCGTGCAGGCAGGCAGGGGAGAGGGGGGAAATTAATTGCTATCACCACATTTTTTTCAATGTTTAAATAATTTTACATGTTTGCATTCCCGTATATTTTACATATGATTTTATTTATCAGACTAATGAAGGATATTGTGCACCCTTTCCCGGTCGTGCGACCGGTTATCCCACGCCCCTGATTCGTCCAACTTCAACCCTGAATAAGTTGAAGAGGGCGCGTCTGATCAAAAAGTCGTTCAGGACTTTTCGATCCAGAATTTCACCCCCAACTTAAGTTTAAAGTTTGGACGTTCAGTTTTGGGACACCCTGTATATTGAATATATATACATAATATATATTATGTATAAATATTCAATGCGTACATAATATATACAGATATATTATGCTTAAAAACAGACAATAGGAGATTTCAGGGATTTCACATCTCTGTGGGAGAGAAAGCACTTCACTATTTTTCTAACAGGAAAAAAGATTTGGGTTTGTAATATTTAATTTTCAGAAGAAAAAATCACATCAGCAGAATATTTTTCACTATATCTTTTTAGGCAATTTTATCCATTCATATGTTTACCATATTATGACATGGATTTATTCTTATTTTATAATAGAAACCTTTTATTTATTTTTCTATTGGAAAATCGTTCTTCGTTTATTAAGAAGGATGGAAATTTCCCCTATTGTAACAATTATGAGTATTATTTTTATTTTGTTTTTTGAATACTTTTTCTCGTATGCGTAAGTCTTGGTAGTACCTGTCACCATCAATGAACCACCGATATTTTTCATTTCACTGTCGTAAAATCGTTTATATCCACTGAGGAGATATCTCTTGAGTTGGTATAAATTCTCTCTTTAAAATCATCTATTGGAATTTTCTTGTTTTTTTTATATCTACTAATGTGATATCAAACTGGTTTATTGAATTTATTTTTGCAATAAAGCAATTACATTTTGCCGTCTCGTCCTCGATTTCAAATAAGCAGTAGCGTGTTTACTACGTGATCCCACAGAATATTCCAAAAACACTAAAATTTTTCCTACTGAACTGCCCCCTGCTGTATATCCAATGTACTTCTAACTCCATTGGCATTACGTATTTCTGTGCGGTCCCGAAAAGTCCCGCACGTTTATTCGTTTCTCAAAAAATAATATTTTAAAGGAACATGGATTAAAATCGTAAAAAAAGAGGACGGACAGCAGCGGCGAGTATCACAGAGATGGGAAGCGTCGAAGAAAGAATCGAGAGGACGACCTTGTTGAGGGGTTGAGAGCCAAATTGTAATATCATCGCGATCGCTCATATGTGTTATCAGAGTCATCAGGTTCATCATGCTCTAGATATCGGCAACCTAAGTATCGAACACGGCGATGAGCGTTACTCGAGAAGTACGACACGTATCAGATACTCAAGGCCACGTAGCCCCAGCTACGTCACAAGCTGTTACAGTGTTGATCGTTCTCCGAGAGACGTTGCACTCCAGACTCGATGATGAGAATCCAGAAAAATCTCAGGGGGATCAGGAACAGCCAGATTGGGGTCCTTAAAGTAGGAAGGATTGCAGATTTGGAAGGTCATTCGGAACTGATTTACGGGAGTTTTGGCTCAGGACATGTTTTAGAAATATGGCAGATCTGAAAAGGAGGAGTTACGGTTTTGTGGAAGCACCAAATAGATGACCCAAATATTGGAGCCTTTATGAGGTGATAGACGGAGCCCAATGGCTACTTTACCTAAACGAAGAAGGGGGACTTATTTGATTAGAATAAGGGTAGGACTTATGACAGTAGAGGATCATTTGGTGGTGCCAGAGATATAACTGTTTAATGTCTTTTATACTTTCTGACAAGACCCCCTAACCCCGTTATTTTTCACGCCCCCCACCCCGCTGTATCATCTACGCCACCGACTTACCGCCTAACCCACCGTTGAACCACCGATTCTCAGTAATTCCTTCGCCTACCTTCTGTCCCCTCATCCAGAATCCTCGCCGATGGAGGGAACAGTCCACCCCCCCGCCATTGATTGATCCTCCGTCCTGCGAAGACGTCTAGAAGCGACGGAACTGCGTCATCCGTAAGAAAACGATCGACAGTCGGGGAACCCCAAATACACCGCGAAGGATGTCGACGGTCTACCGGCAAATCACTCGTGCATCAACTCTCCCGAATGCCGTACGCAATATCAATAGTTATTAGAGAGAAAACTCAGTGCCCATCGAAATAGTTAAAGAGAGAGAGAGAGTGAGATCTTTGTTAGGAACACCGAAAACCCCCTAAACACGCGTCTTGCGCCGAGTTGTATCCGGAAGATAGGACAATCGATCGTTCGATAGTTTCAACGAGTGAGTACCCTTCCATTCCTCCATCCTCAACGGAGATCTTCCCCCAAGCAAAAATCCATCCTCCCAACGGTGCCTCAATTATTCATGGCCCCCCTAAGATATCTCTGTTTTTGGTAGGCATTGCATTATTCATTATAAAATCTATCGCCACCCCCATTAAATTCATTAAAATTGCAAAAAAGAGGAAAGAAATATTGGAGGAGAGCAATAATCAGCCGGATTTTCATCGAATGAGTACCCTTTTGTTTTCCCTGATCCCCAGCAGTTGTCTTCCCCAAGTTACACCCGTCCCGCCAATGATGGGTCTCCCTCATTTCATTACCCGCTGAATTCATTGTATATTTCTCTTTATATGATAAGCGCCCTAAAATCCCTCATTTTATTAATTATTAGAGCCACCGCCTATCCTCTATTATATAAATCGGGCCGACAAGTGCTCTGCTTCAACACACAGCTCTAGATGTTATTTAAATAATTAAAAAGGGACCCTACTTATCATTATTATAAAAGGCTGTGTAAATATTTTCAAAGGAAAAATATAAATGGTGTTGCTTGCCGACACCCAATGTATATTTTGTCGCAAATTGTGTAAATATTTTCGGCAATATGGAATCCTCTTTTTATTACCATGGTCATACTATCTTGCCTCACTCGTGTTCTCACATGAGGATGCGACGATAAATAAACACCATAGCCAAACTATTGACAGTATGAATGTGGAAAAACTTAAAACAGCAAAAAGAGCAAGCCGATGAATAAGACAAAACAAATGCTGGTATGCAATTGCGAGGTAGAGCATAGTCGAAAGCTTCACCTAGTGATGCTTAGGAGGCAACTCGTTTTCTTTTCTTCATACTATCTTGCCTATAACACCACCCCGATCTCTCTCCTTTATTATTTTATACAGCATGGGAAAAAACATACCTACCTTTCCTCGAACTCATTAACAAAAATTCCCCAGCTATATTCTTAATCCCAGACAATTTGGCTATCCTACCCAAAAATTTCCTCCTCTTGACATACCCACGAGTCCTTCATCATTTTACCACCCATTCTCTCCAATTATTACTTGCAATTTCCCGTCTCTTCATGATATTTATCTATATAAAATTGCCCTAATCCGCCAACCTTTTAAGTCCATTTCAATTTTTACTACCTGCTTAGACGCCCAAACCTCTCCTCAGCCCCTCACCTGACCCACTAGCGGCCCTGCGTTCCACTACCCCCACTTTTCAGTCTTTAGCATTTTTTACAACAAACCCAATTGAGTGAATCCCTTTCCCTCTTTTTCGATCATACCCCCGTCTTTCTTTTATTATATCAATGACATTTTCCCTTTCATCTTTCATCCTCGAAATGTACTCCCTCTTCCCTCTCTCCTTGTCATATTCGTACTTTTTCAGATTTTCAGTCTCTAAGTTACTTAATATTCAACCCCCGAAGTGTCTCGTTAATTGTCACCACTATTAAGTGTATCCCATTTCTAGTGAATAAATCGTCATATTTACTTATTGAATAAGTGTTGTGTGTCCAACATGTTTTATTCTCCTATTTCAAATGATACGTCTTTTCTTCGTGTCCCCTTTTCAATCAATTTCACATGTTGTATAACGATTTATTCGGCGTATCACATTTCTCACGCTCCATCTTGAATCTAATAGATTGTTACTCGTGGCGAAACAAGTGGTATTAGTTCAATTTCCCGTGTCCTATTAATTATTGATCTCTTCCACAAATTAATATTAATAATTATTTAAAAAGGTAACAATATATATAACTATACATACATCCCTTAATCCATGTGCCATTATTGAAATAGTCAGTTACCTGATCTGTGACGATTTCTCCAACAATGAGCGGTGCTAAGAGGGCAACAATTGCCGCAGCGCAGTTCGTGCAGGCCATCAGTAATCCAGCGTACTTGGGACTAAGATCCATGTGATTAATTTGGAATCCGCAGATAGCACCGACGTTCAATCCCCCAGCGATAACTAAGAGTACGACTGGTAGTGTTGTATCTCCAGATGGTACAAAGCAGATACCAATGAGGGCAAGCCCCGGTCCCCAATGGCCAATTGTATTACAAATTTTTCGTGATGCTCCACGTGATAATCCCTTTGTCTGCGCCCAATCAGACAACCAACTAACGGGGAATGTCAGTGCCAACATTGCAACGTATGGAAGTGCTGATTTAAGTCCATTCTGAAAATGAAAATTGCGAAAATTATTTTCCGATCCCGAGGGAGCAACAAGAAATTTTCCTCCCGCGAATTGAAAAAATTCTAAAATTGCTTTGACGTTTTAAAATTGTCTTGGAACCGATTGGATAATGCACTGAGTGCTGACGTATTTTTAGTTTACTTCCGAGGGTTGAAAATATCCGATTCAACAAGTTCTAATTGGAGGGATAGTTCAAAACCAATATATCGGGTAATCGCGGTCTTGCGGTCAATGATAGGCTCTTTGTGGCGATAAAAACACCAAATTGTTTTGGCCGTACTTCAGTTCATATATTTTTGCCAATAACAAAGCCATGTCTTTCCAAGATAAACTTCTACGATGCTTAACTTTATGATGGAAGTCGGTCAAGACAACATTGGGAAGAATATGTTTAGGTACAATTGGTGCAATTGATACATTTATTGATTCCGGGGGAGTGGTAGATTCAGACATGGCCTAACAACATTGCAGTCGAATTCCTAACCCCAAAATTGGCTGGTGTCATATAAACATTCTAATCCTCGCATATGACGAATACATCTATTTCTTTCGAAAATACCATTTTATTTGATCAATTTCATGAAAAATCTTAATTAGAAAACTGAAAAATTTTTTCGATGGTCTACGCGATTTTTGGTACTTTTTAAATATTTCAGGTGTTTTTTTTTCTTGATGATGGGAAACTAGGCACATGATATGGCAGAACTTGCTTTGACTGCTCAAACAACTTTCATAGGGAGAAAAAATTTAAGCGCCATTTGAAAAAAAAAAGTTCACCGTCACCATTGTAAAACTCAACTATGAACGATTCGCATGGTACCTCACGCGGTCTCCTCCAAACTCCACAACTTGCATCTGAAATTTTTTTCACTCGGTGTTCTCGGTTGCACAATTTCAAATGGACACCCCGTATAATAAATGCCCCATATCATAAATTTTTCTGGTGATGAGCTGTCTAGCTAATATCCCGAATCGTGATAATTCCATGGGGTACCGGCACTATCCCTCAATTATGATGATACGAAGGGGTATCGGTAAGCTCGGCATCAAAATAGCTATGTACGTAGGGGATTAAAAATTATATGATTGTCACATGGTAATACTGTGGGAGTGTTGGATCCTGTTATAACAAATAGAAGTCGTTTAATCAGTGGACAATTATATATTTTTATAAAATCATGTATTACAACTGTTCCAGCTCTGCCCTCATGTTACGACGAACTTCAACCGCTAACTCAATCTCCTTAGTAATAGCTCGTTACTCTTTTTGTCCTGTGAGGGCTCCACTTACCCAAATACAAATGTAGTCCTATTCTAACAGAAGCAACGGTGATAACTATTCAATTACACAGACCAAGCCTGTGATTGTATCTGTATCAGGGACATTCTACCTTCGAGTCTCGAAAATGTGTTTCTCGATGAGAAATAGTAAAGGTGCTGTCTACATTGGTTCTGCGTTGATGTCTGATCTCTTGTTGTCTCGCCCCACCCAATGTCTAAGTCTAATTTTAGTCTAATTGGGTAAGTTTTGGAACGACTAGAGTTCTTTCAATTAAGAATAACATCAAATATTAAAGGACAGCAAAAGCGAGATCTTTTCGTACCTGGTTGTATCGTTCGGCTTGCTTCGCGGAGGTTTCACCCATATATTTATGAGCAAGACCATATGAATAAATCATGCGATCAACTCGCGAGTGCCAGATCCCGTGGAATTATCCCAATTTAGACGCGAACTCGAACATCGCTATGAAGGACTCCACCCCCGCGATCACATGATCTTGCTAGGTTCATTAGGACTTTCGACAGTAGGGACACGGGCGACCCTTAAGGATCGATTTGTGCGGGCGGAAATTAGGCGCAAGTTCGGATCCGATGCTGTCCCTTGGGACGCCGCGAATGACTCGAGGACGGTCTCCCTCACAACCATCAGGTTCCAGCTCGCCCCCGAGGTAGATGATTCCATTCGTGATAGGACTGGCGAGTACTTACGAACAGGTCAGAGCATGGGCATTTACCAGGATCCTCTCCCTCTAGAACAGACTCATTGCTTCCCTCTCCACGACTCCCCTCAAACCGATTATCGCTCTCCCACTCGAGTCACATTCAATCTTCCTGTCACTACTTCCCCTCATGCTACTCCCGTCAACGCCTACTCAGGCAACCCAATTCCCTATACCAACCCCCAACGCTTTTTTACCCAACCTAATCTCCAGGGATCCCCAACTCCCTTCCGAGCATACCCCACGCAGTCCACTCGTCGTTTCCGGCCACCTAGCCGTTCCCCCTCTTTCCATCGGTCAATTTCCCCCCTGAGTCCCATGTCCCTGTACCTCCAGCTACCTGTCCACCCCACCCTTCCGCTAATTCTACTTACCACGTATATGAGCTGGTGTCCCCCCCCCCCCCCGAACAGACCAAAGATACCCCCCCACACGCAGACACCGACCCCCTCCACACGCACCTTCCCGTACCCTGAATTTCCCCTCACAAATTCCCCCTCTTGCCCTTGACGACTATGGCCCGACCGGACGTCTCCAACCGGCCCTTCCCCAGCCCCCATCATACCACGTTCCGTGATCAGGGTACAGGGGACCGTACAGTTAGGGAGCTAAAAATTAGCTCAATTTTTAAAAAAGATGTGATTACTTTTCCCTACCTTTTCCTTGACCAAATCGGGGATAGTTGCGCGGCCTACAATCTCACCGAGGAGAAAACCCGTCGCGCCCTTTCATCTGTGTTCCGGGGGAACGCAAAAACTTGGTATCGTACAGAGCACCCGTACCTAATCACCTTTGACGATTTTGTCGCGGACTTCACTACCACTTTCTGTCCCTTCGGAAGGGAAGAAAGCATCTGGCAGAATATTTGGAAGCGGACCCAAGCTCCCAAAGAATCTATTCGGGACTACATTATTTACATGAGAGGTCTTTTCGCAAACCTCCCCGCCCCCCTAGCCCGACAGTAGAACATTGTCCACTCTCAAATGCACCCCTCGTTCGCTAAGGAGATCAAGCTCAAGTCGTTTACCACCTACGCTCAATTGTTAGAAAACGCTGATGAGGTGGAATACACCGCGATTAATGCGTCTAGATATCAACCTCCTCCCTAAGTCGAAGATAATAATGGAAAAGTGAAATCATAACCGCTACCTCCTACCACCCCGGCCCCCGCCCCGGCGCCTAGCGGGGCCGCGGCGGTGCCTATATGGGCACCGCTGTGGGCGGTGCTCCATATAGGCAAGAAAAGTGAATCGAAGAAATGGCTAGGAGCCGGATAGCTCAGTTGGGAGAGCACCCGATGCATAATCGGAAGGTCCCGGGTTCAAATCCCGGTCTGGACTATCCATTTTTTCAGTAATTTTTCTTGCAAAGTTATGGACAATTATCCTGTTCCCCTTCCTACCTCATCCAAAAATCCTATCCAACGATTTCCTTTGACGTCACAAGAAATGTGGAACGCTATATAAATATATGCGTTTATATAGCTATATAAACTTCCCGTCTTGTTGATACAACAAGACGGGAAGTTTATATAGCGTCTTGTTGGAAATCGTTGGACACCAACCCCGCCCCGCCGGCGGCCGAAAAAAGAACAACAAGACGGCGGGGCGCCCGCGGCGGGGGGGGGGAGCGTTCCACATTTTTATCAACAAGACGGGAAGTTTATATAGCGTTCCACATTTCTTGTGACGTCAAAGGAAATCGTTGGATAGGATTTTTGGATGAGGTAGGAAGGGGAACAGGATAATTGTCCATAACTTTGCAAGAAAAATTACTGAAAAAATGGATAGTCCAGACCGGGATTTGAACCCGGGACCTTCCGATTATGCATCGGGTGCTCTCCCAACTGAGCTATCCGGCTCCTAGCCATTTCTTCGATTCACTTTTCTTGCCTATATGGAGCCCGCTGCCCATCCAACCGGCCGCGGGTAGCGGCCGGGTGGTGTTGGATCATAATGTCCCCTTCCCCCGTTCCTCACCCACTCATGGAGGCCCAACCAGCCCCCCTCACAGTCCAATTCCCCAAAGACGTCCCAGAACTCCCCCTAATTTCTCCTCCCCTCATACCCAACATCATTCCCCTCCACCTCTCATGAGTCTCCCGATAAATCTCCCTTCTGTTACCACCTCCTACCACAGCAAGCCCCAGGAAAATTTCACCAGCTTCCGTTATCATCAAGCTGGACATTTCGCTCGCGAATGTCCCATTTACCCCTCCCCAGTTCGGCGAAACACATCTTCCCAATCCCCTCCCCAACAGCCCATAACACCCAACATCAACATGCCCCTCAGGGAAACTACGACCAAGGACGACGAATAATACCGCCCCCCCCCCCATGAACGAGACGCACACGGCCACGGAAACAGCTACGTTTTCGACTGACATATGACGCAACAGATAACCCCTCTTCAAACACAGAATCCCGCACTCCTGACCCTCTCCCAGAGATATCTGACCCAGACCTTCCCCTTCCACCGCCTGAAGATTTTGCGAATCCCCCTGTCCCAGTAATTAGCCCTTCATGCCCAGTAGCCAACCCCTCAAATCCTTCCCCGGAAATCTCCACCCAAGAATCCTCTCCTTCCCCCATTCCTCCTACCTCTTCCCCTCTACCTGCGCTCCTCTCACCGCAAATTTCCCGCCCCCCTAAATCGCGCAGACGTTGCAAAACCCCTGCTACCAGTAACCCTCCCCCTGCAGAGATCCCCACACTGTTAACGCTGACCGTCAATGACCAGACCAACCCTGACTACATTACCTACGAGGACTTCCTGACCCTTAGTCATGACGATCCCGCAGAAAATCGATACTTCGCCCACCTCAAGCTCGGCGAAATGACTCTGAGAATATTAATCGACTCCAGCGCGAACAGGTCGTTCTTGAATACGGAGATCGGACCCCACCTGAGGAGCTATGCCATTGACATCGGCGAAGATGTGATCCTGAGAAGCGGCGAATCCAGGCCCCTCGAGAGATGTGTCGCGATGCGTTTAATCTCCGCGTCTCGAATTGGTATTGTTCCCTTCCGGCTCACGAATGGTCTTGCATATGACTGCGTTCTCGGGATGGACGCCCTCCAGAAATTAGGGCTTAACATAGAGTGCCGAAAAAATGATGGAGACGACCCTACTAGCCCCTTTATCACCCTGACCGCTCAACCCCTCACCATTTGTTATCCCTCAGACGGGCACGGCCCCCCTCCTAAACCCCTGAACCTCGACCGACCCCTCCATGTACCCTCACTTCTCTTGCAGTCATCCCAGAAGATCAATCAGCTTCTCTGAGAGAGAAATTTAAAAGGTGGATCAGACCCGCCCCGGAATTTGCTAATGTCTGCCCCGTACTGACAATGCATATTGACACTCAAGAACACCCTCCTATCCGTCTTCCAACGAGACGATACGTCCCACAAATTTTGAAAGTTGCCCAGGAAAAAACAAAAAAATTACTAGAACAAGGAATCGTGGAACCGTCCCAAAGCGATTGGTGTAGTTGGCCTGTCTTAGTTGGTACGCCCGATGACAACTATCGATTGTGGATCAATTACCGCCCCCTTAACGCAGTTACCAAACAGCTAGTGGTCCCCATGCAAAGTCTCGAAGACTTGCTCGATTGTGCACATGGAACAGTCTGTGTGTCCAAGATCGACGTTAGCCAAACTTTTCACCACATTCCCCTGGACGACGAGAGCAAAGAAAAGACTGCCTTGGCCATACCCGGTCTGCCCCCTGGTTTATTTCAATATAAAAGAATGCCCTTCGCATTGAAAAATGGCCCCGCTATGTTTCAGCTCCTCACAGATATGATTATCCCCGCCCAATGGTCGACCAATGTCCGTAAATATGCGGATGTCTTTTTAATTTTCATCCGAACCCTAGAGGAACACGAATGGTTTGTTCCCAACTCCTTAAAAGATTGCAAGACAATCACTTGACCGTTAATGCCGACAAATGTTCCTTCCTCTGTGACCGACTTGAATTCCTCGGATATATCCTCACCCCTGACGGATTAGCTGCTGACCCCCACAAAACTGCCCCTATCACCAACTACCCCCCACCCAGAAATATTAAGGAATCACAACAATTTCTTGGTATGGTTGGGTGCTATTCCCGATTCCTCCTCCATCTATCAAATCACATAGTTCCCCTCCTTCGACTATTACATAAATACCAACCATGGATCTGGACTGACGACCAACCGACTGCATTGGAGACCTTGAAACAGACCCTCACCACTACCCCCGTCCTAGCCCGACCCGATTTTGACAAACCCTTTACCATCCAGACCGACGCAAGCGATGTAGCCATCGGAGCTGTTTTAACAGAGGAATCCGAATTTGGCTCGGACCATGCTAACACCAAATCATCCCTTGGTTCCGATAGTTTCATTTATTCTGCCAGTCGAGTGCGTACCCCCGCCGAACGGAATTACACAGTTACGGGACGTGAATGTCTCGCTGTGCTATGGGCTATTAGGAAATTTCGCCTATACCTCGAAGGAAGCGAATTTCGAGTAATTACCGATCAGGCTAGCCTAAAATGGCTACTGAATTTTAAAAATGCTACAGGTCGAGTAGCCCGTTCGGCCATTGAATTACAGTCCCATAATTTTGAATTCATGCACCGTAAAGATTCCCTTCACGTTGTCTCTGACGCTCTTTCTCGCATCTGCCCCCACACCCTTGCCGCCTTTGAACGGATGCAGTCATCCCCCGACAGATGGTACCAGAAGAAGTAGACGGACGTAAAAGAACATCCCCATAAATACCCTGACTGGACCATAGACGAGGACGTTCTGCATTTTCTTCATTCCTGTTCGCAGATTGACCTCACAATCCCTGATTTGAACCGGTAGAAAACCGTTCTTCCCCTGGAACTCAGACACGCCGCTATTCGCGACGCTCATGATAGCCCTTATGCTGTCCACGGCGGCATCGATAAAACGTACCAGAGGGTCTCCACATATTTCTATTGGCCCGGTATCTACCGCGATATCGCTAAATATGTGCAAGGCTGTCCCTGTTTTCAGCGATACAAGTCCTTTCAAACCGGCCCCGCGCACTAATGCGCGAACGGACGACCACGGAACCCTGGTCCACCATCGCTGGCGCTACTATGGGCCCCTTTCCCCCCAGTCGGAGTTAAAATTGGTATATCCTTGTCTTGGAGGACGTCTTTACCCGTTACGTCGAGTTAAAACCCCTTCGGAAGGCCACGGCTAAGAATATTTGGAAAGTATTGTACGAAACGGTGATCCTGCGCTGGCGAAAACCGCACTTTTTCCTCAGTGATAACGGCACGGAATTTGTTGGAAAGGATCTGGCCCAGCCCTTAGCTCCATTGGGAATCACCCATATTACCACCCCTCCCTATCATCCCCAATCGAATCACGTCGAACAAGTTTCATATTTCCGCATACGCTTCCACGCATTTCAGCCATATACATTTCCTGCAAAAATCCGCGAACACGCCGAATGACTCCCTCGACGACACGAGCGCTTGTGCTGCCTGGGGCCATGGGCACTCCCGCTGTGGTGCATATGCCGGACAGTCCATCACAAAATGCTGGACTGTGTCGTCAGCCTGGTCGCACTCGCAGATGCTCGACTGGGCAAGGCACCGGTCTTGAAGATAGGATCGGAATTGCCCATGCCTTGTCAGGACCTGCGAGATGCAGTGGTCGCACTCGACCCACTTAGCGTCCAGGCGCGCCGCAGTATCGGAGAAGAGCGCAAAGGTTGAAGCCCGTTCGAACCTACTGTTCCAGAGATTTCAGATCTCTGTTTTTATATCCTCAACGACCTCGATCGGGCGGCCGTTGTCATCGACGCGCGGATTCGCGGGGTCTATATCTACTTCACCTATTCTGACCGGAATACCTTTCTTGGCTTGTTAGCGCGCTGCTCTTTCCCTCAATAAAAGGTCCACAGGAAGAACTATCGCTGCTGCGCAGAGTCCTCCGTATGAGGCCGTCCTATACGCCGGGACCCACATCAGTGGCGAGCTCGACAACGGATTCGGAGGACCCTCAGCTGCAGTTCCCCTTGTCCGACGACGACGAGGACGACCCCGCAAACTCCCCACTCTCCCCCTCACCGACCACCGAGACCACGAGCCCGTCTCTCCCGCCTCAGACCCCAACGTCCCTAGCCTCCCTCCCACAATCGTCCCCTATCAGCCATCCCCCGAGCCCGTTGGTCACCCTGCTCAGCCGGTCTATCCCTTCAGGTTCTTATACCACTCCCCATTTCAACCCTCCTTGCTTCAACCCCCCCCCCCCCCAGACAATCCTCCCACTGATGCCCCTCTATATCGCCAAACCCGCCAATCTGCCGTAGACTTCTTCCTCCTCACTCCCCAAAACCTCTTCCAGGAACTCCCCGCACGTTCACCGTGCCCCAGGATTCCCCCAACTAGCCCCTATCCCCAAACATTCCTCCCTCCTCGTCACTGGTTGCCGTAAGTGCAACGGGGACCACCAGGCAGCTATCTGCCCGATCGGGGCCCGCCGTTGCTACTACTGTGGCCGGCGGGGAGGGGACATTCGAACCAGCCCTGATTACCGCGACCTTCCCTAAAAACCCCAACCCTGACCCCACCCACGATACTGTACAGTTTATACTTACTCGTATTTAATAAACTATCGCTGTACATATTGTAATTTCGTCTCATTCAATGTTACTCTTCTCATTAACCTCATCTCAACAATAATAATTGCGCAGCGGGAAATTCACCCGCGGGGAAACCCTGCTGGCTCAAAGGGAATGTAGGGGTACCAATTAAGTTATAATAATTGAATGAATCACGAACCGCCATATGACCAAGTTTTATCTTAACCGTCCACTAGCCTCTCTTCCAGCTCGTTGCTACTGAAATCGACGTGGGAACTACCATTAAGGTTTGCTATCGTTCAACATGAGCTTGTGAAAACCCCATGTATTCTCTACCCCCGGGACAGCTGTGACGAGGCCACATAACCCCCAATATTTCTCTCCCCCCGCGCCCCCTTTGTCGCCATTATTTTCGCCGGTACTGCTCACCCTTGGAGATCCTCTTCCCGCGTGAGTCCTCCCCCTTCTCCCATTCTCCTACTCGCCACGCTCGGCCACTGCGGAGAACCACTGCCTCATGATCTACCACTGGATGATTGCACTTCTCAGGTCCTCACCCGCTCGCAGTCCCCTACTGGCCGCCCGGAGCCCAACAACGGTGCGCGTACGCACATCGCGTACCCCGCTGCCCCTCCGCTCCCCGAGGATGCCAACTAACATGGATCGGTGGATCATCGAAATGTATGGATTGCGTCACCCGGAATGGGACGAATCTGGGCTGAGGACCCCCGAATACATCGAGGAGATCCTCAAGTGCCCTAATAACCGACACTCGTGTCTGAGCTGTCTCGGTGCATAGTATTCATTATTAATTATCAAATATCTTGGTCGACGGAATTGTATTACTCTTACGAAAGTGACCCAGTATCTTCGGAGAAGGAAGAGAGGAGGATTTGGAGTTGGTCCGTAGACATTACATACGAGGGGAAGGGTTGATAACCCCAGCTAATTCAGAGGAGAAAAACCCTGGAAAAGTGGACAACATCATTGGTCGAGGACAACACCGAGTGAGTACCCCTCCCTTCCCTCTTGCCACAGCAGTACAATTTCCCCCGATATTATTCATATCCTCTCTTCCGACGGTGACACACGTAATTCTTTCAATTACTGTATTATTATTATTTTCAATAGTCGATCTTCTCAATTCTACCCTTTTTTTATTTAAACTGTTGCGTGCCAATACCCAAAATCAGTATTTTCCATTTATTTATGTCTAGACGCGTCTTGGGACATAAAAATCAAAAGAAAGGTCTTCTAATTTTATAGAGCTATTTAGCCATAAATTCTCCATTAACCAAAATTTTCCCATTCCCGACAATTTTTGCTCTTTCCAACAAGGGATTATTTTTTCGCCCGACCATCCGTCCACTCTCTCTCTTAATGATTATTGACAGCAATTGTCCTAATCCTAAATTCACCGATCCCTTCTGCCTACTCCCTCTTCCCCTTCCACCTTGCATTTTTCTACTGCCAAATTGTACATGAAATATTCACTCAGTCAAGAATAAACAGTGAGTGAAACCACTTGTATTTCAATCCCTAATGTATCCGGTATTTTATTCAATATAACACATTTTTATCAATCGTTCAACTTTCTTTCCTATCCTCGTTAATACAAATGGTACAAAGAACCGAATCGGCGTACCACGTTTCTAAATAAATTAATTTTGCATCAACAAACCAGCCAAATTTACAACTTGGCTGGAATCAATTTTGATTATTGATTTGTGAAGAAACATTTTTTGGTCCTTCGAGCCGGATATACTTGGTGATTCTCGTTAATATTGACTCTATTCTACATCGACTCGTCGGAAAACTCAATTCACTCTCGTTGCACGACGATATCTCGCGTATAAACTCTAGTGTTATTGTGTAAAAAGTGTTATTGTTGACGGCAACTCACGTGCTAGTGGTTAAATGAATGTTCAACACTCTCCCATTCATAGAAAAACCCAGGACAAACCCTCGGAATCATCTACATCAATAACAACAGCAACAACACAGAGCTCATTCACTCCTGCACCGCTCCCATTATCTCCATCAAGAAGTACTCGGCCCGTCCGAAAAAATCTGTTTCAACGCTCCGAATCCAGAGAAAGAACCATGCCTGCGAGTGCCGATTCGCTGAAATCAGGGCGCAGGTATTTTAAGTCCAAATTAACCAAATTAAATAATTGGTTAAGAGGTGAAGACATAAACACTGCAGTCGTGGAGACGCTCGAGATGAAACTCGCAGACCTCACCATCAAATTTTCTGAGTGGGAAAATGATCAAATACAACTCTTATCAGTGGATGCAGCATATGAAGAAGAACATACTGACGAAGGTGAGAATATCACGGAGAACTATTTCAAAATTGCGGGTGAGTTGAAAAATATAATCAATCAGAGAACAACTCAATCTACATCCACAGTTTGTCGGGGTGATTCTCACGATTCTTATGAATCAATCCATCCAACTTCTGCTAAACTGCCTGAGCTTACTCTATCTAAATTCGATGGTAGTTTCGAGAAGTTCAGAAGTTTCCGCGATGAATTCAAGGCTGCCATTCATGACAACAGAAAAATTCAGAAGGTCACTAAGTTTCAATATTTAAAATCTTACCTCACTGGAGAAGCCCATGATCTAATCAAGGATTTGGACATCACGGAGGAGAATTACGATATTGCGTGGAATTTGGTCGAACAAAATTATAATAATCCCCGCTTGATCCTTCGACGCCACTGCACACTCCTACTAGATATGTACAAGGATAAGGATTCTCCTCGCTCACTCCTCACACTGGTCAATGCTATCCGTTCACAGCTACGGCCATTGGACTCCTTGGCAAACAAGGAGGAACAGTACAACGCGTTCCTCATCACAATCACCTTACGCCTCTTGAGTGATGAAGTCGTTTATGAATGGGAAAAAGATTTAGTGGACAACAAAATGCCTAATATAATCGAATTACTCGACTTCTTACAACATCGCGGCTCATGTGTGAAGTCAACTGAATCTGTAAGGGATGTAAGACCCACGGAAATCATGGAAAAATTCAACACAAGAGCTAATTTCAAGAAACAGAAAGCTCAATCACCTGCTACTCCCTCAACAAACGCTTCAGCTGCCCGGAGGAATACGCCAGTAACGCAAGTATTTCACGCCGATGTTCAGAGGAAGTGCCCCGTGTGCCGGAGTGATCACAAAATTTATCAGTGTCCTAAATTCCAAGAGATGAATCACGAACAAAAATTCAAATTTGTTCTCAACGACAATCGTTGTCTCAATTGTCTAGGCAAAGGACACGGTTACAACACCTGTCAATCAGGGAAATGCACAATTTGCGAGAAAAAACATCACACGATGTTACATCAACACGGCACAGGAGCTACTCCAACCTCAGCTGATTCAAAGGTATCTCAGATGGTATCCAACCCCCAGATGACATCCAATTGACAATCAGCAAGGGCATCCTCCAAGCAGATTCATCAACGGATCTCACTCAACGCAGATATTCCAGGTGATGACATTCTTCCCACTGCACTAATTAACATACTCAATAATTCTCGTCAGCTCGTACAGTGTCGCATGCTACTCGACACTGGCTCCTCAACGAATTTCATCACCACCGAATTAGCTGAAAGGCTACAACTCCCCAAGGTTGAGTGCTTTGTATCGGTCGGTGCCCTCAACTATCTCTCGACAGTCGCAAACTACTGTGTTACTGCGACCATTCGCTCTCGGTTCAATAATTTTGAACGATCTCTCGATTTCTTGGTCATACCGGCAATCTCATCGTCAATTCCTGCTCATCAGATTGACAGGAAATCTCTCCAATTACCTCACGCCATACGTCATTGTCTCGCCGATCCTGAGTTTCACAAACCATCACCGGTGCAAGTATTGTTAAGCTCGGGACACTCTATCTCTACACTAACAGTTGGTCAGCGCAAAATCCCTGGTACAGTAAATCTCATCGCTCAAAATACTCTATTAGGCTGGACTATCTGTGGAAGCATTCAGAATGACGGAATGCCTCAAACCCACTGTCACACGACCAGCATCATCGACGAATTCAAGAAGTTTTGGGAAATCGAAGACGGCATCTCTTCCCCAAGACATCTCTCTCCTACAGAAGAAGCCTGTGAAAGACACTTCGCTGAAAACATCGCTCGCACTCCAGATGGTCGATACATGGTAGCATTACCATTCAACGAGTTGAAAGGTCAACTCGGATCCTCTCGTGCTCAAGCTGTACGACGATTTCACTCTCTCGAAAGGCGGCTCATGAGCAATTTGGAGCTATGGCAGGAGTATTCCCAAGTCATTGAAGAATACGAACATCTCGGACACATGAAGAAAGTGGAGAAAGAAATAGAAGAAGGCTTCTATCTTCCACATCATGTTGTCGTCAAGATGTCCAGTATGACCACCAAAGTCCGTGTTGTCTTCGATGGCTCTGCAAAATCCAGCTCCAAATTCAGCCTTAACGACGCACTGATGGTTGGCCCATCCATTCAGGACGATATCTTTTCCCTGGTGACACGATTTCGACTTCCTAAATTCGTGTTCACGGGTGACATAGAAAAGATGTATAGGCAAGTGCTTGTAAGACCCGAAGCTAGGAAGTTTCAACGAGTCATCTGGAGGTCTCAGCCAACGGATAAAGAAGTCAGTGTGTACGAGCTTCAGACTGTCACCTTCGGTCTCGGCCCAGCTCCATATCTAGCAACTCGATGTCTTCATCAACTCGCTGATGATGAAAAAGATAAATTCCCACTTGCCTCAAAGTTGCTGAAACGAGACCTGTATGTGGACGATGTGCTGACCGGCGCTGACTCTTTGGAAGAAACCATCAAGCTGCGAGATGAATTGATAGATCTTCTCCGTTGTGGTGGCTTCAACCTTCGACAGTGTGCATCAAACTCTCCAATGGTGCTACAAGGCCTTCCAGACTGCACATTAAATCTCAAGCTACTCGGAGGTGACGATGCCAAACTGAAAACATTAGGAGTTCATTGGGATTCCCAGGAAGATGTCATCGTCTACACGGTCAACCCCATCGCCACGAAGGAGATCATCACAATGCGAACCATTGCTTCCGATGTTGCTCGGATATTCGATCCACTCGGACTTCTCAACCCCGTCATCACTCACGCAAAGATCATCCAGCAGGAGCTATGGAGATTAAAATTAGATTGGGACGAGTCTGTACCACAGGAGATTTGCACAAAATGGAGAGACTTTGCATCCCAACTGCCTCTGCTCAACGATCTCCGTTTCCAACGCCACATCTCTCTCCCCAATGCTGAATGCATTGAACTCCATGGATTTTCAGATGCCAGCGAAAAGGCTTATGGAGCATGTATATATCTTCGCTCTGTCAATACATCAGGACAAAGCAGTGCTCATCTTTGGTGTGCAAAGTCTCGCATCACTCCACTCAAGAGTTCACAAACAATTCCCCGTCTGGAACTTTGTGCTGCTGAGTTACTCACCAATCTCTACACCACCGTAAAGAAAGCGACAGACATCAACCCTAAAAGAGAATTCTTCTGGACAGATTCCATGATTACCCTCCAATGGATCAACAAATCTCCACACGTTTTAGAAACATTTATAGCTAATAGAGTTTCTAAAATTCAACAGCGAACTGATCCTCAGCACTGGAGACATGTTCGGACCGATGACAATCCAGCGGATGCTGTGTCCCGAGGAGAACTCCCAGTCGACTTCATGCAGAATTCGTTGTGGCAGCATGGACCCGAGTGGCTCACCGGGGGAGAGGACACCTGGCCGTTAACGCCTATTCAGACATCAATGGAGGTTCCGGGTATCAAAAGGACAGTCTGTCTCTGTGCTCCAACATCTCCAACATCTCCAACATCCCCAAGGTCTGCAAAAACGTCAATTCCCAATAATCCTCTGTTTTTAAGGTTTTCTTCCTTCGTTCGTTTACGCCGATTTGTTGCCTTGGCACTCCGTTGGCCATTGATCTTCAAAACACGAAGAGGAACTCCACTCAACCACCGTGCTCAAGTCAAGGTCACCCATAGCTACCTCACCGTTCCTGAGTTGGAAGCAGCTTCTAACCTCATTATTCTCCTGACTCAACGAGCTGCATTCTCTCAAGAATTTCAACGCCTAGGAAATGGTGAATTTGTATCAAACCAAAGTAAACTCCATACGCTTAATCCTTTCATCGGCAACGATGGCCTGCTCCGAGTTGGAGGTCGACTGGAGAAGGCCAAGTCCATCAGCTACAATGAGAGACATCCAATAGTTCTACCTCCATTTCACCATATCACCCGGTTGATCATCGAATCAACTCATCAAGACAACCTCCACACTAGAACGCAGACAACTCTACATCTTTTGAGGAAAAATTATTGGCCTATCGACGGACGCCGGCAAATCCGCATCATCATTAACAAATGCATGACTTGCGCCCGATTCAAAGCACCGCCTGTTAATTATCTCATGGGAGATCTACCAGCTCAACGGGTGACTCAATCGAAACCCTTTGAGCATACTGGAGTAGATTACTGCGGACCTCTGTTTATCAAAGAGAAGAAATTTCGTAATCGTGGCAAGGTCAAGGTGTGGATAGCTATCTTCATCTGTTTCACAACCAAGGCTGTTCATATTGAAGTGGTAGATGATCTGAGTACAAATGAATTCCTGGCAGCCCTAAGTCGATTCATCTCAAGACATCCTTCATGCAACTCCATGCATTCGGACCACGGTACGAACTTCGTCGGTGCGAAGAACGAGCTCAAGGAACTCTACTCTCTGATAGAAGCAGACGATCATAAGGAAAGGGTTCAGCGTCATATGGCTCAACACGGGATTCAATGGCACTTTATTCCTCCCCAAGCTCCTCACTGCGGTGGTCTCTGGGAAGCCGCAGTGAAATCTTTCAAGCACCACTTGAGAAGGATCATTGGAAATGAACTTCTCACTCACCAGCAGCTAAATACCTTGTGCATCAAAATAGAAGGTATCTTAAACTCTCGACCACTAACCCCTCTGTCCTCAGATCCCAATGACTTGGCAGCTCTCACTCCGGCTCACTTTCTCCATGGAAGCTCCACCAGAGACCTTCCAGCTCCAGAATTTTTACAAACACCCAGCAATCGTTTGTCATACTGGGAACATATCGAGAAACTAAAACAACAGTTTTGGTCCAGGTGGCAAAATGAATATTTGAGCGAGCTACAGATCCGTCACAAATGGAACGATGGCAATCACGAAATAAAGGAGGGCTCTCTGGTTTTGCTGCGAGAAGATAACGCTCCTCCATTGCAATGGCGTATGGGTCGTGTACTGGAAGCCTTTCCAAGCAGTGACAACATCATCAGGAAGGTCAAGGTCAAGACCTGGTGTCCTCGAACAGAACGCATCACTGTCGTCGAACGTAATGTGAAAAAATTGTGTCCTCTACCAGCTGAATAATTTGATTTCAATCTTTTGCATTTGGTCGTACCCTTTTAGTAATTTGGTTCAAATATTAATATCTCAATTTTTATATTTCTTTTTCCTAGAATTAACTATTTGTAATATTGTCGTTCTATTATTCCAGAACATATCTTGAGTTGTAAGATCGAATAATTTCTCATTGTTATCAACATTTTTATTGTAAGAAAAAAAAAAGGGTGGGCTAAAATTGATGATAGAATTAAGATAGTTTATAATTGATCGTTACAACGCTCAACGGGGGAGCATGTTGCGTGCCAATACCCAAAATCAGTATTTTCCATTTATTTATGTCTAGACGCGTCTTGGGACATAAAAATCAAAAGAAAGGTCTTCTAATTTTATAGAGCTATTTAGCCATAAATTCTCCATTAACCAAAATTTTCCCATTCCCGACAATTTTTGCTCTTTCCAACAAGGGATTATTTTTTCGCCCGACCATCCGTCCACTCTCTCTCTTAATGATTATTGACAGCAATTGTCCTAATCCTAAATTCACCGATCCCTTCTGCCTACTCCCTCTTCCCCTTCCACCTTGAATTTTTCTACTGCCAAATTGTACATGAAATATTCACTCAGTCAAGAATAAACAGTGAGTGAAACCACTTGTATTTCAATCCCTAATGTATCCGGTATTTTATTCAATATAACACATTTTTATCAATCGTTCAACTTTCTTTCCTATCCTCGTTAATACAAATGGTACAAAGAACCGAATCGGCGTACCACGTTTCTAAATAAATTAATTTTGCATCAACAAACCAGCCAAATTTACAACTTGGCTGGAATCAATTTTGATTATTGATTTGTGAAGAAACATAAACATTCGAGCCATCCCCCTTTTTTTATATAAAAGTGGTCCGATAAGTGACCTGCCTTACCCCCCACCCTGGATCTAACTAAAAGGCGTGTTTCTTAACTTTTATAACCCCAGAATTCGTGTTAGTTAAACAATAATCTTGAGTAATAAAATCTCTTATTGTAAATTGCCTTTGTCCTCTGTTTATTTACTGATCCGCCCCCTGATAATTAATTGAATATTAGAACAAAGGTCACAAGGAGTGACTCGAAAATTGAAGATGACTGATAACAGCGCGGGGTACACTTTCGGAGTCAAAAAACTCAACTACACTAATTATTTGATATGAAAGTTCCAAGAGGAAGGTTTGTTGATGAGAGAGAAACCGTGGGAAACACTAAATCCACGAATACTACCCGCGGGCGCAGCATCGCTTGTCAAGTGGAATGAGAGAAATCAAAAAGCCTGTGAAACAATTAAGTTGTTAGTTGAGGAAGGTCAAAGATACCACATTGCCAATAAGAGAATGGCAAAGGAAATGTAGATAATTTTGAGAGAGCATAATGATAAAGCTACCTTGTCAAAGAAAGTATCAATTCTAAGGCAAATCTACGATTTACGAATGAGCGGGGGGGGGGCTGGGCGGAGTAGCCTTTGTCAACTCTGTTCAACCTAGTGAATCAGGTAACTGCACTAGGAAAGAAGTATGGAGTTGACGATATCGTCGCGATAATACTCAGCAGTTTTCTAGAATGCTCTGGCACCGTCGTGATAACTTTGGAAGCTCGCCCTGAGACAGACCGCAATCAGAGTATAATGGAAAAAAGAAAAATAATGGCCGAATGCAAAAGGAGATATAATTCGTCAAATACGGAGTCTCCAGAGATAGTTTTGAAGATGAATAATTCACATGAAGGTAATCAAAGTTTTTTCTTGTGTCACAAGAAGGTAGTCGAACGGCAGATTGTACAAAATTTCTACTCTTGAAACAAAAGCAAAACCCGAATCAACGTGTGCGAAGTGTTTCTTATCGGGTCAGGTACTATTGAATTTCAGACAAGTAATGGTGAAATGATAATTATAAAACTCAGTGTCATTTTGCATGCCCCATTTGTCAACAGTGGGTTGATATAGGTTAGGATTCTTGCCGAAAAAGGATATACAGCGACAGCAAATAGAGGACAGTTGACTGTGTATAAAGGAACAAGTGAGTGTGTAATAAGCGATTTGTGACGACAAATGTACGAACTGAGATGCTTACAGTGTCCGGATTGAACATTCAGATAATTGTATACACACTTGGCGCCGACGTTTTAGGCATCGGAATCCGCTGGTAAGTGGCGGTTTAGCAGAGTAAACAAGCATAACAGAATGTGGCATTAAGAAGGTCTGCGAGAGTTGTATACAGAGCAAGCTTACACGTAATTCTTTCCCAAAGTCATCATCGACGATATGAAAGGAGCCAATGGACACCATATACGCCGATTTATGCGAGCCCACAACCCCGGAAACTGCACGTCGTAGGAAGTTTATGATGACCCTTATAGATGATTACAGCGGATTCATATTTATATTCTTGTTAAGAGAAAAGTCTGAAGCATCTCGATTATTAAGAATTTTTGTCGAACTGATGAACCCTCAAAATAATAAAGTTTCAAAGAATTTTAGGTCAGATCGTGGAGACGAGGACATGTCTAACGAACTTGATAAGTATTTTACGAACCAAGGAATCACATCAGATGACGGCACCGTTGACTCCGGAACAGAATGGAGTAACGGGGCGCAATAATCGCTCCTTGATAGAGGCGGTAAGGACGATGCTGACAGATGCGGGGTTACACAATTGTTATTGTGGGGAGATGGTGGTGACAGCCGCGTATTTCCACAACAGATCACCAACAAGGATAAGAGAGAAAACTCCGCATGAGCTGTGGCCTGGAGTTAAGACTGATGTGGGGCATTTGAGGATATCCGGCTGCAAGGCTTATGCTTACGTGTCTGGACAGCTGAAGAGTAAGCTTGACCAGAAAGCTAGAGAATGTGTCGTGGTATGCGACACTAACGAAAGCATATTGGCTGCTCAACAAAACCACGAGGAAGGTCATTATAAGTTGAGTTACAGTTTATTGAGCTGGGAGAGCGCCGAGAGCCATCTAAATTACCAATAAGACCGAAAAAGGAGGCTGGTTGATTTTCATAAGGAGTGACTGTGGAGATGAGATAGGGCAGGAAGAAAATAATGAACCAGAGCTATCAGAGAATGACAATACATCCGAGGACACCAAAATAGTGGAGCTATCAGGGAACAACACATCAGGAACCACTAAAGAGCATGAGTCCAGTGAAGACGAAGTACCATTAATACACAAATTACAGCCGATATGTGCGATCAATGGAAAACAGATCAGTAGTCAGAATGAGTCAAGTCTAGATGAAAAGAATGAATGAGACAATGTTGAAGACGATTCAGAATCAGTCGGCAATGAGGGTTGAGAACCATCTACATTTAAGCAAGACATGGAGGGACCAGATGCTGAGGAATGAAAAAAGGCAATGGACAAAGAAATGAATTTGTTAAATTTTATGAGTTTCCGGATAGATGATTGGGCCGGATGGGACTGGCAAGTGCCAAGATGAAGTTCGGGGATTGATAATGATGGTTCAACACACATGATTTATTTCAGATATCTGCGATAAAATCTTATACAAATTGATTAGTGGACTGTATTGATACTTTTCACTGATGAGATTTCCGATTAATATGATAATTTTCGATGGCTTTTCTGTTGAATTTCTCAGCGAGATTCTGAAACACGTCTTATTCTGGTGAATATCCATGCTGTACTGACCACCCTAACGATCCCGAATACGATCGTGACCTTTCCTTACGGTGGTCAAAGATCATTGGTTGTAGTCATTGGGTAGTTGACCGCGAGATTTTGAACAAAATTCATTGATCCAGAACGAAACCTGCGATTTGCAACCAATACCTCAAAGAACAACGGCTGTCGGCTGTCGATGGATTTATAAAATTGGGAGAGATTCATCAAAACAATCAGTTGAATATAAAAGACGACTAGTTGCGCAAGGTGTCGCGCAGAAATTCGAACGAGATTAGGATGAAACAACCGACCTACGTCTGCACCTCAGTGACCGGGTTGAGTAATCGGACACCTGAGGCATCACGTCCTGGGCAACGATTCTTCTGGAAGATTCCAGGGAGATCGAGTGCACCGGAAGTAGGGCTTTTGTGGTATCTTGTGGTATCTTATATATATAGTTGACCATCGGTAAAAACAATTGTACCGCGCTCAATTAGTGGTTGCTCAGCTCTTTTTTATCGCGACATTAGTGAAAAACAAAAGTGACTCTGATAGGACCTCGCCACGTGTAGTGATTTTTTCGACCTTCGACTCATCCTCCCGTAATCCGCGTTTATCTCGGCCATCTCGTAAAAATACTCCCCAAACCAGATCCCGCATCGAACAGGCCGTTTGATGCAAATCATCCTTTCTCAACGGCAAATGAAAGGAAACGATCTACATGAAACATCCTTCAGGTTACTTCATCGCGGAGTAGAATGACTGGGATGATTGTTTGGAGAAACGTATTTATGGACTAAAACCAGCGGCGAAATCCTGGAGTGATCGGTTAAATGCGACACTGAAGAAATATGGATATGAACAATTTTTTTCCGATCTTGATACAAATCTCCTGATGAAGCAGCAGAAATGTATTTTGCTGTTTACGTAGATGTACGACTGGAGGAAGCTCCGTACCGCACAGAGAAGCGCGCTGCTGACAGTGACTGGCGTGTATAGGACGGCTGCCTACGAAGGACTCTGCCCAGCGGCGGGAGTTCTTTTTGTGGATCTTTTATTGAGGGAAAGAGCAGCGCGCTACCAAGCCAAGAAAACCCTTCCGGATAGAATAGGTACCATAGAGATAGACCCCGCGAATCCGCGCGTTAATGACAACGGTGGCCCGAGTCGGCTTCAACCGGGAGGAACGTCTTTGCGTTCTTCCCCGATACTGCAGCACGCCTGGACACTAAGTCGGTCGAGTGAGACCACTAGATCGAGCAGGTCCTGACGGCTGCCCCGTCAGGACCTGCGATCTTTACAACCGGCGCCTTACCCAGTCAGGCAAGTGCGAGTACGACCAGGCTGAAGATACAGTCCAGCATTTCGTGATGGACTGTTCCATATATGCACCACAGCAGAAGTGCATCGCGGACATAATCGGGAATCTCTCATGGCCCCAGACGGCACAAACACTAGTGTAGTCGAGGGAGTCATCCGCTGTATTCGCGGCATTTTGCAGCGAGTGTAGGCTGTACTTTTAATCAAATTAGATCCCTTATTTTCCATAATTTTTATCAGCAGTCTATCGGAAGATGTGTAAGATTCTTCGCACCTCACCCAAAAACATCCTTATAGTTAAATCCAAATCAGATATCTTCTCCACTTACCTCGGTGATATCAAAGTTAAGCACTCCATTCATGTAAATACTTGTCTCTGTTATTAATGTCCAAAAACCCCAATTCTGACCACAATGTGCCGCTACTAGTGACCAAAATGGTAGACTCATCAATATTGCCTTCCAAGGCGTGCGAATCTGAAAGCAAATGTTATGTTTGAAATGATTGTACGTGGATATCTGCCTGGAAAGAGCCGTTGGTGTTTTAATTTGCTGAGATATTCGGGTTTCGTGCTTCAGGGCTTAAAATGGAATTCGCTAATTTTGAACAAATCCAGATCTAATATGTCTAAAGGAGTGCACTATTTTTACTCAAACAATATCAGAACAGCCCTTATTGCGTTTTAATAAACATCAGCAAATCATCATCAAAAATCATTGCGAAAGGTTTGCAATACAAATACAAAAGAATGAAGTCATAAAAAATATCGCTACAACCCCAATTAATACTATTCCCGTGATAAAATTTTGACATTATAGGAGTTGGTACTATAGCAGCGATATAGCGGACTTATTACTAATTAATGCCGGGACCATGTATGACGGTCAGAGCCGACTGGCGTCGTGCAATCTTATTTCTTGGTCAGAGCAGGGCTCAAGTATAATTACCAAATCAATGGAACGCTAGAAAAAACCTTCGCGTCCTGAGTACGATTACGTGTAAGTTTCCATGACGCACTTATCATGAGTCTGATCACTGTATTCATATTGGATATTATATGTATAAAGATTTAAGAACATCCACAACAGATATATACTGAATACAGAAGTTATGATCAATAAATTTGGGACAATCCAGTATGCTGCCATTCGTAACGTTCCTCTCAAGCAGTGGTTAAAAAGGTATCGTTCTAATCTAATGTAATGGCTTCTTTTGATAGAATGAAAGGTGAGAGTTCTTAACGAATTCTAATAGATTTTCATTTTTCCCAGGGTCTAACCTCGTCACAACGCAGAAGGTGCAAGGGGTCACTTCCTTCACCCCTACCTCGCGATGGAAAAACGATATCGACGGGGAATAAATTGTTTAATATGTAATAAAAACTGGAATGATTGTTTCTCCAAAAGTCGTGATTCTGAGTATATGAATAGAAATGGGAAATTGTAAAAACGATGACTACGGCAAAGTTACATTCTGCTCTTACCTGTTTTTGTTCCATTAGATGTCCAGTACGATGAAGTCCAAGAGCATTTTCAATCCATGTTTTCTCAGTATCGCTAATACCACAGAAAGACCTCTGGGCTGATGAAGCTGGTGAATCAGAGCCGAAAACGTAGAAGAGTAATGACCAACTTACGGCAGTAGCTCCAAAAGAATAGAAAACACTCCTCCATCCGATAGCTTCTATCATAGCTCCAGATATGGGATATGAAATAACTGTGCCAAACTGTGCTCCCGCATAGGTCAGAGTACCTGAAGAACGAATGATCACGAATAATCGCCAACATAAAAAGAAATAATGACCGTTTTTATTAAAAGAGCATACAGAGCGATTGAGATAATTGATTATAACAACCGTGGAGGAAGATGGACTAGTCCTCCTAGAGCGCGAGTAATATTTCTATTAGAGAACAGAAAAATCTAAACATTTCAAAAACTTTGGATGGACGGATATTTAGATTGACTGATGAGGATGGAGGACAGTAAGCCTATAATTTGGAAAAATCTTCGAGATTGATTATCTAGTTGTTGAGATATTCAAGCTATTAGCTTTACGTTCAAAATTGGGTATCTTTGAAGCTCATTAACTGTTGGAGTCCGTGTTCTCCATTTGTCCTCACAACGATGAGAAATAACCTCGTACCTAAGTTTCATTCCATATATCGAATTTATGCCAGTGGAAGCGCAAATCATTTCACGTAAAAAACTGAAAAGTCGAAATATCTAAAAAAAATTATCAGCCTAGAAAGCTAGGCGATAGAAGTGAAACTTCATGGATCTCGATGGGCACTTGAAATGAAAATACACACCCTAGCCAGCAAGTTTTATGAGATAGCATTATTTCCCCGATAACCGAAGCCACTATTCATTATTCGGGAATTTCTAAGGGTGTTAGGTTAATGAAAAAAAAGTTAGTTGACGTTTTCGCCGCAATTTATAAAAAATCTATTCATTCACTTCCATACTTTCATGTTCAAGAAAAGATACAATTGGTTTCTGATCTGACAAATATAAAATGAAAACTCGGGATTGTAAATTATTTAAATATCTTGAGAAAATTGCATCGATTGTAGACCCTGATCTGGTTGCTGAGTCTTTGGGATTATTATTCATTTTTAGATTAAATTTACTTTCTAAAAATTGTACAAGTGGTTGAGCTTCTTTCAAGGCAAAATTTGCATTCAAACCACCACTTAAAATTATGGGCATAGTGTTCAAATCTTCTTCTAATTCTGCTGCGCCAGAGGGAGTATATGCCAATAATGCTCTGTGTATAAATTTTATGATATCGTTAATTTTTTGGTTCGATACTGCGGCCAAGCCTTAATTGTTCTCTTGTTGATGAGACTACTCAAATGACTGGACTTGTGAATTTTCTTTTTCTTCATGTGTACATTGATGCCATGATCGTCATCAAGATGTCGTGGAAGATGTTTCACCATTATATCCACTTCAACTGGAACATTGATGATCTGTCCATATATTCCATATTGTCCATGTCCATGGTGTAATCGCCGTATTTTAATGAATGGAATTCTCGGTGATATCAGTCGTTCTGATACCGAATCGAGGGGTGGGAGATGGGCAGGTATTTGTACACATGAGAAGCCATTATATACTGACAACATTGGGATAGAATTAGCGTTGAGTGTTCGAGGCAGGTGTAGCAAATTTTCATTTCATCTCTATTCATTGTTGGTGCAATTGTGTCTGAAATCTCACTATGTTGATTGGCTGGAGCTCTCGAATCCTCTTGGAACCACAATCGATCACAGATAGAGCAAGGAAAAGAGAAAGAATTATTCTTGAATTTTTTATCAAATTCTTTATGTATATTCTTAAATTGAGTGAAGTCTTTGTAAGGGAGGTTAGGGTTTATGGTTATGCTTCTTACGTCATCCTCTCTTGCTGATCGCCCTGGGATGTCTGCATCAACCCGTGGAACAAACATACCGTGGAAAATTCTATTTGCAGCCTTTAACGTTGCGGAAGGCTCATTACCATCGCCCAAATTATTGGTCTGTTCGATTTCGTCTACCAGTGAAGGGTTCAGAGGTGGTTGTAAATTGATAGCCCTCTTCCTTGCTCGGTATTCCCGGACACGTTCAACACTGGTTTTGGGGATTTTCTTCACTTTATTTAGTTTATTGTTTGGACGCAGTCGATCTCTGTATTCCTTCCACAACTGAGCATCAGATTTAGGCATGATGTACAGCTCTGATTAATATTTTTTAGACTATTTAATAACACTTCTCACTTCTCTATATACCCTTGAACACTTAGAAACACTATATAACCTCGATAAACAACAAATGCTGCACGACTCATGAAATATATGTATATCTTAATAAAACAAGCACTCTTCCAATGACACTCATGGCTCATTTCGTCAGAGCTAATTCCCCCCTACGCATGCTACTCCGCTCTCGTCTCTTCCTACTCCGAATCTATCGCGTTTTTTTTCTCTCTCATGTCTCCTTCAGTCCGACTGCCCCACCACGCGCGCTATCCCCTCCCTTTTCCTGTCGCTTTTTCGTTACATACGATATTCGATTTACACCCCAACGAGCGCCAAGAAGTTTCACTTCAAAAATTGAATGTGCTTGAAGAACTTCTTTACACATAGGACGAGTGCCCTGGAGACCATTTAGCTATTCTGAGTCCTAACCTCGGGTAATGAAGATTCGTACGCGTCAGATACGATATGTATTTATTCACAGTATTGAATTATAGGTATATCTTAATAAGAATCAGTCTATAACAATATTAGCCATACGTGTAGTGAAGGCAGAAATCACAGTTTTTATAACCTCTCTTGTAATTCCGCGCTCAGCTCACGCCCTACGCATGTACTTCGCTAGCGGCTGCGCATCAGTTCGATTCCTCTGCCCCGCGCCGTGATCTGCATCGGCGCACTCGAATGTGTGCCAATCAGTGGGGTAGGCGCGATCTGCGCAGGCGCTCCGGAGCTGGTGGAGATCGGAGGCGTCACAACCATGGAGAACAATGTGCCCTCTCGCTCCAGCACGTAAAAGCCTCAGGCTTCTAGTCGTAGCCTACTAGGAGCACTTTCACGCCTACGCCCTCCCGTTGGTAGAACGAAGGTCACCCGCTTAGTTTCCGTTTCATGTGCACCTCGCCAGCTAGCTTCCGGAACAGCTCAAGACCCCCGTCTTGGAAAGCTCTTGGCTAAGAGTCCGGCGTCCAGAGTACGTCTGCACCGACCAGCCCATCGCATCCATCTGCTCATCAACCCAGGATCGGAAGTTTCGTTAATATCGGACAAGCTCTTACGGCAGCTTGGACTGGCCAAGTCCCCGACCTCGCTGTAGATATCCGGACTCAGAGGTTCGGCTCATTATACAGTTCACCCACCCGCAAGCTCACCATATTGTTACCGACGTTCTCGTCAGATTGGCTCCGATGGGATCATATCGAAGGGCTCCACCTCGCGGACCTCGCATTTTTCATGAAGGCCGTAAGTATCCCCTCGCACTGGAACCGTTCATGAAAGGACGATATGTGGACGGCATCTGCGGAGGTGCTGCGGAGGACTCGGATGAGGGACTACGTCGGACAGCTCACCAGATGACACAGCTCTACCTGTCAAGTGCCTTCCCGTTAGGCACATGGTATTTAAACAGCTAGGCTCTCCTCTGCTCCCTCTCATCTCACTTCGTGAAGAATTGGCTGTTGCTCATCCATGAGCTTACTCAAATTGCTCACTGGAGATTGGTACCTAGCAAGGAGAACTCAGCAGACTGTATTTCTCGAAGTCTTTCTGCCTCTCAACTGGCAGCTCACATGGTCTGGTAGGCTGGACCACCGTGGCTTCAGAAAGACAGCTCGACGTGACCAACCCATCTCGTCGAGAAAAAACGTAAAGTCGATCTCGGGGGAAGAAGCCAGCAGTTCCACTTCACTTGTCAGCTCAGCCCGTCGTTCTCTGGGATCTCATCGACCGATTCTCGTCTTGCAACAGACTGCTCGGGATCACCGCAATCTCTGAAAGGTTCATTACTCGGCGCAGGACGGTGCAACAATAATCGGTTCTTTATTCACTCGCTCTTACCGACTTTGACGAGGCCCGGCTCTTTTGGATAAAACTCACGCGCGCAGCTCATTTCAATGCCGACCTCGAAATCATCTCTCGGGGTGAGCGATTTTCCACATCACACCCGCTCACTAAGCTCAACCTCTTCATTGATCATGAAATGGTTATTAGGATTGAAGGTCGGCTCAAGTTCGCTCAGCTCAGCTCAGCGAGTCGAAACCAGACGATCATTCCCACGGAGTCTCAACTGGCCCAGCTACTCGCCAGTACGCTCGGTCATTCTTGAGTACGTGAACTGCCCGCGCCAACGTGGAGTGCGCGCTCAATAGCTCATGGGTGAGTTGCCATCTACCAGACTTGCCCCCGTCCGAGCCTTTCTCATCACTGGGATCGACTTCACCGGCCCAGTGTCTCTACGGTCCTGGAAAGGACGGGGCAACAAGTCGTACAAAAGCTGGTTGGCCACGTTCGTCTGCATGACGACTTCAATGGTTCACACCGAGGCCGTGTCAGACGGCTCCGCCGAGGAGTTTCTCGTACCCTATCGGCGTTTCTCAAGTCGGTATGAGATAGCTCCTTGTGCAGTGACTGCGGAACTACCTTCTTCGGTGCTGACAAGGAACTCCGGAAACTTTTGAAGTGAAACTTCTTTGCGCTCGTTGGGCTGTAAATCCAATATTGTATGTAACGAAAAAGCGACAGGAAAATGGAGAGGATGGAGAGGATGGAGAGGATGGTGGTGGGGCAGTCGGACGGAAAGAGACATTGAAGAGAAAGGAAAACGCGATATATTCGGAGTAGGAACATGGCTCATTTTGTTAATATGATGAACAATACTAATCAAACCACGAAAATCACGAAATCTCCAGTCTAACTTATCCTTCAGTAAAATTCCCGAATTTAAAGCGGTACGAAAATGAGAATTTCGTAATGTATTTTGATATATACTCTGATATGAATATTGGAGATTATTTTTCCTATCCAAATTTCGGCCAAGAGAATTGTGCCATGACGTGAAAGGAGGTTTATTTGGTTAGGTGTCGTTTGTTAATCAAAATTATCAAAAAATTATCGCATATAATACCACAAGAGCTCCGAAATTATCGGATATTTCCCGATAGGTTCGTTGCAAACAAATGAACGTGTCAAGTTTTCCAGTTTAAAAATCACGAGCGCGAAGCGCGAGTGATTTTTCTGGAAAACTTGACGAGCTTATTTGTTTGCAGGGAACCTTGAGGGAAATATCAGATAATTTCGAAGTTCGAGTGGTATTCGGGGGATTATTTTTTGCATCCAAATCTTGGCCGATAGAATTGCACCATGAGACATAATTTTCAACAAATTGCCATTTAATCTGTCAGATACAATTGAGGGTTACTTCAACATTTGTTTTTTTTTATATATATCAACATGCAAAATTTCCAGTGAAATTTCCAAGAATATCCGCTGAAATACCGTGTTGACTATACAAAATAACGTCGAATGGTGCAATCCTATTGGCCAAGATTTGGATGGGAAAAATAATCGTATATAATACCACAAGAGCTCCGAAATTACCGGATATTTCCCGATAGGTTCGTTGCAAACAAATGAACGTGTCAAGTTTTCCAGTTTAAAAATCACGAGCGCGAAGCGAGAGTGATTTTTCTGGAAAACTTAGCAAGCTTATTTGCTTGTAGGGAACCTTGAGGGAAATATCAGATAATTTCGAAGTTCGAGTGGTATTCGGGGGATTATTTTTTGCATCCAAATCTTGGCCGATAGAATTGCACCATGAAACATAATTTTCAACGAATTGCCATTTAATCTGTCAGATACAATTGAGGGTTACTTCAACATTTGTTTTTTTTTATATATAGCAACATGCAAAATTTCCAGTGAAATTTCCGCTGAAATACCGTGTTGGATATACAAAATAACATCGAATGGTGCAATCCTATTGGCCAAGATTTGGATGGGAAAAATAATCGCTGAAATTCGAGGTAGGCTATACAAAATATCAACAAATGGTGCAATTCTATTGGCTGAAATTTGGATGGGAAACATAATCAGGGAAATATGGAACAGAAATTGACTGTTCTATTTGGTTTCGCCACGAGATTTCTCCGAATTTTCAATGACAAAATGTTTCGAAATCTTCCTGTGTGGCTCAATAAAAATTTCCGAAAATTATCAGTTGTAATGCCTCAAGACCTTCAAAATTATGGGATATTTCCCGAGAGTTTCGATGCGTATCAACGAGAGGGATAAGTTTTGCAAGTTAAAAATCGGGAGCGCGAAGCGCGAGGGTTTTTCCGTGAAAGTTATCCCGATCGGTGCTACGCAGGGGAACTGGAGAAAAATATCCGATTAATTTTGAAGGTCGAGGGGTACTTGGCTGGATTATTATTTTCATATGGTGTTGCGTATGGAATACGCAGAATATACAAAAAAGATGGTATCGCCAGTTATTTCCATTTTTCCGGATTAACGGAATTCATTTGATTTTTTATTGACACCCAAATTCTGCTTTATTGTAATTTTAACCCTCAACGTCTGCTCTCTCAATCGTTTTTATTTTCTCATTATCCTTAAATTCTCCAAATCTCCAGGGGAATCCCCAATTGTCCGTCCCCAACCTGGAGAAACACCTCTACCTGCTCCTGCTTTCCTGCAGATACCTCTACCTGCTTCCCTAGTCTCACTCTAGGAGGTCCTACCAAAACCCTAGTTGTCCTCTTCCCACTGAAATCGCCCAGCGTCCTATCCTCTCTCCTCCAATGATGGTTACTTCCCAAATACCTGCGCCCAATAGCATATAGGCCGGACATTTTTCAAAATTGTTCAGTATCACCGCATCCTTCACGGCTCTGTCTAAATACCTCTAGTGAATAAACGGAAAGTAAAAAAGACAAAAGTGTTCCACCCGATTCTTTCCAAGTCTCCCGGAATTCACCCGTCACATCCTTTCCACACATTCACCAAGATCCATGAAACATTCAATTCAATAACTACTAAAAAACTGAATCAACTGCGCAAAGAACTGATTCGGCGTGCAGTAGTTAGAGTTGAGATTGTTTCTACAGAGTAGAATTTGTTCGGGCCTCAATTTAGAAATAAGGCATAGAGATTTTATCAGTAAAACTTTACAAGTTTAATTGTTAGGGTACACGGTCACTTTTATTATTTTAATCCTCAAGGGACTCTAGAAAACACGTTTTCTAGTTTTTACCATTTATAGCACTTTTCCGGAGCCCGACTATAAACTGTCGACCCTCCGTATCATTAAGTAATTGAGGAATTTTTCCACAATTAGGCTCAACGGTTTGCGCGGAAGACCCAGGAATTTGGAACCTTATAGAAGAAGTGGCAAATGGGCTAACTCCCCCCGACAATCTTTGACCAATGACACGAGAGGTGTCGACCTTTTAGACCAATAGTTATAGAATTCCCCTTCCTCCCTTGATATAATTTTAAGTTCGAAAAAAGGACTAGGACAGTAAGAACCTAACATTCAAAAGGACAAGACCTAGCTCTGTCGTCAATTTTTCCTGCCACTAACAAGACCCGTCGCTCTGCTAGTGTGTACGATCCCTTTCATCGCTATTTAATATGAATACAGTAATGTTTAAATAAATTAATTGATCCGTGACAAGTATATATTATTGAATATCTTTCTGAATTAAATAAATATAGTGAAAAGTGCGAATACTTCAGTTAATTTATCCCGCCCAAAACTGTGATGGTTCACGTCTCATCGCTGTCATCCGATTAACCGCCGTTCCAGCCAAGAAGAATAATTCGGGACTTACTACCCCGAAAAGAATCGAGTCGTCGAACCGATCGCGGAGGAAAATCGTAGGAACAGAATTCTAGAATTTACAACTCTAGAAAAATCAAAGTTAATTGCAATCCTCAACCCCTAACATATGGTATGGTTTTTCACTGGGAGTTGTGGATTTCAGCGTATATTTTCTGTCTGCACAAAATGCAGAGAATTGTTTCCAAATTGTGGCTTCTCTCTTCACCGTTTTATTAGGAACATTTTTGCAAAGTTTTTGATCAATAATGTCCAAGGATTCCCCTCCAAAATTGCTCATATCGAGGTAAAGTCTTTGAACTTGATTTTTTCTAGTCCCAGTTTTGAGGTTTGAAACGCGTACGAATTGTTTATCGGATATTTTCATTGCTTAGCAACAAACAGGGAAATATCAGAAAAATATCCGAACTAAAACCGTTTTACTTGCACCACGTGACGGGAAATGCCACCATTTAATTCGTTGAAATTCGGATGAACAAAATTATCACAAAAAATTTAGACAAAATTTTTTATCAATCTATGTGTTAGATTTTGGGGATTTCCCCAGGTACAAAATTCACTCTCCCCAAGTTTTATTATTCTAAGTGATGATGGCTTGTGGCCATATTATTTGGGATTTCCCTTGGTTGTAAAATCAAGGGAAATGTCCCGAGTTTTCTTCCTTAGTTTTTATCACATCTGGATATTTCTAAGTCCATCTGTTGACCAGAAGGAATAATAAATAGAAAAAGGAAATATTCCAGGGGGTGGAAATTGTTAAAGTCTAACATGAGTTTAATTCGAATTCAATTTGTACGCCATTTTGCCAAACGTCTACGTCACTTATTACAACACACCTGACCCCTGGCATCTTTTTCTGAGCAGAGTTAATAAGTATGTGCCGTGAGAGAACCACGGAGAAAACCACGCGTTGTTCTGTATACTACGATCAAATATTAGATCCATTTATTATACCGTGGTAATTAATGAATCGTAATTAAGAGATGCCGATTCAAGCATAATTTTATCTAAAATACCCTCTACAGGCTACCAATCCTAACAGAAATTATATTACCCTCTTTAGGGCAACCGAGTGTACCCTGTAATGTCTCGTCAGTCTCTTGTAGATATTCGTCGTGTCGAGTGCCTTCTGTCTGAGCAGTCTTAGAGTCATTCAGTTATTAAAATCATTTCTAAAAATTATTCAAAGTGTTCGTTTATTTAATACCATATCCCAACAGGTTATGGGCCCAGAATAACGACAAGTGATTTTGCCTTATTATTATATTGACTGATAAAATAACAGTGCATAATAACAGTGGTTACTTGAATAAATCTATAAACAGAATGGATAAATTAAATCGAAATATTAAACCGTTTCATGGAGAACGTTATGGTATCTGGAACACCAGAATTGAATACTTATTAATAGAATTAGACGTTATTAAAGTGCTTGAGTGCAAAGTTCCAGCGGAGAAAAATGACCAATAGCAAAAAGCAGAAAATATTGCTAAAAGCGTAATAGTGGCAAATCTGGCAGACTCCTTCTTACTTTTGGCAAAACGGGAGCATACTGCCAAAGACATAATAAATAGACTTGACGCTACATATGCATGAAGTCCATCAGAAAAAAAATACTGAGTTTTAAATTCCAGGATGATACAACTCTAATGAAGCATTTTTCTGAACTGGATGAGATATTTGAGGAATTTGTCGCAGCTGGTGGTATCCTCAGTGAGAATGCCAAAGTGGCACATGTACTGCTCACACTGCCAAATTCTTATGATACCATAGTAACATCCATCGAGCAGTTATCTCCAACTGTCTTTACTCTGGCAAACATAAAATCGAAACTACTAGATTTTGAAACGAAGAGGCGTTGAGAGCAACAAGACAATAGCGCAAAAATATTAAATGTGGAAGTACAAAGTGGGAATCAAGGACGTCCGACACCACATAGACTTCAAAATAAAATGAAGAACTCCAAGAAATTTATCACGTGTTATCACCGTGGAAAACGAGGCCACGTGATGGCAAATTGTTATGTGAAGAAAAATGGACAATCAAGAGAAGGTGAAAAGAGACGACCAACCGCACATGCAGCCCAAGTAGCCGAGGAACAGGAAGTAAATGCCATGTCCAGTTTTGCATTTATGATGGGGAGGAACTTGCCCAAAGTAGAGTTCAACAATATCACCTTTATTCAGGATTCCGCAGCGACGGACCACATAATCAATAGGAAGGACTTAGCAGCTGATTTTGAGCAGTTGGACAAGCCAATAAAAATAACCGCTACAAAGAATGACCAATTCATTACCGCAACAAAACGAAGCAATCTGAGAGTGACCAGCGATCAAGGCATAAGTGGAATTCTGGAAAATGTCTTGTACTGTTCCGAACTACTGCACAATTTATTATCGGTCGCTAAGATTCAGTCAGCTGGTTTGTCGATCATCTTTGAACAAAATAGAGTAAAAGTAGCCAGAGAGGGTAAGGTTATTATGTCTGGTGAGTTGAATCGTAATTTAATGACTATTACTTTTGATATAAATTCAAAGTCGGTCAACGCCGTAAGTAGAAACATTAATTACGAGTTATGGCATAAACGTTTAGGACATATTAGTAAACAAAAATTTCTAGAATTGAAATCAAAAGGCATGTTTGAAGATTTTCAACGTTTAGATGGCATAGCACCTGATAATAAATTATGCGAATCGTGTATAAAAGGTAAACAATCGTGGTTACCATTCAATAAAGAGAAAAATAAAGAACATGTCAAAAGACCGTTATATATAGTTCCCTCTGATGTCGCCGGCCCTGTCGCTCCTCCGACGTTAAATGAAAAAAATTATTTCGTTTTGTTCATACACCAATATCCCCATTACTGTGTTACATATCTAGTTCAATACAAATCAGAAGTTTTTCATGTATTCAAGGATTTTGTGGCCAAAAGTGAGGCCAAATTCAATTTAAAGCTAGTAAATTTGTATTGTGATAATGGAAGGGAATATTCATCAAATGACATGAAGGACTACTGCACAGAGAGAGATATCAGTTTTCATTTCATAGTCCCAAGAACCCCAACTAAATGGTGTGGCCGAACGTATGGTGAGAACCATAACGGAGAAGGCAAGAGCAATGGTGGTTGTGGCGAATCTAGATAAAGAGTTTTGGGCAGAAGCAGTTCTCACTGCTTCTTCCCTGGTAAATATAACCCCAACCAAGGCTCTAAAATGTAAAAAGACACCATATGAAATGTGGCACGATAAAAAGCCAATCATGAAATACTTAAAAGTATTCGGTTCAACCGTTTATGTCTATCGAAAAATCCTCAACAGAAAATTCGATGAGAAATCTTGGAAAGGTGGCCGTGTCGGATACGAGTCAAATGGCTACAAAGTGTGGGATAGCGAAAAAGCTAAGTTTGTGGTTGTGAGGGATGTCATCATAGATGAGTTTGATTTTGAAAGGTCTAAGCCATCTATGAGAGAATATGAAACAAAAACCACCCATATTATGGGAGAGCATGATGAGTCTCATGAGCCTGCTAAAGTGAGTGCAATACCACTGAGAATGCACAACCCAGAAGGGTTCGAGCATATTGAACAGACAGGCGACTGTGCAGACATGTGTCCTCTAGCATCTGATCTAGAAAAAGTATCCCCTATCCAAATTGAATCGAGGAGAAGTGACAGAATTAAAAACTTATCACCTGTTTCGTATGACGAAGCTAATATACTGGACGATTGCGTTTTGTCAGTAAAGTCAACACTACATGAAATTCCGAAAACATTTCAGGAAATTAAATTTAGAGAATATAGGGTTCAATGGGAAGAAGCAATTAAAAATGAAATAGATTCCTTACTACAGAATGAGACATGGACATTAATTTCTAGACCAAATGGGAAGAACATAGTTCATTGCAAATGGATTTTTCTATAAAAACTGATGAGCATGGTAATCTTGCAAAATATAAAGCTCGATTAGTCGCGCGAGGATTCTCTCAAGATCATCTGGCAGATTACCATGAGACCTTTGCCCCAGTAGCTACAATTGCGAGTTTTAGATTTATATTAGCCTTCGCCAATCAATTCAATTTATTAATTCATCACATGGACGTGAAAACCGCATTTTTGAATGGAAATCTAAAAGAAGAAGCATATAGGAAATAGTCAGAAGGCACAATAAATAAAAAGATATCGAAGTTTAATATTTAAGATTGAATACTAAGTTAGAATAAGGAGGATTGAATTTTGAGGGGGTGTGTTGGATTTTGGGGATTTCCCCAGGTACAAAATTCACTTGTTTGAAACATAAATAGAAAATCGCCAGGTTTAGCATCAGAACAATCGATAAATTTTGGGCGACCTTGGAGGCATTGGAATTCGGGGTCAGTTCACGTAGAACAACCGCAAAGCATTCAGCTTACGGGAACTCAATCAGAGCAATTCTCATCTATAAGTTGTGTCTAACGTCCCTATTGAAAAACTAGAATCGGACGTTTAGATAGGTTATAAGGAACGTATAAGTTCACCGGATTTTTCAAGTACATCATCTATTAAAAGTTTATTTTGTAAATTCTCCGGAGTGTTAGTAATTCAACGGGTTATTAATGAGATACGCAACGTTATAAATTTCCACGAGAGATAATTTGTATAATCAGGACACAAGGCTTACGCCTAATAAAAGAACATCAGCAATAGGTTTAGTGGACCATTTGTGATAAAACATTATTTTCTGCCGCCAATTGTCCCACTTCCCGTAATCCCAGCAAAATTCAAAGTTACGCCTCAAACATCACTCTTCCCAAGTTTTTTATTTTAATTGATGATGGCCTATGGCCATATTATTTGGCATTTCCCTTGGTTGTAAAATCAAGGGAACTGTCTCCAGTTTTCTTTCTTAGTTTTTATCTCATCTGCATATTTCTAAGTACATTTGTTGACCAGGAGGAATCATAAATAGGAAAAGGAAATATTCCAGGGGGGGGGGGGGAATTATGATACCCTCTTTAGGGCAACCGAGTCTACCTTGTAATGTCTCGTCAGTCTCTTGTAGATATTCGTCGTGTCGAGTGCCTTCTGTCTGAGCAGTCTTAGAGTCATTCAGTTATTAAAATCATTTCTAAAAATTATTCAAAGTGTTCGTTTATTTAATACCATATCCCAACACTATGGCTAAGAAGTGTCACTTCTGTCGTGCATAAATTTTATACACATATTTTTTTTCCTTGGGATCATCGCAGTCACAACAGCGTGCTTAGCGCTTGGTCAAGCATGGACTATAATGGTCGTTCAACTCTTCGGGTGCTCCGCACTTCCAAAGGAAATGGAAGGCGGCGGTAAAGTTGGTAAAGTTCCATCTCATCCTCACGATCGGGGACGACCTACTCACCTTTGCGGAACATACCACTCTACTCGCCCAGATCGAGGCAGTGCTCAACTCGTGGTCACTTTATCATCGGTGAGGCGTCCACGGCTCTTCCAGAACTATCGCTGGAGAATCTCAACGTTTCGAGGCTCTCACGGTGACAGCTCGTTCAGTAGAAACTCCAAAGATTCTGGAAGGCGCGGTCCACTGGGTATCTCTAACGTCTTCAGGCAATAGCCAAGTGGCACCACCCCACTCACCACATCAGAATCGGCTTAATGATTCTCCTCACTGATGGGAGATTCCCAACGACGAAGTAGCGTTTTTTCCGACTGACCGCTCTGCACCCTGGACCGGATGGACTCACCAGAGTGGTCACCCTACGACCTGCTCAGACGACGCTGACGAGACCTGTCGCGCAGCTTGTGCAGTCTCACTGTCAGATTAGCAGAGCCCGATCCACGCGACTATTCGCCAGCTCGCGGCTCTTCACCAGAATTTCGCCAATCTTGCGGGACTTACAACCCAGAACAACTGACGAAATTGAGCGTATTGCTGGAAGCCTTTGGACCGGACGGGATTTACGACCCTTAGGGTTTTGGATGCCGCCAAGCTTAGCCAGTAATTCCAGGACCAACTCATCGGCCATCTTAAAGGTGGCAAGCTCATCGTGCCTACCACGAATGTTTTGATCCCTTCGGTTTTTGTTTCAGCTGATGTAGATCTCCGTCAACAACTCCTGAGTTGCTGATAGCCGGGGAGAATGTTGGCAATTCTGCCTCCAGGCCGGAAACTACATACACAATCACACACCACTTACCGTAGGCTGGGAGCTCACTTTTATCCTGTATAGAATAATCGCCCTAGCAGGATCACGTGACATCGAAATTCGGGGCATTTACGGCGTCATATCTTATCACCCGTCCTCATGCATTTCCGGGAAATCCGCAAGTGCAAACGTACATTATTTTGTGTTCAAGTTGTTCTCGAACGTTCAAACAGCTTTTAAGTAATTTTTCTTTTGATACGGCTCATCTCGTAGTAGTTAATTTGTCATCGACTGCTCGTTGTTCGTCTTTTTCCATAAACGGTTCTTGTGTAGTGACGAATTATTATTAAATAAAACAAGTAAGTTGTGTAGTGAAAACACGTGCTCTGGGCTTTTTTTGGACCTGTTCGACCCTTCACCCACGTTCATTCCCACCGATCCGGGTCCGTCATTAAATACTGTTTAATGATCAAATTTACTACAAAATGATCACTGACTGGACAGTGTTACGTATAGACATGCTTCCCAAACACGGTATTTTTGGGATTAAGATCATTCTGCATCATTTCCAACACAATTTGGAAAACGTGAAACTCGGACGATTGCAATGCTTCTAGTCAAACGTAGTAGAATAAAAACTGCTTTCTAGGGTTTGCTTTTCCATCCCGCATGCAGCTACTAACCCGTCTCGAAGCTGTTGAACTTTGATGATTACTGAAGTCCGGTCTGTCCTGGTATACTACCAAAGAAGTTTGGCTGAACAGAACCTCATTTCGCCAGCCTGAGGGGACGAAAAGGGGCCCTTTGCGACCCCATCACGAGGGAGGGCGCCACCGACTATGCGTCGGTACATCCGGTCAGTTGAGTTTGAACCCCAGCAGCCGCTGTCCCGCCCAAAGTTTCAAGATTGGACGGTCCACGGGCATTTAGATGCGGTGGGAAGCTAGGAAGGCGATATGAAATGAAGGTTTCCAGTCCATCGCCCAATTAGGTTTTTTTAACCTCTCATTATTGATGAATCCACTAATCTATCAGTCCAGCAATATTTGGCCCTATATGTATATTAGGTACTTTAGTGAGAAACAAGGAGCTATAACCACCAACTTTTTGGGTATAGTGAGTGTGGCAGAAACCACCTCAAACCGTTCATATCAGCATATTACGTCATACTTAAACAACATCAATCTTCCTGTAAAAATTTAATCGTTATTGGAACCGATAGCGCTAGCAATATAGTTGTTTTTAATCACTCAGTATTTACCCTGATAAGGGATAACATAGCGTTCCCTAATTTCACCCTCATTCACTACGTATATCACTCATTGAAGCTGTGTGCAGCGAAACCTGGTGACGTTCTCCCTGCTCACTTGGAGTACTTGATGCGACAGTCACGAAATTGGTTTGGTCTGAATGCAAAACGAATGGAACCGCTCTGGACATTATTCAATTTTCAATGACAATAACACGATAATGTTGACTCTAATACAACGATACGACATACTATGGCGGGCGTTTTATGGAGCAGTGGGATATATCTGGGCCAATAGTGGGGCTAAAGACTCATTTTTCTATGGTTGCTGATAAAAATCAAGACAAATGTCTAACTACTAGACACTTGGCTCAAATTTATAATGATCCAGCCAATCACTTATCCTTAATTTTCCTGAAATGGATCCTCCAGGAGGGCACTGAAATTAGTGAAGTAATGAATAATTCGCTAGCACTAAAGTCAATCGACGAGCTCGATCTGGGAGTGGAATTTCATCGTGCAGCAGTAAGTGGCAAAGTACCACCAGAGGTTGCCACAGAAGTGTCGCGGAGATGCAGAAAATACCTTCTAATTTTATGTGAGCAGCTTGTCAACTGTATGCCAAATTATTTGAAAATCTTGAAAGATGTATCAAAGTTTGCATCGGTGAAAGTTTTCTGTCCAGCCACGAAACCATCCGTTAACGAAATACCACCGGTATTCATTTACGACACTCATCTCACAACAATCGATAATCAATTGAGAGTCATCAAACAGATTCCTTGGAATGACCATTTTTGTGCGAAAATTTTAAAACAGACATCTAAATTTTGGTCTCATGTCTATTCATTTAAAAATGCCAGTGGTGGACAGTTAGTCAAGGAGTTGGCTGGAACATTTTTAAAAATGGTTCTGCCTAAAAATCTGCGAATCGGCGCGTGAATGACCGATTGATCCGGTAACTCGATTGACGCCGTCGAGGATCTAAAGACAGAGATCCCAAACCTCTGGAAGAAACCGGGAAGACTGAAGACACAGCTCAGTATTTCGTGATGAACTGTCCGATGTATGCACCGCAGCGGGAATGCATCGCGGATCGAATCGGGAATCTCCCATAGAACCAGACGGCACGAGCTGTTATATCGTAGAAGGAATCATTAACCGTGTTCACGGACTTTTGCAGGAAGTGCATGTGACTGAAATGCATAGATGCGTGCGCGGAAATCGGAAACGACGACGACAATGAGGGAACGAATGGATGAATCCAACCAACTCTCGTTGTCGGAGACGGAAATTGACAACATCTACAAAGATCAGAGGCAAATTACGCATCTCATCAGCAACGCAAATGATCCAAACGGACCCCAGACCCGGAACCCAAAAATGCTCCACCGCCCAAGGAAAACGCAAGTGTTGGGATCCTGTATGTGTGCACGTGATTATTTCATATATTCAGTGTTTTGGCATTTGAAGCAATAGACCATTAAATTGTAAAATTCCAAAGCTCATCTCCTCGGACATGTTCAGCAAAACTTCAATCTCAATAATCGTGAGCTAGTGGAAGACAGGAAATCCACTTATGTATTTGTGAGAGTAAACACATCATTAACTGGCAGAGAAACGTAATGGGATCATCTTGAGAATTTACCAGCTATTTTTATATAGTCACGAGAGTGAGTAATTTGCCAGTAAACAACCACCCAAATTCCAACAACCCGATTATGGAATGATTGCAAGGTTTCTTAAACACTATTGTTTTTAACTCACAATTATGTACGGAAAGTTAAAGGCAATAAAATAACAGTGAAATTGAGTCGATCTCATTTAAATTCGTTTAACCAAACTTCGATTGATATCCTTAATAACAATATCAACCACAGGTAAGAATAAAACGAACGACGTCATCCAGATTCATCAAATAGCAAATTACAACTTTAAGAGGAAACCAATGTCCTTCGACGTAACGTTTTCCTCTGGACATAACACTGCTTTCAAAAAAAAAAAAAATTGTGAAAAATAATTACATAGACGTCCACGTTCGCTTGTAGGCACCCATTTGGACAGTAGAGTGTGAATACAGGGCAGACAGCAAGCTTGACTGAGTCCCATGACAACTCTACATATGCAAAGGTATATCCAGCCTCCTTCATCGAAGAAAATGGGGCACAGCATACAGCCAATCCCATTCAACATTACACCAATTGCGAAGACCATTTTGGCACTCCATATTCTAGCTAGGTGGCCTGATGGTATCTGCATCACAGTGTAGCCCCAGAAGAATGAGCTCAGAATCGGACCGACATTGTCCAGTGATGATCCTTTTACCTGAAATGCCGTATCAACCGATCAGATTCCTTCTTTGTCATATTAATTTCTCGCCTCATTTCATTTACAGCAGTTCCTCTGCTGGCAAGGTCATAAATATATTTCTGACATTCTTCCATTTCTAAGACATTTTCCAAATGTTTTCAAAGTATTACTACCCGTACTCGACAGCGAGCTACCAGACACCTTGAGCATAATCTCAGGAAAGCCTCTTTGTCTTTCAAGAAGACCCGCTTAAGAAACCCAGACTTAATGAGCGGAGCAACCGTATCAAAGCAGCAGCAATAATCGCTAACTTTTTATAAAAATTTAACAAAATTTAGAAATTTTTGAAAAATGTGTAATTCTCACATATTTCTGCTTATTGCACCTCAGACCGACTTCATCGTAGCTCACGATGTTTATTTTAATAAGACAGTGGAGAATCCACAATGTGCTGACAATAACTGTCGTTGAAATTGAATTGTTTCATTGCTGGAATCATTAATTCCTTTCCTTCTTTGAACTATTGATCTGACTGGAACAATTATTAGTTGTGAATTTAAGGCGTAAATCATGAGGCTCACCCCACAATATCTACTTAATCACGTGCTCATGGGGCGACAATTATCAATGACGAGTCCTGAGACAGGGACTCATTGGTTAGGGTACGTAGAGTCCTTGTTTTCCTTTGTTGGAATTTCCTGCGAGTCGGCAGGCCCGCACTCATACACACTTGCGAACCGCTCAACGTGGGTCAACGATCAAAATCAATCGGTCCTTGCCATGGGTCTAACTAGCATTCCTTTAGTTTCGGGGTGCCACTTCCTGGACACAGTTCGCTATTATCCTGCATAGGATAATAGCCCCATCAAAGGTCACGTGAGATTGGAATTCGGAACAATTCCATCGATCGTGCTAATCGCCCGTTCAGTCGTTTTCAGGGAGTCTTACGTATTACACGTGTTTTCAGTGTACTGCTCAGCTCTGACATTCGAATTCCCTCGAACGTTCGACCGGCTCATTAACAGTTTTTCCGGTACTGCTTTCCGGAGCATGTTGCGTGCCGACACGCAATGTTTATTTTGTCGCAAATTGTGTAGATATTTTCGGTAATATGGAATCCTCTTGTTATTGTTATGTTCATACTATCGTGCCTATATCACCATCCCGATCTCTCTCCTTTATTCCACTACCTCCAGACCCTTTTGCAACGAGCATTCCAGCATTTTTTGAAACGAGTGAAATTAACGAAACCGTGCAAAACACAATGCATTCAAACATGGACTTGGCCATTTTTTTTTAATTTATTTTTGATTTTTAGGAGATTATTTTATGCAGCATGGGAAAAACATATGTACCTTTCGACGAACTCATTAACAAAAATTCCCCAGCTATATTTTTAAACCCAGACCATTTCGCTATGCTAACAAAAAATTTCGTCCTCTTGGCTCACCCACGAGTCCTTCATCATTTTACCATCCATTCTTTCTGATTATTACTTGCAATTTCCCGTTTCTTCATAAAATGCACCTATATGAAATCGTCCTAATCCGCTAACCTTTTAAATCCATTTCAATTTTTACCACCCACTTAGACAGGCCCAAACCTTCCTTCAGTCCCTCACCTGACCCACCAGCGGCCCTGCATTCCTCCAGCCCCGCTCTCCAGTTTATAGCATTTTTTATAACAAACCCAATTGAACGAATCCCTTTCTCTGTTTTTCGATCGTACCCTCCTGTTTCTTTAATTTAACCAATTACATTTTCGCTTTCATCTTTCCTCCTCGAAATGGACTCCCTCTTCCCTTTCTCTTCGTCAGATTTGTACTTTTTCAGATTTTCAGTTTTTAAGACTTATTATGCAACCCCCGACGTGACTCGTCAATTTTCACCAGTATTAAGTGTATCCCATTTCATTTGAAATTAAGTGTATTTCATTTCTCATCACTAAATCGTAATATTTGATTGTTGAATAAGTGCTGTGTCCAACATTTTTTATTCTCCTAGTTCGAGTGTTACGTGTTTTCTTCGTGTCGCCCTTTCGATCAATTTCATATGTGATACAACAATTTGTTCAGCGTATCACGTTTCCTACGTTTAATTTTGTATAGTCAACTAATCGAACTTACAACTCGATTAGAATCGAATAGATTGTTACTCCCGGAGAGTTAACAGACCAGGGCATATTTTTCTACCTTTGAATAGTTTTCGACCAATTAAACTATTTCTCTACCCTCTCCCTTAGAAAGGACAACCCTCTTCTCTCACTCCTTTGTAATCTAAAGTGATAGAGTTCAAGAAAAATTGCTAACTTAGTTGCGTGTTCGAGACAAGGCTGCTTCGAGACAAGACCAACCAATGTCCGTTGTTTTTGATGTATGTAATTCCATTGACTTTAAAATTTCACATTATTATCATCGCAAAAATGAATAAGTTTGAGTGAATCGCGTTTACTTTTTCGTTTTATTCCGACTTTTTTATCACAAACAATTTCCTACTTTTAGCTCACTGTCCGTTCTCAGTAGTTCGGGAGACATCGTTGTCTATTAGTAGTCCTGAGGTTTGGACAACCTCAAAGAAGGGTCCAGTAATTATTTACTATTTTTATTATTCTTATTGAGATTAATGCGGCATCTACCCCGAACATCTTACAATAATGGAATCTCTAAGAAACAAAATTAATGAGATATGAGTCTCGAGTCGGCAGTCGTACGGAACAAACGTGTTTTGTTGATGCTCCGGCTCTCTACCTCGTCTGCGCCAGTCAACAGACTTCTAATCAAAACAAACGTCCTCGTTAGTCGACACATTATCCGCACAAAACTAAAATCCAGCTCGGCCTTGTATAGCAGTGTTTTAAGTGCATTTAACAATTATTTATTAACTTTATCATGCCTCAAGTGAAGTCCAACCTGGATGACATTGCTAAAGCCTTGGCAAATCTGAAAGGGGATGTCGAAGACATCAACAGCAATCAAGCAGTGATGATTTCAGAAGTGAGAACGCTGAAAAAAGACCAGAAAGCTTTGGAACCCGATCAATCGACAACGAATAAACGCTCAAAAGCCAACGCTTCGAAACTGGTTAAACTCGAACGAGATAATCGTGCTTGCAACATTATTCTGTACAAAGTGCCTGAAAATAGTGAGAACAAGTCAAACTGTCTTGAATTACTGACTGGAATATTCAATAATGCCGAGGTGAGTATACCCGAGGTATGCATTGTGTCAGCGTTTCGTCTCGGCAAACCTTTCCAAAACAAATGCAGGCCTATTCTTGTGAAGCTACTGGCTCCACGCTGGAAAAATGAATTTTTCAAATGTACAGATAAACTGAGAGAATTGAATGTTGCCATTGATAATTACTTAACCATGGATGAAAGACAATTGAACAAAAAACTGTTAAAAATTCGCTTTGAGTTGAGGAAAAGGGGCACACAAACAAAAACCAAGAGCAATGAACTTTTAATCGGCGAAAAATCCACGAGTGCCAAACAGCTAGCCTCTCTTCTGGAAGATTGTGATGACCCTGAAATACGTCAATATATACAAACTGTCACGAGAGGAACAGACACTGTGTCTGCTGGCTCACCATCTGATCCTAGCACACCAACACATGCAAACTCTAGCGTAGTATCTCCGCCCATTGTAAACAAAGCTAAGCTCGTTAACGCCAAACCCTCACGTAGAGGTAAACCAGCCTCTATGTCAACCTCTCTCACTCATCAGACGTCACGGAGCCAACAAAACTGGGGGACTCCTCGCACTCGTAGCACTGTAAATTCATCGAAATCAGGGTCTCTACGGAAATAGCAACCAAAAGAGAGGGGAATTGAATCAGAGCTCACGTACTCGCTACAGCAGGAGCCTGGTCCCTCGCACACACAGGTGAACGTGAACACTGATATCCGAATTATTGCCTGGAATATTCATGGATTGAAAAACAACATTTGGGAGCTGCCTCTACACATAAAAAACTCAGATATACTGGGTCTCAGCGAAACCTAGCTGAAAACTCCGCTGAACCCTCCGCCTGCTTGGCTGTCCGATTATCAACTTATCTACCACCTTGCGAGAGAAAACAGCAAAATGGGTCACCTCTCAGGAGGACTTCTCCTGGCGCTTAACAAAAACTATTGTAAGTATCAAATCTTATACAACGAATTTGAAATCCTCGCGGTGGAAGTAATCAGTCCTAATCTTGTCTTTAATGTCCTTTTATGCTATTTCTCTCACGAAAATAAAATTGAAACGTCCGTGTCATCCCTGAAAAGTGCTTTGGAGCTTGCACAATCACGGAGTCCTCTCTCTCCCTCTTTTATCATGGGCGATCTGAATTCTAGGGTCGGCAATTCTAACTGCCTCGAGAGGAGTCTATTTACCGAAGCAGACGATATTCCTCACGACCGTGATATGTTGGATCAGACTCAGGATACGAGAGGTAGGAGGCTACTCGAATTTACAATAGAATCGAATCTAATCATTGTAAATGGGAGATTCCCAGGGGACATACCGGGTAATTTCACTTATCATAGGAAAAACAAAAATAAGAAAGAAAAGTTATCCCTCAGTACGATCGATTATGGTTTATGTAATTGGTTTTTTCTAAATGTTATCAAAGACTTTCAAGTAATGGACTTCCCGACTCGCTCAGACCATTTCCTGATTATGCTACAATTAAATTCCAACATCTCTCATAAAACAGAATCTCTGCCTCACGCTGCCGATAAATACAAGTGGAATGCCTTCTTGAAACATAGCTACTTCGAGCAAATATTATATAGCCCAGGCTTAAATCATGTTGAGACGGCAGACGTCGATGAATTGAATCAAAACCTCATAGCCTCTGGAAAAAACCTAGCAAAAGAGATCGGTATGTGTAAAAATGGCCGCTCGAATAAAGTGAAATTCAAAAAACCTTGGGACGATGCAGAATGTAGCCTTGCGAGAAGGAAAGTACGTAAATGCTTAAGATCCTGTAAAAAATCCAAGTTCCAGTCTAACACCGAATTAAAAGATTATGAACTCGCGAAAGATGAGTATTCCACCTTAATACAGAGCAAAGAACAAAAATTTCTAGAAAATATCACCCTAGCTATCAGATCATCGCGAAACACCCAGCAATTTTGGCGGGTAGTGGATAAATTCAGACCAAAATCATACAAAAACACTGACTTAACCCCTGAGACCTGGCCGGTCCACCTATCGAATCTCCTCCCTCCTCGTACAATAAGCTCCTCTCTACCTGCTTCTACGTCTATTCAGGAGCTCGATCAACGCATCTCACGCGAGGAAATCATGATGAGTTTAACTGATAGTAAAAAAGGTAAATCTCCCGGAGCAGACGGGTTAAGTAACAAATTTTTTAAATTCCTCTCGGACAACGGGATTCTGTTCCTCGAACATTTCTTCAATGAGATCCTTGATCAAGAGTGCCTGAGGAGTGGGCATCACTAAACGCCTCAATGATCCACAAAAAAGGTAACGCCGAAGATGCAGCGAACGATAGGTGTATGTCCCTTGTTAATTCTGTCACTAAAATATTCACTCAAATTCTCCGGGATAGACTGACCAGGTGGGCTGAGAAGAATAAGAAAATCCCGGAATTCCAAAATGGATTCAAAAAGAAGAGAGGTTGTCTTGACAATATATTTGTTCTTACTGCCTTAAGCCAGATCCACCTGAACCACCCTGGTAGGAAAATTTTTGCTCTATTCATTGATTTTCAACGAGCTTTTGATTCGGTGTCTCATAACCTATTATGGAATAAGCTCAGGGAAACTGGCCTAAGTAATAAATTTATCAACATTTGTAAAACCCTCTACGAACGCGCTAAACTTTCTGTTCGTACCAAATTCGGGCTTTCCCAGCCAGTTGACATTACGGAAGGCATTCTTCAAGGAGAGATCCTTAGTCCCCTCCTTTTCTCCCTCTTCATTGCCGACTTTGAGCAGTATATGCGAGATAATAACACCCGAGGCCTCTCAATCGACCACAAAAACGAAGTTATCTGCGTTGCCTAGGCAGATGACCTGGTTATTTTCGCAGAAAATCCCCCGGACTGAGAAAAAAGATAAGAATCGCATCTTCTTATTTCAAACGTAACTGCTTAAAAATGAATAAATCAAAATCGAAAATATTAATTATGCATAAGGGTAGAACTCCGAAGAACTTGAAATTCACTTGTGAGGGTGAGACCCTAGAGATTGTTGATGAGTTCTGCTATTTGGGCTGTATTTTTTACAAATCTGGCCTTTTTACTCCACAACATCTCCTCAACATTCTATATCGGTCTCGCTGTGATTCGTGGTCCACGAAAGAACATTTGTTCACAGCGCTTGCTTCAAGTGTTCTTCTTTACGGAGCGGAAGCATGGGGCCTCAGACACCTAGACGAAATAAATAAATTGCAAACCTTCTATTATAGAAAACTCCTGAACTTGCCGAAACACTGCCCCGACTAGGCGATACGTCTCGAAGTTGGGGCCACCCCAATCGAGTACGAGGTCATCAAGAGAAGTCTGAACTGGCTATCTAAGTTAATCAAAATGGATGATAACAGGCTACCTAAAATTTGTTTCTATAAACTTCAGTTTCTCTCTTCTCAACCGAACGTTAAAAGTAAATACAACCGGTGTGCTCAATTGAATGGTAAAATCAAACTGTACTTCCCCTCAGGGCTCTCAAGCCTCTGCAAGGAGGGCATACTACGTGATAATATTGCAAATATTCTAGATGGCTGCCAAACTCATCTGCGAGATCTCGACAATCAGAGACTTGTCAATTCCTCCCTCCCAGTATTTCCTCACGTAGAATTACACCCTGAACGACAACCGTATCTTAGCTTGAACCTTCCTATAAGAATATTACAACCCACAGCTCAGTGACGGCGAAATTATCCTCGAAAATGGAATACTCCGATAATCCTAATGATATGATTCTCAATTTGTTAAATGCGAGAACTAAGGAGGACGTTATGGGGCTCCATTTCGTTCTCACCAAGATATCTCAAGTGGGGTTCTAATAAAAATTGTCCATGTAAGGCTTCCGAAAATACATGTCGCGATTGAATACTATCACGCTTCGATTCTAATCCCAAATTTTTTTTCTTGTAAGCAAAACCATCCAAAGTATGCATTACATCTATAAACTATGTGTCTATGAACTATGTATCCACAAACTATTAAAGACTGTCCGACTCCTATCTCCGTTGTACAAAGCTATGTAAGCAGAAACAATGAATAAAGTGAAGTACCGTATACTTTTTTTACAAATAAAAAAACTAATGAGATATTTCTCTATCTCAGCAAATACTTCTCATACATATTCCATAATTATTGTATTGTTATTGCGCGAATTCTTACGTTAAGATGAAGAATCATGTTGTTTTGTGAGTCCATAGCTGAGGGTCGGTAATGTTTAGACACTTTGATCTTGGGAGGAAACGAAATTCAAAGCATATGAATCACTACAGAAGTCAACATCATCGCCAACGTCTTCGTTATCAATTATTTTGATCAACTTTTTGAAGTCCTGACTGCGTTGGTTAATAGAACGAAGAGCGCTCAAACCCTTCACAAAGTTTTGCCAGGTACTTAGCTCTCGCTTCAAATTTGTAAAATTTCTCATCCATTCAAATTCAATTTCAATGAGTTTGTGTCCACTTGGTGGCTTAAAAATACACTAATTTTCAACAAAAAAGGCCACATCACCACTTGTTTGCGTTTGTAAATCCTCTTGTTGCAATTACCTTGAAAGTTCCCAGTGTTGCAGCACTTCACTCCAAGGTACAACATGAACTTGAAGCCAAGTTTTTGAGCCTCAGCATCTGCAGTAATAATGATACTTTTTTGTAGGCTCATCAGCCTCGTATCTTTTCAACTTTTTCGTAATATTTCTGGACTTTCAGGGGAGTTTGTCCTTTTGAGAAATCGAATTCTTCGTTCTTGATTAACTCTTTGGGACTGGTGGTTGATAGTATGTCAATAGACGCTCATTCTTGAAACCATCTTGAATTTTTGTCGCCAGAATATTGACACTTTGGTTGGTCAGCTTTTTGGAGACGTTCATAGCTGCTTTGAGGTCAATGTCCACAATTATTTTCCTTGATTATGCTTCAAGGATTCAGACAGTTTAGTACTGCGATAAAACTTCTCTCTCTTCCAAATGATTGTTCAATGCGTTTATCGCATATAATACCACAAGAGCTCCGAAATTATCGGATATTTCCCGATAGGTTCGTTGCGAACAAATGAACGTGTCAAGTTTTCCAGTTTAAAAAATTTTTTTGGAAAACTTGACAAGCCTATTTGTTTGTAGGGAACCTTGAGGAAAATATCGGATAATTTCGAAGTTCGAGTGGTATTCGGGGGATTATTTTTTCCATCCAAATGTTGGCCGATAGAATTGCACCATGAGACATAATTTTCAAGGAATTGCCATCCAATCTGTCAGATACAATTGAGGGTTACATCACCATTTGTTTTTTTTTATATAGGCAACATGAAAAATTTCCAGTGAAATTTCCGCTGAAATACCGTGTTGGCTATACAAAATAACGTCGAATGGTGCAATCCTATTGGCCAAGATTTGGATGGGAAAAATAATCACTGGAAAACTCTACATCCATAATAACTGCTCCCCGAAAAATGCATCCTGTTTTTCGAGGGTGAACTTTCCCAGACCGTCTTTATTTTCTTTGTTTGCAGATGTTTCAATTTCCGTTGCAGTTATTCGTGCTGAACTCATTACTAGCAAATGTGTTAACAGATAATACGATGGAATTAAGTCCAGAGTGATGAATCAAATAGAGTATTTCTCATGCACCGTTTTTTGAATATAAAGCAATAAATTAATTAATTTTTTAGAGATTTTTTAAAGAAATGTCTCATGACGACAATTCAAATAAGTAACGATGAAAGAAGTTATTCTAGCACTCAATATGTAATTAACACCATGCGTTATTAAGTTTCCAAAAAAGTTATCGCTGAAAAAATTAAGAAAATTGTTTGTTTTTAATTGATTATTTTTCCCATCCAAATTTAAGCCAATAGAATTGCACCATTTGTTGATATTTTGTATAGTCAACACGGTATTTCAGCGGAAATTCTTGGAAATTTCACTGGAAATTTTGCATGTTGCCTATATAAAAAAAAAACAAACGATGAAGTAACCCTCAATTGTATCTGACAGATTAAATGGCAATTCGTTGAAAATTATGTCTCATGGTGCAATTCTATCGGCTAACATTTGGATGCAAAAAATAATCCCCCGAATACCACTCGAACTTCGAAATTATCTGATATTCCCCTCAAGGTTCCCTACAAACAAATAAAAGCTTGTCAAGTTTTCCAGTCTAAAAATCACGAGCGCGAAGCGCGAGTTCATTTCATTCACGTTCATTTATTTGCAACGAACCTATCGGGAAATATCCGATAATTTCGGAGCTCTTGTGGTATTATATGCGATTATTTTTCCCACCCAAATTTCAGCCAATAGAATTGCACCATTTGTTGATATTTTGTATAGCCTACCTCGAATATCAGCGATTATTTTTCCCATCCAAATCTTGGCCAATAGGATTGCACCATTCGACGTTATTTTATATAGTCAACACGGTATTTCAGCGGAAATTCTTGGAAATTTCACTGGAAATTTTGCATGTTGATATATATAAAAAAAAACAAATGTTGAAGTAACCCTCAATTGTATCTGACAGATTAAATGGCAATTCGTTGAAAATTATGTCTCATGGTGTAATTCTATCGGCCAACATTTGGATGAAAAAAATAATCCCCCGAATACCACTCGAACTTCGAAATTATCTGATATTTCCCTCAAGGTTCCCTACAAACAAATAAGCTCGTCAAGTTTTCCAGAAAAATCACTCGCGCTTCGCGCTCGTGATTTTTAAACTGGAAAACTTGACACGTTCATTTGTTTGCAACGAACCTATCGGGAAATATCCGATAATTTCGAAGCTCTTGTGGTATACTAAAGTCAGCATAAGTTTTAACATCGTGTATCACCCGAAGTCTCCCCCCTCCCTTCTTCGCGCATGCGTAATTTCAGGATATTACCGCGTTACCCACATGAAGGGTGAAGGGAGGGGAGACTTCGGGTTATACCCGATGTTAAAACTTATGCTGACTTTAGAATATTATGTGCGATAATTTTTTGATAATTTTGCGGGTAGGCTATATACTCGTGCTTCGCACTCGTGATTTTTTAGCCTGAAAAACTTGATTCCTTCATTTGTTTGCAACGAATCTATCGGGAAATGCTCGATAATTTTGAAACACTTGTGGTATTATATGTGAATAAATGAAGTTTTTAATCAAAAGATACAGAATACCAAAAAATTGAAATGTTTTGTAAATGAAGTTCTAAAACTTGACGTTTTTGAATTACCAAAACTATGCAATCGAAACTGCAATAAATACTATTTTTTTCTTCTTGTTAATTTGAACGAAAAATCGGTCGATTTAATCATTGAAATATGGAAAATCTCAGAAATATTCATTACGTCAAATGAAACACCAATTTGTCTTCTTTACTAAATATTTATTGAAATTTGTCTAATATGTCGTTCCATTAATGAAATTTTTGGTTGAAGTAAAATTAAAATCTCCTGAAAACAATGGGCGAATCGCTTTTTATGCAAAAAAATTAACTCAAACCCCAAAGCCTCGGGTGAGAATAATTACTACAAATAAAATACTCGTGGAATAATTTTTGGTTGATGCAGAGTAAAAAGCCAAAATTTTATGAAAGCACAAACGATCCTTTTTTCCTTTTTTCTTACGCTTATTGACTTTCTCTCCTCAAGTCATCTTGACTTTTTTTTACTGATATAACGAAAAATAATACAATTGTGTGATTTTACTTACTCCAAGTATTTCAATAGAACGCACGAGACAATATCATATACAAAGGTATTTCAGCTATTGTGTCAGCAACTATTGTTGAGTGACACAGAAGAATCATTTGTGTATTTTAAGAAACCATTCACTTAATTCAGATAAATTTTGAAAGTCAACAATAATTTGATTTGTTTCCAAGAATTGCAATTTGAAATTCCTTTTCGTCAAAATATTTCTGACAATGAATTCAATGTAGAACCCTATTTGGTAAATTCAACTAATTATTTTTTACTAAACATGTAGATAAGAACAATATTTTTCATCTTTTCACTAGTCACAACAAGTTAATGTAGTAGGATTAAATGATGTTGATGTTTGTGTTTGGATTTGATATGTCTATGTCATTAAGACTACCTTTATTCCTTTTTACTACATATTTGTTAAGTAATGGTAAATTGACGTAAATCGATGAATATATCACATAAATCAAATTGTTCCTTACATCAAAAATATTTTTGATTGTTTTAAATTTTATTCAATGAAAACAACCATTTTTGGTTGCAAACAATCAAATTTATTACATTTTACTAAATTTTTCACTTAGTGTGGCATCGTTACCTGGAATGCCCGACCCAGTGACCCGCTCCCATCCGAAACTTCCCCTTCCCGCAACTGATCCCCTGACCTGCGCGGGTAATCAATCGCTTTTTCCTGGATTGTGTAGGAGTTTTGAGTTTAAGGTACGAATTCGATTGACTTTTCCGTATAGGCGCCCCACTTGGCGGGTTTCTGCTTTATCAGTTTCGAGAAACTGACAAAAGATTAGCGCTGCCATATCGGATTTTTAATTTTCAGGATTTCTCAGGCAAAAAGCGCGAGCTAACGTCCAGTTTTATCACCAGAAAAATCCCCCACGTTAGATCATTGATAAAAAAAATAGGTCAGAAATAATGCGAAATTTTAATATGTGTGCAAAATATATCTTTTGAAAGCATTTGTTAACTTATTACCACAAAAAACATACTATGTGCAACACATGGAAAGAAATATTCAATAAAATAGAATAGCATCATAAAAATGTATCATCCGTCCGATTACTCACAGCAGAGAGGAGGAGAGAGAATGAACCATGACTTATTTTTGTTTAAATAAAATGAAGAGAAAGTAGGGAAAGTTATTATATATAAATGAATGCATAAATATATTGAAAAATCCATACTTGTTCGAATAACTTGCGCACTTTTTTGGCATACAGTACACGGAGAGAAAAATCTAACTGTTTACAGTGTGATTGCCATACAAATTATAGTACTGCCGTACAATCTCCGCACAAACTGCAAGCCTAACAAAAATTACCATGCCCCTTAGTAACTTTTCTGTATCAGCTTAGAGAAACTTCTATATCGACCTCGTAAAAATTCAAAGTCTAATGGCCCGTGAGGAGATAGGTGCTAAACAGCTGCTGCAACATGTCCCATGACGCAGTCTAACCTCGGTAATAATGGGCCATATTTTTATAGTTATCGAAAAATTACTGTGCGGCATGGTAGTAAATGATAGACGGCCCGATAAAATAAACTGCCTTAGATAGAATTTTTAAAAATACTTCTATCAGTTTTTTCTTGAAACGTAAATAAAAAATGATAGACCTTCAAATTTTTTAGTACTCTTTATTAGGTTTTACGAAGCCACAATTTACGGTTGTAATAGAAATTTTTATGAGTGAGTAAAACACATTCTAGTGTTATCGCATTTTGCAACTCGATTCTCAGTGCCCGGCACAGTAATTTTTCATACACTTTTTTCTCCATGTATAACATCATTTCCCTCCAACAAACCCAACCATCACTTTCGTTCCTTCACCTCGCCGACACTAACATGCACCATGAGCCCCCAGGAAGGGATCAAGTAGAGTACATAGTATCAAATAATTATTATATTATGTGTTCTAATTACTACGGAACTTTGAGTTGAAATTGATTGCTTTTAAAAAATTACCCCTCTTTATCGTAATTCTTCCGTCATAAGCTAGAAAATTTGCTAGCAGATTCAGAATTATTGTCTTCCATTTCTACATAATAGACTAAAGAAATAACACTTGCTCGCAAATGACGTAAATGGTTACGTAGTTTTACTGATGATTTCTCTTCGTGTACAGGAATAACTTCCCGGTTCTTTCATTATGAAATTCTTTAATACTCACTCACTTTTAACTCCTTATCGATAGCTACGACAGCGATAGACATGCACACTCTATTGGCATAGGCAATAGTGATACCCAAGAAGCACAGAACACATTGCAAATGTCTGGCACCGAAGATTCCTGTTTCAAAATCAATCCGTTAGCAATTTGGCATAATAATGAGGCTTCTGGTATGTATTCAATATATGTATCTCGCTCCATATCGCTCTCTCACTCACTAGGCCAATAGCTCACATGCATCTACACATGTATACACAAAGCAACTACACCAAGAGAAAAAATTATTTTTGGAAAATATTCATTTACTTGAGGGAAGTGTTTATTTCTTCAAAATTGTATTTCTCCCCTTCTAATCATCGCCAAGCGGGAGTGAGTCAAATTTAAATTACGGCCAGCATATTATTCTAGAGGATGACTAGTTTGTATGGGTCTTTGAATGAACTCTATTCATAATTATTTAGTTGTTCTAAATTTCTGATTTTCTTGAGGAATAAATTCCAATGGATTATTGACCGTTCATAATTGTTGCAGAACTTCTCTCAAAGTGAATATAATTATCATGATCATACTCTATGAAAATATAATTGATTCATTTCAAACCTAATTAGAAGGGTCAGGGAATTGCTCTATTTCAAAAATAAATGTTTAAAAAATAAATACGTCCCTGAAGTAAATGGATATTTGGCAAAAAGAATGTCCTTTTCAGTGTACCCCTACCACACTCCCTTGAAAAAAATCCTTGATTGAAATGATAATGGCACTTGATATACAATTAGTGAGACCACTTTTATTATTTCAACCACCTACGCCGTTTTCTTATACGTAACTATTTTATCTCTACAATATGTATTTATAAAGATATAATCAGTTTACTAAGTTGGTTTCGATTTTTTGCGTATGTCTCTTACAACCTTTAAATATGGGAAATTCGCATCTCGAGGCTGGCATTAAAAAATTGTCACAAATTGTACCCTAGTAATTGAATTGTAGCACAGTTGTAAGTGTAGCACAACTCCCCACAGTTGATTCATCAACTGACAGCAATCGGCTCTGAAGCTTGTCCAAGTCTCTACATTTAATGCATACATATACATATGTTACAATAACCGTTTGGTAGACACTATAAGGGGGCACAAGTGATGAAGCAAAGTGTAAGGGCAAGTGCTACAAAATAAAGGAGTCAAAAATTATGCTTGATTAAATCTGTCTTATCGATTACATTCCTCATAGCTGTATCTTAGAAATTATTTTCATGGAAACATTTTGTCGGTAACATTTGGACATTTCTACTTGAGCAAGTCAAAAATTAATTTTTTTCACAGCCACTTCTGTCCGCCGATTGGATTTTCGTCCAAATATTTATCAATTTGATATTCTACCTAATAGAACTTTTAACATATAGACTAGGTGAAACATTACATTTTCCATTTTTATGTTATACGTGACTAATGAAGTCGGTAAATCTGACCTCATTTTTATACTTTGGCTCCGAAAACAAGTAGTGTTTGTTGAGTAGATATGAAATTTCTTCGATGCAATTAAGGCAAAAAATTGCTTAAAATCCCTGAAATACAAAATAGCGACAAGTTTAAAAAATGTTTTGAGAAACAAAAAAGTTAAAAAGTAGGACCCGTGGTTCTAGGGGTGCTTTTTAGGAGCTCCAAGAGGTTCTTTTTAGACGTACCTACAACCGTACTATTGAGGGATCAAGGAAAATAGGAAATTTTCCCCTACATGCAGAGATATTTTAAGAGACCACGCAAAGTTCCCTTTAGGCCTATTTTTTAACTTTTTTTTCAATCCAAACACTGTACAAACATGGTGCTGTTTCCTATTTCATTTATTGATTACATTTTTCAGCATTAAATGTCTAAGGAATATGCTATTCACTCAACAAACACTGTTTGCTATAGAAATCAAAATAGTTTGTTGACGTTTTTCTTACCAGACATTCGTTTCATTTTTTTAGAGTTTGAAGTCAAATTAGGAGCGCAAATGGCACACGAATATATTTGAGAGCATTCTCATGATTAGGCATTTAGTTAAGTACATCCTCATGCCAGACTGGTTAAATTCATCACCCACATTTAGTTTGCAATTGGTTTTTTTCGAGTGAATGGATAAATGTGTAGCCTTCAATGATATACGTCGAGAAAATGACATTAAATCTATGTTATTTCCGGGTTATTTCATTAATCAGCATCTGACTTTGATTCAGGATAGTCATGTATAGTGCGGATTCTATTATATCACCATATTATTAAAAGGAAAAAAATATTATGTGTTCAGATTTATAGTACTGGTAATCATTAATGTATGAACTAATTATTACTCCATTCTTTCCATTTTTTACTGAAAAAATGAAAAGGCAAAGGCAGGTTTTGACTAAAAAAAAAATCGGATGATTAATGGAAGTCACTGACATGTATCATTTTTGATGGTCTGCGCTAAGAGAAAAATATAATTTTACCAAATAAATATTCTTCTAAAAATAATTTAAAACGGATTTTCCCAATGAAAATTTCTGTATTTGTTTGCCTAAAATGAATATCATTGGTAATATTATACTTTTCTCTAAGTGTGTTCCGTTGACATTACAAACACGAAAGAACATTAGTGTTAAGTGATGTGCATGATATTGACACGATAAAAAAAAGATGTTTTCAATAATTACACCTGAACAGTTGCAATTACCGGGATTGTCAGGGACAGTTACCACTTGTTTATCCGTCATAGCTGGCGATACTGGTCAAACACGATTCATGATAGTGAATTCAATACTCATAATCAGGAAAAATTCTGCCCCACCACTGCACATTACAACATAAGCATTTTTCCTGTTAGTATCATCTTCTCGTCCATTCATTCTTCATGAAACACTGATAATTGTTTCGGAAAGAATCGACTCCCGAGAATAGCAACAGTTTTAGAGAGCGTTATTTACGCAGCTCTGATAGATGTAGGAAATTGATAAATGAATCATATTATCTAATTTCCAGTAGATGTGGAAATCAGTCCAGTAGTTATTGCGCACTCGTCAAAGGCAGGTGAGACACTCCACTACTGACTCTATTAACCTCAATATCGAATTTAATCTTTTTCAATGCTATTTTAATAATTGCCCTAAGGTCACAGAAAAGTAAAAAATAAAAATCGCATTTCATTAAAAAATTTTCTAATCATAGCTCGCAATTTAACAACTATTGTCCTTTTTAGAGCATCAAAACCAATGAAAATAATGTTAACTTGGATATTGAAAACTGATTACAACGTACATTTCGCTATAAAATATCTCATAACATGACAAAAACTTGGTTATTTTTACTCATATCGAAAGCAAATTCTAACAAATTTGGGAAAATTATACAGATAACAGAAAGAAAACACGAAATCTGAACATGGTAAACAAAAAAACCGGAACCAACGTACTTGCCGCAGTGGAGGTAACACCCCTAAATATTATCGGACTGTAATATTATTGGATAGATTATCATGAAAAATATGTGCAAATAATACTATATCCATAATTTTTATGACCTGTAATTTTATTAGCAGAAATATTTTTCATTGATAATATTATTGGGTATAATATTATGACTAGATGATATTATTCACCAACAATTATGTTTGTAACATTGTCGGTGAGTAAATATAAATTGTATATGCGTATATACAAAAAATCTCAACTGAAGAAGTACCTAGAAGCCAGATAGCTGAGTTGAAAGAGCACCCAATGCATAATCGGAAAGTCCCTGGTTTGAATCCCGGTCTCGAGTTTCCGTCTTTTCAGTAGAATTAGATCGAGAATAATCCTAATTCCTATCCTACCAAATCCAAAAATCCCAACCAAGAATTTCCTGTCACGCATTATGCAATGAAAATATCCGATAAACAATTTGTACGCGTTTCAAATCCCAAAACTATAATTAGAAAACATCAAGTACTCGCGCTTCGCGCTCGTGATTTTTAAACTGGAAAACTTGACACGTTCATTTGTTTGCAACGAACCTATCGGGAAATATCCGATAATTTCGGAGCTCTTGTGGTATTATATGCGATAATTTTTTGAATATTTTGGTAAACAAACGACACTTAACCAAATAAACCTCTTTTCATGTCATGGTACAATTCTCTTGGCCGAAATTTGGATAGGAAAAATAATCCCCTGAATACCACTCGAGCTTCAAAATTATAGAATATTTCCCTCTAGGTTCCCTGCATACAAATGAAGTCGTCAAGTTTTTCAGGAAGAATCACTCGTGATTTTTTAGCCTGAAAAACTTGACTCCTTCATTTGTTTGCAACGAATCTATCGGGAAATATTCGATAATTTTGAAGCACTTGTGGTATTATATGTGAAAATTAACAGAAAACAAAGAAATCGCTGTCAATGTATTTGTGAATTCGGGGAACAGTGACACCGAAGTCCATTTAGGACAAAAAATCAGGAAATTTACAATTTCATTGAAAAATCAAGCAAATTGATCTCCAATATTCATATTAGAGTATATATTTAAATAAATTACAAAATTCTCATTTTCGTACCTCTTAAAATTCGTGAATTTTACGGAAGGATAAGTTAGACCGGAGATTTCATGATTTTCAAATGGGTAAAAAGCATTTGATGCAACTGGATTGGTAATTCCCAGTGAACTATCCAGATATTAATAAAAAGGTTTTATTAGTATTGTTCATCATATTGTTATATCCAGCGAAGAATAAAGACGACACAGGTTGACAAATGTTTGGCGCGGTTTATTAGTTACAAAGAGTATTACGATGTGACACGTCAGAGCTCCGAAGAGAGACACACAAGACTAATGTTAATCCAAAAGACAGTCGTGATTCTGACCAAGTTCAGATCATAGACAAATGAATGAATCTTCGAAGGGTGACACGTAACACTACTCCCCTCCGCAAAAAGATTGCCGCCCCGGCAATCACACCAGGGACTATTTGAGGTATTACAACTCTAGGATTTGTTGCTTCAATTTATGACAAACTGAAAAATTCAAGCGTTGCAAGATCCTACATAGGGAGGGCCCCAGTCTGTTCTTTAGCTAAAACCTCCCAGAAATCAACGCTAAAGAACAGCCGATTAATATTTGTTTGATTCTATACAATCATAATTTATCGAAAGTGTTTGTTACAATTTTCAATGGGTTATGTTGAGCAAGAGGAATAAATTGTTCTTAATTGACTTATTCATTAAGGGTGTGAATGTCAGGATTTGACTCGAACTTTCATTGTTCATTTTCTGAAACAGCAGAATGGTTCCCCTGAAAATTTCCGTTATGGGTACAGTATCTGAAAACAACTCAACACAGAGATTTCCTCAAATTAGAAAAGAAAAGAAAAACATTTAAATGAGAATGTCATTCAATGAAAATAACAAGCAACTACTTTTCCAAATTACTTGTCTGCAAACAATTACTAGCAACTAGTTTATAAGCAACTACCAAAAATTCAAACTTCACAAGATTGCAGTTTTTCGAAAGCTTTCGAAATTATTACATTCATTATGCAAAAATGAGCGTATATAATTCATTTTGACACATACACACATTCATTCATCCTGAAATAACTCAAAGGTGATAGAGTAAAGTGAAACAGGTAAAAATAAATAATCAGGTCAGTCTGCTTCAACAGACACAAGTAATGAGGCCCGTCTGCTACAACAGACATAAGTAATCAGGCCAGTCTGCTACAACAGACATAAGTGATGGGGCCCGTCTGCTACAACAGACATAAGAAATGAGGCTAATGAAGGATAATAATCATTCTAGATCATCATGTTCCATTGGCCACAGACGGTTGACATGTACTATTTTGAATTTACCTTTAGGGAATTTCTGAATTTGATACACAACATCATTTAGTTTGGAACGGATCACATATGTTTTCTCCCAACTTCTTTGAATTTTTGGACAGCGATCTTTGACTCTCTTGGGAGCAAAGAGCCAAACTCTCTGACCAGGTGTAAAGTAAATCATGTGAGCTTTTAAATCAAATTTAGATTTCATTTTGTCGCTTTTGATTTTCCAATTTTCTCTGACTTGATTATGTGTGTTCACTAATTGCTCTTGCAACTGATCTATGTAATCAGGTAAATTAACGAGATTGTTAGAGTTATTGAATGATGGGTTACCATGAAGCAAATCTAGAGGAAGTCCCAATTCTCTACCGAACATTAACTTTGCTGGAGTGAATTGGGTGGTTTAATGCTTAGAGGAACGATATGCGAGAAGGAATAATGGAAGCCACTCGTCCCATGAATTTTAATTGTCATTGATAAATTTAGCGAGGTAGTTAAGGATAGTTCTGTTTAAACGCTCAACCATACCATTGGATTGTGGATGCAATGGGGTCGTACGCGTTTTATGAATACCTAATAGCTTCATAAGTGAGTTGAAAATTCCGGATTCAAAATCTCTTCCTTGATCGGAGTGGATTTCTAGAGGTATTCGAAAACGTGAAACGACATGGACTACCAAAGCTTCAGCGATAGTAGCTGCCCGATGATTTGGAAGTGGGATTACTTCAGGCCAACGAGAAAAATAGTCAGTGACTGCAAGGACGAACCGATTGTTACTAATTGTTCTTGGTAAAGGACCTCAAATGTCAACTGCTATTCTCTCAAAAGGAAAGCCGACATTATAAAGCTGTAATTCTCTTCTGGCTCGTTGTGCTGGGCCATCTCGATTGAAACAAACAGAACATCTGCGGCACCAATTCTCAACATCAATTTTACAAGAAGTCCAAGAGAAACGTTTCCGAATATTATCTAGCATTTTGTTGACTTTGAAATGGCCACCGAGGGGAGAAGAGTGTGCGGTCTTGAGTATTTCTTTTCTCGAAGAATTAGGAACAATAATTTGAAGAGTAATTTTGGATTTGTCGTTGGATCGACGGTAGAGAGCACCACCTATCAATTCGAGAGAATCCCAATATAGAAGGTAGAGCTTGACATCTGAGCCAAGGTGAGAGATTTCATGCCAGTCAGGACGTTGATTCCGTTTTTTTGAATCGATCAACATGCGGAGGATTGGATCTTGAACCTGCAGAGTGGACCAATTGCCGTCATCAGTAGTGATCCAAGTTGTTCGAAAAATGCGTTTCTCTTCTTCCTCGTTTCTTGTATTGAGTTTTTCACATTTTTTACAAGAGCAAGGACGTCTCGACAAACCATCAGCATTTCCATGAAGATGGCCTGGTCTTTGAGTAATTTCAAAATCGTAAGTGAATAGAATTTCGATCCAACGAGCTACTTGGTCTTGTGGATTTTTAAAAGAAAGAAGCCATTTTAAAGCTGCGTGGTCTGTTCTAATTAAGAATTTTCTTCCGAGAAGATAATGACTGAAATGCTCGACAGATACAACTACAGCTAATAGTTCCCTACGAGTGACGCAATAATTTCTCTCAGATTTGTTTAGACATTTACTGAAATACGCAATGACTTTTTCTTCGTCATTCTGAATTTGGGAAAAGGTGGCTCCAATGGCGAATAATGATGCATCAGTATCTAGAACGAAATCGCCATTGGAAATTGGGATCGATCGAATCGGTGGAGAGGTTAGGCCGGATTTTAATTGATCAAAACTAGCTTGAGATTCAGGGGTCCATTTGAAGGGAATTCGATCTCCAGTTAGAGTATGTAAGGGCTTAGCAATGGCAGCAAAACCTTTCACGTATTTTCTGTAGTAGGAGTATAAACCAAGGAAACTTCTGAGTTGACGTTTAGTTTTAGGAATTGGCCAATCTATAATAGATGAAATTTTGTCCAGAGAGCATTTGATTCCATTTCTTGAAATTATGTGACCCAAATAAAGCACTTCGTGTTTGAAAAATTTACATTTTTTGGTGTTCACTTTTAAGTTAGCTTCAGTTAATCGAGAGATTACTAATTTGAGATTGGGTAAATGTTCGTCAAAATTATGACCGAAAACAATGATGTCATCTAGAAATACGCGACAAATTTTCCCATTCAAGCCTCGTAAAACCTCATTCATTATTCTAACGAAGGTTGCAGGGGCGTTGCAAAGACCAAAAGGGAGAATTTTGAATTGCCATAATTCATCGCCAATTGCAAAAGAAGTTTTCTCTTTATCTTTAGGATCCAGTTCGACTTGCCAATATCCGCTTTTTCAGTCGATTGTTGAGAACCAAGAAGATTCGGAGGCAGCATCAAAAATTTCTTCATCGCGAGGTAAAGGCATGGAATCTTTTTTGGTGATGTTGTTAAGTTCGCGATAATCGACACAAAAACGCGGGGGGTTTTTATCATCTTTTTTCTTAACTAGGACAACAGGAGAAGCCAAAGGACTGTAGCTAGGTTCAATAACCTGTTGTTCTTTCATTTCCTCAAGGAGATCAAAAACTTTGTCGCGGTAATGGAATGGGACTCTGCGAGGATTTTGTTTGATTGGATTCGAGTTCCCAGTGTCGATTACGTGTTTAGCTCCTGGATATCTCCCTAAGTCAGTAGAATTGGAGGAAAAGCGCTCTTGATAAGTTAGAAGAAAGCTTTTGAATACTCTCTCTGTTCTTTTGGATTTAATAACTCACATGAATTTTCAAATAGTTGAAGCAAAAATTCAGGAATATTTGGGGAAAATCCAGAGATTCCTTTCGAAATCTTTCGTTTGATAAAAACCGTTTTCTTAGGGTTATCAATGTCAAATTTTCTCTTAGCAATCGACTGGAAGTCTTGTAAGAGGCCAGATTTGTAGAGAAAATCTAAGCCAAGAATACAATCTTCTTTTATAATTGCGAAGACCGCGTCAAGAACAATAGAAAAATTTCCGATGGAAATTTCAATTTTTGTGATAGCTTGATAAGGGAAATGTTCGACAGAAACAGTGATAATACTGATCCTTCTGGTAGAGTTTTTTAGACCAGTCAGATTGTTGTTCAAAAGTTTAGGGTTAATTAATGTAATGTCACTAGCTGTGTCAATTGTCATAAAGCAAGAATGATCATTAATTTTTCCTTTCAATTCCAAAGCAAGAATTGGATCTTGAGTTTCATTTTTCACCTGAAAACATCTAGAAATATTGAAATTTGGTTGAGTCAATTCGTCCCCCAACGAATCGACTCCATTAAGTTTTCCGAATGTGTCTGGGTGTTAGCAGATCCATTTCGGTTTGAATGTTTGTTATTATTTGGAAATTTTGATTTGAAATTTCTACTGCCATTATTAAAATGATGGTAAGGATGGTGATTGACCCGAGTTGAGTTGAATTCTTGTGTGGGATTATTGTGAGAACTCCTAGGACTATTCTGATTTGGATTACCAAAGCTCTTGCAATGCTTAGCGAATTGACCAAAACTGTGACATTTGTAGCATCGTATATTCGTTTCCGTATTGAAAACTTTCTTATGCCTGTCATGTTTTGATGAGAGATCGCGATAATCCATTTGCGATCGAAAATGCGATGAATTTTGAAGTTGGCGTTTGTTAATCACAGAGTTGGAAATAGAACTCAGCTGAGTTGCGCGTTCAACTGCACGTTGGAAATTTTCAATATCCTCAGATTTTAATGTAAATTCCATTTGTGGGTTATTGATTCCATCGATAAAGGCGCGGCAGGCAGCACGATCACGTTCTTCCTCAGAAAAACTTGAATAAGCCAAACGGCTAAGTCGATCAATCTCTTCTGAGTAAGTGACGTAGCTTTCACTTTTTTTCTGTTTCTTCGAAGGGGGACACGTAACAATATTAACAAAATGAGTCATTTTCTTACTCCGAATCTATCGCGTGTTCGTTTCTCTCCCATGTCTCTTTCCGTCCGACTGCCCCACCACGCGCGCCATCCCATCCTTTTTCCTGTCGCTTTTTCGTTACATACGTTACATACGGGCATTTACAGCCCAACGAGCGCAAAGAAGTTTCACTTCAATAAGCACTCACGGTTCAAAAAGATACACTTGTTTATTGTAACAGAAAATAATGATGATTTAGGGACCTCCGACGAGGTGTTTCCCATACGCGGGGTGTTTCGAAACTGTCTCTACAATTAGAGGTCTTTCGCGTTGGACATGAGATTGGAAGGGAGGAATATTCAGGGAAGGGGCAGTAGGGGCAAAAAATGATTGGGTCCATTCCCCAATAAAGAAAATCTAGAGGGTAAATTCATGAGGGATTTTGGATGGGTATTCTAATAAAAGGGAAAGGTGATGGCAGAGTATGTAAAGAGTATGTCATAAAAGAAGGACGGGCCACGAGGGATATTTTGGGAATTGGGACGGGGTTGGTAAGGTGTGCGAGGGTCTGAGGAATGCCCATTATCAATAATACGAAAATTAATATTAGTGCTAATGGTTGGAATTGAAGCTCAAATATCTAAGAATTCATCCTGTATGATATGTTTTTGTGGTTTTTATAATTTGACACGCAACAGCTGCCATATAAAAGCGTTAGAATCAACCAAATTCAAGTTCCAGTTTTAGAATCCTATATCAACTCATTATGATTCAAAAAGTCCGAAACCATGATTTTTAGATCGTGCTTGTATGGATGTGCATGTATTCGTTTTTAACACAAGTTTTTTGAACATTATTCGCCAATCGGTTGATGGATTCGAATATTATTTTCAATTGCAGGTATGCTTGAGGCCTATTATTTAATATGACAGAAAATTTAATTCTGTGGGACTCTTATTGAAGAGTCAATAGTGGAGATGAATAAGTGTGACGAATCATGGATGCTCAACCTATATGAGTTGAATTGATAGATTTATTGGCACAACGATAAATCAGCAGGACGTGTTCACAACTCTGTCTTGACAAAAGAGATTTGTAAAACCTCACCTCAAGCTGCTACATAACAGCACCGATAAAGCAAAAATGAATGAATGATTTACCGTTATAGGTCGATAATATAGACTTGGTAACGATCAGAAATAAAGATCGGTATTTCATCTGATATTTAAATTGGATTCCCCACCGATTTATTCGTTAAATTGAATTGTAAATTTATGATTGTTTTCCAAAAAGCGCTTGTCTCACAACAATGAAAAAGAAAAATCGGAAAATGAATTGACTAATGTCTTTAAATCATTCTTGGAATATTTGATTGACCGAGCTGACAAATGGTACGTATGGTTCCTATCTGTTATTTATTTTCAGGAAAATGTAGGATGTTTTCGGTTTTTTTTAAATTACAATTACGTGAATATCCATTGTACGTCTCATGTAGTTTATACTGCAATCAATGAAACTAGCCCCTCATTGTAGTTCGGATGAGTTGGCTTTATGTATGGCTATAAAGAATGGCAATTGACCTGCTAGCCACAAAATAATATCTGTATTTAGTGGATACTCCACTTTGAAGTGCTTGGCACATCTAACAAGTCATAGGTGTTCGCTGAGTGAGATAATCTCGAAACCCGAATTCTCGGAAGGGCGAATAACCCTGGAATAAAGAGGACACAACTCACTTAAATACTGAATTTCTACTTTTTATTTTACAGAAAGATTCTCATTACATCAATCTTGATATAAAAAAGAACTTAAAGTTCGGATACGAAACTGCGGGGAGTATTATTGTCGACCTGTTCTCGATGAACTTGGTTATGAAACCAAACAACTTTGGAAATTTTAAAATAGTTCGACAAATTCAAAAAAAGGAAGGGAAGCGTGAGGATTAAATTGTAAGTTGTTCATGACGGTAGATGGAAAACTATTTTTTCCGGGGAAAATATTCGGATGGTATGCAAGAAATTTTATGATGAGCGGGACGGAACTATGTTTGAGTATGATTTTATATGATGGGGAAATCCCAATGGAAAATCCCCAGATATAAGTATGTGTAGATGTCACTATACAGGGTGTCCCAGAATTGCACGGCCAGACTTTAAACTTAAGTTGGGGGTGAAATTCTGGATCGAAAAGTCCTGAGCGACTTTTTGATCAGACGCACCCTCTTCAACTTATTCAGGGTTGAAGTTGGACGAATCAGGGGCGTGGAATACCCGGTCGCACGACGGTGAGGAAAACATACGAGTGTGGTGGTGTCCCCACCATACCGTAGTACTCCCCTGCGGCTGCAGAAAGAGATGACAGGCGGCGGTGGGTAAAAGGAAGGGGAGGGAAATGAAAAAAATGAACACCCGCCCGCTACATAAAAATTATTTACTCCTGCCCTAATTAATGCCAAGGGATGAAACCAAGGGCATTCGATGGAGGAATAAATTCCCCATCGATTGAGGCCCATTAAATCTCTTAATCTAATCGAAAAGGAGAAAAAAACAGCGTTGAAAATTACAGCGCTGGAAAAAAAAACCCGGCGATTTAATTTTCTAAAGCCCCATTGGCCCTGTATGAGATTTTCATTTTTTCTTCCAGCGAAGGAGAAAAAAGATAAACAATCGCTGATGATTTTTTTTTTTGTGTTTATTTTTTTCATTTCCCTCCCCTTCCTCTTACCCAGCGCCGCCAGTCATCTCTTTCTACCACCGCAGGGGAGTAGTACCGTATGGTGGGGACACCACCACACTCGAACGTTTTCCTCACCGTCGTGCGACCGGGTATTTCACGCCCCTGATTCGTCCAACTTCAACCCTGAATAAGTTGAAGAGGGTGCGTCTGATCAAAAAGTCGCTCAGGACTTTTCGATCCAGAATTTCACCCCCAACTTAAGTTTAAAGTCTGGACGTGCAATCCTGGGACACCCTGTATATCATTAATCTCAGTCCGCGAAATTTAAATTAATCTTAATTTTTATATTTTGATCTGTTGAATTTTTGGGGATTTCCCCAAATACAAAATTCACTCTTTCTCCTCTGCTAAATATTGTCTAGAACTTTATGGTGGGCCCCAAATGTAGAAAAAGAGGGAAAAGTTTTTATTACCCGTTTTACTTAGTAACATTTGACGACAAGAAGTGGCCATGGGGCCATAAAATAAAAACCTTTTTGGGGGTGGAAATGTTTCAGTCCATGAGGCCCAAAATATTATTTCGGAGGGCAGTCTATCGTTAGGATCTTTAGAGGAACATACCTCCTGGCATAAGTTGAGCCAAACATAGAAATAAAATATAAAGTGTGCAAACTAAAAGTGTTACTTATTTTAATCCCATATTCCAATATAATCTGTGTCGAAATACGCAGAAAAAGTAGATACAATGGACAATGAACAATGAAAACAACACCACCAGTGTGGGAAAAATCGTTACGCATAAATCTCAACATCTTGAGTTTAACTTTCCCATTTATTTACCCGTAAAATTCGTTGGATAAACATTTTCTCCCAACCTGAAACTTGAGAAGGAAATCATAAATCTTCGAATCAATACAGTCTAGGTCGTAAAGTACTAGTTCTGTTTTTGCTCATGTTTTGATTCAACACGTGTGAGGTCTTCTTTGTCCATTGTATCGAAAGTTGAGGGCCTGAGTCCCTTGACAGAGAAAACGCGATGTCACGCGTTTTCCTTTTCCCTGCTTTCCTTATTCTACCCCTCTTCCCTTTTTCTTGACCAAGTTGCGTGCGCAACATTTAGACTAGTGGGGGTTGTAGGACCCAACCCTTGGAAGATTAGTTAAGTTTAGTTCAGTTCGATTTTAACTTGTTTCATTGCCCCTTCTCTCTTCAAATAGTTAATCGCCAAATTTCAGTCTAGTTTTGGTTGTTAGTTTCTCTGAATGTTTATTAATATTTCGAGACTCAATGTAAGATTTGAAAGTTATTGAATAAAGTGTGTGTCACGTGCTCTCCTAACCACTGCTGTTTGGATTGATTTTATTTACACCACCTAAATCCAATTATTTCCTTTTAACGAGTTGACATCGATGGAGTCCTCATTAGAGGTTTAGCGGCTAACGAATTCCACGAATTTAAAACTTGGCGCAAATATTCGTGAATGGCGCCACCGTCCTACTAGTGACTTGATAGGACATAACAAGTATACCCCGGAGTAACATTCCGCGACGGAACATTTTCCCCTGTTGCGAAGTATTGAGAAATAATTGGAATGTTTCTTGTCAAGATTAACTAATGTGGTTACGATATTGTGTTTTAATAACGATGAATTAAAAGTAATTCTTATCATGAGGTTTAATATCATTCAATAGAGGCGCGAGCTTTTTGACATTTCGATTGCATATTCCTTGAGATGTTTTCAGAGTCACGATTCGGATGATACTGTCTTCCCCAGGATATGCATGGATAACTCTGCTTAGAGCCTATTATTGCTCTGGTAGGTGGTCCTCCTTGATGAGTGCCATGGTACTCGATGAAGTGCTCCCGATTCATCCATTTTGACCGTAGGCTGAGCTCACTTATATATTTGCGATGACAGCGAGCCCAAAAATCCTCTCTCAGCTTCTGCACATGCTATCATGATGCTAGTCGGTTACTTGGTATTCCTTGGGAATCGGGAATGCGGGGACAGATCAAGGAGTGGCGAATTAACAAATGTCCTGGAGTTGGAGCAATCAAATCGCTGGGATGTGATGAGATTGGCATAATTGGCCGCGAATTCAAGACCCCTTCGATTGCGATGACAAGTGTTATGATGGCTTCACGGCTGAGAAGTTCATCGGTGATGATGCATTTCAGGTGGTACTTAAAAGATTTAACAGCCGCCTTCCAAAGGCCTCCAAAATGAGGCGCCTGTGGTGGTATAAAATGCTACTGAAACGATTTCGATGACGTGCAGTTGTGTATTTTGGCTTCGTTCTCTTCTCTTTTCAAATCATATATTTCTCTGATTTCGTTGTTTGCTCCCGCAAAGTTAGTTCTATTATCTGAATAGTGTAACGTGGTAGATTTTTCTTAACTAAAAAGTCACCAGTCAAGTCGCCCTTTTTCCTTGACGTTCCGAAAACGGAACAAATGCTCTGAAGGGCGCCAGTTGTTTTTTGTCCCGACGGAAACAACAAACCGAAAAACCTAACCGAAGCGGATAACTCACGACGACGGACTAAAAACTTTAATTAAAACATAAACGTAATAAACTTAAACTAAAGGGTGAAGGGAAAGGTGGTAATTACTTACGCTGCTCAGGATGTTGGTTGTGGAGAGAGGGTTGGTTCGGGGTATGCTGGTCACAGGGCTATTAATTCAATTAATCCAAATCCAACAAATATTCTATTATTCTTTACGGAACTATATTCGTTACGTTCCAACAATAATAATCATAAATACCATTTTCTATAATATTCAAAATTTTAATAAGAAACGCAAATATAATCCCTATAATTTCGTAAAGAGAGATCCAAACTACTTTTATTCGTCTAATCTCATTCATTATTCATCAAAAGAACGGCATAGAACAACAGAAAATATAACAATGCTAATGTCGAGCTAAATACTATTAATTTACCCGAAAATAACCTAATGAGCAATGATTTCGACTCATTCATGATTGGTACATTAAATAAATTCGAACTGCAAATTTCGAGGCGTCATAAACGCAATTATAACGACAAATCCTAACGCAATATAATTTACGAAACATACGGGCTCCGAGAGCATAACAACATCGAGTAGCTAGAACAAGCTCCGGGGAGTTGGCTACTCATTAATGAAAATTAATTATTTAATTTAGCCAGTTCGTTTGATAGTCGTTACCTGGTGATTGACAGACTACTTTTATCGTTTGACGGATTCAATTAATTTTTTAATGGATTTTTTAAATATTGGGAGCCAAAAACACGGACGTTGGCTCCCAAAAAAAAATCGACGAATTAAATTTGACAATAGCTCAATCGATGGGAAATCGTTTGTAGGTGATTGACAGTCGATTGCCAGACTCCAACAAACGAATCCTACACCCAAAACTTGACAAAAACTATTTGGGGACATAAAAATAGCGTTGAGTCGGGATTGCTCCGGAGTGGGGGAAATCGCATCATGCTAACCACCATCTTATTTCTTGTGGGGTGCAGCCAGGTGGATTTACTTTTTGGAGCACTCCAAAAGCATTTTCCGGAATTAATTCATTAACGTCGGTGAAATTTGCATGGATACAAACCGATTCTGTGGATTGAACTGTTACTGACGGCGTACTCCTGCCAGTGGAATGTTCTGTGATCTAAAGTGAAAATGTTGTGCCTGGAAATGAGTATGCCACAAGGTTATTCTTTCTATTTCTCATAATTAGTACATGTAGTTTCATTAATGTCAGTATTCTAATGCAGGTCAGTGGAAAAAGCGAACGAGCTACGACAAAATGACCTGCAAGTACGTGGCACAATTGGAGAAACAAGAAGAAGAAGGACATGATTCTACATTATTCTGACGTCTATAACGCTGACCGTACTGATGTCAGCGATTCGCAGGAAATTTCCATGTTTCAAGCGGGAGAATTGGTAGCTGGAATCGAGATGGGGGATGATAGAATTATCCACGTTCTCCAAACGTCCAGTTTTGATTGTATTTTAAATGCATTGTTCTGCATCGCAACGAATGACGCTAATTACGCGGCGTTCATTAAGAATATACATGACGTCCCTATTCTGGAGTTTATCATTAAGCTTCTTAAAGATAGAAATATAGAGGAGGCTTACAGAACAAGGGCACTGATGTTGCAATCTATGTGTGACAGTCACATTAGTAAACTGGAAGAGGAAAGTTATAACAATGTACACATAAGTAATATACGTGTCCAAGGTACGCCCGCACAAATGTGGGCCAGCACAATGACTGAAGGACCCAGTATTTGGAAGAAATTTCCGTGTAATATTTGAGGTTGTTACGTTGAGAAGCTACCAGTGATCGAGGTCAATGAAAAAAAAAGTCAAAGTCATTCACCAATTTCGAAAAAGCGGTCGAATTTCACAATTTACTCAAAAACGTTAAATGTCTTCGTCAGTCATGCCCTGAATCGTGTGAGCTGCTAAATGTACCAAATTTCCATTTGTTCATTGAATTTACAGTCACGAAAGTGCTCTCTTTATCAATTACCAACAACAATTGTGATTGAATGTACATTCAGGTGAGTAGTTGATCTATCGTTATTAATAATGAATACCTAAAATTTATTTTCCCACTAAAGAATACATTCTTATTCTATTGTAATTTTTTCACAGATTACCAGGGGTAATAAATCGGAAGAATAATAGATATGTTGTCTATTGTTTACTAGACGGACGATGGTCGTTGTATGATAACAGCTCCACCGTGATCCAGACACCGTCCACCGTAGACATTGGACTACTTTGTATGATATACATACTCGAGTCATAACGTGGCAGATCGCAATTGTTTGAAAATCACAATACCTGTCCTCAGATGTCCAGTTGACCCCTTTGCCAATGTCTGGTTACCGACTCCATCGGTAACAGGGAACTTTGTGCAACAAAGAATATTTTCCGTGTTCGAAAATGACTATTCTCATTGGCAAGAAAATTATGTATCGGGCAAATCGTCCATAATGTTCACCGTTCTCTCAGTTCGTTATGATTCTTCTTCACTATTAACCATACTCTGGATTGTGTTACAGGAATTCGAGATTTGAACGACTCCAAAGAGAACCAGCTCCCAGTTGCATTGGCTTCGTTGCAACATTTTCTTCATCTTTCAAATTCAATGAAGCCAAGGGTGATACGCAGAAGAGATGTACCAGCTGAATAAATTTTTTTATGCTAATTTTGATTTTTTTTATTCAGTTACCCATTCCCATACACTTTTAACCAAAAAGACCAACATTCATCAAAAGTTCGGGTATCGTATGCTTGTACACTATTGAAGATAAAATAGTGAAATTCAATCGATTTTGGAAGATAAATATTGTCGCTCCGAAATAACATTTTCCGTCAAATATGCACTATTGTAGGTATAAAAGATTTATCAATGAGGGATAAATTGGTACAATGTTAATATCGTATAACATTCGTGAAGCGACAAATTATTCAACATCTAGATCAGTTCCAATGCAGCTATTCGATTAATTGATTATCTAAAAGCAATAAATTTCTACTGTCTAAATTACAATCTCAATTGTATTAATATTTTGTTGATCAACGACAGGACCTGCAACATGAAATAATCACTGAATGTGAAATTATTTATTCAACAAATGATTCAAAGCTGAAATATCCTTGTATTTATTTCAAAATTTACTCATTCAGCTACAACACAATAACCAGCTGATGATAAGACTACTTATGTAACGGTTGGCCACTCCCGGGCAATGGGGAACCTGCATGCGGCCCAGATTTGAGAAATAAATGTATTAATAAATAGTTTAACGCCTATGGAATACTCTCCAATGAAAAATACATTCTAACTCATTGCAGTTTTTTTTTAACAATTAATCGAAAATTGCATAATTTTGAACCACTTTTTAACGCTCGTGACGTCATCAGGCGGTGACGCCGGTTTCTTATCTCAGCCGCTAGATGACAGCACTGATATTTTTCTAAACGTCAGCCGGTGTCAACAAACAGTAGAGGTTACATTGTTAAATGTCACTTCTGCCCAGTAATGGGCGAAAATAACCTGCGGCTTCACACCACAATTTTCGAATATTTTTGCACGCAGGAACTGTTATAAACACTTTATTCGGTGTTGACACAGTTGAGTTCGCACACGATGGTACAAAACAATATTTGTATGGTTGTTTTTCAACTTTTTGACTGTCATTTGACATTTTGGAGTATTTGTGAGTGTTTTAATCAGTTAAGGTTAAATCAGTTTAAATAGGTTTAATCAGGTAGGGTTAGGTAAATTTGATATACCGACGGTAGGAATCTATGATCCGGTAGATGACGCCACATGCGGAAGTATAGGACCCGCCTGATGACGTCATGACAACTTTTGGAGCATTTGAAAATTTCACTTTTTGAACAATCGATAATTAATTGTTAAACGATTTTTTAAATGTTTTTTCATGAAAAATCTATTATTAGGACCATTAACTATGTAAAAAAAAAATAAAAAAAAATCATGCAAGTTCCCCATTCCAACACAGCGCCATTTTCATATTTCTAAATAGTTCTTTTCAATTTTTGGGTGTAGGATTCGTTTGTTGGAGTCTGGCAATCACTTGTCAATCACCTACAAACGATTTCCTATCGATTGAGCTATTGTCGAACTTCATTCGTCGAATTTTTTTTTTTGGAGCCAACTTCCGTGTTTTTGGCTCCCAATATTTAAAAAATCCATTAAAGAATTAATTTAATCCGGCAAACGATAAAAGTAGTCTGTCAATTACCGGCTATCGACTGTCAAACGACCTGGCCAAATTAAATAATTAATTTTCATTAATGAGTAGCCAACTTCCCGGAGCTGCTAGAACGACGGACGCGGGTATACAATATACGGAGGCGCGACCTTGGCGAGAGAAAATACGCGGGAGATTCTCGCGGAAGCGTGCAACGTAGACGAACGTAAATCTGTACGCAAAACGACGAATCGTCTGGCACTTTTTGTTAGCAAAGTCTAATCGCAATGGCCTAAGGCACAAAAATGGAATAAATCCATAGGCGATAAATGCAAAAATTCTTACCCAAATTCACAAAATATATGTAACATCCTCAAGGTCACGAGTATTGCATAACCCGGGCATGACATGGGAGGTTAATCATTCCGAAGCAACAAGAAAAGGCGTAAAAACGCAAAAGGCATAAATGCACGATTATGGCGGTATTTAGGGTCTACCGCACAGAGCAAAATCGCAATTAACTAAACGAAAAAACCAATAGTACCCTGAGATGAGAATCTAGGATGAATTGTTCTAATATTTAATAATCATTATGAACAATGAAAAACTCACGATTATGGCGCACACGCACCCTGAGACAGTTTTAACTGTATTTCGAGAAGAGTGTGGATTCGGTCTCGATGGGTCCTCAAAGGAGTGTCCTGATGATCGGATGTTCTCTTGATGACGGCTCGATTGCAACTCTTCAATTAATTACACTTATTCACTATTATACCAATTACTTTTAATTTACACAGAAGGAACACGTGTTTGTCCTGTCGATGCATGCGCATTCTCAAGTGAAAAACAGGGGACAAGGTCTCGCAAGCGCCACGAGGGCGGGCGGCGGTCACTTTCACCTTCCTCTCAACTCCTGGTCATCCACACTCTTCCAAGCTGTTCGGCGCAGAGATTATTTCTCAAAATGCAAAATGATTTTAAAAAGTACGGAAAAATGTAAAAAAAATCTTTACAAAGAAGAAAATAAAGGAACAACACAAAAATAATAAGAACCATTGTTATTTTTTGTTTATTTTCCTATCTCCTTCCCCATGATTTTCCCACTCACTCCCGCGAATTAGTGAACTATTTCATAACGAAATATAGAATAATCTCTTTTTTTATTGATTAGGAATAATCGAATACTAGTAATATTCAAAATAATGTAAGTAAATTCATTGATTCTCCTATAAACCAAAATGTTTTTTCACGAAGGGGCGGTGGAGTGTGGGGAGATTTGTTTACAATTCGTGATTACCCATTGGTTTATCCTATCCAGACATGTAAGAATCGATTTACACATCGTGTGCGAATCGAATCAGTGAAAATGGTGAAATCGTGTTCAATTGTGAATTGTAAAAACTCATCGTGGGACAGTTATCGGTTTATGTTTTTCACGTTATTTATTTCTTTATGCTTCTAGGTTTACAAATCATGATGATTGTCATCTCTCGGCTTAGTGGAGTAAGCCTACGGGGGACACCATTTTAAATAAAACGTGTCGATGATTCTACCTCTTGGGTGACGTGGAAAGAGTCTCCCTGTAAATAGTCTATTCGTGCGAAAATGGAAAATCGTGAGCGAGAATGTATGAAGTGATGAATAGATTCTTTAAAAGATTACCATTTATCCTTTCCCTATCCATGTGTTTCTTTATAATTTTCCGATTTGCATGTCAACCATTGTTAATTTTGTGAGGTTCCGTAGGATAAAATGGGCCGGATGGGATGGTGGGTGAGGAAGTTCCGGGGAGGTGAATAACGGTGCACTGCGTATGTGTTGATGGACCGAGTTTATTTTAAAACTTATACACAATTTGCACTCAATGATGTTAAAAGTTATTCTTAGTTTGTGGACTGTAATAAAACCGATAGATAATTCCCGGTTCTAACCCCGTTGGTTATCCGGATTCTTACCAATAATTCCCCGTTGGAATTCCGAAAGATTGACAACGTGTCGTTACCGATTGCTAGCTGATGGTGTACTGACCATCGTAACGATCCCGAGATCGATCGTGACCTCTCGTTACGATGGTCAAAGGTGATTGATCGTACTCATCCTGTTGGTCATCCTGTCGTTTGACCGCGGGATTTTGAACAACCATTTTTTGAAAGAATTTGAAAAAAAAATTGAGCGCCTTCGCCGAGATTTGAACGCTCCACCGCAGAAATTGCCGAGTGGTGGGGACGAAACGCGCATGAGGAGAAGACGGTGTACAGCGCCACGCACGGCTTCCGGAGGTACTTGTCCCCGGTTTTCTTGTCGGCGCCATCAAAGTTTGAGATTACCGAGAACCATACCTTAGGGGGGAGGCTCCGTTTGAACTTGTTCAACTGTACAAATGATCAACTGTACAGAGAATTTTCAAACGGTGAGAGCACCACTGTGCAGGGATTCAACTGTCGCGACAAAAAGCTAGGCTGTACATGTGGACCCAGCGCCACATGTACAGCTTAACAAACGGAGCTCCCCCACCTTAGGCGCCAGACGAGAGCGTAGCGCTCCATGCGCTATGATAACGTAGATTTGGCCCACGGCCGGTAATAACAGATTTCGGCGCGAGCGTTTGAAGATCCGCAGGACTCGCTTTTTATCTCAGCGACCGTATTTTCGGGATCTCCGGGGTTAGGAGAAACGTAAATAAATATTGAAAAAGAAAATAATATTTTCGCGATTCTATTAATATTTCCATCGCCCTAATATTAAATATAACTTAAACGTAAATCGACCTTTCGCAATTCACGCGAGAGCAACGGTCGTAATTGTTCGCGTGACCTTCTACCCAAAACCTGAAACAAACCCATCCTACCCCGTAAATCCACTTATTTGAGCGGCAGTATTTCAACTGCACCTAAATATTTCCGCGAAGACAAAAGAAGGGTTTCAAATATAATAAATCACGTGGCTCAATAATTTTTTGGCCTAAAATGCAATAAGTTTCTCCGAACCCAAGAACCTAATTAAGCCAAAATTGTAAAACCGGGAGGTGCGTCAAATATCCGCAAAATCTAATACAACATAAATTTCAATTCCATGCAATTCTCAAAAAAGGCAAAACTTAATTTTAACATAACTCATAATTCTGTGAACTTTCGAACCCTACATAAACTTAAAACGCGAAAACATAGATAACTAATGTTGAGATCGATCCCCCAAAGATACTTAACAAAATCCCTTTTTTCCTAATTTTCCTTAAACTCTGACTGGGTCATTCTCTCTCTGCCTACTCACGAAAAGCGATGTTTCCTCCGATTCCGCGATGAGCGAAGGGATTCACTCGGAATTCCTTACAATAGATATGGATGCAAATGCCTCGTCTTGCGATGAAACTGCGTAGGGCAGGTAGGATTGTTTCGGTGGATAGGTCACTAACAACTTCCAGGTGTACTGCCTTTAAAGCAAGACAAACGAAAACAGCAACCCATATTTTAACTCGACCTCTGTTCCGCAATTTTCTCTACTTAACAAAGAAGGGTCCACAGAAGTCAACTCCGACATGGGAAAAAGAGCGAATATCGAGCGGTTACACGGGCCCTCGGCAAATTTCCTATAATGTAGTCTGTTAATGTACTCAATTCACCTCGTGGATTTTCGATCCAATTTGACCAGCGAGGAGAAGGAAAACTCGGTGAGACGAAGCTCAATAATCAGTGAGCATGTTATTAATGATTCTAATGTCACTTTATTATCAATAAAGTGCGACTCGTATATTTGCTGGGTCCACAAAGCGAAAAAAATTAGCTTGACTCTTGTTTAATGAGGGACCTGGAGCGGAGAACATTTGGTCAGATGGAGGGCGAGCAGCTCCAGGAGAAATAACGCACTCAGCACGTGACCACAACTCACTTTTATCTTAGAAAAAAAACTCGTCACTGTACAATATCGATTATAACAATATTGATGAGCGGTTTCGCGTACAAAAAATAATAACTGAGCGGTCGTGAGCAATTAACTGGCTGAAATGAGCAGTCCCGGAAAAACCGTCCATGGGCCGGTCGAATGTTCGTGACGATTCGAATTAAAGAGCTGAGCGGTACACTGGAAACACGTGTTGACCGTAAGACTCCCCAAAAACGAATGAGCGGGCGATTAGGCAGTTCGTTGGAATTGCTCGGAATTCTAATATCACGTGACCTTGGTGGGGCTATTATCCTACGCAGAATAATAGCGAGCTGTGTCCAGAAGTGGCGCCCCGAAACAAAAGATATACCAATTAGGCCCAGGGTAACGACCGATTGTTCTGATCGGTGATCCACGGTGAGCGGTTCGAAAATGTGTGTGAGTGTGGACCTGCCGACTGGCAAGAATCCCAACATCTCTATACCACGGCGTTCTACGCCAGACTAGCCCGAAGGACCACGCTCTCGAGAATCGAGAGCTCCCCGGAGAGGGAGAAAAGAAAATGACATTCGCTTCTAGCACGTTTCATGAGTGTCTCGCCCCCAATTGGCGACTAGATTGACGGCAGACCTGCGACGAACCACTTCAATACTTCCGCCGTTCTAGCGCGGTCCGTGGTCTCTGAATCCGACATGTTCTTTTGACGTGCAGAGTCGGTTACCGGGCAATGCCTCGGTGAAGATATTCGCTTTTGATGTGAAACATCTATAGGCGCACTCCTAAACCGAATCGTTGGCGTGGCGATACTTGCCGTGGCGAGCAACCGCCACGCTATACTAAGGTATGCCTATCTATATTCTGTGTAGTAGAGTGAACGGTGGGGGATGGGCCACCACGCTATACTGAAGTATACCTATATATATTATGTGTAATAGAGTGTACGGTGTGGCTTCTCACACAGTTCCACGTGGTTCTTTATACGGTACACATAACCTGTGTTTTATTTAATTTTTTATTTCAATTTTTGAAAATAAAATATGTGTGATAGTGACAACTTAGAAGATCAAAGTGATCAACCGTGTGCAAAGAAAGGGAAACTAGACTATGGCATACTACCAAGTCATCAGTAAGTAGATCGTATTTTTCATGTCTCCATAACTGTAATTATTATAGCTCCATATTTAATTAATTATATTGATATTAATCATATCAGTAATTTATAAATTATATTAGGATTAATAATTATATAAATTATATTAATATTATCTTTAATTCATTATTTTTTTATTATTCATGAAGGAATGAATATGGACAAATTTATTAATTAAATTTATATTCTCAAATCTTTAGTCATATATTGCAATAAGTAACTAAGATTTGAGTTCATGAGTATATTGAAGCCATACTCAACATTTTTTTTTTGTATATTTTAATGTCATATTTTTTACAATATTTCAGTTCTCAACAATCTTTACAGGCATCACAAAATATTATTATTGAAACTGGACGCCATCCTGATCAGTTGAATACAAGGCATACTATCAATGTTGTGTAAGACTTTACTAATCGATTGATCACTGATTTTATCAACTCGAGAAATAAATTAACCATATACACTTTAAACTGTCAAAGTCTCAGGAAACATGCTGCTGATTTACAAGATCCTATTTGTAGAAATAGTAACTTTTTGTTGCTAACTGAAACATGGTGTCCTGCAGATGAAGCAGTTGATTTATGTAACTTTCATTGTATTGCAAAATTTAAACGACAAAATGTTAGAGCCGCTGGAGTGGCCATTTACAAAAACAATAACACTTCACATGTTACTACACTCAACATGGATCTAGCAGTTCAAAATGCTACAGAAGTTCATGTTTCCCAAACATCTATTGGTGATATGTGTGCTTCACATGTTAAACAAGAAGGGGGAAGTGAATTAATTATGATTGTAGTATACATTTCACCTAATAACAAAATGGATCATATAATTTCATTTTTACATGAAAGGTTATTTCCTTATAGCCAAACAGGTTCAATAATTTTTAAAACAAATAAACCTAAACTGCCATTAATTTTCGCTGGAGACTTTAATGTAAATTTTGCAAGAGCTGAATCAATGCCATTAATGACATTTCTTCAAAAAGAATTTCAATTGCAAATCAATAATAATCCAAGAGAATCTACTACCAAATATGGAACAACAATAGATGCTGTATTTGTGAGATATCTTGATGGTGTTTCATCCAATACTTTTGTAACGTACTTGAGTTATCATCGACCAATCGTCACGGTAATACCGGCAGAGGAAAAATCGAATATAACTATTACTGAAGTTACAGATGAAAATAGTTAAATTGTAGCCACTTGATATTAATATCGAATTTTTATATCCCATGTAAATAAATTTTTATTAAATAAAGTTATCATTTTCTGTAAGAAATTTGTAATACTTCATTTGTTCATAAGGCTATATTTAATTCCTGTAATAATATTATCTTTTATGCATATTACTTGTACACACACGATGTTTCACATCTGCCAGGCGTCCCATGACGGCTCATTTTTTTTTGTTCCTCCGTTGGATAATTCTCGATGTTAAGTTCACCAGCTTGAACTCTCTGACGAAGTGATATCGTACATCGATATGCTTCGTCCTTTTGAGAAATTCCGGGTCCTTCAGAAGTCAAATGGCACGCTGGTTATCCACATGAATCGTCGTGGCTTCTCCACACGGACATTTGATCTCGGAAAGAAGTTTCCGTAGCCATACCGCTCTCGCGATGTGATCGGCGCTGCCACGAATGCTGCTTCCGTTGTGTTCAGCGTTACGAGTTTTTGTCACTGACTTTCCTACGTTATGGAACATCCAGTGTGCACGTAATTATTGTTTTATTTGAACACGTGCACTTTTCGAACTATTGAAATTAACGTCACTCGAAAGAATATTAAGACTAGATTAGGAAATTTATTTATAATTGTTTATTCTCTTATAAGCAGAAATAACACACAATACAGAAGTTTAATATTCACCGTTTTTTATATATTTTACGTTGTAGAACCAATAGAATTTTACAGAGATTTAATTTATTTTAAAAACTTCACACACTTATGATAATTTGAGGTTTTTTGGTAAATGATAGCACACAATAAAAATAAGGGTGCACAGGCAAGTTGTTCAGGTCGCGAACAGCGGAATAGAAAAACCCGGATATGTCTGTACGGAATCTGTGTTTATATTTCGATCGCGTATTTTTGACTGAACTCAAAAACGCTTTCAGTATGCCCTTCTCTTCTCCAGAGGATATTTCCCCCTTTTATGAGGATCTTAAAGGGAGTAGGAAAAGCTGAGTTTTGATTGGCGAAAATTTGACTTTAGGGGAGGTATTTCTGAGGATCGAAGGAGACACCTTTCCATTCGAATAACCTTTTTTGAGAGGAATTTTGACCGCTGAGGGACTGGCGAGAGAAGAGGTATTCGGAGACAGCTGCAAAGGATTAAGGTGTAAACAACTGCAATAGTTGAGGCATTCGTATGGGAATTTGACGTGCAAGATGGACTTTATGAAGAGGCAATTCTGTAGAGACGTTATACAAACAGAGACCCGGACCTTAAAAGTTTTGTTGCATTTGGCTTTGCGAAGATCGTAGAGATAAAGAGAATGAGGATTTCCCATGTCCGGGGAGAAACCTTTTAGTTATAATTTTTCCGTAATTACGACATACCCGAGACTTCCTAAGATTGATAACTACCTTCCTTTTCTTCTCAAATTTGGAGATGAAACATCCAGCCAACGCAAAAACGTACTCAGTGGTCGATCTTCTTGTCTCGACGTCTCCTGCGAAGTCTGCATCTGAATAACCCTGCAGAATTAGACTCCTTCCGCCGCTTCGGTGCTCTATTCCGTGCACTATCGTTCCTGCAACATTAGAGATAATGCACTGCACACCGCACCAGTGCTGTTTGCCATGTCGTTCGAGGAATCTACTCCCGAGGTTGATGGTGTACGATATGTCAGGTCGTGACACGATCGCTAGGAACATCAACGACCCAATTGCTTCCCTATAGGGAACGTTTGCGATCTCTTCTTTCGGCAGTGGCTTCACCGTCGAGCCTGGATCACACGGCACGCTCATCGACTTCCCGTCGATCATCCTGAACCGTCCGAGAATATTCCTTGCGTAAGAGCTTTGATGAATGAAGATAGATTTCTCAATTCTATTTCGTACTATATGCATCCCCACAATGGAACTCGCATCTCCGATTGTGATCTTGAATGGTTTCTTCAGATGTCCAAGAACTGTAACGACTGATTCGTTGCTTTCGGCTGCCACCAAGCCGCCATCGACGAAGAGGGCCAAGCACACAATGCTTTCATCAATACGTCCAGTAAATATGGACTTTTCTGCACTAGCTTCTCGAAAATTATACTGCTTCAGCAATATGGAGACTGCTTCCAGCCGTACATAGACTGATCCAGTCAGCAGACCACATTCTTCGATGATCCATTCTCCAAACCTTGGGAGAGAGTGTCGGCCGTTGGTATCTGCCGCCACCAGAACGCAGCGATCCCTAAGACAGCTGAGGACCTTCTCAAGCGGCCTCAGGTGGACCTCAATGTCGTCCGAGTACTGAAAGTAACTCGAGACGACGAAAAAGGATCCACCAGGGACGCGGGGCTCAGCATAAACTCACTGCGCTGTACGTAATCGGGACACGCAAGCAGTCTCCACGATGGAGTGGCACGCTACTACGGCCGCCCACGGTTACTCCGTTGAGCACGCGGTGATTCGCATTCCAAGCCCTAGCCCTCGGATGGCCCGCGTGTTCGCCTCACGAATGGCATACGGTCCTTGGAGCAACAGTATGTCCAGACGCTCTTGATGAACCAGCTGAAAGGCCTTCCTGGTTATTGCAATTAAGCTGCACATGTTCAACTGCAGTATCCTAATGTAGCGTTGCGTGCCCGGTCCCTCGATGGTAGTGGTCCGGGGCGGATGACCTGTTGGAACGGGGGGTACCGGTGAGCCTCCGGTCGTGACGCGATCCTTATCGAACCTGACTAAGCTAACGTGGCACTCACGAATCCTATCTAATAAATGAGTGGACACACCGGTTGATGATCTTGAAGATCCAGGCGTTGGCTGGCCCTGCTGCTCAATCACTCCCTCGTCAATAATCAGTAACCACCTTATTAATGCTTCTAATGTAATTTTATTATCAATAGAGTGTGACTCGTATATTTGGTGGATTAACAGGTAGTGCAAAAATTGGAAAAAACACAGCTTGACTTTATACCACGGCGTTCTACGCTAGACTAGCCCGAGGAACAACGCTCTCGAGAATCGAGAGGTACCCAGTTGATGACTAGATTGACGGCTCATCTGCGACGAACCACTTCAATATGGTCTAGTGGAGGAGGGTTGTGATGAATGCGCTTTACGCAACTGCGTACGAGATGGCGAGTGACGTTTCTTCCATTCAGTGGCCAAAATCATCGACGAACTGCATAAAGATTTGCCTATGATCCTGCGCGATGTTCTAGGTGTTCATTTCTAATGATGAGGGTTTTGATGTGATGACTCTTTCGTAATATAAGTTGATGTCGTTGATCGAATGAAACCATTGCGTTTCTCAATTGACTTCCAACTCGAAGAAGTCCTCTTTTGTCGAATAGAACTGAGCGTACTGAATCTCGCATTTTGTGATTGTTGCGGCGGAGTCTCAGCATCTTGGTGTAGTGCTGTTATGGCAGAGTGGAAATTTTCCTGCTGTACCTAGTGAATGATTCGTTGCAGAGCGAGTACCAATTCTTCAACTATAATGGAGCCGGTATGGCGATTTTTCAATCTTAGGCAGTATGCAATGATTCGCTGAAGTTTTTCAATTGATGAAAACCACGTGAGAACGTTCCCCTCTCGAATGATCTTCTCCTTGGTACCATGCACAGTGATGAGGCAAATCTGCATAGGTGCACTTAATTTTGCCTTCTTTTCTTCAGGCGCTGTGCATGAAAACTGAAGTGTTGAGCTAATGCAATACGAGGGTTGAGTCCGTCCAATAACAAATACGATCAAGTTGGTGGTGAACCGATCGTGTCACACTCTCAGTAAGAGTGGGTCAAAAGAAAGCTCGACACAATTCTAACCATGGAACTGTTTGTTATTTATTAATGTCCAAGCAGTGGAACAGAATAGTTACTCGTAGAAACAACTATTGATTCAGAGTAATAATATAACGTGTTTATCACATGGAGAGGCCGTACGCTATGACACCATTCAATCTCTAACACTCCTCCTATCGAGGTTCGCTCATCTTTCGAAAGACTTTCGAAAAACATCACCAAATCAATTTTCAATTGACTGCCAATTGTTGCACACCCTTCCTATGTGGGATTGCGCCCCGACCTTTTATCACCACATCTGCGGGTATATTGTCAGTAGAAATGTATTCGACGCAAATAACTTTTTGCTCCTGCATTTCTCGTGCAAACTGTTACCTCGTGTGAATATGTTTACTGCGTCTGTAAAAAACAGAATTCCTGTTAAGACAAATCGCACACTGATTATCACAGTAAATTGTAATTGGGTTAGGAACCAAATCAGCTTGCTCAAACACCGTGATTAACTTTTTTGAGTACACAACCTTCTTGATCACCTCAGTCAATCCCATATACTTACCTTCCATGATCGATAATGCAACCCCTTTCTGCTTCCTCATCTCTCAGCATACCCGACCACCATCCAACAATAGCACCTATCGCGACATTGACTTTCTCTCATCGACATCACCTGCTCAATTAGCATCAGTGTAGGCTACCAACGACTTACCACACTTGGAATAACTAATCCCAAATCTCTGCGTTCCCTGCAGATATCTCAGAACTCTTTCCGCTGCATTCTAGTGTAATATTCCAGGATTTTTGCACAAAGGGGTAAGCATGTTGGCTGCGAACGCAATATCAGCCTTATTGCATGGGACAGATAGATCAGCGAGCCTACAAATTGTCTATACCGACAACGCTTCATTTTGTCGCGTCCCTCTTTGCTCTTGGGTTCCCTAATTCTCAATAACTTCAGACTAGTTTCCATAGGTGAGTCAACAGGATTCGAATTCTCCATATCAAACTTGACTAGCAAATTTTTACTGTACTTCTCCTGACTCAACTTCATTGTGCCAGTTGCTTCATGCCTCTCGATGTGGATTCCCAGGATGTCAGCAACTGGTCCAAGATCCTTCATTATAAATTTCTCGCTAAGCAGCTTCTGTATTTCCACTAAACTCGCAAACACTTCTCCATAGTCTATGCCATATTTCTGCTCACACCCGCGAGCTACGAGCCTTGCCTTAAATCTGCAAACTGTTCCGTCATTTTTTCTATGCGGAAAACCCACCTACATGTGATAACATCTCTATTCCGTGGGCGATCCATCAACTGCCAAGTATCATTTTCCAAGAGAGAATTCTACTCGTCTTTAAGTGCTACTCTCCAATGACCCCAATCTCCAGAATGTTGAGCCTCGTATACAGTCGACGGAACACCCTCACCATCCCCAATCACAAGACTGGCCTGATAAAGTTTGTTCGGTCTCCCCCGACTCCCATTTCTTACCAGACTTGGCTTTCCCCGGCCTCGCCTACCCGAATTAATTAGAGCACTTCCTCCTCCAGTTTCACGAGCACTTCATGTAGGCGTCAACTGACTACGTCTCGGATCTAACCGCGTAGACCGCACCTGCAGCACATCGCATCTTCCTAAAAATCTATATCACGACGTTTTACAATCACGCGTGTCTATGGGATGTACAAGCGGTAAGCCTGAGCTTCCTGAGAATAACCAACCATAACTAACTCCTTACCATTCGGTGCGAACTTTCCACGTGCCGCCAGTTTGCACAGCGCGACGACTTTGCTGCCAAACACATCCTCGGCTCATAACGAGTCCGGCAAACCTGATTGTATGAGCATGAATCTTGCCATCTTCACTAGAGTCCTGTTGGCCTGTCTGGTCGCTTGATACCAACCTGGTTCAACAGATTCGAGAAATCTCTTGAAATGTATTCGTTCGCGTTGTCGCTCCGTATCTTCATAATTTTCTGCCCCGTCTCATTCTCCATCTGTGCCATGAACACCTTGAATGCCTCCATCACATCAGACCGTCGTTTTAGCATCATCACATCAACTTTCCTGGTTTTGTCATCATGAAATGTGACAAAGTACCTGGACCCACCGACCAACGCAACACGTGAAGATCCTCGAATATCCATTGTGACGTATTTCGGGAGGTTCACGGAACCCTCCGTCCGTCCGGCGCCCTCTGGCACCTTAACCCCTCAAAACAAAATCAACCACCATAGGTAGGGCGCCAGGTCATTATACGGAATGACCACCGTTATACTCCTTCTCCCTTATGCAGCCTCGGATTCCTCCCGGCGCTCAGTGCGGAGAGTTTTAATCCACCGAAACTGGAAAAGGGGATGCCACTGGGGGTGTGCGGAAAAATAGATGAATAAAAGAAAACACAGAAACACACTCGAGCAATTTGCGGGGAGCACAGTTTTTAATAACCAGTCACCAGTAGTCTCGATAAAAAAAAACACTCATAGGATAATTGAAAATAAAATCCCCTTGAATCAGATACCGGAGGTTAACACTCTTGAGTCTCGTGACTCGAGTTAATATTATAAAGCGAAACAAACAGAAACCGTAAATCGGGACAAGCGGGCTAGCAAACCCACTTGCCGTTCATCAAATGTTAAATCAAAAATAGTCGGAATACTGAGCATCAGTGTGTCGGAACATTATTAACGATTTGTCCCCAAAAATAAATTAGCTCCCGTCGAATCTCTGCCCACGATAGATCAAAAACATAATACAAAATCTTTAGAAAACGATAAATGTCTGGTATAATGATGAGAGACGCCACCACGCTCAACCAACGGTCCGGGGACTCCAGAAATTTCTCTCACCATCGGGACGAATTATTCACGTGCCCACACAGGCCCACCAAACGAGAAGTGATCGTACGACACACGTGCCGTACGCAACAGGTCCTTCACACCGGCGATAACGGAAGGGAAGGGGGTAGTGGCGTCACCATCCGCCAATCATTAATTTTTCAGGATGTGTGACAGGTGCCCTGCGTCGCCTCGCATGCGCCCTTGGCGCGTAACGCAAGCGCCCTTGGCTCGCAACGCCTGCGCCCTGCCCTGGTAGCACAGGCGCCTTTGCTCCTGGCACTAATTCGGTGGCTAGTTCCGGGCGATTTTTCCAGAACATTCTGCCCGCATCCGGTGGTCTCTCCTCGGAGATACCTTCCCCTTCTCTCCTGATACTCCCATCTCGGCCGACTGGACACTCCCCGACATGTATCCTGGCTATTTATCCCGGAGAGCCTGAGGACATCTCTCGGCTAGTTCTTGGATCTAATGCCGATACTCTCGGGGTCACACAAGATCCCTCGTCGGAGCGTAGTGGCGCGGACATCCGTTGCTAGCCAGTCACCGAGAAATACAAAAAACACATCTCCCCCTATATTTTGTGACGGAATTTCAAGCCATCCCGTCACCTCCGACTCCGAATAACAAAAGGGTATTTATTAGACTAAGAGAGAGAGAGAAACTAATAGAGACCACCGAGCTACCTTCAAAATCCGGGAAAAATCGTAATCCAAGCTACTTTAGTATTTCGCGATAAGAATAAATCAAAGCTACTTTTTCGCAATAGAAATGAATTAGAGTTACCTGCTACCTAAACCCGGCGGAATAAACCTCGCGGAAAACCGGAATTAGATCGAACGATTGCTACCTAATGAGCATTATGTTTTAGGGACTTTGAGCAGCAAGAAAGGCCGCTTCACCGCAAATAAAATGCTGAAAAATAAGAGAATAAAAATGAAGATCACGAATTGGTTTACCATTTGAGATAATAAGTATAAAGTTTTGAGTTAGAGTCAGTATTATTGAGCTAGTACCTGGAGGTCTCTTCACGAAAAATCCGGTTGAGGGCCCGGATAATACCGTGGAATACCCATGGCCGAGATAGTGCTGCCCGGTGTTACCTGCAACCCTTCTTTGGGTTTATCGGTCATGTGAGTAGAGAGGTCGAGTTGTAATACTTACGCTCCCTTCCGCGAGAGTGTTAGGGCTTCCAGTTGGAAGGCCGTGGAGACAATCACCCAATTGTTGAAGCAGATCGCCATTTGGGTAAAATTTTACGGTTTTAGTTTAGTTACGGTTTGCGTTGCGAAAGTCCTAACTCCTCTCCGGAGAGTACCTTTGGCAGAAAACTCCCCGATTCGAGTCGCGAACCGAGTCAAAAACCACTCGAAAACCCCAGGTAATTAGCTAACTACTATAAAATATGAATTAGAGATAATAAGTTATGAAACAGAATGATAAAGAAAGAAACCTAGAACATTTAAGAGTTTTGAATATGTCGCGTCCTGGTCCCGCGAAAGATAGTACGCGTTGCCACCACCGCGCCAGCGCCGCATGGGCGAATCCGCAAAATTCCGCACCGCGGCGCAACAGGTACGAGCGGGGACACGAGGTTCCGCCATTAGAGTCCTGGTTGCACCGTGACACGCTCAACATCGTCTCCGGAGGAACTCCCGGTGAGAATCGTCCGGAAGAATCCAGCATCACCCCAATCAATGAAGAAATCGGCTCAACGTGACTCTCCAGAGATGGTAAGTACCAGTGTATATATTACAGTGGTGTTACCGCGGGAAATGAGTGCTGAATCCTCGAGTTAACCTGCGTGGCTCGAAATTGCGTCGCTACCTTACACCAACGACGCCAGCGACAGGACCAGCGATTTGGAGGATCGAGAACCTTCCAAACGCCTGGAAACGCTACCTTGTTTTCTAAGAACCAAAACGTTACCTTAAGTTTTTGAAAAATAAAAAGATTTGGTTCAAGGAGGACGAGTAAGGCGTCTCGCCAAGGCGATTGACGCAGCTACCTTTTTCTGCTACCTTTTCGTGTTATCTACGCTATCTATGCTACCTGATATTTCTCCAAACCCCGGGGGTTTCAGGAGAAAATCGCGGTATATTTTTGTTATTATCGACCTCCCTGACAATTGTTGAAAGTGTGGAATTCCGGTTGGGCATGGGGACGCTATCTTTTTGCTACGTTGATTAAAAATTATGGTTGGAATTCCCACAAGGAGATCAAATAAAGATTTAAAATCGGAAAAGAAGAAATTGACGAATTCGAATATCTTCGCTAACTAAAAATCAAGCTACCTAGAATCACAAGTCGTCGCTGTCGAATTTGGGCAGGAAAGCGGGCGATATCGGTGAATGACACAAATGGCGGTACAAACGGTGCATTTGACGAATTATCGGCGACTTGAATGAATTACGCACGTTGAACGTGACCAATTCGTTATTTGAAGTACCAAAAATGAGTCTCGAATCCACGAAGCGGTATTGTTATGCGCTCATTCACATAGTTTATTATAATTCATCAAATTAATCGACAGCTATCTTAATTCGTTAATAGTTCCCGTTACGGATCAGTTCCGTTCCGAGGGAATTAGTTATTAATATCGCGAGCTACCTATTGTTGAAATGCTTTGATAACCGCCCTCGCCCTGAAAAATCCGGTAAGTTACCTATCTCGCTCTCTCTCGGTTTCACGCTACCTGTACCTCTTCTCTCTCTCAGATTCGTGTCTAATCCCTGACTCGTCACCCACGTGACCTGGCTAAAGAGGAATATTTCGAGTAAATTCCATAGTTGAAAAAATTCGCAAGGGATCCCATTAATTATTTATTTCTTAGGAGCCCGGACCTCCTAGACTGGATTGTTGTCAGTTTATATATGTTAAATTATGATGATTCAAAATAAATTATTGGTGATTAATCAAGTTCGAATTAGCCATTTATCGTACATTATTAGCCTACGCCGTTGCTTATCTAGAATTAAAGATGAGATTATCGATTTCGATTCCGATCATGGGTTTTCATTGTTCTTGTTTTTCTCGTCCACGAATCCACCCGTCTCTCCACGACCCACACAATGAGCAACCGTGCAGTCCCGTACCCTCGTAATCCACATTTCCGAGTAAGGTTTTCGAATTCCGTGTTGTCGTTAGTGGATCTTGGGGGATAATTAGTAATCATTTTTCATTAAAGTCTGTTTTATCTGCGGTTCGTCGATTCCGCGTAGTCAAAAATCGGCTGGCGCCCTAAATTATGTAAGAGAGGATTATTGAGCTACTAATTTCCCCCGAGGTCCCGTTTATGTGTTGACTTTTTGGCGTTACGGATTTGTCGGATTGCGAGAACGAAGGTAATGGTTCGGCCAGGTTTATGGATTATCGAGTTATTTGGATGTTAGGGTATTGAGTTTTCGCTGAGGCCACAGGAAAACCGTTACAAACAATTAAAATAAAAGATATTATGGAATCTAAATGAATTAATATGTGAGTAAATTAAAACTGAAAAGGGAAAACTTGTAATTTGATTAATATTATCTCAGCCCCGGACGTGCTCTATAAACGAGACGAAGGGGACGGTCTGAGTCACCAACTGAGCGCGTCCCCAGGTGGCGGATAGGGGGACGGCCGGAGAAAGAGTGGCACCTCGGGAACGGAGACAGGAGGCTGAATAACAGTACCTGACTCCAGGATCCTGGGGCACACTTCGGAATCCGGCGAGCGACAGCTATAACGTCCACCTACGGAAGTAAAAACCCGTCAGGAAGACCCAAGGCATCGCCGCGGACCAGACTCTCCAAGCTAAGGTGGAAGTGATCGTGCCGAGGGCTGAATGACACTTGGGAACAGTGTCGTGAACGATACCCTTGGGGAACCAGGCAGCATCCCATTGTATGCATGCCTTACCCCTGCATCCAGGCTCTGCGGGGGTGGACCTTTTTTAGAGACTCGTGGGAATCATATGGACCTCGTGATAATCATCACCTAGACACTCGTGGGAATCATATGGACCCAATTACTAATATTAAAACTTTTAACGCCGATGACGGTGCCCTCTCTGAGGGAACGACAGAGGCATGCACGTCAGAGGAGAAGATAATCTGCGCTAGGGCCTCGGAAGGGGAACAAGCGCAGATACGGATGGAAGTTGAGGGGGAGCCAGCCTCAGAGGGGCCTACCAGTGGTGGGCCCGCCGTCGCTGACCCTACCCAGGGGCAGAGGAGGAAGGGTAGGACGGGTGCGGAGAAGCACCGGGCCCGCCAGGCTAGGCTGAAAGCCGAGGCCTTGCGGTATCAGCTATCTCCGCAGACAGCGACCGCGTCGGAGGATAAAGAGGAACAGAGGACATGGCCCGAGAGGCCCAGGTCCTCGGGATCCACTCCCCCCGAGTTGGCCATGCCCAAAAAGAAAGTGTGGGCTTTGGAAGAACTAGGGGCAACCTCCTTCAAAGAGGGGTCGAAGGGTGGCGGCAAGGTATCCATAGTGCCAATTGGCCACCCTGAGCTGTCCCTGACGAGGGAGCAGGCCTACCTGGTCCAGGAGGCACTAGTGGCGGCACTGTTCGGGACTGACCTAGACGGTCAGCTCCCGAGCTTTGACGGCCACTTTTGGAGGCCTTCCTCTCCGGCCATTAAGGGCCGGAGAGGAAGGCCTCCTCTGGTGACAGGGGGCGCGGCTGAAACTGGGAGGGGGTCTCAAGGGACCCTCAACTGGGCCCTGCCGGGCTCATCCCACTCGTGGCAGGTAAGGGGGCCAACAGGCGACCCTGCCTAACGGCCCACCAATGGCCAGGCGGACGAGGGGAGATGGAGCAGAGGGCAAGATGCAGGGAGACGGTTTAGGCTCACTGTTAGTCCACTGCTCCCAGACTAACTTGCAGCACTGCAAGACGGCGACTCAGCAGGGTAGTCGCAGCCTTGCAGTAGAGAACACAGACATATGCCTTATGCAAGAGCCCTGGGAACACGGGGGCTCGGTAAAAAGCCTCTCTGGAGGCGAGGTGGAGCTATTCTATGCTCGGAGCGACCTGGGCCCCAGGGCCTGCATTGCTGTCAAAAGAGCGTTTGGAGCCAGGGGAATGTCCCACCTCTGCCAGAGAGACTTGGTGGCGGTTGTCGTGAGACTTCGGGGGGAGGCCGGTGCGGAGGATATCGTGTTCTGCTCGGCTTACTTCCCACATGACTCGCCGACACCACCACCCACCAAAGAACTGCGTGATCTGGTGAATCACTGCAGATCCACAAAGCTGCCACTCATCATAGGGTGTGACGCAAACGCGCAGAACGTGGTGTGGGGCAGTGAAAGATGTAATGACAGGGGCACTGCTCTCCTGGTATTTGAGGCACACGTGGACCTGGAGATCCTAAATAGGGGCTCGAGGCCCACGTTTGTCACCTCTCGCTGTCAATGTATCATTGACGTAACCATGTGCACCCGCCGGCTGGCGGGGCGATGCAGGGACTGGAGGGTGGACCGGGAGGACACACTCTCCGACCATCGACGCATCAGATTTAGCATTAAGGGCTGTGTCAAACCGCAGCAAGACCGCTTGCACAGAAACCCAAGGGCCACCGACTGACATTCCTTTGAGAGGAACCTAGAGGAAAGGCTCGGGGTAGGACGCGTAAGGCCCTGCAGGGAGGACAGGTTGGAGGACGAGGTGGAAAGAATCCACGTTGCCCTAACCGAGTCCTTCGAGACGGCATGCCCGGCTAGACGATGCAGGCAAGGAAACAAAGTGCCATGGTGAAGTCGTGAGTTGGACAGGCTGAGTAGCCAGTCCAGGAGACTCTAGAACCGAGCGCACAAATCGAAGAGAGCCGAAGACTGGACTCTGTACAGAAATGTGCAGAGGGAGTACAAGACGCTCATAAAACAATAAAAGGAGCTTACCTGGAGGACATACTGTGAGGAACTGCAGGCGCTTTCAGGCATCTCCAGGCTTCGCAGAGTCTTCTCGGGGGGCCCTGCACAAAGGCCGGGTGGAATCACTCTGACAAGCGGAGAGACCATCACAGAACCGCGAGAGGTCCTTGAGCATCTGGTTCGCGCGCACTTTCCGGACTCTACTATAGAGCATCGTGGAGAGTGCCCGGAAGTGGACTGGAAGCGAACAGGAAACGGCGATCCCGACTGGGAGCTAGCCGCAAGAATAGTGACGCTGGACAGGCTGCAGTGGGCGGTGGACTCCTTCGAGATGTACAAGAGTCCGGGTCCGGATGGGATACATCCGGCCCTCTTGCGAAAAGGGGGGCCATTGCTCCTCCGCAGACTGATACCGGCATTCAGGGCCCGCCTAGCATTGGGCTATGTGCCCGGCAGGTGGAGGGAAGTCAGGGTTGTCTTTATCTCCAAGCCGGGTGAATGCAGCTACGACAACGCGAAAGCCTACAGACCAATCAGCCTGAGCTCCTTCTTGTTGAAGACGCTGGAAAGGCTGGTCGACAGGCACATTAAGGAGGGGGCACTGAGGACTAACCAGATATGCTCCTCACAACATGCTTAACAAGCTGGCAGATCAACTGAGACTGCGCTGCACCACTTGGTAGGCACAATATAAAACGCAAAGGAAAGGGGGGAGGACACCCTTGGTGTATTTATACAGGGTGTCCCAGAATTGCACCTCCAGACTTTAAACTTAAGTTGGGGGTGAAATTCTGGATCGAAAAGTTTTGAGCGACTTTTTGATCAGACGCACCCTCTTGAACTTATTCAGGGTTGAAGTTGGACGAATCAGGGGCGTGGAATACCCGGTCGCACGACGGGGAGGAAAACGTTCGAGTGTGGTGGTGTCCCCACCATACCGTACTACTCGCCTGCGGCGGCAGAAAGTGATGACTGGCGGCGGTGGGTAAGAGGAAGAGGGGGGGGGGGGAATGAAAAAAATGAACACCCGCCCGCTACATAAAAATTATTCACTCCTCCCCTAATTAATGCCAAGGGATGAAACCAAGAGCATTCGATGGAGGAATAACCTCCCCATCGATTGAGGCCCATTACATCTCTTAATCTAATCGAAAAGGAGAAAAAAACAGCGGTGAAGATTACAGCGCTGGAAAAAGAAAACCCGACGATTTAATTTTCTAAAGCCCCATTGGCCCTGTATGAGATTTTCATTTTTTTCTTTCAGCGAAGGAGAAAAAAAATGATCAATCGCTAATGATGTTTTTTTTTTGGGTGTTAATTTTTTTCATTTCCCACCCCTTCCACTTCCTCCCACCCACCGCCGCCAGTCATCTCTTTCTGCCGCCGGAGGGGAGTAGTACGGTATGGTGGGGACACCACCACACTCGAACGTTTTCCTCACCGTCGTGCGACTGGGTATTCCACGCCCCTGATTCGTCCAACTTCAACCCTGAATAAGTTGAAGAGGGTGCATGTTGAGGCGACGGCCTCATGTGGCGAAGGGTGGCAGCACCTCCTGGGCGAGGTCTGCCTGACCGGCCGCGCTGGCATCCAGGTACCTAATTGCACCTGAGGCGCTGCCCTAATCACAGTTGCCGGTGATTTATCTGGAACGTTCGATTTGATCTCGAACGTTCCATGTATCCGTTGGAATTCTCTCGGCCCTTCCGGGGGTCACTTCTCAACGGACTCTCTTGGTGAACAGTAGTGGTGTTATTATCTCCGTCACCAAATTTGTCTCTCCCGCGCTCAATATTTTAAGTATTTGTTCGCGGCTCAAGTGCAACGCACATAATTATATTTTTGTACCGTTTTTGTGAACAACTACGAGTGACGTGAAATAAACAAGTTTTCAAGTGACAGAACACAGTGCTTCTCGTGTCACGTTTATTCTTCCCCATTAACCCGCATCCCCCCCTCTGCCGGTTTTTGTGTGCGCTCTCGCCGGAACAGTGCATCTGATCAAAAAGTCGCTCAGGACTTTTCGATCCAGAATTTTACCCCCAACTTAAGTTTGAAGTCTGGACGTGCAGTTCTGGGACACCCTGTATAAGAAGATAAATTTCGTGTCACTATGTTTGTCCGCGATAAACTCTTAAACTATTCAACCGATTTCAATGAAATTTGCACACCGTGTGCAGTTTGATTCAACTTACATAGTAGAATAGCGTATACCTTAATTTATAGTCGCAATATTATTTTATTTTAAATTATTCGTCTAATATTTGACATTCACACATTCTAATCTGTTAACTCCAACTAATTTTAACAGATGGCGATATCTATTGACTGGGTTGAATAAGTAATCGATAGATCGCGCTGCTATGTGAAACCTATAATGTTTCTTTGGGTTTCACTATATATAATAATAATGCACTGAAGGATTATGATAGACTAGATATTTATTGTACATCTAACTTAGGCAACACAAAAGGTAAGTAGTCTTAGAAATACAAAGGGTCCAGTATCCACTATAGCTGTGGCGTCGTTACTGGAGTATATTGTAACGAGATTTTTCCTCGGGGTTGAGAAAAATCCGTTAACTGCCCTTTCCCCTGGATTCGCAAGCAACATTTGTTGGGCGCCAGCCGTCCTTTTTACCGGGGGACGACAAACCGGAGTCTCAATAAACGAATTCTTAACGTAAACCAAATTTCACAAAATTAAAACACATAGCTTTGCCTACGAATCCATGGGAAGACCTTGAATACCCGCGCTGCTCAGGGGGTAGGTTGTGCAGAGAGGGCGTAGTCCGGATGGAGGTGGTTCGTCGGACTTTCATCCGCAAAAGAAAATAACAAAACCCCTAAAACTTTCAATAAATAAATTTAATTAATGTCTTTGATAATATTTCAATTAATTCTAATACATTATTTTAATAGATCATCATGACCAGAAACAAAAAAAAACTATTATCTTTTAAAGAATCTTAAATAACCATAAGTGATACATCATAATCTCTTTTAAATACATACGAGTCCGCCGAGAGAGATAACGCAAAAGACGAGGCTCGAAATTTCTAAATTTTAGCTTAATTAACCCTTTGAATTGTTTTTCTCTCTGAATCGCTCAGAGCAAATCCCTACTTCCAATTAAATAATTGACAAATCCCTATAAACGAAACGGATATCGCGGAAATCTCCTCCACCCATCGGGAGGCAACATAATTCTCTAAATCCCTCTAAATTACCTTAGAGGATCAAAATTCTCGTGATGATTCCTTATGGGTATCACTCACGCATCGCGATCACCTTCCTAGTTAATCGCCCCGCATTCGATCAACACCGATCACTCTCACTACGATACGTACCCTTCGATAGTCTAACCGACACTTCTTCTATCAAAATCCCTACCGTACGCTTCAGAGTCCAAAATCGAACTGTTCTTCTTCTCTATCAAAAACCCTACCGCGATTTTCCCAGTCCAAAATCAAAAACTGAAGCTTATTCCCAAAATCTGTGCCGTCTGGCACCATTGTCTTGGGCGATTCCCTCTCCGCCTCCCCTCGCCCTAGGGAGACGGCAAAAACTCTCTCCGCTTCCCCCTCGCCCAGGGAAGTGGCATATTTCCATCAACACAGATCTTATTCTCTAACAATAATATGAGTTAACTTTAACGGCATCGAGATGAGGAACTAATTAAAATAAAATCGCAAATATTCTTTTTACTTCTAACCTAACTATTAATGATGCAATCTCACCTGTGGCTCGTTACCCACGTGTTCTATTGTTGACCGGCGACGACCGGCAAAAATCCAACGGATAACCTCCCTGACCTTATTTCTCGCACAAAACTCCTTGTTTTTGGCCTCCAGGATGTCTTCTTAACTGGATGTTGCGTCGACTAGAAGCTTTTGACTACTTTATTGCACTCGCATTTTATTTATAATTGCACCTCGATTTTTAGCGTCCGTCACACGTGTTTTCCGACAATGGAATAATTATAATAGGCGAGTTGCGGTCGCACTCGGCACTAATGGCGCTGGCGTCTCCGTGTCAACCGGAGGCACGCGCGCCAACCGCATTCGAAATTCAAATGGGGTTTCTCTACCCTCCTAGCATCTCTGGATCGGGAGATGATTCTTTATTATTATTTTTCTCTTTATTCTTAAACATTCTGTCCACGGAACGCGATTAGATCCTTCTGGTTGTTTTCTCGAGGATCAGAGGAAAATGGGAACCCTAAATTTTACTCTAAAATCTAACTTTTATTCTTTATTTAATATTCAGCCTTTTGGCTATCCTAGGGGTTACTAGGGCTGCTCTAGGCCCCTAGGTCTGCCACCCTAAACCCAAAACGTATCTCCCCCTCCCTCTTGATCCCTAAATCGAGCGGTAGTTTCACGTACTCCTATACAGATCCAAAAAAATCTAAACGGGGGGAGTGGTCCTCAGGAAATTCCACGTAGCTCGGTAAATTTTGGCTCATAACCGGGAATTCCCTTCGGTCCCCGCATCCCTAATGTTTCCGATCCTCTTAACTCCTATTACCCCTTTCTCTATAATTCTCGGGTTTTTACCCGCATGATCTGGGGAGTTATTCTCCCGATTACTCTAATTTCCCTATTTTCTTTATTTTAACTTATATCTAAGCCTCTCTCGCTCTCTCTCTCTCTCGACGTACTCACCCCCTTCTGGATATTTTCCTTGGATCCCGGGATGTCTTAAGGAATTCTTGGAAATTCCTTACAATATATAAGGCAGACACCCAGCGCTAGCAGTCAAGTCGGGGAGATAGTTGCTGCTTCCGACGTTGGCGCTTGGGTGTCACGATTGTGGCAGGAGTCGAAGTTACCGACGATCGAGCTGCCACAAACCTACAAACGTGTCACGTTGTTTGTCCGCGAACTACTTCACCGATATAAATGAAATTTGCACACCGTGTGCAGTTTAATTCAACTTAAGGCCCGGTTGGAGGGATTTTGTCCCGACAAGTCCCTAGGAAATTCCCTAAGAAACTGATAAAAATTGACCATTTCCACTTTCCCAAATTACGACCGGTTTATTGGACGAAAAAATCCAATTTTGGTCACAAAAATTGAACGTTTGTTTCCGATGAATCGGAAATTGGTCTGGAAGGAGGGAAATGAATGGAAGTATTTTTTTTCGTCATTGGAAAATCACACAAAAAAAACATCATTCTCGCTCCCTGTCCAAATTAGCACACCGTGGCACCCGGTCAATATGGCGTGGCTAACTGTCACTTGAAAAAACACTCATTATAATTATTCCAGACACTGGACACTTTTCACACCTAATTTCCGATTCATGAGTGTGACGTATATCGATGGAGGGAAAACACGAGCGAGAGAGAGACGCGAAAAATGATCACGAGACCAGCAATCTCGCGAATTTCCCGGATCGGCCGGAGGTCAAACACACGTAGAGAAGCATGGATAAATTTAGGGTTAGGGAAAAATTAGGGCTATTTAGAAATATTAGATGAAATCGTGTCGGTCCTGCGCTCACGTCGCGAAGAGGGGTAGTCAAAATTACCATCCGACGTGGACGGAGGGGGAAACCGTTCGCGACATCTTCTCGGGATGAACGGCCTGGTTGCGAGTGCCAGCACCCCAGAGGGAGGGATCCGCGAGGTAGATTAAGGTTGGGTTAAGTATGGAAGGTCAGTAGGGGGTGCCACGGCCAACACCCCACTGGATCGCCACCTTAAAATAAAATATTAGGACAATTTGAATATCCGCGGATCCCAGGGGAACCACCCGGGAAGACTAGCCGCGATAATCGTATGAGAGATGAGTATCGGGGAGTTGTGGTTCCCCCATTCAAATTTGAATGGGGAGGTTTTGGCGCGCGGAGCGACACCGGCGCCGTCGCAGTACATCCGCCAGAACTACCACTACGGTTCTGGCGAGACCGAGTTCCACCGTTCCTCGGCCACTCCCCGCCAGGACACGAGACCGAGAGGAGGTCCACTCTCGCCGCACCCCGAGATAACACCAGGGATACCATGGGAGGATCGCAACCCGCCAGTAAAATCCGCGCAAAGGTGAGAGATCGAATTTCATTTTTTTTCCCAGTCACCCTGTGGGCTGGGGGACCGCGGGTTTAACTTATAAAAAAAAAAAAATCGAATATCCCGATCGATCCACGGATCGAACGGTGTCTTTCCCCGTTCAGGTGGCCCTTAACGGTAGTTGTTAATTTTATCCTCAGGGGATCGTTCCCCTGGGAGTTAGTGTCGGTTAGTCGGAAATATTAATTAGAATCCCGGGAAAAAAAAAAATCAGCGGAAAACCCCGTGGAACGGGGGCTCTTTGTTTTCTTTTGTGACGCACGCGTATCATCGGGGCCGGGTATTCCCCCTCCCCGTACGTCCCGCTCAACGTTGAGCGAGAACTCCGGCTTAGCGTTGTCGGATAGATTCCCGTGGTACGGGAACGAGAATGTATTAATCCCAGTCCGCGGTGGAAAAATTCCCCATCTTGGGAGATGATATGTCAATTGTCCCCCTCGTCGGTGGAGTTTATCTGAATCCAATCGAATGGGGCATTGCCGGGGTGGAACAATCAAAGGACGTGAAACATCCTCACGTGCGCCGTGCACGTTGAGCGCAGCGTTGTCTCTGTCGCACCTCGTACCCCGCTCTCTCTCTCTCTCCTGTCTTCGGCCCCTTCCAGGCCTAGCGAGAACTCACGGTGGTTCTCAACCTGCATTAGGGATTCTTATTATGTTAAATTTTCTTTTCTTCTTGTCTCACCATAGACCTCAGCCGGTTGGGGGGGGGGGAGTCCCGAACCCTTCCCGAGGGCTCGCGGGATCGCGAGGGGAGGTTTATTGTATATTCGGGTTAGGGGATAAATAATTTACGGAGTCTCCGACCCGTCGGGGGAAAATCCCGAGCATCACGACTCGCGGAATCCATCAAATTCTCTAGTCTTCCTTTTTTTTTTTTTTTGTTATTGTTCTATGGCCATTGACCAAATAAACCGATAAAATTCGTATTTTGACTTCGGATTCAATTTCTTCTAGTTAGTCAGACTAATTTTGCCCTATTCCTCGAATCCACCCCTCTCTCCACCACCTAGCATACTGAGCAGCGCAGGCATCCGTAACCTCTCCCTAATACCCCTCGCTAAGGTAGGCTAGTTTCTGCCTTGTTTTGCGTTTCTTGCGATAACATTTGTGTATTTAGACTTCCAGTCGCTAATTACTCGACCCAAAAAATTTAGCTGGCGCCCAACAACCTTCTAGGTTCCCACTTTGTCCGTTTTCTTTCTTTTTTTTTGGTGTTTGGCGAGGAGGCTAAAGGGAGGAAGGGCGAAGATGACGGACAATTCCGATCATTGGGAAATGTCACGTCACATGAGATATAATGCACTATTTTTTAAAATTATTCCTGGACCAATTTGATGACTCCAGTCCGCGTAAATTAGGAAAGCCGGGATTGCAGCGATCAGCTGCAGGCATATTTTTTTAGAAATACCGCTCGAATCCGTGGGATGGCGCCACCGACGATACAAAAATTCATGACGGAGGATTCATGAGTTTTGAGGATTATTGAGTGCGGCGGCTCAGGGACGTATTACGATGGGGCCCCACGGGTATCAGCGGTTAGTCCGTCTCACTCCCACGCCCCATAAATTTAATAATGTCGTGATAACAATAATAATAATAATAATAATAGTAAATAATAGTAATAATAATAATAGTAAATACTAGTAATAATAATAATAGTGAAATAATTATGCTATTATTGTAATGAGAGGGGGTGGGGGGTTGCACCGTCTGCGGGTCTTGGAGAAATGTCTCCGCAGGGGTGGGCCAATCGACTCAGGGGGTGATGTTGAGTCGATCTGTACCTATAAATTTTGACCCCATTTTTCCACCCTCCCTACCACTTTACCAAGATGGCCGACGTGGTGGAAAAAAATGTCTCCACAGTGGTGGGTCAATCGACTCAGGGGGTGATTCTGAGTCGATCTGGACCTATGAAAATCGACTCCATTTTGCCACCCTCACTACCCCATTTCCAAGGTGGCCGGCGGGGTGATTAAAAAATATTTCTACAGGTAGGATTCGAAAAGTCAAATGAGTGCATGAGGAAAAAATGAACACAGCAGGGTAAACTGAGTGCACGGCGAAAAAATGGGGGTTTGAGGGTTCGATGAGGGTGTCAGGGTGCAATGAGGGGTTGATGGTGGGATCAATGCATTGGGATAAATTGACGATTGGAGGGTGGGATGGGGGAGATGAGGTTTTTCCTCGGGGTTGAGAAAAACCCGTTAACTGCCCTTTCCCCTGGATTCGCAAGCAACATTTGTTGGGCGCCAGCCGTCCTTTTTACCGGGGGACGACAAACCGGAGTCTCAATAAACTGATTCTTAACATGAACCAAAATTCACAAAACTAAAAACACATAGCTTTGCTTACGAATCCATGGGAAGACCTTGAATACCCGCGCTGCTCAGGGGGTCGGTTGTGGAGAGAGGGCGTAGTCCGGATGGAGGTGGTTCGTCGGACTTTCATCCGCAAAAGAAAATAACAAAACCCCTAAAACTTTGAATAAATAAATTTAATTATTGCCTTTGGTAGTATTTCAATTAGTTCTAATACATTATTTTAATTAATAACCATAACCCGAAACAAAAGAAACTATTATCTTTTAAAGAATCTTAAATAACCATAAGCGATACATCATAATCTCTTTTAAATACCTACGAGTCCGCCGAGAGAGATAACGCAAAAGACGAGGCTCGAGATTTCTAAATTTTAGCGTAATTAACCCGTTGAATTGTTTTCTCTCTGAATCGCTCAGAGCAAATCCCTACTTCCAATTAAATAATTATCAAATCCCTATAAACGAAACGGATCTCGCGGAAATCTCCTCCACCAATGGGGAGGCAACATAATTCTCTAAATCCCTCTAAATTACCTCAGAGGATTAAAATTCTCGTGATGATTCCTTATGGGTATCACTCACGCATCGCGATCACCTTCCTAGCTAATCGCCCCGCATTCGATCAACACCGATCACTCTCACTACGATACGTACCCTTCGGTGGTCTAACCGACACTTTTCTATCAAAAATCTCTACCGTACTCTTCAGAGTCTAAAACCGAACTGTTTCTTCCTCTCTATCAAGAGCTCTACTACGATTTTTCTATTCAAAAATCCACCTGAAATTCTTCCCCAAAATCTGTGCCGTTTGGCACCATTGTCTTGGGCGATTCCCTCTCCGCCTCCCCTCGCCCAAGGGAGACGGCAAGAACTCTCTCCGCTTCCCCCTCGCCCAGGGAAGTGGCATATTTCTATTAACACAGATCTTATTCTCTAAAAATAATATGAGTTAACTTTAACGGCATCGAGATGAGGAATTAATTAAAATAAAACCGCAAATATTCTTTTTACTTCTATCCTAATTATTAATGATGCAATCTCACCTGTGGCTCGTTACCCACGTGTTCTATTGTCGACCGGCGACGACCGGCAAAAATCCAACGGATAACCTCCCTGACCTTATTTCTCGCACAAAACTCGTTGTTTTTGGCCTCCAGGATGTCTTCTTAACTTGATGCTGCGTCGACTAGAAGCTTTCACTACTTTATTGCACTCGAATTTTATTTATAATTGCACCTCGATATTTAGCGTCCGTCACACGTGTTTTCCGACAATGGAATAATCACAATAGGCGAGTTGTGGTCGTATTCGGTATTAATGGCGCTGGCGTCTCCGTGTCAACCGGAGGCACGCGCGCCAACCGCATTCGAAATTCAAATGGGGTTTCTCTACCCTCCTAGCATCTCTGGATCGGGAGATGATTCTTTATTATTATTTTTTCCTTTATCCTTAAACATTTTGTCCACGGAACGCGATTAGATCCTTCTGGTTGTTTTCTCGAGGATCAGAGGAAAGTGGGAACCCTAAATTTTACCCTAAAATCTAACTTTTATTCTTTATTTAATATTCAGCCTTTGGCTATCCTTGGGGTTCCTAGGGCTGCTCTAGGCCCCTAGGTCTGCCACCCTAAACCCAAAACGTATCTCCCCCTCCCTCTTGATCCCTAAATCGAGCGGTATTTTTATGTACTCCTACACAGATCCAAAAAAATCTAAACGGGGGGAGTGATCCTCAGGGAATTCCACGTAGCTCGGTAAATTTTGGCTCATAACCGGGAATTCCCTTCGGTCCCCGCATCCCTAACGTTCCCGATCCTACTAACTCCTATTACCCCTTTCTTTATAATTCTCGGGTTTTTACCCGCATGATCTGGGGAGTTATTCTCCCGATTACTCTAATTTCCCTGTTTTCTTTATCCTAACTTATCTCTAAGCCTCTCTCGCTCTCTCTCTCTCTCTCGACGTACTCACCCCCTTCTGGATATTTTCTTTGGATCCCGGGATGTTTTAAGGAATTCTTGAAAAATTCCTTACAGGTTACTTAACGGGACACAAACAAAACAAGAATTTTTTAATCATTTCTTGATTTTCCTATATATTAGGGGGACCGGAAAGTAATGTCGTTTCTGCGCATGCCAATACTTGATTGTCATTTGTCAGCTCATTGTTTTGTTCAGAGGCGTACCAAAGACATTGTGAGGTTATAGTGATTTCTTTACTTATAGACAATTGAATTACAATTTTTTTTGTAATTTTGGGTAAAATGGCCAGCCAAATACCAGAAGAGGTACACATCCGGCATTGCATGCTCTTTGAGTTTCGCAAGGGAAATAACGCAACAGTTGCTACCAAAAACATTTGCGATGTTTATCCAAATGCACTGGACATTCGTAAATGCCAAAGGTGGTTTTCCAAGTTCAAATCGGGTAATTTTGATCTTTCCGACTCGTATCGATCAGGAAGACCATCAGCGTTAGACAACGACGTGTTAAGGGCGGAAGTGGAAGCAAATCCGTGTCAGACGATCGAGGAATTGTCAAACAGTCTCAACAAACCTTGGTCGACCATCCAAGAACATTTGAAGCAGATTGGGAAAGTAAGCAGAGCAGGTGTTTGGGTCCCGCATAATCTGTCCGAACAGAATAAGGCTAACCGATCAATCACATGCAAATTATTGCTTCAACGACGAAGCAATAATTAGCATGTGATTGCAAATGAAAACAATTGCAAACGTGAAAACAACGAAGCGTTTTTTGATCGCTTGATCACAGGAGATGAGAAATGGGTCCTGTATGATAACCCAAAACGCAAAAGGCAGTGGCTCTCTCCAAATGAAATCCCTCGGAGTACTGCTAAGCCAGGTTTACACCCCAAAAAAGCGCTTTTGTGTGTTTGGTGGAGTATTCGCGGCATTGTTCATTTTGAATTACTGAAACCTGGACAAACTGTTACTGCAGACCTCTACAGCGAACAATTGCAGCGAGTCAATCAATCTTTAATTGAAAAGTGGCCAGCGATTGTCAACCGAAAAGGCGTCATTCTCCAACATGACAATGCAAGACCGCACTGCGCAAGGCGAACTCTAGAAAAAATTAATGAATTGGGGTGGGAGGTGCTGCCTCATCCACCATATTCGCCCGATGTTGCACCATCGGATTTCCACTTATTCCGAGCGCTGCAATACTTTTTAAGTGGCAAAACATTTGCAAATTTGGATGATATCCAAAATGCCATCTGTAGATATTTTGCCGAAAAACCAATTAATTTTTATCGATCAGGGATTGAAAATTTACTCACTAGATGACAAAAGGTTATTGACAATGATGGGGAATACATCATTGATTAAAAATAAAGACTCGTTAAAAATCTATGTGTTTGTATTTAGCGTAAGAAAACGACATTACTTTCCGGTCCCCCTAATATATGTTGTAAACAGTTCCAGCTTTGGTCTTTTTCCCCCCTTTTCTGCCTCCTCTTGTCTGGCCGCTGTTGCAGCCTCCGGATCGGCCTCTGTGGGGAATTCTGGACCCACCTCTGTTGGCTCTCTGCTAAAGACAAAATAAATCAAAAGTGGTGTAAAATACATAATACGGAGGCAATATTTTTTTTTACCTTTGGAGGTTTCATGCCTGGGTGTGGCATCCTGCTCCGAATAGGTCCTGGCACCACACGGCCAAACCCATATGGGTCAGTCATCACAGGAGCTGGCCCGTATGGGCCAATCCCATAAGGTGCTGGTCCGTATGGGCCCATCCCATAAGGAGCTGGCCCGTAATGGCCCATCCCATAAGGAGCTCGCCCGTAATGGCCAACCATGTAAGGGCCTGGTGTGTGGTGGCCAGTCAGGTGGGGCCCCATTCCGATGGGGCCTGCTGAATTGGGGACACCTGGGTCCCTTCCTGCTCCGCCCAGATTAATGGCTGAGGCGGCAGCTGGGCCATGCTCGCCATTGTGGGGATGTTCCTCCTCATTGTCTCTCCCCCGCGTGGTGGTGATGGTGGGGTTGGAGCTGGTGGGAGTGGTGGTGAGGGTGGTAATGGTGGTGACAGCGGCGGTGGTGGGCCACGAGGAAGAGGAGGAAAAATGGAATGCGACGGAAGAAAGCCAAGCGGAGGAAGAGAAGACGGAGAGGGTAAAGGAGGAAAAGTAGAAAGAGATGATCCTTCGTTTTTTTCTGAAATAAAAAGGTTCGTAATTAGCTCATTGCAAAAAGTGCGTCATGCCTAACATTATTCAACACTAATCAGCGTGAATCATGTTGAGAATAACTCATTTCTTTGCAATGATTTACTCTAGATTATTTTTTTCATCCCAATTTCAACCAATCAAATGGTGGCTTTTCCCGTCACGTGGTACAAGAGGGTTTTACTTGGGATATTTTTCGGATATTTCCCTGTTTGTTGCTAAGCAATGAAAATACCCGATAAACAATTTGTACACGTTTCAAACCCCAAAACTGTCATTACAAAAGATCAAGTTCAAAGACTTTACCTCGACATGAGCAGATTTCGAGGAGAATCCTTGGAGATTACTCATCACAAAAAATGAGTTATTCTCAACATGATTCGTGTTTTTTCCTATTGAGAATAATCCACTCTTAGGAATAAATTACTTCACATGATTTACTATTGAAATAGAACATAGAAACTCGTTTTGCCTCGAATATTGGCCAAAAAAATCCTTTGCAGCATCTTATTGCGAAAAGTGGATTATTCTCAACATGATTCATGTTTATTTCTGATGAACTATGTTGACAACAATACACTGTTTCAGGTTATCTACTGTCTTCTTGTTAGGAGGTAGGTATGGATAAATGAAGGTCAATGTGCAACTTGCAGAGTACATTTTGAAACTATCAACACTGAAAGTAGCAAATTGACGATCATTACTTGATGAATATTTCACCAGCAAAGGTATATTTGATAGAACAAAAATCACTTACCTGCCATTTTTTTTCTCGATATGCGTGTGGGCGTTATCCAACTTATTGTGAATGGATGATGGGCAGTCCTCGTAATAATCACATGGGAACCGGCACGCCATCGTCTGGATTATTACTATCGATTATTGATAACGAGCGCCGGTAAATCTCGAATCCGCTTGTTCCAAGTTTGAACAATGGCGGCTGCATTCTACTGTGATTGTTATCGTGAGTGAAGGTGCTTGTGCCCGTATAACAGAAAACAAAATGAAAAGAAAACGGAATAATAATCCTAATGGAAAGGGACAATTACGCTTATCGGCAACGAGACGAAAACGGGGGCCCAGAAGGTAAGTGGAATTATAATAATGTAATTTGAAAATATATGTATTCAATTCCGTTGCCTTTCTTTTTTTTGCAGGGAAGAATTTTACTCTTCAAATATAAAATTGATATTGGTTTTTCCGTATAAAAGTTGGTAGAAAAAAATGCTTTACAGTAAATCCTCTAGTGTAGAGGATTTCCTCTGAAGCATCCCTTTCTGGCAATGTCAATATTATAATTCTTGAGAAAATCCTCTAGATTCACCCATTGCAAAATATGGGTTATTCACAACATGGGTAAACAAGGATCATGTTGAAAATAACTCACTTTTGACAATGAGCAACTGTAGACAATGTCTGTGACGAATATTGAAAAAAAAACCTGAGTCCAGGTGCTCCTTCTATTATTAGATTGCTAGAATAACTCGTTGAAAATAGTGGGTTATTCTCAACGTGGTGAATGTTGATGCATGGTGATTCATGTTGAGAAAAACCCATATTTTGCCATGAATAACTCTGGAGGATTTACTCTAACAATATAATATTGACATGGGATTGGTTTAGAAGGGTTGGCAGAAAAAAATGCTTTACAGTAAATCCTCTAGTGTAGAGGATTTCCTCTGAAGCATCCCTTTCTGACAATGTCAATATTATAATTCTTGAGAAAATCCTGTAGAGTCGCCCATTGCAAAATATGGGTTATTCACAACATGGGTAAACAAGGTGTTTGAGATAGCGACGAGTATGCGGTGCCGATTTGGGATCAGGGGGAAAAATAAAAAGACACGAAACACGTTAGCTGATGGGAGATGTACTATTTAATTGATTGTAAAACAATTTGAGGCGTAACCTCGCGTCCTTTGAGAGAATTTTGTCACAATAAAGTTTATTAATTTCAATGCGCGCACTGCTGGTGATGTACTAATAGAATTCAAATACGCGATTGAAAATTGAGATATTTAATTGAGAAATACAACTACAAAGACTTGAACGTCTATTGCTCGTTAACGTTGTAGCAGAACTGGGGTTCAGAAACGTCCGTTGAGTAGACGAATCTAAACGCGTGGTAGGTCTTGATCCATCTATAGGATTTTGAGAGAAACTATTTGTTGGAATTCCTGCTAATCGGCAGGTCCACACCAACACAATCACGCCAGCTCACCGTCAGGCAAAACCATAACAACCCAGTTGTTGCCATGGGCCTACCTCACATTTTTTCGGTGATGGGGCGCCACTTCCTGGACCGCTCCTAGCTATCCTGCATAGGAAAGCTGCACCACCGCCGACCACGAGGATCCCCGGATTCGACTCATCCGATCGATCGGGCGATTCGCTCACTCACTCGCTTCCGGATTATTGTATTAGCAACACGTGGATTCGGAGCCGCTCGGATATCTGAATCGATCTTTCTAGACCGCTCAAACCATTGTGACTCGTTATACTCGCGGAACAGCTCTTTGGGTTTATTTGCAATTAGTTTAGTATTAACGGACCGCTCATCAATAGTTTATTATAATTGACATTATTCCAACCCACAATTGTGGTTATTTTACTGAATAAACGCGACGTGTGTGACACGTGCTCAGTGTGTAAATTTTTTCTCGTTTTTTGGGGCTGCTCGCACCCACCCACTCCGATCCCCTCCGATCCAGGTCCCTCATTAAACATTTTGGTCCTTCGAGCCGGATCGGAGGAACATTTTTTCGGGTTTAATTAATTTTTGTGGATCGTGGAAGTGTGTGTGGGAACCCACTCAGCGCGGGAAGTGTGACGGACATTCGACAGTGCCGACCCGCCATCACCGAGGGCCCGCTCCTGCCGTTCACCCGTGGGGACCTGCTCTTCTCTGGTGCTCTTCCGGATCGTTGCTCATTCAAAACTACGTTTCCGGTAATTTTTTTGTGGGATTTTTTCCACATCGGCACCGCTTACCCAAGAGGTATTTTTTACAGTTTTCTTTTTTGGATCCGTCCGTCGTTAATCAAGCCCAGGGTTTAATTTTTTTTTGGCTTTCACACCGGTACCGCCTACCGCGGAGGTTTTTCTCCTTAATTGTTTTTTTTGGGTTTTTTTTCTGGATTACGGGGCCGCCCCAACGTCGCAGAAATCACGGCCAGCTACCAAGACTGCTTCATCACAGAAAGTGACATACCCCTGCTCGATGTGCCAGGCAGACCACTATCTATCAACCTGCACATCATTTCGTGAGCTCACGGGTCCAGCTCGTCGGGAGGTAGTTGAACGATACTACCTCTGCTATAATTGTCTCGATCGTCACTCAGTCGAGGACTGCAGATCGCAGACGAGATGCCAGCTCTGTGGAGGTCTCCATCACACGATGCTGCACTCCACCTCGCCCTGGTCAGCCCCGCCCAAGTCCGCTCAGGAGCCACCTTCTACGACCGCTCAAGGTGTAGCCCCCGACCAGACCGCTTTACCATCAGCTCAGGCATCAGGTGTACCGATGGTCACGTACACCTACGGGGACGGGGTGACTACTGTGAAAACCTCTGAGCCAAGGCCTTCAACGTCTGCGGAATGAAGGCCATCCGGTCAGATTGCCGTTTCGGGCTCTACTCGTCCGCTCGATTCCGGAATTCCTGGTTGCCGTCCTGGGGTACTTCTGGCCACGAGTCTAGCTTATCGCGTGTGTCCAGATGGGGCCGCTCACCGCATTCGTCTGCTCATCGACCCAGGATCAGAAATATCTCTTATTGGGGACCAGATTGTGCGTCGTCTGGGACTTACCAGGTCCAAGACTTCACTACTCATTTCCGGAATCGGAAACTCGGCATCTGGGCCGGCACTAGGCAAGGTACCGCTCACCATACAGTCCACTCACTCTTCATTTCAGCTGAGAGTCACGGTCTATGCTCTCATCCAGCTCACCACGTCGTTACCGACGTTTACACCCGGACAGCTCAAGTGGGATCATCTTGAAGGGTTGCAACTCGCTGATCCCAACTTCCTGGCACCAGCACCGATTGACGTCCTACTTGGTGCTGACGTCTACGGCCAGCTCATCCTGCCAGAGATCATCACGCATGACCCAGATTCACCATCGGCTCAGCTCACTCGACTCGGATGGGTCATCTTCGGACCCACTGAAGGTGTTGCGTCAGCTCACATGGCCACAGCTCACCTTGCGGTATCCAATGAGGACCTCGATGGCTTACTCACCAGGTTTTGGGTCCAGGAAGAGGTTCCTGAGACTTCAGAGGTACAACTCCCCGACGAGGAAGCTCAATGCGAGGAACACTTTCGGCGGACACACACCAAGGACTGCTCCGGACGTTATATTGTCCGGTTACCGCTCAAGGCTCCGCCCTCAGTGCTTGGGGATTCACGAGCGTCCGCGCTCGCATGCCTTCACCGACTGCTCAGGAAGTTCTCCCGTGACGAGGGATACCATCAACTCTACACAGAATTCCTCAAGGAATATGAAGCCCTTGGCCATATGCGCCGGGTCTCCGGACAGCTCACTCAGACAGCTCATCGACAGCGTATGGGGGAGTGCACAGCTCTCGGGACGACCTTGGCACATGAAGCTCCGGCTTCAGGAGGGTTGAGGGTCCCGGATAGCTCGTACTCCGCTCAGGCTGTCACTTCTCCGGAATATTTCTTCCCTCACCACGGTGTCGTCCGAACCAGCAGGGAGACGACGAAGCTCAGAGTTGTGTTCAACGGCTCCCATAAGACCAGCTCGGGGCAGACGCTCAACGACATAATGCATACTGGAGCCAAACTCCAGAGAGACATTGCTGATGTACTGCTCTTCACTCGACGGTATAAGCTCATCTTCATGACGGACATCACCAAGATGTTCCGCCAAATCGGAGTACATCAGGATGATTGGCCGCTCCAACAGATACTTTGGGCCGATGCAAATGGGAACGTCACCACATATCAGCTGACCACCGTCACGTATGGAACTAGGTCCGCTCCATTCCTTTCCATACGTGTCTTGAACCAGCTCGTAGAAGACGAGGGCAGTAACTATCCTCTCGCCGTGGAGCCGCTCACGAAAGGGCGATACGTGGATGATATTTGCGCAGGTGCTGACTCGGAGGAGGAGTTACTCAAGACCGCTCATCACGTGACTCAACTTTGCCAATCAGGCGGCTTTCCGTTGGCGAAATGGCACTCCAACAGTGCAGGTCTGCTCAGCGCACTCAGGTCGGGCAGCACCTCCCACGATCAAAAGGTGATCGAGGACTCGCTCACCAAGATCTTAGGGGTTTCATAGCATCCAGGAACGGACAGCTTCACATTCTCCATCGCTCGGCCTGAAGCCAACTCCATCTCAAAACGAGTCATCCTGTCGGAAACCGCTCAGCTCTTCGACCCACTTGGCTTCCTCGCGCCAGTGGTGGTACGAGCAAAGATATTACTACAGGCGCTCTGGATTGAGAAACTGGGATGCGACGACCCAGTTTCCCCGACGACAGCACATCGATGGCGTCAGTTCAGGGATGAACTCAACCAGTTGTCGGAGGTCACTGTGCCACGGTGGTTTGGACTGCTCAAGGGCTTCGACGTGGACGTCCATGGATTTTCCGACGCATCCCAGGTGGCTATGGCAGCTGTCATTTACCTGAAGGTTCCGCACCTACCTGGAAATGGTATCACGCTCGTCTGCTCCAAGACTAAAGTAGCCCCGCTCAAACGGCTGACCATCCCACGTCTGGAACTTACAGCAGCCCTGCTCCTAGCCAAGCTCATACGGTACGTTCAGGATCAGCTCAACCTCAGAGATGCGCCCACCTACCTCTGGACTGATTCCTCAGTAACGCTCACATGGATCAGCTCCCACCCATCACGGTGGAAAGAATTCGTGAGGAATGGTGTCGCTCTCATCCAAGAGCTAACTCAACCAACTCACTGGAGGCTGGTGCCTGGCAAGGATAATCCAGCAGATTGTGCTTCTCGAGGTCTCACCGCGCAACAGTTAGTAGCACATAAGCTGTGGTGGACAGGCCCGCCCTGGCTACAACAGGACAGCTCATCTTGGCCAACTCACGTTCTAGAAAGGGACCTCAATGTGGACTTCGAAGAGAAGCCGGGGCAGATTTACTACGGCGCCGCTCAGCAAATACCTATCTGGGATCTCATCGATAGGTTCTCTTCGTTCAACCGGCTGCTTCGGATCACCGCGATCTGCTCAAGGTTCATCGCTCGGCTTAGGAGGGTTCCTAATACGTCACTCCATTATCCGCTCACGCTCAGCGAGCTGGAAGAGGCACGGGTCCTGTGGGTCAAGCTCACCCAGACAGCTCATTTCAGGGAGGAACTACGGATAATCTCTCGAGCGGACAAATTCACCAGGTCCCATCCGCTCACCAAGCTCACCCCGTTTATTGATCGTCAAGGGATCCTGCGTGTGGGTGGGCGGCTCAGGTTCGCACAGCTCGACCCCGAGAGCAAAAATCAGGCAATCATCCCAAAGGAATCGCAACTGGCTCGCTTACTGATAAGCCAAGCTCACCTACGGACTCTTCACGGCGGGACACAGCTCACTCTTCGTCAGCTCAGGACTACTTACTGGATCCTCGGAGGCCGAGCTCCAGTGCGCTCCCTTATTCTCAAATGCGTGAAGTGCGCTCGACAACGTGGGATACGTGCTCAACAGCTCATGGGACAGCTGCCACCAGCCCGACTCACCCCCGCTCGCGCCTTCCTCAACACGGGGGTCGATTACGCCGGCCCCATATCGCTCCGGTCATGGAAGGGACGGGGTCACAAGTCATACAAGGGCTGGTTGGCTATCTTTGTCTGTATGACCACCTCAGCCGTGCATCTCGAGGAAGTATCAGACTACTCAGCTGATGGATTCCTAGCGGCATACAGACGTTTCTCCAGTCGGCGCGGGATCGCTCACACCTTATTTAGCGATTGCGGTACCACTTTTCTCGGCGCTGATAAGGAGCTCAGGAGACTATTCTCAGCAGGATCATCCGAATCTCGACAGCTCGCCCAGCTCCTCATTCACGATGGGACCCAGTGGTCCTTCAACCCTCCAAGCGCACCACACTTCGGAGGCAAATAGGAGGCGGCAGTGAAGTCGGTGAAATATCATCTCACCCGGACTATTGGGGAGGATCTGCTCACCTTGGAGGAACTCACCACCTTGCTCACCCAAGTTGAGGCAGTTCTCAACTCACGGCCGCTTGAACCGCTCACGGATGATCCTGACGACTGCTCGGCTCTGACCCCCGGGCACTTCCTCATAGGCCAGGCTCCTACGACTCTTCCAGAGCCATCATTGGAGAATCTTAACATCTCTAGACTCTCCCGATGGCAGCTCATCCAACGAAAACTTCAAGGGTTCTGGAAGAGATGGTCCACAGGGTATCTCCAACGTCTTCAGGCCATATCCAAGTGGCACCACCCAACTCACGCCATCAACGTCGGCTCCTTAGTCTTACTCACGGACGAGAGGTTCCCGCCAGCAAAGTGGCCCCTCGCCCAAGTGACCGCTCTACACCCTGGCAAGGATGGGCTTACGCGAGTAGTCACGCTCCGGACCGCTCAGGCAACGTTAACACGCCCAATCGTGAAGCTCGTGCTCCTGCCAGTCCCAACGTCAGGGACCTAGAACCATATCAGCGCAACAGCTCGTCAGCTCATTGGCCTTCACCTGGACTTCGTCAACCCTGACGGATTTACGACCCGGATTGACCGGCGAGGTTCACCGTGGAGATGGAGGCACCCGGACCGGACGGGATTTACGACCCCCAACGTCTCGGATGTTTCCAGGCTTGTCCAGCAAACCGAGGATCGACTCTTCAGACAGCTCCCGGCTCTTCGGACAGCTCTAAGCCTTTTGGACAGCTACAGGGTGATGAATCAAACATTCACTCCGCCAACGTTTTTGATCCCTTTGCTCTTGTTACAGCTCACAAGGTTCTCGACAGCAACTCTAGAGTTGCTGACGGCCGGGGAGAATGTTGGAATTCCTGCTAATCGGCAGGTCCACACCAACACAATCACGCCAGCTCACCGTCAGGCAAAACCATAACCACCCAGTTGTTGCCATGGGCCTACCTCACATTTTTTGGGTGATGGGGCGCCACTTCCTGGACCGCTCCTAGCTATCCTGCATAGGAAAGCTGCCCCACCGCCGACCACGAGGATCCCCGGATTCAACTCATCCGATAGATCGGGCGATTCGCTCACTCACTCGCTTCCGGATTATTGTATTAGCAACACGTGGATTAGGAGCCGCTCAGATATCAAAATCGATCTTTCTAGACCGCTCAAACCATTGTGACTCGTTATACTCGCGGAACAGCTCTTTGGGTTTATTTGCAATGAGTTTAGTATTAACGGACCGCTCATCAATAGTTTATTACAATTGACATTATTCCAACCCACAATTGTGGTTATTTTACTGAATAAACGCGACGTGTGTGACACGTGCTCAGTGTGTAAATTTTCTCTCGTTTTTTGGGGCTGCTCGCACCCACCCACTCCGATCCCCTCCGATCCAGGTCCCTCATTAAACACTATTTGAATCACAATAACTAAAAGTGATAATTAGTTATCATCGCAATAGGCTCTAATTGGTGATGTACAACTTGATAATTATGGAGAACACTATTTTTTGATAAGTTGAGTCCGCTTCCAATTTGCGAATATTCTATCGAGAATTGCTTATTGGGTATTTACTGTTGATCGTTGAACTATTCTAGACTGAGCGTATATCTGTTTTTGGATCTCTTTATATACCCAAGGGTTGTTTTGATGGGATTAGCAACCCAAGGATTTGGAAGGTTCGAGACGAATTCCTCAGTTTGAATGTTCTCGAATTCTTCGCTGGAGAATTGGCTGAATTTTCTCTTTCTTTGAAACACAAGGATCATGTTGAAAATAACTCACTTTTGACAATGAGCAACTGTAGACAATGTCTGTGACGAATATTGAAAAAAAAACCTGAGTCCAGGTGCTCCTTCTATTATTAGATTGCTAGAATAACTCGTTCAAAATAGTGGGTTATTCTCAACGTGATGAATGTTGATGCATGGTGATTCATGTTGAGAAAAATCCATATTTTGCCATGAGTAACTCTGGAGGATTTACTCTAACAATATAATATTGACATGGGATTTGTTTAGAAGGGTTGGCAGAAAAAAATGCTTTACATTAATCCTCTAGTGTAGAGGATTTCCTCTGAAGCATCCCTTTCTGGCAATGTCAATATTATAATTCTTGAGAAAATCCTCTAGAGTCACCCATTGCAAAATATGGGTTTTTCTCAACATGAATCACCATGCATCAACATTCATCACGTTGAGAATAACCCACTATTTTCAACGAGTTATTCTAGCAATCTAATAATAGAAGGAGCACCTGGACTCAGGTTTTTTTTTCAATATTCGTCACAGACATTGTCTTCAGTTGCTCATTGTCAAAAGTGAGTTATTTCCAACATGATCCTTGTGTTTGAGATGGAGACGAGGTTGCGGTGCCGATTTGGGATCGGTGGGAAAAATAAAAAGACACGAGACACGTTAGCTGATGGGAGATGTACTATTTAATTTATTGTAAAACAATTTGAGGCGTAACCTCGCGTCTTTCGAGAGAACTTTGTCACAATAGAGTTTATTAATTTCAATTCACGCACTGCTGGTGATATACTAGAACAGTTGTGGAGTACGCGACTGAAAATTGAGGTTTTCTCGAAGATATTTAATTGAGAGATAACTACAAAGACTTGGACGTCTGTTGTTCGTCAACGCTGTAGATGAACTGGGATTCAGAAACGTCCGTTGAGTAGACGAGTCTACACGCGTGGTAGGTTTTGATCCATCTATAGGATTTTGAGAGAAACTATTTAAATCTCAATAAATAAACGTGATAGCTAGTTATCATCGCGATAGGCTCTAATTGGTGATGTACAATTTGATCATTATGGAGATCACTATATTTTGATAAGTTGAGTCCGATTTCAATTTGCGAATATTCTATCGAGAATTACTTATTGCGTACTCACTGTTGATCGTTGAGCTATTCTAGACTGTTTGAGACACTGAGCGTATATCTGTTTTTGGTTCTCTTTATATATCCAAGGGTTGTTTTGATGGGATTAGCAACCCAAGGATTTGGAAGGTTCGAGACGAATTCCTCAGTTTGAATGTTCTCGCATTCTTCGCTGGAGAATTGGCTGAATTTTCTCTCTCTTTTAAACACCTTGTTTACCCATGTTGTGAATAACCCATGTTTTACAATGAGAAATTCTAGGAGCTCTACTCTTGAAATATAAAGTTGACATGGGTTTCTCGTATAGGAGTGGCCGCATAGGAATGTTTTAAATAGTAAATCCTCTATGCTGTAGAGGATTTATTCCATTGTATTTTTTTCTGGCAACTGTTATAGGGAAAAACCAATATCAATTTTATATTTCATATTCAGCAATGATGAACTCTAGGGGCTTTACTCTTGGAATATAACATTGACATTGGTTTTTTTCCATAACAGCTGCCAAAAAAAATACATTGCAATAAATCGTCTACAGTGTAGAGGATTTACTATTTCAAACATTCCTATGTGGCAACTCCTATACGAAAAACCCATGTCAACTTTATATTTCAAGAGTGAAGCCCCTACAGTTTCTCATTGTAAAACATGGGTTGTTGTCAACATGAGTAAACAGGAATCATGTTGACAATAACTCACGAATTCTAATGGGCACCTCTATAGCATTTTTTTGACGAATATTTAAACAAGCCATGGCTTCGTGTGCTTCGTCGATTGTTAATCTCCTACAATCACTCGCGGCAAATAGTGAATTATTCTCCACGAAATTGATGTTTATTTATGTTGGATATAACCCGTTTTGCAATGAGGTACTCTAGAGGATTGACTCTTAAAATATACAATTGGCATTGGTTTTTTTTCTAAAAGTCGCCAGAAAAAAATCCTTTACAATAAATCCTCCACAGCTTTGAGGATTAACTATACAGCATTTATGTCGAGCACCTTTTCACATATTCACGATCCGTGAGTGTGAGCAGGCTCCTTTCTGTAGTAAGTACTGGGTCCATACCGCGCGCGCCCAAAATTAGCACTGAAACGCACGAAATGAACCACAATATAAATCTATGTGATTTATCGATACATTATATATGAAAACCTACCAGAAACGGATTTCATTTCTTAATCCAGTGTAAAATTTCATGGTATAGGTTTTGTTGAATATAATAGTAAATATTAGAGTCTCCCAGCCCTTGAGGTAAACTGTGCAGTATGAGGGGGGATTTGGAGGAGGGGTTTTTTTCTTCTGCCTCTCTCTTGCACGTATGGTATTAAAGACCGAAGTGAATAGACTCAGCAATAGACTGACGACGTTTGACTGGTATAATGAATAATTCGGAAGGGTAATAACTTTCGTGCGCATTCCAGTAATTTTTGATGCGCCGTATGAATAATATTTACTCGAATTGTGCGGATAGCAACTATAAGAATAATAATAATTGTCATCATTGTTATGGATTATTTGTGTCTTTGTCTATACAAATTTTGAGAAATGTATAGACAATTTTTCCTTTGTCGTGCGAAAATTACCAAACCGAAGACAAAATTTACTTTGCGCGTGATAAATTAAATTATGTAACAGCAATTTGTTTCGAAATTTCGGAGGAAAATGAGACGAAACATTTTTCTTATACCCGTTTATCCTTGAGGAAGGTTAGTTTTTACAGAATATTCCCCTTTGTGAAAGAATATTCATATATCATTTTGAAGAACACTTATTATTCTTCAATGTGGTATATCATACATCTGATTTTACAGAATTGTTATCAAGTTATTGCAAAATCACAGTTCGTAACCAAGAATTCAACAAAGATAACATAGCATAGCATAGCATCACTGAATTTTTTTGGCGCCGAAACGTGCTCCGGAACGCAAATAAGCCGGAACTGGGCCAGCCAATCAATGCGGCCGACGGTGCAGGAGGCGTCGGAAGAAGCATCGCTGACGATGGGAACGAAGAAGCACGTGAGGAGGTAAGTATGAACATTTATCAGCATGATTCACGCCCACAGAGCAGCATACAGCATAATTCCGGTATATTAACGGGTGCTGATGCTGCGGCCATCCTTACTGCATCGCAGCGAAGCTCGTCAGGATCTGATTGTAATGGACCCGAGCGGTTGGGTTCGGGTTTCGGGGTTCACACTCGCGGATAGAGGATAGGAGCAGATATCTTCAATTGATTCACTATCTTTATTGGTTATTCCACTAGTTTATTAACAATTAAAGACTCGCTCTGAGACACAGAGTATCAGGCGAGTATAAGTACAGAAGAAGTAACTCCTTATGAATGGTATTTGGATAACTGGCCCAGAGAATACGAGTCCTCGAGTATTTATTGTCTCGTGGATTCGTATTACATCGCACGGTGACGCGCTAGAGGCCAGTTCGAGGCGTAAAGCGCTGACGCTGCGCCCCAGTTATCTACATAAGTTGAATATACGTGGATTGATCCACATATATTCATTACCTTTTATTTTCCTTTCTTCATATGTTTTGCATTCCGAATAATACGTGCCACTTTCGTGTCCTCGTATTCTCCGGATTACGAAACTGAAATGTTATGGCATTTTGGGGCATAACATGATTATCCTGGATTTCGTCATGTCCATGAGAACACCGCGCATCATCGATGGATCGAAACAGCCATAGCTGCCATCAACGGCGATAGTTCACCACAACGCCCATCACAACCAAGTTGTTCGGGCTCGGATTGTCCCGGCTTCGCCACGCCTCATGCGAACTCCGTGCATCGCGCATGGATCGAATCGACGATAGCCACTGGGGATGGGGCCAACTCACCGAAATGGTCATCGCAGGAGAGCTCCACAGGATCTGATTGTCCTGGATTTCGTCATGTCCATGAGAGCGCTGCGCATCATGGATTGATCCAAACAGCCATAGCTGCCATCAACGGCGAAAGTTCATCACAACGCCCATCACAACCAAGTTGTTCGGGCTCGGATTGTCCCGGCTTCGCCACGCCTCATGCGAACTCCGTGCATCGCGCATGGATTGAATCGACGATAGCCACTGGGGATGGGGCCAACTCACCGAAACGGTCATCACAACAGAGCTCCACAGGATCTGATTGTCATGGATTTCGTCATGTCCATGAGAACGCTGCGCATCATGGATGGATCCAAACAGCCATAGCTGCCATCAACGGCGAAAGTTCATCACAACGCCCATCACAACCAAGTTGTTCGGGCTCGGATTGTCCCGGCTTCGCCACGCCTCATGCGAACTCCGTGCATCGCGCATGGATTGAATCGACGATAGCCACTGGGGAAGGGACCAACTTACCAGTACGGCCACCGCAGCAGAATTCAACGGAATCGAATTCTCCCGCATCGGAAATCGTGGACCCTACCGCTCAGCTCCGCAGTTTATTATCGGCCAATACTTCTACGACACCCGCATCATTGCCCAGTCAGAATTCACTGTTTCGTGACTCTTTTTTAGACAACTTGACTGAAGGAGATTTGATAGGCCGTCAATCCGACGAATCGATTCAGCAGCATGACAGTCAGAGTAGTACTTGTCAGTCATCAAGGAGAGGCCTAATAGAGACAAACACCGCAGAAACTGTTCAACCTTTACCCACTTTCAGCAACATTCAACGTGATCACTGCTATTTCATCACATCAAAAGAACCCACCGACCAGGAAAGCCATGGAAATTCTACCGCGGCTCCACCAATGTTCCAGAACGTTGATGAAAATATTGGTGAAGCTGTGGGAAATGGTCATGATATGGCTCAAAATACCGATGTTGCAATAGATGAGAGAGCTGTAAGGACTGTGTCCGCCGATATTCTATGCACGGAGATGCAAAGAACGCTTTGTAGCAATTCCAACGCAGACTGTGCAAACGCAGAAATAGTCATGCCAGCGGACTTGTTGACTGAATCGCGATCCACTGAAGGACTGAATGTTAGGAGTAAAAAAATACCTGATGCTGCCCCTCTAAATACATCTTCTCATAGTAATAGCTCCTGGAATAGAGAAAATGAAGATGTCAGTCAGACAATATCTCCGTTGGGAGCTACTCCTGAGATCAACGTGAATCCTGTCGTTGATAGCTCTTGTCGCACTCTCGAAGGATCCAATATTGCTAATACGTCCCCGCCGCACATGACGGCCAACAGAGGAACTCAAAGAATGGTGTCTCCAATGGCTGCTAGATCACGTAGCATTGTGACGTTTACCCACGTTCTTCGTCAACTGCAAGAACAATTCGATGCCAATCTTCATGGTCCATTTGGCTGTGATATTCAGCATCAGGAACTGATAGACGAAATACATCATTTGTTCAAAACTAAGTGGATATTCCAATGCAGAAATTGCAATGTACGAAGTGAGCTTCTCTCGGAACTGGAAGATGATGATCGTCTGGATGTAAGTCGATGTGCAGTGGCTGGAATCAGCGCGATAGGTCAAGGGCATGCAGCATTGCAAGAACTTACGGCAAATTTAGGCATCCCTTGTCCAACCTTCAACCGGTTCAAGGAAATAAGCGCCGAACTTGATGACATTTATGTGAAAATATCTGAGGAGCAATTAATACAGAATGGCAAAGAGGAGCTCAGAATCGCTCATGAAACCGGTTCACTCATTGACGGGATTCCAGCATGTTCAGTCATTGTTGATGGATCCTGGCCCATAAGGAGCCACAATAGCGGTGGTCGAGCGGAGTCGGGAATGGCAGTCATCATAGGTGCTGTCACCAAGAAAATTCTATTTGTTGGTTATCGCAATCGATATTGCCTTACTTGTGCCCGCGCCAACAATCAGTAGCGTCCCATTCCAAACCACAGATGCTTTATCAATTACCCAGGAAATAAGAGCATTCTTTCTGTAGAAAGCGATGTCATTGTCCAAGGATTCACACAGAGCCTAGAACAACATGGCTTAATTTATCACAAACTTATTGGAGATGGTGACAGCAGCGTTATCAAGAAAGTGAGAGATGCCGATCCATATCCAGGACTATGGATGGTATCGAAAGGAGAATGTCGCTGTCATCTACAACGATGTCGAGTCCGGGAAATCCGAGAAGAGATTGCGAAATTCCAGACTGGACGCTCGGAGGAAGCGAAAAGATTGAAGAGCTTAGCTTTTGGGAAAATCCAAGTGATTTGCACAGCGGTTACAAGTGCTGCTAACTTCCGAAGAGGACAGCAAGGGATTTCCAACGCAACGAAAATATCTCTTCTGAAACGCGATATGAAAATCGTGCTCAATCATGTCTTTGGCTCACATGGAGAGTGTGCTGATTATTTCTGTGATGGAAAAAGGAAAGCGAATGAGATGAATTTGATTCCGGTCTTGCGACAGTATGGTTTATATGATCAGCTATACGCCATCATGGATACCTGGAGTCTCACAGCTGAATACGTATTAGCAGCTGAAACAGCCAACCTTGCCGAATGTTTCAATTCAGTTTTGGCAAAGTTTATTTACACAAGGGTGTCAATGTCCAATTGAGAGGCATGTATCCAGCACGTATTGCAATGGCTGCTATTCAGTTCAACAACCAGGATTTTGGAAGTTGTCTTCACAAGGGAATGAATAAGATACCACCACAGGAGCTGATCGAAATAGAATCGGGGAAGCAGAGAAAGAACGATTACAACACGAGATACGTCAAGAACAAGAAGATGCCTCCATTACCTGCAGATGACTCCGGTGCCATTACACGGCCCTCGGGTTATGATCGCCATTGCGAGAAGCCAGACATGGGTCCCCACATGTATACGGAGGCATTGGAGAACCACAAAGCCGTACTCCGCGATTGGCAGAATGACCGTGAAAATATTGAACGTAGATCGCGATCGCTTGATCCATACGAGAATGTCTATGTGAAAAAGATTCTCTTCAGCCATAAATTAGGATGTATATGTCGTATGAGGAAAGAAACGCCAACGGCGGTCGCAGTAAAAGAAATCCTGTACCCATCTTCGAAGCGAACTCAAGCCTACACCCTCTGTGTAAAGAGGAACATAAAAAAGGACCGATGTATACAGGACTGCGGTGTAATAATCGACAAAACTCATCCGTTCTTGGCCGCCAAACCAGATGGCATTTTCGATGATGAAATTATCCTAATTCATTGCCCATATGTTCTTCGAAACTCGTCAATAGAAGAGGCTATGGATAAATTGAAGCTTCGTGATAATCATGGCCAAATAAAGAAGAATAATCCCTTATATTATGAGGTTGTGGGCAATCTTGAAATCAGTGGAAAGAAATCTTGCCGCCTATATATATCTACTGCTGAAGACCACATAGTCATCCCTATAATTCATGATGAAGGTTTTTGGAGGCATCAAATGGTTGGAAAACTGTGCGAATTTTACGAAAGGTGGGTGATTCCCGAAATTGTTGACGGCAGACATCGTAGGAGTATGGATTTACGGGATAACAGTCGCTCAAATCTACCACGTATTCGAGCATACTCCAACAGAAACAGAGATCACATTGCATCTGATAAGGAAATTCCTGAAATTTCAAATGGTGCACCACCAAACAATTCACTGGCCACTAATCACGACGACGTTGAGGACTTTGCAGTAGAGGAATTCCAAGCTACAGAGCTTTCCAATGAAGATTTCACCGCGTTGATGGACCATACCCATGGCCAGTTGGAGGCGACTCATATAGATGTTTTTGGCACTATCGTGTCTCGTGTGACACAAAATCTTTACCAATATCGTTCACCAATCATTGAGAGATGCTTTGTTGAGAATAGAGCCCATTGAACCTTTCCGCAAGCATATTCAAATTCTCAATCGTGGTAGTGAGCATTGAATTTGTGCTTACTACGACACAAAAGACATTTACGTCTATGATTCATTGCGTAATGAAATCCAGTCACCGAGTACAGATCCATATTTGCCGTACTTACAACGACTTTTCCCTCAGCATTCATTTGATGAAAATCCGGTCGTCTTTCGTGAAGTACAGCAACAAACCAATTCTGTAGACTGTGGTGTGTTTGCAATTGCATTTGCAATAACTTTGATGTATGGTTTAAATCCGGAAAATATCACGTATAAAGTCGAGATGATGCGGGATCATTTGCTTGATATATACATCAATCGCGACATACAACATTTTTCAGTCTCCGCGCAATGTGATGTCATAATACCAGAGCTCCGCCAGTGTTGTAATGCGGAGCTAGATGCGCTGATCGGCCGTCTTAGTGACACGATCTAAATTGCAGTCAACTTGTTATGTAACGACTGATGGTTGTTATCCAACCGAATAAAACCTGCAGTGTGGCAACTTTTCGTGAATGTGGTTTTGCCGCGCCGAGCGAATTAGTCCAATTTTCACATGGGGAAGCCCAGGGCATAGCGTGGTACGCAGGGCACGATGGGGTACCCTGAATATATTTGAAGGATTTGAAGGATTCATTTATATCCATTCTGACTAATGCATGAAAGACCTGCAGAGAGAAAAGAGAAAGTCATGCATGCCTTGTTCAGTTCCCCCTCGAAAAAAATGGAAGACGGTCAATAAGAAAAGATAAATTCATATTTTCAATATTCCAAAAGGGACGTTTGAGATTCCACATTTGTGATGAACTAGTCAGTTATAATTGATCGTCTCCTTCATGTCGATGAGTTATATTCATAATTGCGATGAGGAAATGAAGAATAAATAGACACATTTGTGGATAGGTACATATATTTATAACGGTTGCGTCTAAGGTTCATGTCAACTATAAATTCTCTAATTCGTCTGAGATAATGTAACTGCAGGAAGTAAGCGGTTGGTAAGCTGATGTACGCATTGTAGAAACGCTCTAAATAGGTATTAGTAATATCGATCTCAGACGAATATGATATTTTATATTTGTCATGTTGAATAGTTTGAAATTGACCATGTTGAGCAAAGCGATTATAGCCATCGACATGAACGATGAAGCTTTCAATTGTAACTGAAAATCACTCTCATTGAACCGTCAAATCCATATGATAATCACCAAAATGCTTATTCACACAATCACAATGCAGTGCAAAATGCACCTGACTTACAGTAAGCAAATGACTCATTGCATTGCAAAATTATAAGCATACAAAAGGGCTCTCAGTCAGGTCACCGCAATAATCTACAGTGCGTTCATCAGTAAACCGACTCCTTGCTTCCCGAAGTGACAATAGTAGTAACCCAATGGAGTTTTGCATGAAAAATTTCGCGTTCAATGGATACGAAGTTGACAAAACTAGCTGAAGACTAGATCTATACTCGTACTCATTGAAAACAAAATCCAGCATGAATTACTCCTTTTTTTCCAGAAACGCGCCGCGCCAGCAACAAGCCGTCTTGTTATCACTGTCGTATGAAATATCCGAGCGGATGGACTGTTTTGAGCCAAAGGGGTAGGTTTCATGGACGTCACTGAACGCCTCGAAAACAGTCCGCACGACAAATTTTTGTCTACGTTGGCGACAAAAAATGCCGATTGTTATTCGGCCATAGGCAGGCACTCATGTGGCAGCACTCGCCTTGCGCTCGTGTGTGTACACATTCTTCCACGAACTAATCCCACCATCAACCCCCTTTGTACCCTTGCACATTCATCCCAACCTCAACCCCTCCTTCTTTTTTTCAGTGCCGTCAGTTCACCCTCCCATCTTCATTTTTGGTTGTAATGCCCTCATTTAACCTGACAACTCCCTCTAATTACCCCCTAAATCGATCCACATATACCTATGGAGACATTTTTTTGTTACCCCGTCGGCAATCTCTGAAATGGGGTAGTGAGGGTGGGAAATGGGGTCAAAATTTATGGGTACAGATCGACTCAGAATCACCCCCTCAGTCGATTGACCCACCCCTGTGGAGACATTTTTTTTGGACCCCGTCGGCCAGCTTGGTAAAGTGGAAAGGAGGGTGGAAAAATGGGGTGGTTTTTATAGGTACAGATCGACGCAAAATCACCCCCTGAGTCGATTTACCCAGCCCTGTAGAGACATTTTTTTTGCCCCGTCGGACGGCTTGGAAATTATGTGATGAGGGTGGGAAAATTGGGTAGAAATTTAAATGTGTATATGGGGGTCGAATTTTTTATTTTATAACCCCATGATATCATTTTGAAAAGGGTTGGTAAGAGTGGGAAAAGTACATTGCAGTTTTGCATACATCCCCTCCCCGCACTCCCGCCCTGTGTTCTCGCTATAGACCCCCATTCAACCTCCGCGGCAAACCCCATGGAATTTTCGAATAAAAAAACAAATGAAAAAATTTTTAGGGGCCCTCCAAAACCCCTTCTTTGATGTCGCCCTGATTTCCAGCGATTGCCGTAGTTACCGACAGGGCATCGCGTGAGATCAAGCTTCTGGGTTTGACCGCGAAGTGGGAGGGCGTAAAGTCGCCAATTGTAGAAAAATTCCCTCCATCCGGGCCTTAAACGATGGGATTGCCTGCATTTTAATTTATAGTCGCAATATTATTTTATTGCACATTATTTGTCTAATATTTGACATTCACACATTCTAATCAGTCAACTCCAAATGATTTTAACAGATGGCGATATCTATTCACAGGGTGTGGCGGATCAGCCTCGACCGGAGTCCAGCCATACCGACGGAGGCACGCGCCAGCGCCAACGGCGCAAACAATTACTAGTGCCGAGGATGGATCTAGGGGACTCGACGAGGCAGCCATTTTAGTCCCTAAGTTAGATATAGTCTAGTTCCTTTTGTGGTACGACACACGCGGCGTGGCCACGCGCTTCCCTTTTGTATCTTTACTCACGTGCAATCAATAAACATAATATTTTCTACATATTTGTGTGTTTTATGTGAGACCCACCATATCTCCATAAGGGTTGAGTAACTAATCAATAGATGGCACTACTATGTAAAACCTGTGGCCACTCCGTCGTCTAGTCAAGACATTACCGACCGAGCCACATCCAACCAGGAAACTGCCCAACCTGCCAAGCGACCTCTCACGAAACCTTGTGAGAGAAAGCTGAAGCTTATTCCTCGTGATCTCGCTGACTGACTACAGCTGTAGCGTGCTGTTCCTAGAAGTTTATACATATATTAATTAAGTTATTATTTATACACTAGTGATTCTATGACAATAAATACTGTTGACGATACCAAAACCAATTGCGAACAATTTATGTGGTATAGCACACAACGACCACATTGGTGACCCCGACGTAATTGCGTTGGATTTTGGTATATAACCTAAAACATCACCACGTTGCTTTAAAACTACTTCCTACAATTTGGCACGTGCCATCGCTCTCTAATTCAACAAAATGACGATTGATCGTTCTCCAACGCGGTCCCAACAACGAGAGCAACAACCTACAAATATGGAATCGCAACAACAGCAACAGGAACAAATTGAAGAACTTCAGAGACGCATTCAGGAACTACAGCGCGAGCAAGCACACACCTCAGGTACATTCACCCAGACCGGCACATTGCCGTTAGACTCACAGGGTAGCCCAAATACCTACGGTGCTGTAGCTTTAGTAGACACCATCAGACTACCACCATTCTGGAAGACAAACCCAGAATTGTGGTTTTTACAAATCGAGGCTCAATTTAATATCAGGAGGATAACAGCGGATAACAGCAAATATTTTTATGTAATTTCCCCACTGGACCCCGAGGCCCTCAAACAGGTCTCCGATGTCATCAAACATCCCCCAGCACAAGATAAGTATTTGCTTCTCAAGGAAAAACTTATCAAAAGACACACAGAGTCCGTGGATAAACAACTACACAAATTATTGACAGGTTTGGATCTTGGCAACAAAAAACCCAAGGAGCTTTTGAGAGAAATGAGGACACTCGCGGCCGGATGCGTCACCGATGAGATGATGCGATCTTTATGGATGAACCACATGCCCATCACGCTACGTAGCATCCTATCGGCAACAGAGACCTGGGAGCTAGAGAAAATGGCTGAATTGGCTGATAGGATTCATGACATTTCCTCATCACCAACCGTAATGGCCACAACTCACACAAGTCACTCCACATCGAGCCTGAGTGACAAATTGCAAAAATTAAGCGATAAATTTGACGCATTATTGCAAGGATTCAGTGACCTCAACATGAAATTCAACAAACTCAGCAATTCACGTCATCGTTCGCGCTCAAGGTCATTGGGAATTCCTCCGGGGAATCCTTCTTCGAGAAATACCTCTCAAATGTGCTTCTACCATATGAGATATGGAGACAAGGCCAAACGTTGTACCAAACCGTGCTCATTCAGCTTGACAACCCAAACGGAAAACTGAACGAGCTGTCGTCAATAAATTCTATTGGCGACAGCAATTCCATTAACATTATAACGGAGGTTAGATTGCATCTGATTGACAATATCAGTCGACAGAAATTCTTAATTGACTCCGGTTCAGTGGTATCTATATTACCTGTTCAGTATTTTTCCACTAATCCTAAGTTAGACGTTTTTAAGCTGTTCGCAGCCAATTCTTCAGTGATTAATACATATGGCACCCAGGTACTCACGTTGGACTTCAATCTTCGAAGAAAATTTACATGGGCATTCCTTCTCGCTGATGTTCAGTCAGCGATCATAGGAGCAGATTTTCTAGCCCACTACTCACTGCTTGTGGATCTCCACAACCGACAGATCATTGACTCCATCACTTCATTTACATCAAAAGGTGAAGTGAGCAGGACGTCACTCTATGGGGTATCGACACTAAGTTCTAATCCATCGTACCTGGACCTGCTGCAAGAATACATTGCCATCACCAAGCCTTCAACTGGACCAATGTCACTGAAGTCTTCGTCTGCTCATCGAATTGTTACCACGGGTCCTCCAGTCGTCGAGCGTCCTCGAAAATTAGCTGGGGAAAAAGCTGCCGCGGCAAAGCACGAGATCAACATCATGTTGGAATCGGGAATTTGTCAACCGTCAAGCAGTCCTTGGGCCAGTCCAATACATCTAACACCTAAAAAATCAAATGGTTGGCGACTTTGCGGAGATTACCGTAAGTTAAATTCAAGCATAATACCAGACAAATATTCTCCACCACTAATCCAGGATCTGTTTCCATTGTTGTACGGCAAAACAATATTTTCCACACTGGATCTGGTTCGTGCATACCACCAGATACCCATGCACACGGACGACATCGAAAAAACCGCTATCACCACACCCTGGGGACTCTTCGAGTATTTGGTGATGCCCTTCGGACGAAAAAATGCTACGCAAACCTTCCAAAGATTCATCGATTCAGTATTCCGGGATCTCAACTTCGTTTTTGTGTACATTGATGACATACTCATCATGTCCAGATCACCTGAAGAGCATCATGAGCATCTTCGAATAGTTTTTGGAAGATTGCAAGTACAGCGTTTAACCATCAATGTCGATAAAAGTGTACTTGGACAATCAGAAGTCACTTTCCTCGGCTATCTCATCAGTTCCAAGGGCTACAGACCATCAATGGAACGCATAAACAATATTACCAACTTTCCCAGACCCGAAACAGTCGTAGAACTCCAACGGTTCTTGGGAATGGTAAATTACTATCGTTGTGTCTTCCTTGAGGCAGCAACTCACCAGATTCCTCTCAACAAATACCTGAAGAATGCTCAGAAGAAAAACAACAAAACAAAGATCAACTGGACCAGCGAAGGCGAGAAAGCATTTAAGATTTGTAAGCAGAAGCTCAGCTCCATTGCATACATGGCTTACATTTCTCCAACAGCACCACTCGTGCTCACCACCGATGCCTCAACAACAGCCCTCGGTGCAGTCCTCGAACAAATAAAGGATGATGTTGTCCAGCCAGTCGGTTTCTTTTCAAGAAAACTGAGTGATACAGAAACCAGGTATTCCACGTATGATCGTGAACTCCTGGGAATTTTTTCTGCCATTAAACACTTCAAACGTCTTCATGAGTGTCGTCAGTTTGTCATCAAAACAGATCATAAGCCACTGACTTATGCATTTCAGCAGAAGTTAGAAAAAGTATCAGACCGTCAATTAAGACAGTTGGACTTTATTTCTCAATTTTCTACTGACATTGTTTATGTGAAAGGTGGAGACAACGTAGTGGCCGACGCACTGTCAAAAATTAACTCAGTTAGTTCTATCAACATGCCAACGATCCTTGATCCTCAGACGATCTATCAAGCACAAGAGCTTGATGATGAATTATCTGACCTAAACAACAGTAATTCATCACTCAAGCTTCAGAGACTAACTGTACAACCAGATGTGAGCATTTACTGTGACATCTCTGCAGGTATTGTTCGACCGTACATTCCAAGTACACTTCGAAGACGAGCCTTTGATAGTGTTCATGGCCTAGCACATCCCAATGGGAAAACAACTTCACACCACATCAAACAGAAGTATGTTTGGCCGGGAATAAAGCGTGATGCCATCAAATGGGCCAGAGAATGCCTGGCATGCCAACGATCAAAAATACATCGTCACAACCGACTGCCACCCAAGGAAATCAATGTCCCAGACAATCGGTTCAACCACATCCATCTGGATCTTATCGTTCTTCCTGAGGTAAGAGGTTTTCGTTATTGTTTAACAATAATTGACCGATTTTCCAGGTGGCCAGTCGCTGTACCATTACGTGACACAACAGCAGACACTGTGGTTACTGCACTTTTTGATCATTGGATCTCTCAATTTGGAATACCGTTAACAATTACAACAGATCAAGGTTCTCAATTCGAATCAGCTCTATTCCGAGCCCTCACCAACTTCATAGGAGCGAACAAGGTCAGAACAACGCCATATCATCCCGCATCAAACGGAATCATAGAAGGTTGGCACAGAACCTTGAAGGCAGCTCTTATGTGCTCAGCCAAACCTTGGCCTGATATTTTGTCCACGGTCTTACTTGGTCTCAGAACCTGTTTCAAGGAAGATCTTCAAGCAACACCAGCAGATCTATTGTTTGGTACTGGTTCGAGGATTCCGGGAGAATTTTTCATTCATCAGGACGTTCCTACTAACCCACAAATTTTTTTAGAGAAGCATAGGCAATACATGCGCGGACTTCGCCCCACACCAATCTCTCATCACTCCAAGACGAGGATGTTTCTGCTGAAAGACCTGCATACATGCTCACACGCCTTTATTCGGTGTGACCACGTGAAGGAACCATTGGAACCTCCCTACGTTGGACCCTACCGAATCATTCAACGTATTGACGACAGGCTGTACAAATTGGATGTCGAGGGGAAGGAGAAGACCATCTCGATAGAGAGATTAAAACCAGCATACATTGTCAAAGAGGACTCAACCGCTCCGGAACCACCAGGAGTTGAAATTTCCCTCCAACCTGCTCGCCCTGACGAATGGGAATCGTCAATCGACAGACCGGTGAAAACTTACTCTCGCAAAATTAATAAAACCGTATCTTTCAGCCTTCCTCCTTCTCAAGATACTCGGGGGGGAGTACATGTGGCCACTCCGTCGTCTAGTCAAGACATTACCGACCGAGCCACATCCAACCAGGAAACTGCCCAACCTGCCAAGCGACCTCTCACGAAACCTCGTGAGAGAAAGCAGAAGCTTATTCCTCGTGATCTCGCTGACTGACTACAGCTGTAGCGTGCTGTTCCTAGAAGTTTATACATATATTAATTAAGTTATTATTTATACACTAGTGATTCTATGACAATAAATACTGTTGACGATACCAAAACCAATTGCGAGAAAATTTATGTGGTATAGCACACAACGACCACAAACCTACAAACGTGTCACGTTGTTTGTCCGCGAACCACTTCACCGATTTTAATGAAATTTGCACACCGTGTGCAGTTTAATTCAACTTACATGGTAGAATAGCTTACAGCTCAATTTACAGTCGCAGTATTAGTTGATTGCAAAATTATTTGTCTAATATTTGACATTCACATACATTCTAATCTGTTAACTCCAAATGATTTCAATAGTTGGCGATATCTATTGACTGGGTTGAGTAAGTAATCAATAGATGGCGCCGATATGTGGAATCTACAAACGTGTACTATAACCTACAATTCAATAACATAACCACCACGTGTTGTTCAGGCTAAAATATAAGTTAAATATATTTTGTACGAACGGAACGAAAACGAAATACTGTGAAATTCAGTTGTTTTTACTGTAAAATTTTTGGTGTTAGCTTAACCGGCCACGTGTTACTTAAACTGAAGTGTAAATTAAATTTATATTATAGTGAAGATAATAGTAAAGGTCAAAACTCTTCAATTACAATATATACATGTAAGTATTATCACATATTTATAATAGTCAATTGATGTATCTATGAGAAAATGCTACAAAGCTCCCCACACGTTTTCTAGAATTGTACAATTTTTTTTTCTTCACTTTTATTTAACCCTTATTAACTATCAGGTGTGTGAATAAGTCTTTCCCGTTTTTTGTAAGAGATGCCGCCACCAATACTGTGCGAGTATTCAATGGTTACATATGTCATAATCAAAGCTTATTCATCTGTCAACAATTCCACACTAACACATTAGTTGAAATTTTTTCGCATCATAAATTTTTGATATCGCGAAAATGTCGAAATTTGAGCCGAGTCGACGTCATTTGCGGGAAGTTTCACTTTATTGGTTCAATTTGAAGAAATCTGCTGCCGAGGCGCATCGATCGCTTCAGGAAGCTTATGGAGAAGGTTGTGTCGATGATTCAAGTGTTCGCGGATGGTTTCGACGCTTCAAAAGTGGTGATTTCGACGTGGAAGACAAGGAGCGTTCCGGGCGGCTGCAAATCTTTGAAGATCAAGAATTGGCGACTTTGCTTGATGAAGATTCGTGTCAAACGCAAGAAGAACTTGCTGAAGCATTGGGAGTTGACCGAACAACCATTTCCAAGCGTTTGAAAGCCATGGGAATGATCCAAAAGCAAGGAAATTGGGTGTCGTACGAACTGAAGCTGAGAGACGTCGAACGGCGTTTTTTCACTTGCGAACAGCTGCTTCAGCGACATAAAAGAAAGGGTTTTCTGCATCGTATCGTGACTGGCGATGAAAAGTGGATCCGTTACGATAATCCGAAGTGAAGAAAATCATGGGGACTACCCGGCCATGCATCATCATCGACGGCCAAGCCAAATATTCATGGCGCCAAGCTCATGCTCTGTATATGGTGGGACCAGCTAGGTGTGGTTTACTATGAGCTTCTGAAACCGAATGAAAGGATCACAGGCGAGGTCTATCGACGACAATTGATGCGTTTGAGCCGCGCACTGCGAGAAAAACGGCCACAATACTCCGACAGGCACGACAAAGTTATTTTGCAACATGACAATGCTCGCCCACATGTTGCACAGCCGGTGAAAACATACTAAGAAACGCTCAAATGGGAAGTCCTACCCCACCCGCCGTATAGTCCAGACATTGCTCCGTCTGATTACCATCTCTTCAAATCGATGACGCATGGCCTGGCTGACCAGCACTTCCATTCCTACGAGGAAGCCAAAAAATGGGTGGATGACTGGATAGAGGCCAAACCGGTCGAATTTTTTCGCAACGGGATTCGTATGTTGCCAGAAAGATGGAAAAAAGTTGTAGATAGCGATGGCCAATACTTTCAATAATTCATTTGTAACCATTTTTTCACAATAAAGGCTCAAAATTTGAAAAAAACGGGAAAGACTTATTCACACACCTGATAATATTTTGCACTTCTCATTTCATTGTACTTCAATGGCATGTTTTTCTGTTTTTTTTCTCATATCGAAACGTTAACATTATTATTTCAGTAATATGCCACCGAAAAAATGTAATCTAAACAACGTGAGGAGCAGATAGGCACAACGCAAACGTGTTGCAAGAGCGCATGAATCGGCAGAACAAATCGCTACAAGAAATTCAGCTCAAAGAATCAGGGCGGCAGAGAGTCGTGCACAAGAACCTCAAGAACAGCGTGACGAACGTTTGCGATAGAATATTACGAGAACAAGAGCGGCACGAGAACGAAACATTGCTATAGCACGAGTACACGAACGACATAGGCAGCGGATTAGCCGCTCATTAATACGTACATCATTTGGTCGTCTTGCTTTTGAATATGCGCCAAATATTAACTACTCTGCACATTCCAAAATTGCTATCGGTGGAATGGATATAGTATGTCAATATTGTCAGGCATTGAAATTTCGGAATGAAACACCCAGCATGTGCTGCGCATCAGGAAAAGTTGTGCTATCACCTCTTCCCACTCCTCCGGAACCTTTATTATTCCTTCTTGCTGGCGATTCAGATGATTCAAATTTATTGTTGCGTAAGATACGCAAAATTAATTCTTGCTTCCAAATGACGTCATTTGGCGCAACTAAAATCTGCGATTTCGCGTCTGATCGACGTAATTTTGAAACTACATTCAAAATACAAGGCCAGGTGTACCATAACATCGGATCATTGATGCCCATGCCTGATAATAATCCGAAATTTCTTCAAATTTATTTTATGGGCAATTGTGAAGAGCGCGTGACGACTCGGTGCCAGTATAAGTTCATTGAACAAACAGAGGAAAGAGCAATTGTGATATTGCTGGAAACCTTTTCAGAAGATCAGAATCAACTAATTCGATTGATTAAAAGAGTTTCGCCACGACTGCAAAATGACAAACTATCAAATCGTCATCAAAGCCGACAAAGTACCATTAGGTGAACATGCTGGTAGATTCAACGCTCCAACTGTTGATGATGTTGCCATTATTATGGTCGGTGATGCAGTTGACAAAACAGCTATAAGAATTACACGGCGAGACAACACTGTCAGTACCGTTTCGGATCTACACCGTTCATATGACGCACTGTAATATCCATTAATATTTAGGCAAGGACAGGATGAATACCACCTTAAAATCAACCAGTGTGATCCAAATACAGGTAAATTTGACAATTAACTATTTATTTTCTTACTGTATATACGAACTTCAATTTTTTATTGTATTTTATTTTCTATTGTTTTAGGTGCTTATGGAAATAAAAAAGTTAGTTCAATGAACGACTACGCACACCGAATAATGGTTAGACGAAATCAGGACAACTATATCCTACGATTTCGTCAGCTATTTCATCAATACATTATTGATATGTTTGCTAAGGTTGAAAGCGAACGCCTGCGATTCATTCGATACAACCAGGCTAAATTACGATCGGAAGAATATATTCACTTACGAGATGCTGTTGCTGGAAACATCGACGGAAATTTGAATCCCAATGACATCGGTAAGCCTTTCATTTTACCTTCACGCTACATCGGCAGTCCACGGAATATGCAGGAATACATACAAGATGCCATGACTTACGTACGTCATTACGGCCGACCGGATTTGTTTATTACATTCACGTGTAATCCGAATTGGCAAGAGATACAACCTTTACTATTACCAGGACAACAAGCAATTCATCGTCATGATATAACTGCACGTGTGTTCAAACAAAAATTGAAATCCTTAATTGATTTTATTGTTAAATATTCAGTTTTTGGTATCACACGTGGTAGGCTGTATACGGTTGAATGGCAAAAGCGAGGATTGCCTCATGCTCACATTTTAATTTGGCTTCAAGATAAAATCCGTCCAGAAGAAATTGATCAAATAATTTCAGCCAAAATTCCAGACCCATTAATTGATCAGGAATTATTTGATATTGTTACCAAACACATGATCCATGTGCCGTGCGGTGCTTTCAACATGACGTCATCATGCATGGAAAATGGAAAATGTAAGAAAAAATTCCCAAAGCTGTATACGAATGACACCATTACGAATATTGACGGTTATCCAATGTATCGCCGCAGAAATAGTGAGAATGGTGGCCACATATTCACAATGCGACTACAGAATTATCCGAATCAAGTAGAACTTGATAATCAGTGGGTGGGACCATACTCACCATTACTTTCAAAAACATATGCAGCACATATCAATGTTGAGCTTTGCAGTTCGGTAAAATCAATTAAGTACATTTGTAAATATTTAAACAAAGGCAGTGATATGGCCATATTTGGAAATATCAATAACAATGACGAAATAGCACGATACCAAATGGGCAGATACATTAGCAGTAGCGAAGCTATTTGGCATATTCTTAGCTTTCCCAGACACGAAAGAGATCTTTCTGTCCAGCATCTAGCAATACATCTTGAAAACGGTCAACGTGTATACTTCACTGAAGAAAATGTTTTACAAAGAGCGCTTGAGGCTCCAAAAACGACTCTAACCGAATTTTTTACATTGTGTCAAAAATCTGATATTTTTGGCCAATTCGCAAAGACATTGATATATGCCGATGTTCCACGTTATTTTACATGGAACAAATCTAGGAAAAAATGAGAGCCACGAAAACAAGGAAAACTAGATCCTTCCATTACAGACATATTCAAAGCTAAGACATTGGGGCGACTTTACACGGTACCTCCAAAGCAACATGAGTGCTTCTATTTACGTTTGTTATTGGTGAATGTTCCCGGACCAACGTCTTTTAAATTTCTGCGAACAGTTAATGGTAGAGTATTCAATACTTTTCAAGATGCATGTCGTGAACTGCAATTGCTAGAAGACGATAACCATTTGGACTTAACGCTTGCTGATGCTGTGTTGACATCAACACCCAATAACATTCGTCAGCTGTTTGCAATTATTTTGACGACATGTTATCCATCACAAGCACAAACTTTATGGGAAAAATTGTATGACAGAAGACATATTGCACCGAAATAGACAGACAGATCAATGCCACAATATAGATTATACGCCAGAGATGGATAATGAAGCGTTACTGTTCATCGAGGATTTATGTGTGGTAATTTCAAATTTACCACTTCATCATTATGGTATGCCACCACCTAATCGCCCAGCTACCGACTCAGTCAACGTCGATTTACAACGAGAAAAACAATATGACCGTGGAAATTTAGCAACAATTATTGTGAGCAGTGAGCCATTACTGACATCAGTACAAAAAAATATTTATGATCGGATTATGCTGGCTGTTGCTGCTGAACAAGGTGGTTTTTTTTTCTTGGACGCACCAGGGGGAACCGGTAAGACATTTTTAATATCGTTGATTCTTGCCAAAATACGGTCGCAACAGAAAATCGCATTGGCAGTTGCATCGTCAGGCATTGCGGCTACTTTGCTAGATGCTGGGCGAACGGCACATTCAACATTTAAGCTGCCATTGGACATTCATCATAAACCAAATGCAATATGTAGCATAAAAAAGAATAGTTTAATAGCTGCAGTGTTGCGGAAGAGTTCAATAATAATTTGGGATGAGTGCACAATAGCTCACAAATATTCACTCGAAGCATTGCATAGAACTATGCAAGATTTGAACGGCAATAATAAACTTTTCGGTGGTGCTCTCTTAATTTTGTCGGGTGAGTTCCGACAGACCTTACCGGTTACACCTCGCTCTACTTTCGCGGATGAGATTAATGCATCTTTGAAACAATCATTCTTATGGCGAAGTGTAGAAACACTTCGATTGACGATAAACATGCGCGTACGATTGCAAAATGATCCATCAGTATAAATATTTTCCGAACAATTACTAGATATTGAGAGCGGCAAAATAAAAGTTCCTCCTAAATACAGACCCTCGAGACCCTCGTGACCCTCGTGACCCTACCGTGGGCAGAGGTGATACTCCTACACGGCGCGTCCCCAGGTGGTGGATAGGGGAGTGCCCGGCTGTTCCGTAAAGAACGATGGGTAGAGGCGAAATAAAATAGTCTCCGCGAACCAAACACGCATATATCGATGGACATGGATAAGCCCAAGTCAAAACAGTTTACGGTGCAGGGGAGGGATACCCCAGTGCAGGCGTGTGAGGGTGCGGAAGCAGGCCCTCGCTCGTCTACAGCAAGCGACTGCAGCGTCATGGAGGTGGAGTGTTTGGCCTCCTTGGCGTTAAAAGCCACAAGTGAGAAGAGGAGCAAAAACCCGGATAAGGGACAAGAGAGGGTGGAATTTACCCTGCGCGGGATAGGCCAGGCCGGGTCATCACAAACCCAGCAAAAACTACCCTGGAAGGGGGCATTCAACAGGCTAGAGGGACTCATAGGTGAGCTTTATGAGATCATACAGCCGAAACAGAATGTCCACAGGGCGATTAAGGCGAAGGTCGCCGCGATTTGTGGGGCCTTTCGCCGGCTGAAGGACCTGGAAGGAAAGACCAGGGAGATTCCGGAGACGGGAGCGGCTGCTAGTCGGACGGACTCAGGCCTCAAGCTACCGCCTCTGCGGGTAGACTCGGACACGACCACGAAGGATACAGATGTGAAGCCGGAGGATGAACGCCACATCCGTAAGGGACTGAGGAGGAAACAGTCCAAGGAGTCGCCTGGATCGACAAATCAAGTCGAGAAAAGGAAGAAGCCGCAGACGCCCGCCAAGCTCAGGGTCACACCCCCCCGAGGTGGAACCGCCGAACAGGCCTACCAGCCATACCGAATGGGTGGTAGTTGCAGGGAGGAAGACGGGGAAGGGAGCTGGTGCTAGCCAGCCTGTGGGCGGCCAATTGAGAGAATATATTTAATTGTCATGTTTGTAATTAATAAGATCATAATGTCAAATATGGGTTTCAATGCCACGATACCGAATTTGAATGATGATGGCGATAATGGAATTGAATTTTTTAGTGAATAACAGGAATGATACATTTTATTAGCCACAAATTATGTCAATTGAAATGACAGTCAAAAATTAATAAACTAAATCCATTACAATATACCCATAATCATTTTCATTACTTACTATACAACTTGAATAGTTTATTTCCAAAATTGGTTGCTTATTTTCGAGAAGTTAACATTAAAGGATTATACATGTAAAGTCGTGACATCGGTCACTTACGATAGAATAAGTTGGAGAAAAATTTTGATATTTGTCGTGAACAGAATCTACGGACATTTTTATTTTAGAATTTGTAAGTATATTTTTTAGGCATGTCGTTAGATATGAGCAATATAAAAATAACTTGTTATTCCACCAAGGAGAAGTGATGTAGGGTAACAATATGGAGCACGTATATAATGACATTGTATATGATAAAAAAACTTGCTAATAAAGCTGATACAGTCCAGGTAAGATTATGAACGTTTATTCTGCTATTTAAAAGATGAATGGTTATGGTAGTTTGAGGAGGACCGATCAGGAACTCACAGGCATCGAAAGGGTTAAAGTCATTGGAGGCCACTTTAACATCCTCTGCCTATTTCTTAAAAAACAAGAGAATATAGTCAGAAGGGGAACAAAGTTTTCCAACAACTACCGCACAGCCCTTTCCGACTCAAAAGTAGTTTCGATGCCCCCTGAGGCTCCGGCCGGTCTTCAGGTCAAGCAGGGCCATAGCGGTCAAAATGACACGCAGGGTTATGAACACCAGAAGATTCATAAGAGCCCTCAGTGCACAAAAATCATAGAAGTTACGAGGGGCTTCGATCTACAAGGATTGTAGTGGTCCCGAAGTTCGTAAAGGTCTACAGCATCATTCAGGTCATAAGGTCATAAGAACCATAGGGGTCATTATGATCACAGCGCTTTGCAGGTCTTGAACGACAACGAGCGTAGTTTGTCTTTCAATTGCGGTTTATTTCATTTATAGACATCGCATAGAAGGGGATAGAACCCTGACAATCGACGAAAGTTTAAAAAAAAAAATTGTGACCCTCTCCTGAGAGTTCCAAAGACCACCCTTGTGTTTTATCAGCCCTCAGAAAAAAAATGAATAAAATTGACTTATATGAGAGGAAAAAAAAATTATATTTTCACATTCAAATTTAAATATTAATTTGATTTTCCAGGAATCTCATTTTAGTTTGGTGATACATAAGCAGCGGTATAATTAACGATGGAAATGCAGGAGTTGTATGTATATAAAATATCTGTTGTTCAAAGTTAGCTAACCCAAGGCTGAGGCAAAAAAATTAAAGGGATTCGCCTTAAGACTTCTTCCGAGAGAAGAAAAAAGTATTTTTTTCATGTTTTTCCGTATCTTACGGCCTTATTGACATTCAGGGGACTCTCAAGCATGAGACTCCTCTGACCAGTTCACCTTAATGCTCACCTAATAACTTAAAATCCAATTTAATTATTAGGTTTTCATATGTCCACAATTAATATTCCTAGTATCGCTTTTTCCCAATAATTTTTAGTATTTAAGTAATGCTTCTCTGAATTAAACTACATTAGATTAAATGAAATTGAATATGGGTGTTTGAGTTTTCGTACTATTTATCTTAGTAAACACAAAAATGAAAATTTTGTGGCTAATTGATTTACAGCCACTCATTGTCTTATGGAAGCTGAACGCTCTAGAGAAGAAGCCCTTGGTGTGACCAGAGCGACCTGAAGAAGTACGAGCAAAAGTTGGCCAGGGATCTCAGAAAAAAGTTCAAAACCCAATCCACGCACTCTCTGAGTTCCAGAGTCCAACTGGGAGTGTCTAAATTGGAAAGTTCTATTGGAAAGTTAAGATCATAAAACGATTAAAGAAGAGAAGCGGCTGTTATTTCTGCTGTTTATTATTTTTAAAAGCAGCAGAAAAAAAAAGTTTTCAATCGGAAGGAGAAAACTTTTTAGGAATATACATATTATCCTCTCAATTTAAAACTAATTCATACACTGTTCCACTCAAACTATTCAAACATCAAATACCAAAAAAAAATAGAAGGAAACCATGATTAGCAATGTACATAAATCAGTGAATTATTTGTTTTAATTTACCATTTAGAAAAATGTATGTGGATGTGACTAAGTGTTTTGCAAACCACAATGAAGAACGCTATGCAATTAAAAATTGAATTGCACTCTGGAATTATATTAGACTTGGACAGTCGTTATAATCATGAGAAATAAAAGGAAAAGAACCATTGCAGCAGGGCTAATTGATTTATACAATTTTCTACTGGGTTTTATATGAATATTCGCTTTGAGATCATGACACATCATTTTGTTATTTGTAACCATCAATATTACCTGTCTATATGATGTATTTCATGTCCAATGACACCGGCAACATTTTCATCGCAATTGGTATAGAGTACTCTATTCTATGCGTCACAATATTTATATTTTTATTTGAATATTAATGCAGACATAATGAATGGATTCAACAAACATTTACAAATTGAAAATTTAAGTGCTTAATTAGGTATTGTTATGCATTAAAATGCTTTTTTGTGTACTAATAAAACAATTGGGAAAATGAAATTTGTGGCGTAATATTGACAATTGTTTGAGAGCCTAGTGATTGACATACTTGATATATTTCAATCACGTTATTATTATTTTCCCCATTATTCCTCCTACGAACATGGGGTAATGTGAATAAATGATGATATTTAATGTGAAGATCAATTGCATATAGTAAATGTAATCAAGCATGAATGCACAATATCTCCGTTAGTTCTTTGCTGCATTATTAATTGTACCGTATTTCGACATTTTACTTTTCCCTTCAACAAGAATTTGTATTAGCAGAATTCTAATATGATGTATGAGGGAACAATAATATAAATAAAAGAATATTTTGCTATTGATAAATTATAAGCTGCCAAATAGGAGATGTTTTTTTTTGTAGTTCATTCCAATGGAGGATTTAGATGATTAGCTGGTTCACCTGTATTTTATTATACAACAATTACAGTATACTAGTATTCGCATCATTTTATTTGACAATGTACGGTTTTTTCAAAACAATGTTGTGGAGAGTGTTATCAATTGATTTCGTGATGTAGGTGTAAAACGAATTATCAATGCAATGTAATCAGACTAATTTGGAAAATAAAATTTTATACATAAATATTTCGATTCAATGGGATGAAATTTTTTTGAGAATTGTGTATGATGTCCATTAATCATGATAATTATAATTTTTCCCACCTAATTGGCCGCAAGTGTGGATTTAAGTAGGTATTCTATATTATAATAAAAAAATTTCATATCTTTTTGGGTACAAAATTATTATATATTTTTATTGGCCAGTCTAACTGTTAACGGCATTATCGTAAATGTGACGTTGTGTATGTGTGTTTTTGATTTTATTTAACCGATAAGACGGGAGTAGAATTTCAAATCATCCGCCAAGGAAAAAGTCCCTAGCCGTGCTCATGGTGGGGGGAGCGTCAGTGAGCTGCGCGCTACGTGGCTTCAGTATGCTCTGAGATGGCGGCTGCACGTGGATGCCTTTCCCAGCGTCTCGCGTATTTCGCCTAATTTATTTAATAAAATGTGGAGTTTAGATTATTAAAGTCTTTAATTAAATGTAAATAGTTTCGGGGCGTGTAATTAATATTGTGAATATTGTTTTTGAAAGGTTAATAATAAATAGTGAAGGAATTTGTGGGAAGTGTGCATGAGGACGCTTGAGCGTGACTCGTTGGTGGGTTGGTGATGAGGCCTAATTTGTTAAATAATTGGCCAAATTGTTGCTAAAAAGACTGGTATATTGTGCATTGAGTGGGATTTTGTAAAATAATAAAATGGTAAATGGACTAAAAAACGAGTAGCGTCTCCACAGAGCTGTGGGACGAAGGGATGGTGCGGCGAGGGGGGGCAGCCGTACGTGTTCGTGTTTGTTGGCGGCATAGTGATGACGCCTAATTTATTAAATAAATAGTGAAATATTGCTAAAAAAGACTGGTACATTGGGTGTAAATGGATTGGCCCAGGAAAGTGTGTGCATTCAATGACATTTTTAAAAATAATAAAAAGCTAAATGGACAGTTGAGAAATGGGTAGCGTCTCCACAGAGCTGGGAGACGAAGGGATGGTGCGGTGAGGGCGGGGCAGCCGTACGTGTCCGTGCTTGTTGGCGGCTTGGTGATGACGCCTAATTTATTAAATAAATAGTGAAATATTGCTAAAAAAGACTGGTACATTGGGTGTAAATGGATTGGCCCAGGAAAGTGTGTGCATTCAATGACATTTTTTAAAATAATAAAAAGCTAAATGGACAGTTGAGAAATGGGGAGCATCTCGACAGACTTGGGTGGCAAAGGGATGGTGCGGCGAGGCGGGGCAGCCGTGCTTGTCGGCGGCTTGGTGATGACGCGTGACCTGTCAAATGAAATAATTGGATAAATTGTTGGTTAAAAAAAAGTGGTAAATTACGTGTAAATGCATTGGCCCGGAAAGGTGTGTTTATTGAGTGACATTTTTAAAATAATAAAATGGAAAATGGACGAATGAAAAATACGTAGCGTATCTACAGACTTGAGTGGCAAAGGGTGGGGGGGGGGAGTTGTGCGCGTTGGTGGTTGTTGGTGCGTCGGTGAAAAGGTGTAATTTGTTTAAAAATGGTTAAAATTTTAATTTAAAAAATAATCAGTCGGGTTGTAAATACAGTGGCCTAAAAAAGTGTGTGCATTTTATTTAAATTGTGGCATAATTAAATGGTTAATTGGGTAGTGATAAATAAGGAGGTATATTCAGTGAGCAGTGCGGTGAAGGGATGGGGGGGGGGGCGATCGCTACCGATACGGGCGGGCAGCCAGTGGTGTGTGACATTTGTAGAAAAAAAAATGAGTGCAGTGATGTGGGGATAGTGTTTTTTTTTTTTTTTAATGTGAAGTGAGCTGTGGAAAAGGAGGAATGCTGAGACAGTATTCAACAGCAGGCGACAGTTTGCAGTTTGCAGTTTGCAGTTGGTATCTCGGTGAGTCAAAAATTAAAGAATTTTTATTTAATGTTAAGCAATTGTGATAAATTTTTAATTATTTGTCACAAATGTTTAACGATGCTCATGATGAGCTTCTAGTGGATAAGAGGTACGTTTATCAGTTGTGAGAAATTAAAATTAATTAATAAAGTGAAGCTAGCCAGAGTTGGGGTTTTTGAATTAATTAGAGAATTAGCTCTTAATTGGGTTTTATATAATTTTTTTGTGTCGTCAGTAAAAATAAAATGGTGAAAAAGCTTTGTTGAAAAATGAATTTTTGTAATTTGTCATGGATTGTTGGACTCAGCTGTCTTATATACTGGTGGTTGTAGGAAGGGGTGTTTTTGGGGGGGCGCGGTGGGAAATGAAGACGGGCGTTGCTGTAGACTTCAGCGGCCGCCGTCGGATCCCGCACTTTATCCGTCGGACTCGGACGTGCATTGTCATAGCCGTCGGAGTGCGACCTGTACCTCGATTTACCCGTCGTACTTGGCCGTGGTGAAGTGCGACGTGGAGTCCCCTTTTGTATATGCCCAGTATATTGGGCGGTAAAAAGCGCGTAAATTGAGGGTGGAGGGGAATGAAGACGGGGGGACCGTCCAGAATTCGACGGCCTCCTTGTCGGAGCCCCCGGGGTTTTGTTCCGTCGGAGTTGGACAGCGAGGAAAAGGTGTCTGATTCCGACGAATCGTGTCCACGAATAGAGCCATCGTGTATTATATAGGGGTGGAAAATATTTTTTGGACAAGCCTCGACGCATTGAATTGAATGCGGAGGTTTAGTATATGCGGCGGCGGCTAGTTTGGGTGGAATGGTAAATTATAAGAAATGAATATTTGAAGAAAGCTTTTTCACGATGAAATGAATAATTAGTAAAAAAATAATTGAGTCGGATGGTTAGCTTGACAGGTGTATATTTGTTAGTCGGAATTTAGTAATTTGAATTGTAAATAATTTCTCACAAATGATGAATAACCGTAAAGAGAACCTCGGGGGGAGGAGCATTTTAATGTAAAAATGATAAGGTAGTAAAAATGTTTAACATCTGTTATGGGGGGGGGGGAGGCTGCGGTTGATGGGTGTACTGTTATTGGGAGAAATATAAATTGAAAATGTTTTTTTCATTGCTATTTCATCGAGCCTGAGAAATATTTAACAAGGCTGATAAAGAATTGCGTTTTTTTGTGGGGGATTTTAGTGATGAACCCGGGGGTTGATCGCTGTGAAAGTTGTAAGGTACTGTTAATGGTATAAATATAAATTTGTAATTTTTTTGAATTGATATTAAATGGCGTGAGCATGTTTTTATGAATAGAGAGAGTTAGAAGCGAGGTTTTGCAAAGCCTAGTCATCATGAAGTTGTAAGGGTTTCGCTAGATGGTGTCAGTCAAGAAATTGGTGGCCCTGCGAAACTTGTCACCCTTCAGACTAGATTTGCTTACCTTTGGAATAATATCGTTAGACTGGTGAGGATATTTTTATGGATAGAGATTGACAAGAGAGAGTTAGAGGCTAGGTTTTGCAACAGTTAGTCAGAATAAAGTCCTAAGAATGTCACAAGAGGGTGTAAATGAAGGAATACTTAGCAACGCGTGTGAAAAATAGGGTTTTTAAAATTGATTAAAATTTTTTGTCGGGTTGTCAGGTGTTAAATTCAGAACGTATTGAAAATGGGTGAAATAAAAATTTTGAAAATAGCTTTAATGGATATTCCATCGTGTGAGACGAATATTTAGCAAAGCGTGTGAAAAATTGAGTTTTTTAAAATGATTTTAATGTTTTGCGGGGTTGTCAGCTGTTAAATTCGTAACATATGGAAAATTTTGAACCAATGTCGGTAATTGGTTAGAGCGCGGGTGACTTGTTCCACACGTCGATAACTAGTCTGTCGGTAAGAGTATTCGACGGTCGGTATCTCGGCGATGGGTAAACAGTCGACGAAGTGTAATGACGTGACAGGGTTATCAGCCGTCAAACTTTTACCGTATTGAAAATAGTTAAAATAAAAATTTTTAAAATAGCTTCAATGGATATTAAATCGTGTGAGACGAATATTTAGCAACGCGTGTGAAAAATAGTGTTTTTGTTATATTGATTTTGATGTTTTGTGGGTTTGTTATCAGTTAAACTGGTAAGTATTGAAAATTGTTAAAATAAAATTTTTTAAAATAGCTTTAATGGATATTAAATGGTGTGAGTCGAATATTTAGCAACGCGTATGAAGAATTCCGTTTTTTTTTTATTGATTTTAATGTTTTGCGGGGCTGTCAGCTGTTAAATTTGCAACATATTGAAAATGGTTGAAATAACAATTTTGAAAATAGCTTTAATGGATATTAAATGGCGTGAGACGAATATTTAGCAACGCGTGTGAAAAATTCCGTTTTTTAAATTGATTTTAATGTTTTGTGGAGTTGTCAGGTGTTAAATTTGCGACTTATTGAAAATGATTAAAATAAAAATACTTAAAATAGTTTTAATGGATATTAAATGGCGTGAGACGAATATTTAGCGACGCGTATGAAAAATTCCGTTGTTTTTATATTGATTTTAACGTTTTGTGGGGTTATCAGGTGTTAAATTCGTAACATATTGAAAATGGTTAAAATAAAATTTTTTAAAATAGTTTTAATGGATATTAAATGGCGTGAGATGAATATTCAGCAAGGCGTATGAAAAATAGGGTTTTTTAAATTGATTTTAATGTTTTGTGGGGGTGTTAGCTATAAAATTTTGAAGATATTGAAAATAGTTGAAATAAAAATAAAAAAAATAGGTTTAATGGATATTAAATGGTGTGAGACGAATATTGAGTAAGGCGTGTAAAAAATAGTGTTTTTTAATTGATTTTAAAGCGTTGCGCGGTTGTCAGCTATTAAAGTTGGAAATATTGAAAATTTCGAATGAGATCGGTAATCCGGTAGAGCGCGGGTGAGTTGTTTTACGCGTTGATAACTAGATTGTCGGTAATCCGATTGGTCGGTCGGTATTTGGGCTGTTGGTTAAACAGTCATAATAGTTTTAGGGGTAGCCGGCTCGAAGAGTCGATAACTCGACTGAAGGTAATCACAGTCGTCGGTCGGTATGTCGGCGATGGGTAAAGAGTGATTACAGCTTTAGGGGTAACTGGTTTGAAGCGTCGATAATTGAGCTGATGGTAATGCGATTGGTAATTTTTGACTTATATATAAAATATTAAATTGAAATAAATACTTATAATTAATAAACAAAATGGAATATTAAATTAATATATTAATTTATTATTTTAAATTTAATGTAAAAATACTTTGTTTTTTGAATTAAATGGAATTGAAAATTTCTAATCTAATAAATTCAGAATAAAAAAATGATATTTAATAGTTATATCTATTTGTAAAAATATGGAAAAATTTAATGTTTGAAGTGAAAGTCATGTTTTTTGATTTATATAAGACAATATAATTGATTTGATATGTTTATTTTGATTAATAAGTTGCTTAATTTTGTTAATTAAAAATAATTGTTATTGAATATTAATTTTAGTAGAAATGAATTGATTAACTTTTATTGTTCCAATAGTTATTAATAGAAGTTATGTGGGGGCTAAATCTATACAATATTATTTATTAAATAGATTTAGTTGAATAATTTAGTTATTTTTTATAAATTGAAATTTCTTTATTTAATAATAATTGTTTAATTATTATTATTATAATTATTAGGAGTTGTTCGTTTTGGGTCTTGATTTATTGATATATTAATAAATTTCGATTGAATAATATGTTTTCTTTGAATTGTTTGTTAAAAATAAATTGCAAGAATAATTAGAATTTCTATTTATATTGTAAATTTTTGATTATTGATTTGAATTTGAAGACCGTTATTTAGAATTTGAAAAATTTAGAATGAAATTTTATTATAAAAATGAGAATATATTGTTTATTAAATGATATATGTTGAATATTATTATGTATAATAATTAGAATTGTTGTATTTTGAAGCTATTGAAGAATTAGAGATTAGAGATTTGTTTTTTGTTAATAATATATTTATATATATTTGATTATTTATAACAATATGATTAGCAGGAGTGCCCCGATTTTTTGTATTTTTTCTAAAATGATTTTTTGTTATAAATTAACATATATTAAACTTTTTATTTATATTACTTCCGGTTAGGGTTAAATTTTCTAATATTGAATTATTTAATAATAAATTTGATTTTTTTTTTCAATAGAAAAAAAATGTAAATTTTAGATGGCAAAAAAGATTTTGTTTTCCTTTTAAATAAATTTGCAATTTAATGTTTAATGTTGAGTTATCTATAGGTATAATTATCGAATTAGAGTTGAGTCTTACTGGGAGTACAATAGAATGGTAACTGGTCATGTTTTTGTTATACTTTTTTTTTATAGTTATACCTATCATACCTCCAATTATAATAGGCATAATTATAGAAAAAAAAAAAAATTGTAACAAAAGCATGAGCAGGTACCATTATATTAGAGTTTCAGTAAGACTCAACTCTAATTGAATAATTATACCTATATATAAACCAAGATTAAAGATTAAATTGCAAATTGAAAATTGTATAAAATGTAAGATTTTAGTAAAGCTTCTGACTTGACTAATAAATTGTAAATTGATTTGAAAGAAAAAAAATAGTTGTTTGATATGTGAAATTTTGAAAATTTCTAGTGTAAAATGAATTTAAAATTGAATATTATAAAAATATGAAAATTTTTCAGTAAAAAAAGAGAAAAATGAAATGTATTAAAATTTAGAATAAAAAATGCAAGGAATGGGGGCACTTGTAATGATATTGTAATAAATAAGAATATATATTATAGTTGAAATAAAAATAAAAAAAATAGGTTTAATGGATATTAAATGGTGTGAGACGAATATTGAGTAACGCGTGTAAAAAATAGTGTTTTTTAATTGATTTTAATGCGTTGCGGGGTTGTCAGCTATTAAAGTTGGAAATATAGAAAATTTCGCAGTAGATGGGTAATTCGGTAGAGGGCAGGTGACTGGTTCGACACGTCGATAAGTAGGTTGTCGGTAATAGTATTGAGAGTCGGTATGTCGGATGTGGGTAAAATAGTGATAAGAGTTTTATGGGTAACCGACTGGAAGCGTCGGTAACTGGACTGAAGGTAATGTCAGTCGTCAGTCGGTATGTCGGCGATGGGTAAATAGTGATTACAGCTTTAGGGGTAACTGGTTTCATGCGTCGATAATTCTACTGATGGTAATGCGATTGGTAATTTTTGACTTATATATGAGATATAAAATTAATATATTAAGTTATTATTCAAAATTTAATTTAAAAATACTTTCATTATTGAATTAAATTGAATTGAAAATTTTTTAATCTAATAAATTTAGAATTGACAAATTATATTTAATAGTTTTATCTATTTGTAAAAATCTGAAAAAATGTTATGTTTATAACGTTAAAAGATATAATTATTTATATTAAAAATAATTGAAAGTTATGTACTTTGATTTGTATAAAAAAATATAATTGTTTTTCTATGTTTATTCTCTTAATTTGAAATAATTATTATTGAATATGAATTTTTGTAGACATAAATTTGTTAACTTTTATTGTTTCAATAGTAGAAGTTATGTGGGGGCAAAATCAATACAACAACAATACAATACAATACAATACAACAACACAATATAGCAATACAATATATACAATATTATTTATTAAATAGATTTAGTTGAATAATTTAGTAATTTTTTATAAATTGAAATTTCGTTATTTAATGATAATTTTTTGATATTAATTATAAATTTTGTAATATTAATAAAATTAGCAGTTGTTGGTTTGGGATTTTGATTTATTGATATATTAATAAATTTAGATTGAATAATATGTTTTATTTGAATTGTTTGATAAAAATAAATTGCAATAATAATTAGAATTTGTATTTAAATTGTACATTTTTGATTATTGATTTGAATTTGAAGAGGGTTATTTAGAATTAGAATAATTTATAATGAAATTTGATTATAAAAATTAGAAGATATTGTTTATGAAATGATATATGTTGAATATTATTATGTTTAATAATTAGAATTGTATTTTGAAGTTGTTATTTAAGAATTAGATTAGAGATTTGTTTTTTGTTAATAATATATTTATATATATTTTATTATTTATAAGAATATGATTAGGAGGAGTGCCCCGATTTTTTGTATTTTTTCTAAAATGATTTTTTATTATAAATTGACATATATTAAACTTTTTATTTATATTAGTTCCGGTTAGGGTTAAATTTTTGAATATTGAATTATTTAATAATAAATTTGAATTTTTTGTTTTCAATAGAAAAAAATGTAAATTTTTTTGTAATAGAAAATTTGAAGTTAATTTTCAAGTATAAAATTAGAAAATTGATAATATAATTAAAAATGATAAATTTTAGATGGCAAAGAAGATATTGTTTTCCTTTTAAATAAATTTGGAATTTATTATTTAAGTGAGACACTTTGATAAAATTAGATATTTTGTATAATGAAAAATTAGGAATTTAATGTTTAATGTTGAGTTATCTATAGGTATAATTATTGAATTAGAGTTGAGTCTTATTGGGAGTGTAATAGAATGGTAATTGGTGATGCTTTTGTTATAATTTTTTTTATAGTTATGTCTATATTACCTGGAAATTGTAATAGGCATAATTATAAAAAAAAAAAAAAATTGTAACAAAAGCATGTGCCGTTACCATTGTATTAAATTGTCAGTAAGATTTAACTTTAATTGAATAATTATAGTGATAGATAAATGAACGTTGAATATTAAATCTAAAATTTTAGTAAAGTTGTTTGACTTGACTAATAAATTGTAAATTGATTTGAAAGAAATAAATAGTTGTTTACTATTTGAAATTAGTGATTTGAAATGATATGTGAAATTTAGAAAATTATTAGTTTAAAATGAAGTTAAAATTGAATATTATAAAAATATGAAAATTTTTCAGTAAAAAAAGAAAAATAAATTGAAATTTATTATTAAATAATTTAATATTATAAAGTTAAACGCTAATTGTAAGTAATAAAATAAAAAAATGAAATATATTAAAATTTAGAATAATAAATGGAAAGAATGGGAACACTCCTAATGATATTGTAATAAATAAGAAAATATATATAGATATATTAGTAAGAATAAATAAATGGTTAATTTATAATTTCTAATTGTTAAATAATAAGTTAAAAATAGAGGAATTGTAATTATTAAAGCTAATATTGAAGATATATGATTGAATGGAGAATTTAGTAAATAAAAAAAAAAAAAAGATATTGTTTAATCTAAATGAATTAATATGTTTGTAAATTAAAATTGAAAGGGAAAAATTAGTAATTTGATTAATATTATAAAATTAATAATTATATTATATAATTATAGTAATTATAATATATAAAATATCATTATTATTATATAAATATTATTATATTAATTATTATTATTATTAATTTTTTAATTATATTTATTTATAATATGAAATAACTTATTAATAAAAGAAAGATTAAAAATGAATGATATTTTTGTATAGAAATAGATAAAACTAGGAAATATAACTAGTCAATTTGAAATTTATTAGATAAAAAATTGTAATTTGTTCATAACGTAACTGAATGAAAAAATGAAGTATTTAAAATGAAACTTGAAATAAAATAAAAATGAAGTATAAATGTAATAAAAATAAATATAAATAATTTGTAGATTAATATACGAATATATTAATGAATATATTATTATTATTATTATTATTATTATTATTATAATTTTATTCCAATTACTATTGATAAACTGTTAATTCTATTAATAACTATTATAGTAATAGTAATAGTAATAATAGTCAATAGTTAATAGTTAATAGTAATAGTAATAGTTAATAGTTAATAGTTAATAGTAGTTAATAGTAATTGATATAATTACTATTACTAGTAATTATATGAATAAATATATTAATGTATCAATAGAAATAAATATAAATAATTTAGAAATGAATGTAGGTGTATACTTTAATGTATTGAAAATAAAGATTTTTGTAATTGTTTTTAATAATTGATATTAAGTGGCGTAAGATAATTATTTATTAATGCGTGTGAAATAGCAATGAAAAATATTGGGGATCGTTTTAAAAATGTTTGCCGTATGAAGGGGACGGCGGCGGTGCTCCATATATGGAATAAAAGTTAATGTAAAAAATGTTTAGGAGCCGGATAGCTCAGTTGGAAGAGTACCGGATTGATAATGGGAAGGTTCCGGGTTCAAATTCCGGTCTGGACAATGGATTTTTTCCGGAATTTTTCTTGAAAAAAATGATATGGAGAATTATCGAGCAGGTGTTAAACTTTGAATGGTAACTTTTAATGTTAATTTAGAAAGTGTAGAATAAAATATTAGAATAATTGTTTATAATTGTTCCCTCCGAGGTTGTCAGTGGGGGAAGAAAGTTATATAAGGAGTTTTGTGGTCACAATAGAGGGAGTGTCACACATAATAGGCAGTCTCACCTGTGGTGGAGTGAGACTGTCTAAGAGAGGGAGTGTCACCTGTGGTGGAGTGAGATTCTCTCTCAAGAGGGTGGTCACAAGAGGGTGGTGACATTTGAGGCAGTGTCACCTGTGGTGGAGTGACACTGTCTAAAGAGGGTGGTCACAGGAGGATCGTCACAAGAGGGTGGTCATAAGAGGATCGTCACAAGAGGGTGTGGTCATAAGAGGATCGTCACAATATAGGATCGTCACTCAAGGGTGGTCACACTTAATAATTAATGGCAACAGATAGTGATGTTCGGGGGTTTGTGGAATTAAAGAGTACTGCACTTGTTAGGGTGGTGGTGTACAAGAGATTGTTGCACACGAGGGAGTGGTTAGAGAGAACCACGTACAAGGGAGTCGCAAAAGAAGGTCATACAAGCGAGAGTGGCTAATTAGGAAGTTAAAAGACAGAGTCACAATTATATGTAGAGTGTCAGAAGCTAATTGTTAACAAACAGCGAGTCTGAATCGAGTCCCAAGACCTTTGTGACCGTTTAGACTTCATTTGTTAACATTAGCAACAATATGAAGACATTCGTGGCCATGTCTTTGTCAATAGACAAAGGTTGAGAAGCGTGGTACAGCCTTTTAACAGTGTCATAGAACGGGTGTAAACCGATAGAAATGTATCCCATTGACCTGTGCGGGCTCCTCACATTGAGAACCGGGCTCCACAGACCTGTGGGGTTCCTCACATTGAGAACTGCTGCTTCTCCCACTTCTTCCTCCCCACTCTCGTGACCCTCGCGGCCATTGTGCTCACTGGCGCTCCAGCTCTTCTCAGCGGCATTCTCGCGAACTAAACCACTTTAACATGGAATCTTATGTAAATCGTGTTACCGTCTTTTTTTTCACCCCGACCACTGAGGCGCTGCTGCTCCATGCATTTGCCCTATCCCAACTCAAAGCTTCCACCCCGGTCCGCAGTGATCAACTGGCGCCAGTGATCAACATACCCTGTGAGTGACCCTCGTGACCCTCGTGACCCTCGTGACCCTCGTGACCCTCGTGACCCTCGTGACCCTCGTGACCCTCGTGACCCTCGTGACCCTCGTGACCCTCGTGACCCTCGTGACCCTCGTGACCCTCGTGACCCTCGTGACCCTCGTGACCCTCGTGACCCTCGTGACCCTCGTGACCCTCGTGACCCTCGTGACCCTCGTGACCCTCGTGACCCTCGTGACCCTCGTGACCCTCGTGACCCTCGTGACCCTCGTGACCCTCGTGACCCTCGTGACCCTCGTGACCCTCGTGACCCTCGTGACCCTCGTGACCCTCGTGACCCTCGTGACCCTCGTGACCCTCGTGACCCTCGTGACCCTCGTGACCCTCGTGACCCTCGTGACCCTCGTGACCCTCGTGACCCTCGTGACCCTCGTGACCCTCGTGACCCTCGTGACCCTCGTGACCCTCGTGACCCTCGTGACCCTCGTGACCCATATCACACGTGAGTG